>NC_133400.1:62381525-63026179 GCF_047511655.1 Castor canadensis
CAGGCTCACCATGCTATCACCTGACCAGCCCTTTAGGAAGCTGCTTGTTGACCAGCCTTCAGACACCCCAGCAGCTGCCCACCAAAGGAGGGTACCAGCACCACAAGATGCTGGCTCCAAACCTGCCTAGGAGATACAGACAAATAGGACTGGGATGCTAAAGTGGTAACACCAGAACTACTAAGACTGAAATTCTACTGTTACTGAACCAAGGATTTTTTTTCTTTTTTATCTTTTCTTCAAGTGTTTGTCTTTTTCACTGTTTGATTGTCCACCATTAATTCCTATTGATTTCTTTGGTTCTTTACTTTTTCACTTTCCTTTTCTTCCTTTTTTCTCCTTCTTTCTTGGTTTTGTTAATTTTACCAATGTAATCTAGCTAATACTAAATTACACATAGACAAGGGACAGAAACAGTACCAAGTGGAATGATTGGAAGATAAAAAAGGAATGGAAACTATTCTCACCCAAAAATTAAAGTAGTACAAGATTCAGAGGGAAAAGAAGAAAATGGATACCCAGATCCAGACTCAAACAAAACAAAAATAAACTATACCAAGGAATCCAACAAGAACAGTTTGAAAGAAGAAATTCTACAAGTAATCAATGGGAATTTCATAGAGATGTTACTAGACATGGTCAACTAAAACATACAGGAGGCCCTCAAGAAATTCCAAGACAACAAAAATAAAGAATATGAGAAAACACACAAACAAATAAACAGTCATAGGATCCCTAAATAAACACCAAAGTGACACAGAGAACACCATAAATAGAGAAATAAATGAATTAATGGCAAAAATTGACAATATTAAAGAGGAAGTGACCCATGATATGGAAAACCTCAGAAAAAAGAATGAAATAGCAATACAAAACATAATTTAAGGTTACCTCAGAAGACTAGAACAATCATAAGACAGAATCTCAGAACTTGAGGATGAAATGGTAATTAAAGGAAAAACTGAAGAACAATTAGTCAGATAATTTAAGTCCCGTGAAAAGACCAAACTTGAGAATCATGATCATGAAGAAGGTGAAGAGGTCAAAACAAAAGGAATACATAATATAGTCAACCTTTGCCTGAGAGTAGTTACTTCTGTGTTAACACCATAACATATATTGCACAGTGTTTATCTTTATGATGGCACTACAACCTTTATCTTACAATAGTTGCCATGGGTAATTTTGTCCCACCTTAGTAACATCTATGATAGCTCTGTAACATTTTCCTCTCAATAGTTACTTCTAATATGGCACTATAGCATGTACATTATAGTAATTATTTTCTACTGTGACACTTTAGAATTTTCTCATAGTAGATCCTTTATTAGGATATTAAAAATTTTGCTTCCAAGTAGTAATATATATGACGGCAGCAAAACCTTTACCTCAGAGTAATTACTTTCTCTGTAGCTCAATAGCCTTTGCCTCAGTTTTATGATGAACAGTAAACTTTTCCTCAAAGTCTTAACTTCCTCAAAGTCCTTACCTCCAGGATAGCACTATGTACTAACTGGCTTCCATGACATCACTGGAGATTTCCTTACATTAATTAATTGTTTGTTAATACCATAACTTTTGCTTCATATTAGTTACTTCCATGATGGATCTGAAAATTTAATTCAATGTATTTACCTTTATGATGGCACCATGAATGTTAACTCACATTAATTAATCTCTATGAAAGCACCATAACATTTACCACAGAGAAGTTCCCTCTTTTGATGACACAGTAATTTTACCACACAGTTGGTACCTCTGTGTTGGTGTCTTAGCCTATACCTCACAGTAATAATCTACCTGATGGTAGTGTAACATATACCTTATAATAATTACTTTTGATTCTACAGAAATATTTGCATTAAATAGTAATCTGTATGAATGCACTGCAACCTTTACATCTCGGTATATGCCTCTGAAACAGCATCATAACATTTGCCTCATAGTAGTGTTCCCTACAAAGGAAACTTAATCCTTACCTAAAAGTACTGACATCAGTGATAACACAAAAATGTGGCTTTAAAGGAGTTATAAAGATGGCAATGATTATAATGCAAAATTTGTCTCACTTAAGTAGCACTGTAATGGCAATGTAAGTTTTGTCACACAGGATTTACTATATAATATAGTAAATATAGGATTTACTATATATATATATGTATACACAGGACACTATATAATTTACCTCACATTAATTTACCTGTATGATGGTATGGTGAATTTTACATTGAATAGTTACATTTTTGATGCCAAGAAATCATTGAAAAACAGTTAAACATCTATAAAAGCATAAAAACTTACCCAGATATGAATCCACACAGCTGTGCTTCAGCTACACCCACCTGAAAATTGATAAAGATGTCAAAAACATACAATTGAGAAAAAAGAGCATTTTCAACAAATGTTGCTGGGAAAACTGGATATCTGCATGCAAAAAAGTAAAAATAGATCCTTGTCTTTTACCATGGACAATTATCAACTCAAAATGGATTAAGGACCTTAATATGAGATCTGAAACTTTGCAGCTAGTGCAGGAAAGAACAAGGAATACATTGGAATTAATAGGCACAGGAAATGGCTTCCTAAATAGAGCTCAAGTGGCTCAGCAACTAAGAGAAGGGATTAACAAATGAGACTATACAAAATTAAAGATAATAAAAATTGTTTCACAGTAGTTACCTGTATGATGGCTCTGTAAAGTTTGTTTCACAGTCTGTACTTCTATGATGGCACCAGAAGTTTCACCTCATTTGATATACTTCACAGTAAATAACTATATGATGGCATGTGACCTTTACCTCAAAGTAGTTATTTTTTTGATGTCACAGGAAAACTTTCCTATAGTTTAACCTCGATAAAAGTATTGTTACTGTACCTCATAGTAATTACCATTATCATATCATGGAAAACTTTTTTCTCATGTTAATTAATTCCATTACGGCACCAGGAAATTTGTCTCACTGATGTTACCTACATGACAGCACCTATCCCTTGTATTTTATTGGTTAATATCTATGCTGGCACTGAAACCAATCATGAAAGTTATTCCCATCTGAATAGCACTGTAACTTTTGCCTCACTTTGGTTACCTTCATGATACTAGTAAAAACTTTCCTCACATTAGTAAGTTCTGTGATGGCACCATACCTTTTGCCTCACTGTACTTACCTTTATGATAGCATAATAACCTTATATCACTTGCATTAGTAACCTATTTAATGTCACATTAAACCTTCCTAACTGTATATACCTCTAGGATGATACTGTAAACTTTCTGCCTATTGGTTGCTTCTATGATGTTCCCATAACCATTATCTCAACTATACCCATCTCTTTTTTATAAAGGTGCCAAAAACATTCGATGGAGAAAAGACAGCCTCTTCAACAAATGTTGCTGGGAAAAGTGGTTACCCAGCTGCAAGAAACTGAAGCTAGATCCATGTCTATCAGCCTGTATTGGTATCCACTCAAAATGGATCAAGGACCTAAATATCAGACCTGAAACTCTGAAGTTACTGCAAGAAGGAGCAGGAAACACTCTGGAACTAATAGGGATAAGCAAGGACTTCCTCAATAGAACCCCAGCAGCACAGCAACTAAGATGAAGGATGGACAAATTGGACTTCATAAAATTAAACAGTTTCTTGGCAACAAAAGAAATGGTCTCTAAACTGAAGAGACAACCCACAGAGTGGGAGAAAACCATTTGCCAGTGAAACATCAGACAAGGGACTTATAGCCAGAATATACAGGGAACTTAAGAAACTAAATTCTTCTAAAATCAATAAACCAATTAAGAAATAGGCAACTGAACTAAACAGAACTTTTCAAAAATAAGAAATTCAAATGTCAATAAAGCACGTGAAAAAATGCTTACTATCTCTAATCATGAAGGAAATGCAAATCAAAACCACACTAAGATTCCCCCTCACAGCTGTTAGAATAGCCATTATCAAAAACACCACCAATAACACATGTTGACAAGGACATGGGGAAAAAGGAACCTTGGTACACTGCTGGTGGGAATGCAAGCTGGTGCAAGCACTCTGGAAAAAATTTAGAGACTTCTTAAAAATCTAAACAGAGACCTGCCATATGATCCAGCAATCCCACTCCTGGAGATACACCCAAAGTAATACAACACAGGTTACACCAGAGACACCTGCATACCCATGTTTATTGCACTGCTATTAACAATAGCTATGTTATGGAAACAACCAATATACCCCATTATTGATGAATGGATCAAGCAAATGTGGAATTTTACTCAGCCATGAAAAGAATGAAATCTTATTGTTTGCAGGTAAATGGATGGAACTAGAGAAAATCATTGAGTGAGGTCAGCCAGGTTCAGAAGATGAAAAATCATATGTTCTCCCTCATATGTGGACTTTAGATTTAGGGCAAATGCAGCAATGTGATTGGACTTGAGTCACATGACAATGGGAGGGCACATACTGGAGATATAGGAATAGGTAGAAAACCCAAAACATAAAAGTGTTTGATATCTCAACTCCAGAGGTGCTGATACAGAAACCTTAAGGCAACAGAGGTTATCATGAGAAGGAGATCAGTTACCAGTGTAAAGATCAGTTAGAGATGAATCAACATGGGTTGATACATTTGTACCCAAAAGCAATGCTAGGAATATTTCTGTATAGCTCTCCCTAACTCAACTAGCAAAAACGCTTTGTCTTCCTTATTATGCTTGTGTCTTTTCTTCAACAAAATTAGTGATAATAGCAGAACAAGACCTGCCTGGAATTGAGGGGGGTGGGGAGGAGAGGGTGGGCAAGGGTGGCATGGGGTAGAAATGACCCAAACAATGTATGCACATGAGAATAAATGAATAATTAAAAAAATAGTTATTTGTGTGATTTCTCTTTAAATGTTACATCACGACATTTACATCTATAATAGTACAGTAACCTTAATACCACAGTAGTTACCTCTAGAAGGCACCATAAACAAAGGTCACAATAATCACCTCTATGATGTCTCTATAAATTAACTGACATTAATTACATCTATGATGACACCATATGAGTTACCTCACAGTATATACAATCCATGATGGCACTTTGACATATACCTTACAAGAGCTACCTTTAAGATGTTAAAGATAACATTGCCTTTAAGCAATAACCTATATTATGGCATTCAAATGTATACAGTGATTATGCTCTTGATGGCAATGTAACCTTCCCTCATTGTACTTATGTCTATGGTTCAGTTTGAACATTGCCTCACAGTTGTTACCTTAGGATGGTACCTTAAATTTTAACACTGTGGATCCCTCTACAAAAGTGCCACACTTTAACTCACAGTAGGAACCTATATGATGGCACAATAAACTTTATTTCACTGTAATTACCATGTATGATGTCACCAGATACTTTAACTCATAATAGTGAAATTCATATTCCCTCAAAAATATCTGAACAAGAGTAGACACCTCTATGAAGCACAATCCCAGCTGCAGAGGAGGAAAATGCAGAACAGCTGCTTTTCCTATTTTGCTTACATTCAGAGAAACAGGAATGCAGGTTTCTCCTGTTACAATGTCACGCCCCTTCCCTGTTTACTACTGAGTATAAAAGACTTGCTGAAGGAGGATGTAAGGCTTTTTTGCTTTGAGCTTTTGCTTTAGGCTTTTGTGCTTTTAGCTTTTGGATGAAGGGAAACTTTTTGATGTGGGAGACTTTGGAAGGGAAAAGGATTTCTGAAGGGAAAAGAATTGCTTAAGGAGAATTGCTAAAGGGGAATTTCTAGCAAGTCTGAGGGGCAAGACTTTAAAAAAAAGTAAAGAGAAAACTTGGGACAGTGCAAGTCTACACCAAGAACAGTATACATAGGCTTTAGAAAAGCTAAGCTAAAGAAAAGCTAAAGACAATACGGGACATTGCAAGTCTAAGGACTGAGAGTTATGCATATTCAGTTTTTAGGCATGGCTGTTGTTGTTTGCAAGTCTGAGCACCAAGGCATTAAGAAAGCTAAAGAGAGAATATGGAAAAGTGCAAGTCTGAGGGCAAAGACTTTAAGAGAGAATATGCTAAAGAAAAGCTAAGAGAAAACTTGGGACAGTGTGACTTTAAGGAAAGAAGCTTTAAAGAATAGTGAAGCAAGATTTTAAAGAAGACTTTGAAGCAAGGTTTTAAGGTCCATTGTAAAGGAATGGGCCTTAAAGAATAATGATATAGAAAAGAAGCAGAGTAAAGAGAAGAGACTAAAACAGAAAAGAAGCAATGAGGCAGTTGTGCATCTCCACCTCAGTGCCCAAAACATCGGGACCCAAATTTCTATCTTTCTATCCTATGTCTTTTCCTCCATCTTCTGTCACCTCCCAGTTACCCTCATTTAAGTTCAGTAATAACCAGGAGTGAGAGAAAAAGCTTTCTTCACTTTACAGCACAGTAGTTATCTCAAAGAGGTCATAATAAAATTTTCCTCCAAGTAGTTCCCTCTATGATGTAACTAAAAAAATCACCTCAGCCTATTTACCTCTATGATGGCACCATAATCTTTGCCTCACACTGCTTTCCTGTGTGAAGACACCTTAACTTTTCTTTGCAATACTTACATTTGTCATGCCAGAGAAACTATTTTCTCACAGTAGTCATGCATATGATGGAATAGACTTCTGTCTACAGTAGTAATGTGTATGATGACATCATAACATTTGGGTCACAGTATGTACCACTATGATGCCACTGTATGTAAGTGTAACCTAACATTATTTCCCTGTAGGATACCACTGTAAGTCTTCCCTCACAGTATTTACTTCTATGATGGTCCTATAACATTTACCTCAAATTAGATACATTTATGACAGCAGGGAAAATTTGCCTGACAGCAGTAAACTCTCTTGTGACACCTTAACCTTTGTGTCATGGCACAAATAATCTATTATAGCAAAAAGCATCTATTATGACAGTGTAATTTTACTTTACTGTAGCTATCATCCTAGTTTGCACCATAAATTTTTCCTCATATGAGTTGCCTTTATTATCCCAGGGAAACCTTTCCTCATATTACTAATCTCTATGGTGGCACCTTACCATTAGCATCACAGTAGTTACTTCTGTGACATCACTGAAAAGTTTTCAACAGCAAATAACTCTAAGAGAGTACTATGTAAATATATATTCCCTTAATGTACTTAATTCTATAATGGCATTACAACCTTTAATACACAACTTCCTTCTATGATGCCTTAACTTCACCTTACACTGGTTACTGCAGTGGTGGTCCCATAACCTCATTTTCCTCACAGGAAATGACCTACATGAAAGCACCATAATCTATTATGTACAAGAGTTAGCTTTATGATTCTATGGAAAACTTTACCTCACACAGAAACCTGTACTGATGCACATAAATATTTGCCTGAGTTTACCACATAAAATAGGTCGCACAATAGTTTTCTCTATAAGGCCATTCCCTAACAGTATATGTTATTATCTGTCATTCCCTAACAGTAGTTATAATTCTGATGGCACAGAAATCTTTACTTCAGATCAATTACATATATCATGTCACCATAACCTTTACCTCACAGTCTGTACAACCATGATGGCACCATAACTTTTACCTCATACTAAGTAAACAATAAGATATAAATGTGAATTTATCAGAATTGTAACCATTGTGATGATATAGCAGACTTGTCTTGCAGCTAAACCTCTATAAAATCACCAAAATTTTTACCTCATTTTAGTTATCATAATCATGCTATGGAAGCTTTTACTCAGAGTAGTTATGCCACCACAGTATTTTCCTCGCAGCAGTTACATCTATGATGGCACCTATACTTTGATTAACAATTCCTAACATCTATGATATCCCTGTACACATTCCCTCACAAAAGTTCTGTCAATGTTGCCACCATATCTTTTGATTTAAGTCAGTTGTCTTTATGATGCTAGGGAATAATTTCATTATGTTAGTAACCTCTATGAAAGTACCCTACCTTTTACCCCACAGTAGTTACATATATCATGTCACCGTAACATTTACCTCATCTTAGTTACCTCTTTAATGGCACCATGAACCTTACCTCACAGTCGTTACCTCTAGGATGTCACTGTAAAACTTACCACACTGAAGATAGTCCTAGGATGGCACTATTAATTTTCTCCAGTAGTTTTTCTATGATGTCACCTTAACCACTACCTCATAGTGGTTACCTGTATAATGGTTGTGTAACATTCACCTCACAATGTTTATATTCATGGTAGCCTAGTAACATTTGCCTAGGAGTAATTACTTCTAAAAGGAACCATAAACATTGAATCACCATAGTTACATCTGTGATTGCTATAAACATGTCTGATGTTCTTACGTCTATGTCCAGATCAGAAACTTACCTTACAGTAGTTACCCTGGCACTTTAATGCAAGAATAATCTTTATGATGCCATAGAAAACACTGCTTCTCAGTAGTTAGTTATATTATGGCATTGAAATATTGACCTCACAGTAATTACTCTGCTGATGGCAAAGCACCCATCCCTCATAATACTTATTTCTATGATGAACTGTATCTATGGCTCACTATTGTTACTTCCCAGGTGGCAACATAAATTTCTCCTTGCAGTTGTTACCTCTATAATGGCACTATACTTTGCCTCACAGTGAGAACTCTGTTTGCACAATAATCTTTACCTCACAGAAATTAACCCCTATGATTGTACCATAAACATTACCTCCTAATAGTGGAATTTATGATTCCTCAGAAACATTTCCCTCATATTAGAAATCACTGTGAATGCACACTATCCTTTTTCTCACAAGAGCTACTTATAAAATATTTTTGTAATGATTGTCTCATAGGAGTGACTATTGTCATGGCACCATAATTGTTAATTTACAGTTCTTGTCTCTATGATGGTCCTGAAACAATTGCTTCAATGTAGTTCCAAGTATGATGGCACAGTAAATCTACCTTACAATACTTACCACTATGATAGAACTATAACATTAACTTCAAAGTAAGTACTCTATAATATGTCACCATGACCAATACCTAAAAGGATTGCCTATAAGATATCAGTGAATATTTTTCCAGTCTGAAGTTCCCTCTATAATGACATCCTTAAATTTTTCTCACAATATTTACTTCTATGATGGCAGAATAAAATGTGTCTCATAGCACTTACCTCTATGTTAGCAGCATAACAATTACCTCCCAAGAATTAACCAATATGTTGGCATTATAATCTATAATACACATCGTTAGCTTTATGATGCTATGGAAAACAGAGCCTCATAAATACCTGTATGAGTTTAGCATAACATTTACCTCACAGTAGTTACTTCTAAGATGGACCAGGAAAATACTCTTCAGAGTACGTTTTTCTGTGATGACATCATTATCATTTCTTATCAGTAGTCACCTCTCTGATGACACAGAAACCTTTTACTCTGAGTAGTTACATCTGTAATGGCAGAGTAACCTTTGCTCTATAGTCAGAACCTGTATTATGGCACCATAATATTTATCTCACAGTAAGTTAATTATATGATGGCACCATTACCTTTAGGTGACAATAGTTACATTTTTGATGCCACAGCAACATTTGCCTCAAGTTAAATCTTCATAAAAGAACTGCAACTTTACCTCATATTAGATGCCATTATCATGCTCTGGGAACATTTTCTTCACAGTGTTACCTCTCTTTTGGCACCACCCCAATGCCTTAGGGTAGTTAGACCTATTATGGCACCTATACTTTTCACAAGAGTTGTTAAAATCTATCATGGTACCAAAAATCTTCATTCATCTCTTCCCCCATCTCTTCCATGAGTTACCTTTAGGATGCTAAGTAAAACATTTGATCTCAGAAGTTACTGGCAATATGACACTTAAAACGTTACCTCACAGTATTTACGCTCTTGATCACGATGTTACCTTGGCACATAGTCCTTACTCATTTGATGCACTGTAAACTTTGCCTCATAATTGGCACCTCTAGAATGGCACCATGAATTTTACCACTAAGTGATTGTCTCTATGATGGTACTATACTTTCATCACATTATTAGGTACCTCCATGCTCACACTGTAACCATCACCTCACACTAATTAACCACTATAATGACTTTATAAACTTTACCTCAGCATAGTGAACTTTAGTATGCTTCAGAAACATTTGCATCTCAGTACTCACATGTATGAATGTATTCTAACATGTACTAAATGATAGTTACTTATAAGGTGTCATTGTAATGTATGCCACATTGTAATTACCCCTGTGATAGGCCCATAATTGTTGTTTCCCAGTAGATATCTCTATTAGGACACAGATGCATTTGCCTCAATGTACTTCTGAGTATGATGGCACTGTAGAATTGCCCTCATAATCATTACCTCAATATTGGGAATGGAAATTGTAGCTCACCATATTTACCTCTACATTGTCACAACAGCTTTGCCTACCTTTATAACCCTCTAGGACAATCATGGAGAACCTCAAATCATTAACTCTGAATCATTTACATCACAATAATCAGCTTTATGATTCCGTGGAAATATTTGCCTTGCAGAAGAAAACTCCATGATAGCACCATTACCTTTTCCTCATGTTACTGAATGCTAAGATATCACCATCAACATTGTCTTACAATATTTAAGTCAACTATAGCACCACAATTTTTGCCTTTCAGGTGTTACCTCTATGATGTCATCATAAATATTGCTTCATACTAGTTACATTTATGATGGCACATCAACTTTTGCTACTATGTAGTTTGTTCTAGGCTATCACTATATAATTGCCTCATATTGTACTACACTATAAAGGCACAGGCAATATAACTCACACTGGGTACCTGTACGTTGGCACCATAATCTTTACCTTACAGTTTAACTTACATTTTGGCACTGAAAATTTTACCACATATTACTTACCATGTATAATGGGACTATAAACTTTATCACATATTGATTGCATTTGCAATTCCAGGGAAACCTTTTCTCATAGTAGTTATTTTTATGATGGCATGGCAATTATCTGCCTCAATGAAGTAATTTGTATTATGAAACAGAGAACTGTGCTTCTCAATAGTTATGTGTATGGTGGCATGATGAGCTTTGCCTAACAATAGTTACCTTTATGATTGTACCTTTAAAATCTCTAACAGTTGTAATCTCTAGGACTGTACTATAACTATACCTCACCATGAGTAACTCTATGTTGGCATCATTACCTTGTAGAAATTGTATTCTTTAGTGGGCACTGAAACTTTAAATGGCAGTATTATCCTCTCTCAGGTCACTGTAACCTTTGCCTCACAATGCTTACTTCTGTGATGAACTGTACTCATTACCTTCAGCCTGCCACCATAATGTTTAAGTCACAGTGGTTACCTTTATGAAGGTGCCATGTATTAGCCCACAGATGGTAACTCTGTGATGTTGTCTTCACTTTACCTAACCACAAATAATGTATATCACAGTACTGTAAAACATTTTTTGAAGGAGTTACCATATGATGCCTTGGAAATATTTACATCACAATAGAAACATCTATGCATACACTGTAACCATTATCTCATAGTGTTAGCAACATGACACATCATAAAACTTTCCTTACATCACTCCAATCTAAGAAGTCACCATAAAATTTGTATCACACTATTTGCTTCTGTAATAGCACCAAAACTGTACACTCACAGTGTTTGCCTCTATGAGGGCACCATAACATTTCCCAAACAATACTTATCTTACTATGCCACACAACTTATTTCTTCACAGTAGCAAACAATACAATGGAAGAGAATTCTGCCTCACTGTAGTTACATGCATGAAGGCACCAGAATTTTTGCCTTACAGTTTATACATCTATAGTGTATCCATATGTTTTTCCTCACATTAATTACCTCTACACTGCCACCAAAAGATTTACCTCACAATATTTATGTTTATGATTGCACTGTAAAGTTTCACCTCATAAAATTATCTTCTATGATGTTGCTTTAAACATTACTTCAAATTAGTTGCATTAATGGTGCCAAGGAAAATTATGTCTCACAGTAGTAGCTGCTCTCATGGCACCTTACTTTGCCTCACAGCAATTACAGTCTATGATATTCCATACTTATATTTCAGATTACTTCTCATCTAAAATGGCACCATCCTCTTTTTTAAAACATGGGTAACCTTTACTGTGCCAAAGAAAACATTCATCACAATAGTGATCTATATGATGGTGCCTTAAAGTTTGTCTCACAGTAGTTACCTATAAGATGTTATTGTAAGCTATCCCTCACAGCATCTAAGAGGGCACATAAATATTCCCTTACAGTGGTTAAATTTATGATGATACAATAACTTGTACCTTGCACATGTTCCCTCAGTGCTGATAACTATAACTTCATCTTACATTGATTTATCTTATACTATGTTGGTACCATAACACTTACTTCAAAGAAGTCTATGATGACACTATAATCTTCCTTCAGTGTAATGGTATTGTTTGCCTCATATCAGTTGTCTTATTATGTCAGAGACAACAGGATTCATAACAATAATCTCTATGTTGGCACATTTTATTTGAATCCTGTAATTACTTACATGATGTCACAAAAATCTCACAGCAGATAACTCTAGAAGGGCACGTAATCATTGTCTCATATTCATTATCTGTATAATGGCACTGTAAATTTTACCTCAGAGTCTGTACCTCCATTATGGTCCCATATAGTTTACCTCACATAATTTACCTTTATAATTGGTTCATGAGGTTTAATTCACTGTAAGTAAACTATATAATGGTACCATGATACTTACCTCACAATCATTAAGTATTTTATGCCAAATGGCCTCTGCATCACAGTTAAACCTGTATAAAAATGCAATGAGTTTTACCTAATATTAGTTACTGTTACCTTATATTAGTTACTGTTACCTCATGTTTGTTCTTCACAGTGGTTACCGCCATTATGGTTTGACACATTGGCCTTGCAGCAATTATATGTGTGAACCCAATCATCCATTACTTGACAGTTGTTAACATCTATGATAACACTGTAAACTTTCCCTCACATTAGTTCCCACCAATAATGGTGCCATATCCTTTGACTAGCATCAATTGTCTTTATGATACTAGGTAAAACTTTCTTATTAGTAGTAAATAGTATGATGGCACATTAACTTTTTCTTCATATTACTTACATTTGTAATGGCACAATACCTTACCTCACTGTAGTTACCTCTCTAATGTCAAGATAAACTTAACCTCAAAGCAGTTACATCCAGGATGGCATTCTAAATTTTACACCCTCTAGTTTTTTCTACAACTATGCAACTATTATGTCAACACTTTGTTACAATTACCTGACAATGTATTGTAGCACGTAAACCTTAACTTAGAGTAGTTACTTCCAGAAGGCACTTTAACCATTAAGTTATAGTAATTACTTCTATGATGTCTCCACAAAAATGACTTGATATTTGTTACATCTATGATGATACCAGAAGCTTTATTGCACAGTGTTTAACATCTATGGAGACACTTTGAAATATACCTCACAAAAGTTACCTCTGTGATGCCATGGAAAGTATTGTGTCTCAGTAGTAGACTATATTGTGGCATCAGAGCACTTACCTCACAATAATCATGTCTTGATAGAAATATCATCCTCTTTAATACTTTGTACTTTAATGATACAGTGAAATTTTGGTTCATGTTTGCTACATTTAGAGTGAAACAATCAATTTCATCTCACAGTGGTTACCTCTATGATCTCAGTATACCTCACAGTAGGTACCTCTATGATAGCACTTTAACCTTGGCTTTACAGTAAGTACTCTATATTTTAGCATTACAACTCTTGCCCCAGATTATTATCCATCTAAGATGATACTGTAAACTTTGCTACACATTGGTTAACTTCGTGTTGCCAGGGAAACCATTCCAAACAATAGTTAGTTCTGTGATGGCATAGCAATATTTGCTTCACAGTGATAATTTCTATTATGGAATAAAAATTTTGTCCTCATAGTATTTTTAATTTAGGCAGCACCATAATCTTGGCCTAACAGTAGTTGTCTATATAGTTAGCCACATGGTTGTACCCTATATGATGGCACTAAAACCTACCTCAGATTAACTACCACCTGTAATAGCCATACAACTTTTACCTCACAGTACTTTCATCTAGGATGCATTGTAAAATTTTCTCATAGTCATTACCTTCAGGAAGGCACCATAATGTTTACCTCACATTGAATACCTGTGTGATGGCACTATATTTTACCTCATATTGAGCATCTCTGTGTTAGCACCCTAACCTTACCTCACAAAATTAATTTAGGGGATATCCAAGTTGGTAACTACAGTCTTCACCCTAATCTGCCTGACTCCAAAAACCTCCCAAAGAGGTTGGAGCCACATTTGATGGAAAGAAAGATCCAAGATGGTGACTACATCTTCACCCTAATCTGCCTGACTCCAAAAACCTCCCAAAGATGTTGGAGCCACACTTGATGGAAAGAAAGCACCAACCAGAATCATCAAACTTTCATCATCCTGTACCCTAACCCCTGGAAAGCCTCTCTGGGCCATATTACACTGAGAAAATTTGGTAGCATTTCTAGCTGCTGTTGACACCACCTCCATGACTGGCTCTAAACCTACCTGCACATCAATTGACAGATAAAACAGGTGAGCACCATGTACCACGTGGAACTCTCATATCTACCCCTGGGAACATAAACCAGCACAGACTCTGGGCAGACCAATCCCCTCAACAAAACTGAATAAGAAACAGCAAACTGTAATCTAGTACAGACAGCAGAGAGGGTGGGTGGAATGCTGAAAGTGCACTGGAGAAAGGGGGAGGGGCAAGGAGCTAATCTAAGCATCAAACTGTCAGTAAAAAAACACAGGAAAGGTAGTGAAGTCTAAGAGCTAGTGGGTGATAAGCCATCCCCCTCCAAAGCAGGGAAGGTAGTGGACCACAGAGCCCATCTACTGAGCCATAGAGCAGCAACAAAAACCAAACTGCCCCGCAAAGCTGAAAAACAAACAGTGAATTCTAATAAAACATGAACAGTAGAAAGGGTGGGTGGAACACAACCTGCCACAGAGAAAGGGGATGGAGAGAACAAAAAAAAACTCTTAGCACAGAAATCCCATGAAACAAACACAGCAACAAGCTACTTCCTAAGCAGGGCAAGTAATAGACTGCAGAGCTGATATCCTGAACCAGAGGGCAGCATTCAAAACTGAACTGCTCTGCCTCGCTGGGGGAGGAGCTGAACAAACAGCAGTAGCTGAAGGGTAACACAGCTATGAGCTGAGGAAATCAATAACTCTAACCACCCTACAATATCTGGCAAACTTAGCTTGCCTAACAATTTCAACTAAACTGGTAGACAGAAAGAATAAAATGCTACTCACAATCACCTATTGAGACCACATCAGAGCTTCTGCTTATAAGCCAATACCAGGACTGGATGCCAGTAGAGTAACTGCAGAACTTAAACTAAGACTGCAATTCTATTGTTCTTGAACCTGGTGTTTTTTAATTGTTTTTTTCCTATTGCTTTTTGTTTGTTTTATTACTTTGGTTTTTTAATTTTTATCTTCATTCCTATTTTCTGTTTTTTCTTTCTATACTATCAACTTTACCATCATCATCTTCTTATCCTTACTGTCACTCCCTTCACTCTCACTCCTTCTCTGGTGCTAAAATCCATTTCTCCCCTTCCCAACTACTCTTCCTGCATCTTCTCATCCACTCTCTCCCCCTGCCCACACTTTCCCCTCCCATTCTCCCCCAAACAGTCCCCAGACTACCTCAACCTCTTACACACTCAACACCTGGTGACTAGCACACTATGCCAACTTTACACAACTCCAACCCCCTCCAGTCCCTGACACAATCACCCTACACTACAACAACAGAAATACACCCAAACACACACAAAGGCCACAAAATTCAATAGTAATGCATGCACTCCACTTCCCTCCTCCCCTTTAATGCCACTCTAACCAACTCACAAAATTTCTACAGCTAGTCAAACAAACATTAAAACCCCAACTCCCAATGCTTATAGATATTACCAACAAGGTGTCTTCTATATAATATAGAAACTACTAGTCAGGTATTGAAACTGTGAGTTAGCTATTGGTAAATTACACCTCCAGACTAGGGATAGAAATAGAACACCAACCTAGCTAAAAACCAAGAGAGCCACTAAACAAAAGTTAAATCAAGGGAAAGAAAACAGGTGACTAAAACCACCAACTAGCCTATCAGGAGCATAGTTGCAGAGTACCAAGTGGAGTGAAGGGAAGAAGAAGAAGGGCAGAAACCACTCTACTCAAAAAAATAATTTAATACAGGATTAAGAGGGAAATGAAGAAAACATACCCAGTTCCTGATCCAAACAAAACAAAGATAAATGACACCAAGGAACCCAGCAATGTTCACAGAAAGATCCTCGAAGAAAAAATCTTGCAAATAATCTCTGAAAATTTCATGAGAAGATACTAAAATAGCTAAACCAAAATGTTAAGAATTTAATAATAAATAATAAATAAAATGCACTTCAGAAATTTCAAGACACCAAAAACAAAGAATATGAGAAGACAAAGGAACAAATAAATGATCTAAAAGGAGCCATAAATAAACACCAAAGTGAAACAGAAAAAACTATAAATAGATTAGTGAACTCAAGATAAAAATCAACAATGTTAATGATGAACGGATCCATGATATGGAAAAACAGAAAAAAGAATCAAACATAATCACAAAACAGAGTGAAAGGCCACTTCAGAACACTAAAACAAGTAGAAGTCAGAATCTCAGAATTCAAAGATAAAATAGAAATTAAAAAAAACTGAAGAACTGAGTCAAACAACTCAAGATCTGTGAAAGGAATATGCAAAACTCACTAACTCCATCAAAGAACAAACCTGAGAATCATGGGCTCTGAATAAGGAGAAGAGGTCCAAGCAAAAGGGATTCACAATATATTCAATAAAATAATAACAGAAAATTTCCCAAATCTCAATAAAGTTATGCCCATTCAGGTACAGGAAGCCTCCAGGACACCAAACAGACTTGACCAAAATAGAACCTCCCCACAGCATATTATCATTAAAACAACAAGCACAGAGAATAGAGAGAGATTATTGAAGGCTGTAAAAGAGAAAAAACATCATAGAAAGGTAAACCCAACAAAATCACAGCAGATTTCTCAATAGAAACCTTAAAAGAAAGAAGGGCCTAGAGTGTAGTATTCTGGTATTGAATGAAAATAAATTCAACCTTACGATACTCCACCCAGAAAAACTATCATTCCAAATAGATGGAGCAATAAAAATCTTCCTCAATAAATAGAAACTAAAACAATATATGACCACTAAGCCACCACTACAAAAGATTCTCCAAGGAATTCTGTACACAGAGGATGAAAGTAAACAAAACCATAAGAAGATGGGAAATATCAAACCACAGGAGAAGAAAAGACAAAAAATCAGAGAGTAGCATTGACTCAGTTGAACACAAACCCTTAAACAACAAAAACAACTAAATGGCAGGAATCACCACATACCTATCAATATTAACACTGAATGTCAATGGACTCAACTTCCCCATCAAAGACACCATTTGGCAAACTGGATTAAAAAGGAAGATCCAACAATCTGTTGTTTACAGGAGACCCATTTCATTGACAGAAACAAACAATGGCTTAGGAGGAAAACTTGGAAGAAGATTTACCAATTCAATGGCCCCTGAAAACAGGCAAGTGTAACAATACTTCTATTGTACAAAGTAGAGTTCAAACTTACATAGATCAAATGAAATAAAGAAGGACACTCAATCCTAATAAAAGGGGAAATATAACAAGAGGAAATAAGAATTATTAACCTATATACACCCAATGTCACTGCACCTAATACTCTAAAGGAATTAAAAGCACATATAGACTCCAATACAGTGGTAGTGAGAGACTTTAATACATCCCTGTCACCGATAGATAGGTTATCTAAACAAAAAATCAATAAAGAAATTCTAGCACTAAATCACTCATAGATTAAATGGACTTAGTTCGTAGCTACAGAATATTTCATCCAACATCTACACAATATAAATTCTTCTCAGCAGACTATGGAACTTTCTCCAACATTGATTATGCCTTTGGGCACAAAGCAAGCCTCAGCAAATATAAGAAAATAGAAATATTCCCCTGCATTCTGCCTGGTACGAATGCATTGGAACTCAATAACAAAAACAGCAGCAGAAAATATGCAAACAGTTGGGAAGCTCAACACCACATTACTCAATGATCAGTGGGTCATTGATGAAATAAAAGGAAATTAAATGGTTCCTGGAAATTAATGAAAATGAAAACATGACCTAGCAGAACCTATGGAAAACAGCAAAGACAGTCCTAAGAGACAGTTTATAGCCATGTTTGCATATTTTAAAAGGACAGAAAGATCTCAAGTAAATGACCTAATGCTACATCTAAAACTCCTAGACAAGCAAAATCAAAATCAAGCAGGAGAGAAATAATAAAAATAAGGGCCGAATTCATGAAATAGAGACCAAAATAAAACAAAAGAAAGCATCAACAAAACAAAAAGATGGTTCTTTGAAGAAATAAACAACAATGACAGACACCTGGCAAATCTGACTAAAATGCAGAGGCAGAAGATGTAAATCAT
Organism: Castor canadensis; assembly: GCF_047511655.1. Taxonomy (NCBI): domain Eukaryota; kingdom Metazoa; phylum Chordata; class Mammalia; order Rodentia; family Castoridae; genus Castor; species Castor canadensis. Next base: position 62,400,208 of record NC_133400.1, read on the forward strand.
TAAAATCAGAAATGCAAAAGGCAAGAGAACAACAAAAACCAAGGAAACCCAGGGAATCATAAGAGACTACTTTGAGAATCAATATTGAAATATGTTTCAAAATCTTGAGGAAATGGACAAGTTTCTAGATTCTTATGACCATCCAACACTGAACCAAGAGGAAATTATCCACTTAAACGGATCTATAAGACAAAATGAAACTAAAGCAGCAATAAATTGTCTCACAAAAAAGAAAAGTCCGGTACCTCACAGATTCTCCTAAATTCTATCAGACCTTTAAAGAAGAACTAATACCAACTCTCCTTAATTTTTTACATGAAATAGAAAGGAAAAGAATACTGCCTCACTCAGTCTATGAAGTCAGTATTACACTCATCCCAAAACCTGACAAAAACACATCCAGAATTGGAGAACTATAGGCAATCTCCTTAATGAACATCAAAACAAAAATCCTCAGTAAAATAATGACAAATCATTTCCAACAACATATCAGAAAGATCATTCACCCTGACCAAGTCAGATTCATCTTAGGGATATAGGGATTGCTCAACATAAACAAATCAATAAATTTACTATAGCTCATTAATAGAAGCAAAGACAAAAACCGCTCGCTTATCTCAATAGATGCAGAAAAGGCCTTTGATAAGTTTAAATACCACTTTATGATAAAAGTTCTAGAAAGCTAGGAATAGAATGAATACACAACAATATTATAAAGGGTAATGTGACAAACCTATTGCCAACATCATACTTAATGGAGAAAAAGTGAAACCATTTCCCCAAAAATCAGGAAGGAGACAAGGGTGTCCACTGTCTCCCTTTTCTATTCAACATAGCCCTGGAATTCCTAGCCAGAGCAATTAGGCAAGAAGATGAAATAAAATGAATACAAATAAGTAAAGAAACTGTCAAAGTATCCTTATTTGCAGATGATAGGATCTTATATCTTAAAGAACCAAAAAACTCTACCCAAGAATTCCTGTACACCATAAACAGTTTCAGCAATATGGCAGGATACAAAATCAGCTTACAAAAATCATATACAACAACAATGAAAAATCTGTGAAAGAAGATATGAAAACAATTATATTTACAAAAGCCTCAAAAAAATCAATTACCTATGTGCAAACTTAACAAAGGATGGGGATGACCTCCACAAGGAGAACTACAAACCTCTGAAGAAAGATACTGAGGAAGACAACAGAAGGTGGAAAGATCTCCCATGCTCATGGGCTCGTAGAATCAACATAGTAAAAGTGGCTATGTTACTAAAACAATCTACCTGTTCAACACAATTCGGTTCAAAATCTCAATGACATTCATCACAGAGATTGAAAAATCTACCCTAAAGTTCATTTGGAAATACAAGGGACCATGAATAGCCAAAGCAATGCTCAGCAAAAAGAACAATACTGAAGGTATCACAATACCCAAATTCAAAGTGTATTACAGATCTGTGGCAATGAAAACAGAATGGTACTGGCACAAAAACAGATATGAAGTCTAGTGGAAGAGAATAGTGGACCCAGATATGAATCTATACAGCTATGTCCACCTTATTATTGCAAATGAACCAGAACCATATGATGAAGAAAAGACAGCCTATTCAACAAATGTTGCTTGGAAAAGTGGTTCTCTGCATATAGAAAACTGAAACTAGATCCACGCCTATCACACTGTACTAGTATCAACTGAAAGAGGATTAAGGATTTTAATATTAAACCAGACACTCTGAAGTTAGTACAAGAAAGAGGAGGAAATACTCTGGAAGCAATAGGTATCGGCAAGGACTTCCTCAATAGAACTCCAGAAGCCCAGCAACTAAGAGAAAGGATGGACAAAAGAAATTAAAAAGCTTCTGCACAACAAAAGAAATGGTTTCTAAACTGAAGAGACCACCCATAGAGTGGGAGAAAATATTCACTGGCTATATATCAGACAAAGGAGTGATAACCAGAATATACAGGGCACTCAAAAAACTAAATTCACCCAAAATCAATGAACCAATAATGAAGTGGGTAACTGAACTAAACAACTTTTTCAAAGGTAGAAATCCAAATGGCCAAAAAAACACATGAAAAAATGCTTACCATCCCTGATTATAAAGGAAATGCAAATCAAAATCACATTAAATTTCCACCTCACTCCTGTTAGAATAGCTATCATCACCACCACAAAATTTTGGTGAGAATGCAAGGGAAAAGGAACCCTCCCACAGTGTTGGTGAGAATGTAAGCTAGTACAATCAATTTAGATAACAAAATAGAGGCTTCTTTACAAACTAAACATAGATCTACTATGTGATCCAGTAATACCACTCCAAGGATATACACAAAGGAATGTGACTTAGGTTATTCCAAAGGCACCTGCACACTCATGTTTACTGCTGCACTATTCACAATTGCCAAGCTATGGAAACAGACAAGATGCCCCACTACTGATGAATGGATTAAGAAGATGTGGTATTTACACACAATGGAATTTTATTCAGCCATGAAGAATGAAATTTTGTCATTCACAAGTAAGTGGATGGAACTGGAGAATATCATCTTAAGCGAAGATAGCCAGGCTCAGAAGACTAAGAATCATATGTTCTCCCTCATATTTGGACTTTAGACCTAAAACAAATGCAGTAATATTATTGGACATAGGTCACACACTAAGGTAGAGTGCATGAAAGAGGGAGTAGGGAAAGGTAGGAAACCCAAAACTTGAAATTGTTTGATGTGCCCACTGTAGAGGACTGATTACCATAATATTAAACTGACAGAGGCCACTATGAAAAGGTGACGAGGAAGTAGTGCAGAGTTCTGGTAGAGAAGAAGCAATTAGGGTTGTAATACACATATGAATGGAAGCAATGCTAGGAATCTCTCTTTATAGCTATCTTTATCTTATACAAGCAAAAATGCTATGTCTTTCTTGTCATTGCTTATATATTTTCTTCAACAAAATTGGAGAAAAGGGAAGAACAGGTTCAGCCTAGAAGCAAGGGGGTGGGGGATAGAGATAGAGTATAGGGAAGAGAATGGGGGCTAGGGGCAGGGGGAAGAGATGGCCCAAACAATGTATGCACATATTGAATAAATGAATAAGTAACAAAAAATTAACCTCTATTATGGCACCAAAAATCTTTCTCATTACAGTGAACTTCATGATGCCTCAGAAACATTTACATCCAGTAGAAACTCCTATGAATACGATCTAAACTTTATCTCACAGTACTTACCTGTACCATGTTAATATATTTACTGCATAGTACTTTCTGCTTTGATGGTACAACGTTGTTGCTTCACAGTAATTATCTCTAGGATGGCACAGAAGATTTTGCCTCCCTGTACTTCTGAGTTTCATGGCACCATAAACAATCTTTCACAATAGTTACATTCATGATGCAACTGAAAATTGCTGCTTAAGTATTACAGTAATTACATCTATATTGTCAGCATAAACTTTGTCTCACTCTAATTACCCTATATTATGTTTAAAAATGTTACCTTAGTATTTACTGCATTGATGGAACTGTAAATTTTACATTGGAAAAATTACTTTGTGATGCCAGAAAAACCTTTTCCTCATATATATTATCATTGTAATGACACCTAAATTGTCTTATGGTACTTACTGTCTATTATGGCACTGTAAATATGTCTCAATTCGATATTGCCATGAGGGCATGTAACATTTCTCTCCTAGTCATTACCAGCTATTGTGACATCATAAAATTTGTCTCCAAGTATTTGCAGCTATCATGGAAACATAATTGTCTCTAATAAGAGTTATTATTATAAGATGGTCCTGTGGTATTTATCTCATAGTATTTAACATAATGATACCATAACCTTTGCCTCACAAAAGTTATCTGCACCTTGCCATGGAAATTTTTATCTCACTGCAGTACCATGCATGACACTGTTATCTTCGCCTCATCAAATTTACCTCTATGATAGCACATTTACATCTGCCTCAGTTAATCATAGAATATCTAAGTTTTGCCTCACTGTAGTTTCTTTTAAAATGTCACTCATACATTTGCTGCAAAGTTTGTACCTCTAGAATATTATAGTAAATTTAACTCACAGTGGGTACCTCTATGTATGAAACATAACTTTTATGTGACAAAAATAACAAACATGAGGGCACCATAACTTACTCTCACAATAGTTACCCTTATTGTTCCCTGGAAACATTTGCCTTACAGTAGAATCCTCTAGGAAGGCACCATTACATTTATCTTGTAGTAGTGACATGTTAGGTGTGAATATAAACTTTGTCTTTTAGTAGTTATGTCTATTATGACACTATAAACTTAACCTCACTCTAATAACTTTTATGATGGCACTAAATTTTACATTTATGTAGCTTGTTGTAAGACATCATCATACCATGTGCTTCACACTTGTAACCTGTATAGTGACACTATAATATTTCTTCACAGCGTGTACCTCTATGTTGGCACCATAACTTTTACCTCACAGTAATTAACTTATATTTGACATGATAAATTTGGCTTCACATCAGTTTCCATCTATAACAGCATCCACTGTAAATTTTGTCACATATTGATTACCCTTATGATGCCAGGGAAACCTTTTTTCAAGTAGTTATCACTCTTATGGAACCAGAATATTTGCCTCAAGTGCTACTTTTGTTTGTTTGTTTGTTTATTTTGGTTTACTTTGTTTGATTCTTTCATTGTTTGTTTTGGTGCAACTGGGGTTTGAACATTGGACTTTGTGCTTCAAATGAGGTCTCTGCCACTTGAGGCACTCTTCAAGTTAATAATAATTTCTATTAAGGAACAGAAAATGGTCCATCACAGTAGATATATACTGGGGGACACAATAACCCTTCACTACTGTAGTTACATTTAGGATGGCACCTTCATATTTGCTTCACAATAGTCATTTCTAGGATAGTACCATAAATATATCACAAAGTGTGTGCTGCTATGGTGGCACCATTACTTCACAGTAATTAACCTATTTGGTGGCATTAAAAATTTTAACTCACTGTAGTCACCATCTGTAATGATACACAACCTTGCCTCACATTACTTACTTTTATGATACACTGTAAACTTTCCTCAGAGTAATTACCTTTAGGGTGTCACCAACTCTTTTGCCACACAGGAGTTATTTTTACAATGGCACTGTACTTTACCCTACAGTTGTTACCGCTATACTAGTACCTGAACTTTAGCTAATAGTCAATGTCCTATATCATGGCACGATTTTACCTTACCAAAGTTCATAACTTCCTGATGCCTCAAAAACCATTGTATCACAACAGAAACCTCAATGAATGCACAGTTACCTGTCCCTCACTGCAGTTATGTATAAGATTTTACTGTAAAGTTTCCCCATGTTAGTTCTATGCTATCACCCCAAAATTGGCCTCATATTATTTACCTATATGATGCCATCATAACTTTTGTCTCACAGTACCTACTGTGACTCACTGTCTAATGTCATGATAACATTTACCTCAGAGTCTTACATTTATCATGACACAGAAACTCTTGTTTCACATAGTAAACTATTTGATGGAAAAGATACTCACCTCACAGAAGTTTACAGGTGATGGCATTGTAATCTTTGCCTCACAGTATGTACTACTGTGATGGTCCCATAGCTTTTACATCACAGAAGTTTCTCCTAGAATGATATTGTAACTTTATCTTACAAAAATTCCTTCTATGATGATATTATAACTTTACATCATAGCGGTTACCTCCGTGTTGGTACCATAATATTTACCTAAGAGAAAATTAACCTGCATAAGGCACTATAAGCCATGACACAAAATACTTTTTTCTGATGTTACTGACATCTTAGCTTCACATAGAAACTTGTATGAATACACTAGAGCCTTTACCTCACAGTAGTTACCTCCAAGATGGCACTGTAAAATCTCTCTCAAGTAGTTTTCTCTGTGAAGACACAATAATCTTCCCCTAAGAGTAATTATTTCTCTAATGGCACAGACATATATGCCTCAATGTAGTTACCTATATGATGGAACAATAACGTTTGCCTTACTATCCATACCTCTGTGATGGCAGCGTAAGTTTTCCTCAGAGAATTTGCCTCTAGGATAGTACTACATCTTTTTCCTCACAGCAAGTAAAGTATATAATAGTAATAGGACAATTACCTCACAATATTATGTTTTTGACACTACAGCAAGCTTTGGCTCATGGATAAATATTTATAAAACCATGATAACTTTTCTGTCACATTAGTTACCATTATCACAGCATGGAATCTTTTAGCTTAATATCACAATAACTTTTTCTCACATTTTTTACCTTTTCCCTTTACAATGAGACCTAATCTATGTATCACAGCAGTTACCATCATGTTTTGACCATGGTTTGCCTGAAGCCATTACCTATTTGATGTCACCTAACATTTGCCTCTCAATTACAATGGTTTGCAAGGGCACCATAACTTTCAGTACTCACACTTTTCATGCTACAGAAACATTTTCCTCACAGTAGTTTTTTCTACAATGGCACCATTACCCTTGCCTCACAGAAGTTCCATGTATGATTGTACCTGATCTTGGCCAAGCAGTAGTTCCCATGTATGATGGCACTATAAGTTTTACTTCACAATTGTTGCCTTTTAAATAGGCACCATAACTTTTGCCATACATTGTTACTTTTATGACAACAAGGAAAACTTTCCTCACATTAGTAATGTCTATGATAGCATCTTAACATTTCCTTCACCATATTTCCTTCTATGATAGCTCCATAGTCTTTACTCCACTGTAGTAGTTTCAGTTTTAGCACTGAAAATATACTCACAGTTGTTACATTTTCCCACCATAACCAGTATGGCACAGTGATCAAATCTATGAAACTGCATAAAAATTTCCTCTATGATACCACAGAAACCTTAACCTCACACTCATTATCTCTGTCATGCATAGAAACATATATCCACAGTTCTTTCCGAATAAGAACCCTTTAACCACATCATCAAAGTAGTTACCTCTGTGATGACACCATAACATTTACTTCACAGTAATTGCACGCTCCAATCACTGTAACATTTCTCTCACAAATTACCTTCAAGATGCCACAGATAACTTCATCTCACTGTTGAATATTCTATGGCTTCATTGTAATCTTTGTATCATATTATTTACCACTATGATGGCACCATGATGTTTCCTCACAGTAGTTACTTCTATGATGGCAGCTTATGATATGCCACACAATAGTTAACTGTATGATGGTACTGTGAATTTTGCCTAAAAATACTTTTCTCTATGATGCCAAATAAACATTTCCCTCAAAATAGTTACTGTCTTTGATGACTTTCTAAATTTTACCTCACAAGTAGTTATGTTTTGATGGCATGGAAAACTCGGCCTCACATAGTTACATATATGTTGGCATTGTAATGCTTTCCTCTATGTAGTTACTCATGTGATGACATGTTAACGTGAACTTCAGACTGATTACTTCTATGATTGCACTGTAAAATTTAGCTCACAGTTTTAACTACATGATGGAATGTTACTTTACCTCACTGTACTTAGCTCTATGATGAAACAGTATCTTTTACCTTACAATAGTACCCTTGATGATGACACCTAACCTATGCATCACAAGAGTTGCAACCATGGATTTCACAGTTACTTTGCCTCTAATCGTTCCCCTAAGAGAGCACACACCATCTGCTTCCCAGTTGTTAGGATGTATGATGGCACCATAAATTTTACCTTATAATAGTCACCCTTATTATGATATGGAAAATATTGTCTCATAGTAGTTTCTTTAATGGCACGATTGGCTTCAGTACTTCCATCTATGATCACACCTATTATTTGCCAAACAGTAGCTGCCATCTATAGGTTTTACGTCTTGATAGTCCATATCTAAAATAGTGCCACATTCTTTGCTTTACATATGTTACCATGCCTAAGAAAACTATCTCGTAGCAATAACCTCTATGATGTGCCCTTAATTTTACCCTCACATTAGTTACCTTTCTGATGACACTGTAAACTTTTACCCCACATTAGCTACTTCAATGATGACATAAAAATCTTTACTCACAATTGTTACCTCTGTTGTGTCATCATAACCATCACCACACAATGTTTACCTATGCAAAGTCTCTGTAACGTTTTCCTCATTGTGTTTACCTCTATGATAGTGAAGTAATCTTATCCACTCATAGTTACTTCTATGATGACACCCTAACCTATATCTAATGATCAGTATACTTATAATGCCACTGAAATATTTGCTTCACAGTTGTTACCACTAAAATAGTACTTAGCCTTTGCTCCAATGTAGTTATCATCTATGATGCCACCATATCTATGACTCAAATAGTTACCTCTATGAAGGCACCTAATATCTGCCACCAATTCATTATTCTATGATGGTACTATAGTCTTTAACTAACAGTATTGATATTCATGATGGCAATGTCATTGTCTCCTAGCTGAAATTATATTTATGATGACACTGTAATCCTTGCCTAACAGTATTTACCTGTATGATGACATCATAACCATTACTTATACCACTTACCTCTATGATAGCACAGTAAACATTACCTCACAGTATTACCTTACCATGACAGGGAAACTATTGGCTGACAGCAATAACCTATATGATGACAAATATCTTTCTTTTCCTTCATGGGAGTTATATGTATGACTTCACCATAACTTATATCTCACTAATTACTATAACATTTACCTTACAATATTTATCTCTAGAATGTCACTGTAACTTTAACCACACAAGAATTTCCCTCTGTGATGACACCATAAACTTTACCTCAATTTAGTTACTTTTATGATGCTATGGAAAATTTTCCTCACTGTGATAGCCACTGAAATGGCATCTAATCATAATCTACGAGTAGTTACTCTCTATGATTGATCTGTTATATTTAAAGTAAAAGAGTTCTTATTAAAGATAATACCATAATTTCTGACTCTCATAGGTTACATTTAATATGCCAATAATATCATTCCTCACACTGGGACATGCTATGCTGTTATTCTAGTATTTTTCATGGTAATTACCTCAATAAGGGAACAATAACGTTATCTCACAGTGCATACCGCTTTCTGGCACAATATCTTTTACTAATTTACCTATATAATGGCACCATAAGCACTAACTAATAATAGTTATATTTTTGATGGCATGGGAACTTTTACCTCACAGTAAAATATTTATGAATGAACTGTAAACTTGTATCACTATAATTAATTCTATGCCATTATCAAATTTGTTGCCTCACAAAAATTTCTATGATTTCTCAGAAAACTTTGCCTCATAGTAGATACTTCTATGTAAACATTGTTATTTTTACCACACAGTATTCACTTTTATGATGTAACCATACACTATGGTTTACACTAATTAGCCCAATGACATCACAGTAACTTTCCACTCACAATATTTATTCCTGTGATGACACTATAACATTTTCCAAGTAGTAATTACCCTGTACTATGACACCGTAACATTTACCTAAAATTAATCACATTTATTTTGCCACTAAAAGTTTTTCTCAAAGTATTGACATCTAAGAATTTACCTAAAACTTTCCTTCACATTAGTTGCATTTATGATGGCCCTGTAAGTTTTGCCTCCTAGTAGCTACAGCTATGAAGTCATACAAAAATTTGTCTTAAGAGTACTACATGTATTATGACACAATAACATTTGCCTCACTGTAGTTAATTCTATGATGACCCCATATTTACCTAATAGTAACTACCCTCTAGGATGGTACCATAAATGTTACATAAAATTTGTTACCTTTGTCATGCCACAGAAACCTTTTGTCACACATTTGTAACCTCTCTTATGGCACCTTAAATATTGACATGTGGTTGTTCCACTATGATGGCTTCAAACTTTTGCCTCATTGTAGTTATCTGTATAGTGGAACTATACTTTTCTTCACAGTAATTCACTCTAAGATGGAACCTAACCATAGTCTCACAGTAGTTACCTCTATGATATTACCATATTTTTGCCGTCAAGTGAGAACATCTATGCTGGCATCATAACCTTACATCACAATAATTACCCTATATGATGGCACCACAGTATTAAACTCACAATAGTTACTTTGATGCCAGAGAAAACTGCTTCACAGTACAATCTTATTGGATGCACTATCACCTTAACTTCATAGTAGTTAACTTTAAGGTGACACTGTGAACTTTTCCTCACAGGATTTATCTATATGATGGATGGAACAGAAATTTATGCTTTTCAGTATTGGGACATGTTTCATGGCACTGAAAAATTTCCCTCACATAGTTAAATCTGTGATTGCACTGACAATTATAGCTTAAGGTATTTGATACCTTGATGGCACCATATGATGTGCTTCTATGATGGCACCATTTCCCTTTCTACACATTAGTTATTTCTATAATGGCTCCATAACTATATCTTTATAGTAATTAATATATATGATGACACCACAAACATTACCTCACATTAGTTAAATTTATTACATAACAGAAACCTTTGTTTCATATTAAAAATCTCTAAAATTGCTCCCTAAATGTTACTTCAGAATTATCTCTAATTTCTCACCATACACCAAACTCAAAGTAAACTCTAAAATTTTACTCTAAACTTCACCTCATAGTAGTAATTCCTAGGTTGGCACAGAATTTTACATCTCAGTAGCTGCATGTACTTTGGAGAATTATACTATGTATCACATTAACTATGTTAATTATGGCACCAAAATTTTACATCAGAGAATATACATCTATGATAGCACTGTAAATATTTCCTCAAATTAGTTAGCTCTATATTGACACAGTTACTTTTACATCATAGAATTACACCTACGTTGGCAACGTTACTGTACAGTAATAACCTTTTATGATGGTCCTGTATAATTTACCTCAAACTACTTACTTCTGTGATGACACAGAAAGATTCACCTCACAGTATTTTTCCTTTTGGAATGCACCAAGACCCTTGCCTCACATTAGATGTATCAAAGGTTTAACCTTAAAATTATTGCCACAGATTATTAACCTTTAATCACATCTTACATTTTTCTAACAGTAGTTACTGTCAATGATAGAAATGCCACATTTATCTCACAGTAGTTTCTGTCTGTGATGGCAACTAATCTACATGATGGCACCATAACTTATACCTAATAAGAGTTCCATTTTTGATACCATGGTAAACTTAGCCTGACAGTTAAACCTCTACAAAACACAGTAAGTTTTACCTCTCAGTAGTTACTTCTGTCACTGTTAACTTTGCCTCACTGTAATTACATCTTATATGTCACCATTAACTTTGCCAAACAGAAGGTATTTATATGATGGCACCTTATGATTTGCCTCAGAGTAATTATGTCTCTGATGACACAAAAACTTTCCCTCACAATACTTTTGTGTATAATGGCGCCATAGAATTATCTGTACAATATTATCTCTGTGATGGCATCTAAATTACTTACCTTATTAACATTACTTTTATGAGAGCACTTTAACCATTGTCTCACAGAAACTACCCTCTATGATGACACAACAATAGACACCTTACATTGGTTACCTTTACGATATGGAAACATTTGACTAAAATAGTTACCTCTATGATGGCACCAAAGTCTGTACTTTTCTCTACGACATTCCCATACCATTTGCATCATTTCTGTAGTTACATATGCAAAGGCACCACTATGGAGGTAACATAATATTTACATCACAGTCATTATCCTGTTTTATAACAATGAAACTTTTACTCCAAATTTGTTTTCATCTGTGATGGCATCATAAACTTTGCCACATGTAGATTCCCATTTTTATGCCAGGGAAAGGTTGGCCTCACCACCCTTATCTCTATGATGGCACCTAATCTTTGCTTCACAGTACTTACCAACTATGATGACACTAACTTTTCCTGAAATAGTTACCTCTAAGATTACAACTAACATTTACCTCCAAGTCATTACTATCTATGATAGCAACAAAACTACTATCTCACCAGTTTCATTTATTATGCCATAGAGGTGTTTGCCATAATTGTTATGTCTATGAGGGAACCACAATCTTTGCTTCACTGTAGTTACCTCTAAGATTAATCCTTCATATCTCCTTCACTATATATAACAAATAATATTTACCTCAATGTAGTTTCCATGTGAATGTAACCATTGCCTTTGCCACATAGTAGATACCTCTATAATAACATGCTAATGTTACCTCACCATGGATACTCTATGTTGGCAACATACATTCCGCTGACAGTAATTAACATAAACACTGATAATGACACCATAAACATACTTCACAATAGTTACTTTTTGTCACAGAATCCTTTGCTTCATAGTTAAAACTTTCATGAGTATTCTGTAACCTTTACCTCACAGTAGAAACATGTATGATGTTATTGTAAACTTTTTCTCAATGATGGCACCCAAACTTGGTTTCTACTAGTTTCTTCTAAGATATCAACATAGCATTTGCTTCAGAGACATTACCTTTAAAATGACACCATAATTATATTTACTTAACACTGAGAACTTACAGAATGGCATGACAATTTTTATCCCACAATAGTTTTTGACTATGATGACAATGTAAACTTTGCCATATATACATTATCTATGATGTCAAGGAAGACTCTTTTCATTGCAGTTATGTCTATGATGGAACCACAATCTTTGCCTCACAGTTCTAATTCCTGATACAGCACAGAAAGCATTGTCTCAGAGTGACACCATAACCCTTCCCCAAACATTATTTCTTCTATGATGGCATATTAGTAACATAGTGCTTAACTCTATGATTGTACCATAATGATACCTCACAGTGGATGAGTCTATGTTGGTTCCATAGCACTTACCTGAAGTAATTCACCTATATGACAGCACTTTAACATTCTATCTCATAATAGTGATGCCATAGAATCCTTTGTCTTACCACTGAAATTTTAACAATACACTATAATCTTTACTTCAAAGTAGAAAAATCTATGATGTCAACTTTGCTTCATAGAAGTTACCTTTATTATGGCACCATATGATTTACATAACAATATTTATCCCTATTATGTAATAGTAATCTTTGCTTCACATTAGTTACCTCTGTGATGGCACTATATATTTATCTAAAATGGCACTGTAAACATTGCTTTTGAGTGTTTTCTTAACTATGGACCAGAAATTTTTCCCTCATAGTAATCATCCCATATGATGATACTATAAATAAACCTTACCTCACAGTGGATACAATATTGATGGCACAGAGAACTTAGTGTCTAGTAGTAACAGATAAGATGCAACATGAAATTTGCCTTCCTATAATTCCTTCTATGATGGCCAATTGATATTTACCTCACAGTGGTTACTTCATTGACCACACATTACAAATTAGCTCCAAGTAGTTATCTCCATGATACCATAACATTTACCTTAGAGTAGTTACCGCTATAATAACATTATGATAATTGCCTATCTGCACTTATATTTATGACGGAACACTAATCCTTACCTTGCAGAAGTTCCCACTCTGATAGCACTTACAGTATGTATCACAGGAGTTACCACTTTTGATTTGACAGTAGCTTTGCCCCAAATAGTTACCTTTTTGATGGCACCTAAGATTTGCCTCCCCAGCATTACAATATATGATGGCATAATGCCTTTCCATTACAATAGTAATACAAGTTGGTTCCACTGTGTAATAGTGAGCACTCTGCACTCTGAATCCAACAATAGTAACATAACATGCTATGGAAATTTTGCATCACAAGGGCTTCCCTTAACATAGCACCATTATATTTGCCTCACAGTAGTGACATCTTTGAGTGCACCAATACTTGTACCTCACAGTAATTATCCTCTATGATGGGACAATAATTTTGTCTAATATTTATCATCTTTATTAATCCACTTAAACCTTTGCATCACAGCAGTATCCTGTTTCATGAACCTTTAAGCTTTGCCACACTATAGTTAACTCTGTGATGCTATGAAACATTTGTTTCACAGTAGTTCTTTCTATTTTGGCACCCAATCATTCTGCACAGAAATTCCTGTCTATGAAGGCACTGAGGTCTTTGCCTCACAACTGGTATCTTTATGATATCAGGGCAAACTCTCCATAAATTAGTAATATCTAGGATAGCATCTTAATGTTTACCTCATGGTATTAACCTCTATGATGTCACCAAAACTTCACCTCATATTAGTTACTTCCATGATGGCACAGAAACTTTCACATCATATTTTCACCTCTATTTTGGCTCTGTACGAGTAACTACATTCTCTGATGGCAGTCTAACCTTTGTCTCATAATATATTCCTCTCCGATGGCACCACAATCTTTGTCCCACAGTAATTGTGCTCTAGAATGACAACAGAAACTAAATCTCAAATTACCTTTATGATGCCCCAGGCATTTTTACATCACAGTAGTTACTTCAATGATGGCTCTTAACTATTGTATCACTGTAGTTACCTCCATGGTAGCAATGAAACCTTTGCCTAACAGTTATTATCCTCTATGACATCACATGAAAACCTTTGTCAAAAGTTGTTACAACTCTGATGGCACAGGAATCTTTGCTTCAAGAGAGCTATGTGTATGATGGGAATGTTACCTTTGTCTCATATTATGTACTTCTACGATTGCATTGTAACCTTTAAGTTACATTATATAAGCTATATGATAGAACTGTCATCTTTTATCTCAAAATAATTAAATCTTTGATGCTACAGCAACTTTTGCCTTATACTTAAAACTTTAAAAACACCATAACTTTATGCACACAAAAGTTACCTTTAAAATGTCACCATAAACTCTCCCTCACAAGGTTATGCCATTATAGCACCATGAGTTTTCCTCTCACTACTTACCTGTAATAAGTTACTTCTAACTTTGCCTCATAATAGTTACTTATAATGTGTCACTGGTAACTTTACCAAACAGGAGCTACTTTTAGGATAGTACCTGAAGATTTCCCTCATAATAGGTATCTGTAGGATGGCACAGAAACTAGTGACTTACAGCAGGTATGTGTACAGTGATACCATAAATTTAGCTTCACTATACTTTCCTCTATGTCAGCATAAAAAATTTTACCACACAGTTTTTACTTCTATGATGACACTGTAATCACAGAAAGTAATTGCCTCATAGAAATTACTCTGTATGATGATGCCATAAAATTTTCCACATATTAATTACCTTCATGGTGGCATGAAAACATTTGTCTCAAGTAGTTACCTTTATCATGGCACCTAAATTTCTTTCTCTGTACTTTCTTCTAAGATGAACCAATAGCCTTTGCCTCATAGTAGTTAGCTCTACAATTCCACCGTAATTACACATCACAGTGGTAAACTCCATGGTGGAATAACAATATTTACCATACAACAATTACCTTGTATTATAACACCACAACTTTTACCCTAAATTAACTTTTGTCTATCTTGGCACCTGAAACTTTGCCACATAATACTCACCATGTATGATGCCATTATAGCATCATACTTTGTCTCAAATTTTACTTTGTCTCAAATTGTTATCTCTATGATGACACCTAAAAAGTGTCTCCTTGTCATAACCACCTATCATGGAACCATAAGCTTTATTTCACATTAGTTCCTATTATCACTCCATGGAAACATTGCCATAGAGTAGAAAGGTCTATGATGATACCATAGTCTTTGCCTCACTGTAGTTACCTCTATGGTTGTACTTTCATGTTTTTGTCAATTAGTTACCTTTGTATGGCACAAAACTTGTGCTATCATGGTAGTTTCCTCTGTGATTTCGCCATTACCTTTGCCATACTGTACTTATCTCTGTAAGAGCACGATAATTTACCTTATATTGGGAACCGTTATATTGACATCAAACTTTTACCTGAGAGGAACTACTGATGATGACACAACAAATTTACCTCACAATAGTTACTTTTATGACACAGAAATGGTTGACTTGCAGTAAGAACTTATATGAAAACACTTTAGCTTGTAACTCACTGAAATTACCTCTAAGACAGCAGCATAAACTATAACTGGTCATAGTTACCTCTACAATGGCAACAAAATTTTTATTCCTCTGTAGTTTCTTTCACAATGTCACCTTGCCATTTCTCTCAGTAGTTACCTCTATAATGACACTGAAACTATATCTCATAGTGGGAATCTTTATGGTTGCAACATAATTTCATCTCACAGAAAATAACCTGCATGATGGCGTCACAAATTTTTCTGCACAAGAGTTTCTTCTATGATAGCACCATAAACTTTGCCATACATGAATTATATCTGTGATCACAAGAAAGCATTCCATATAGTTCTTTCATTTATTATGTCACCATAGTCTTTACCTCACAATAGTAGTGCCTAATGTGACATAGAAAACTTTGCCTCATGGTGATTTCATGTATCATGGCACTGTAAATTTGCCTATACATAGTTGTCTCTATAATGGCACAATGTTCTTACTGTAGTTAGCTCTATGAATGTATCCTAAGTGTACCTCACAGTGAGAACATTGATTTTGATACAGTGGGTACATTGGTAACTTAACGGAAGTAATTTTCCTGCATGGTGTCACCTTAATGTTTTCCTCACAAGAGTTACTATTGGATCCCACAGAATGTTTTGACTCACTATTAAAACTTTAAAGAATAACTTGTATGTAATTTTACCTCACAGCAGAAACGTCTATGATGTCACCATAAATTTTGGCTTACAGAAGTTACCTCTATAATGGTACATTATTATTATTATTGCAGTAGTTATTTCTATGATGGCACTGTAAACCTTGCTTCACAGTAGTTACCTTTATGATGACAAAGAAGCATTTTCCTAACATTATTTATCCTCTAGGATGCCACTAACATCTTACCCCATAGTAATAAGCTATATTAAAGCAACAAAAACTTAGAGTTACATAGTAACTAATAAAATGACATGATAATCTTTGTTGCTCTCTAGTTCCTTCTATGAGGTGATATTAACTTTTTCTCCACCAAGGTCACTTAAATAATCTCACAGTACATTTCACATCATAGTACTTATCTCTATGAGGGCATCATCACATTTACCACCAAGCAGTTACTTCTAAGATGGCATGATGACATTTGCGTAACTGCAAACTGCAGTCATCTCTATTACACAACACTAATATTTATGTGACAGTAGTTCCAACTATGCTGGCATCGAACGTCAACATTACAGTATTCATCATCATTGATTTGACCATAATTCATATCAAAGTGTTACCTCTGGTATTGCACCTAATATTTGCCTCCCCATCATTATTAAACCCTTACTCACATTAATAATTTCTACAGTGCACTTTAATTATTGCTTTATATTAGTTACCTCTATTATGTCACCAAAATCTTTTTTTCACAGAAATTACATATAGGATGACAATAAAAATATTACCTTATACTGTTTATTTCTTTGATGGCACCATAAATTTTAACTCACAGTAGTTCCCTAAGTTGTGCCACAGAAAACTTTGCCTCACAGAGGAAATCTGATGAATGCACTGTAATGTTTATCTCACAGTGGTTGCCTCCAAGATGACACTAAAACTGCTCCTTACACTTGTTTTCTCAACACCATAAGCTTTGCCCCACAACATGTACATCCATCATGAGACCATTAGTTTTACATCATTGAATATACTTAGGATGGTACCATAGATTTTATCTCACAGTAATCAACTAGATGATGGCATCATGGCATTTACCTCACAATAGTTATATTTTTTACCTCTATAAAAGCATTATTACTTATACCTCACAATAGTTAAGTGTAAATGTCACCTTTATCATTTTTTCATAGTAGTTAAATGTCTAAAATTGTAGTATAATTTTTGTCTCCCAGTAGTTTCCTATGTGGTGACTGTAAAATCTTTGGCACTGTAGTCACCTCTATTATGCCACTATTAAATTTGCCTCATAGTATTTACCTGTATGATGGCACTTTAAGGTTTTCTTTCCTGTAGTTATCTCTGTGGTGACACAGAAAACTTTCCCTTATAGTAGTTAAGTTATGATGGCACTGTAATGTTTGCCTCACCATTGTTTCCCTAAGGATAGCATCACAAACTTTTACTTCACTGTATTTACCTATATGATGGCATAAGAAAAAATTCTTCATTGTAATTAACATCTATAATGTCACCATAATCCTTCCTTCCTAGTAGTTATGGAGACATCAGCCTAAAGTAATTACCTCTGTGTTGATAGTATAAATTATGATTAACTACATTCACCTCGATGATGGCACATTAACACATTCCTCACAGTGGTTGCCTCTTATGAGCAGACTTTAAAATTGATATCACAGTAGTTACCTTTATTATGGTACCTAACATTTGCCTCCCTGCTATTACCATCTGTGATATATGAAAAATATATACCTAATAAGTGGTACCATTATTATACCATAGAAACTTTTGTCTGACTATACTTATCTTTATTGTGGCACCAAAAAAATTTCCAAGTAGTACTAAGATCTATAATGGCATAGATTAAATAGATTAAAACTATTCTGTGCTTGAAGGGTTTAACTTTGTATGATGACTCTGTAAGCTTTTACTCACAGTAGAATTCAACTCTATTTGCAACATAACCTTTGTGTTACACGTTACCTTCATGAGCCTTGAGAAGCCTTTCCTCACATTATTTCCCAATATGATGGCATCTTTACATTTGCCTCACAATGGCAAACACTATGAAGACACTGAAACTTTTACACAGTAATTATTACCTCACAAGTTACCTGTATGATGAATCTATTACATTTCTATCAAAGTGTTCACATTTGCCATAGCAGAATAACCTTAACCAGCAGGAGTTATTTTTAAAAGGCACCAAAAAGATTAAGTCACAGTAGTTAACTCTATTATTGCTCAAAAATATGACCCAATATTAGTTACATCTATGTTGACACCATAATTTTTACCTCAATGCATTTACCATCTATGATAGAAATCTGACATATACCTCACAAGAGTTACCTTTATGATGCCAAGGAAAACATTGCCTCTCTGTAATAAAATATATTTGGGTACTAAAACCTTTCCTTGCTGCAATTAATCTGCCAAAAGAAAACTTAAATTCTCACATATTCCTTACTTATTTGATACACTGTAAACTTTGCCTTATTTGTTACCTCTAGAAATAAGCCATAAATTTTACCTTTCTGTGGTTTCCTCTATCATGGTATTATACTTTTCCTGAGAGTGGGCACTTCCATGTTGGCACTGTAGCCTTTACCTCAGAGAAATTAACCACTATAATGCATCATAAACATTACATCATCTTAGTGAAATTTATGATGTCTCAGAAACATTTGTGTTTCATAAAATTTGTAGTAGAATTCTGTGAATTCATTCTAACATTTACCTCATTGTAGTTAACCATAAGATGTCATTGTAATATTTGTCTCGTAGTAGTAAGCTCTGTGAGAGTACCATAATTATTGCCTCATAATAGATATCTCTATAATGCCACAGAAGCATTTTATGTACTTCCAAGTATGATTGCACTGTATACTTTCCCTCATATAGTTACTGTGCAAATAGGAATAAGAATTATACTTCACAGTATTCACCCTTATATTGGCACCATAAGCTTTGCCTAATTACCCCCACTGATGACAACATTACTCTTACATCATAATAATTACCTTGATGATGACTCTGCAATCATTAAAACACAATAGATATATTTATGGTTCCATGGAAACTTTTGTCTTACATTAGAAATTTCTATAAAAGGACTACAAAATTTTCCTCAAAGTTGTTAACTCTAAAATATCACCACAAACATTGGCTTACATTAATTATGTGTATTATGGCATCATAAGTGTTTTCAGTAGTTACCTGTATTATATCACTACAAATATTGCCTTTATGAAGGCACCTAAAGTTTTGCTGCTGTGTACTTTGATCTAAGATATCATTATATCATTTGCCTCACACTTTTTAACTCCATAAAGGCACAGGAACTATACTTCATAATAGGTACTTCTATTTTGACAATATAAACTCTCCCCTGCAGTAAATAGCCCCTATTTTGGCACTGCAAACTTTACCTTATCCTACTTTCCATCTTTAATCACACCAAAAGCAGAAATACACATTGATTACTTTGTGACATCAAGGAAACATGTCATCATGGTAGTTATCTGCATGATGGCACTTTAATATTTGCCTAACTTTAGTAATTTCTTTTTTAGAATATAAAATTTTAACTCACAGTAGTTATATGTTTGGTAGCATCATAAGCTTTGACGAACAGTAGTAATTCAAGAGATTCTTCACATTTCACTCACAGTATTTATCACACAATAAAAGAACAGTAAAGGGGATGAATCCTAAGAGGTCAGCAGAATGATCACAAGCATGTTTATGGAGCTTAAGCAGGACGTACAAAACAACTCAATGAATGTTGAAAGAATCTGGATAAAAAACTGGAAAAGACACTGAAACATCTAACTTAACTCAAAGTTTATTTCAATAACACATCAAAACAAAACCAAGGAAATTATAATAAATTAGATTAATGAAATAAAGAAAGCAGTAAAACATGTTGAAAACAAGCTTCACAAATGTATGGAAGGTATCAAAAAATGAGAAGAATCAAATAGAAACCCTGGAAACAAAAAGTTCTTTAAGTCAAAAAAAAAATGCAGTTGAAGACACCCTAGCAGATGGGAATAAGTGGAGTGAAGAATTTCAAGGCTCAAACACAAAATACATAGTAAAGAAGAAACAAAACAATACTTAAACAAAAGACTGAAAATTTGTGAAAGGAATATGCAATGTTTCTATGATTCCCTCAAAATACCAAACCTAAACATCTTGAGCATCAAAGAAAGAGAAGAGATGGAAGCCACAGGTACAGAAACATATCCACAAAATAATAGCAGAAAAGTTTCAAAATCTGCAAGATACCCATGCAGGTATAGCAAGTATGTAGGACACCAATAAGATATGACCAAAATAGTACATCTCAATAGAATATTATAGTTGAAACAATTAGCACATGAAAAGATGTTGAAGGTGATAAGAAAGAAAAACCAAATAACATAAATTTAAGCCCATCAAAGTAATACCAGATTTTTCAAAATAAATCTTAACAGCTAGAAAGGCAATGAATAAAGTATTTTGAATACTGAAGAAAGTAACTTCAATGCTAGGATAGTCTATCCAGCAAAGCTATCATTCAAATGGAACCAGGTGGTACTAAAGGAAGTCAAGTTCCAATAAAGAAATTGGCACACCTATGTTTATTGCAGCATTTTTTAGAATAGCTATGCTATGAAACCAGTGAATACACCCTACAACTAGTGAATAAATTATAAAAATGTGGCATTCATATACAACTCATATACAATGAAAGAAGAATGCAATTTTGTCATTTGCAGGTAAGCAGATAGAACTGGGAAACATCATCTTAAGTGAAGTCAGTCAAATTCAGAAGGCCTAAGGCTGCATGTTGGCTCTCACAAGTGGAATAGATGCCCATTACAAATGCAAAGAATATCATGATAGTCCTATACATACATACACACAAATATATGGAGATGAAAATGTATACAAATGTGGGACTGGTAGAGGAGACCAAGGAGGGAGGAAATGAATGTAAGAAGGATATACATCACATATTCAAAGGAACAACATACAAGGATACATGCTGAAAACTATTAACAGAGGATAGGGGGAAAGGGGTGAGGAAGTACCCTGGAGGGGGTTACCTTCACTTAAGCACAGTGCTTGCACAAATCTATTAAGAAGGCAAAATTCACATTGACCAATGAATAAATACTTCAAAATGAACGAAAAGAATGAAAAATACATAATGGTAATGGGAGGTCACTAAAGGAAGAAGGGTAAACAAGGTGAATATGTGTGATGTATTTTTATACAAGAATGACTACAGACTTTTTAAAACTGTTGAAATACACCATAAGAAGAGGACTAAGGTAGAAAGCAGAAAAATGGAGGGGATTAAACAATTCAGGATTCAATACAGATAATCATGGAAATGTCATAATGATATTCTTTGTATAGATATCTCAAACAAAATGTCCTTTTCTCAAAAGCATAGGACAGAAAGGTAAAATAAGTCTGTATAATGATTAGGACTATTGGGAGAGGGGAGGAAATAAGGAAATGCTGTATTAGAGTGAATATAGTGGAAATGTTATGTATTTGTGTACAAAAGTGGGAAAATGACACACATACTACTCTAGATTTTGGGGGAGGGTGCAAAATGGAGAATGATGGAGGGGGTGGTTTTCACTAAGATATATTATAAGCATTTTTATACATTCCACAATGTACCCCAAGTAAATAGTAATATGATAACAAAAATAATTTAGAAAAACATAATAAAAATTAAAGACAATATTTTCCATCTGTAATGGCTCCTTAACTTTTGTTTCACAATACTTAGCCATATAGTGTCACCATAAATGCTCCTCAGAGTGGTCACCTCCATATTGGCACCATGAACTTTACTTCACAGCACTTAAATCTACAATATCACCATAAATCTTAGATCACAGTAAGTACTCCTGGATGGCACTATAAACTTGACTTTCAACCATTGCTCAATAATGCCACTGCAACCATTAACTCATGACAGTAACCTACATAATGGCTCTGGGACATTTACCTCACAGTGTTTAAATCTATGATAGTACAGTAACCTTAACCTCACAGTAGTTACTTCTAGAAGGTTCTATGATCATTAAGAGACAACAGTTCCCTCTCTGATATCTCAATAAATACGAATTTACATTACTGCTACCTATCCTGACACCATGAGATTTACAACTATGATGGGACTATTTAATATATACCTCACAAAAGTTAACTTTATGTTGCCAAGGAAAACATTGTCTCTCAGTAGTAACCTAATTGTTGCACTGAAATTTATACCACACAATAATTTCACTCCTGATGGCAATGCACCTTCCTTCATGGATTTTATTTCTATGGCACTGTGAAAATTTTGCCTCAGTTATTACTGAGAGGAAGACACCATAAACTCACTGTAATTAACCAATGTTTTGGTAGTGACACTTTTACCTCACAGCAGTTTGCATCAATGATGGCACCATAAACTTTGCCACTCATTTATCACTTCAAGTTGCCAGGGAAAACTTTGCTCACTATAGATTTCTCTGCAATGACATCACAATATCTCTCTCATAGTAAATATTTCTATTATGAAAAAGAAAATGTGTCTCACAGTAGTTGTGTGTACAGTGGCACCGTAAACTTTGTATCACAGTATTTGTTCTATAATGGCTACTTCTCATGTGATTAGTGGTAGTTATCTCTGTGATTGTACCATAACATTATCTCACAGTGCCTATATATATATATATATATATATATATATACACATATGTGTGCATATATACACATATGCACTATTACCTGACACTAACTACACTATATAGTTCCATGTAAAACTAAACTCACAGAAACTAAAACAATATATGATCACCAAGCCACCAATGAAGAGGATTCCACAAGGAATTCTGCACATCTGCACATAAAAGATGAATGTAAACATACCTTTGAGAAGGTGGGAAGCATTTAAACACAGATGAAGAAAAGACAAGTAATCAGAAAGTAGCCTTGATTTGACTGCACATAATCAAATCCTTAAATGACAAAAACAACTAAATGGTAGAAGTCACCACATATCTATCAATAGCAACATTGAATGTGAACCACTTCTCCTCCCCATTAAAAACACTGTTTTGCAAACTGGATTAAAAAAGAAGATCTGACTATCTGTTGTTTACAAGAGACACACCCTATTGACAGAAACACTGGTTTGGGGTCAAAGGCTGGAAGATTTACCAAGCCAGTGGCCCCTAAAAACAGGCAGGGGTAGCAATTCTTATATCAGACAAAGTACACTTCAAATTTACATTTGTCAAATGACGCAAAGAAGGACACTTCATACTAATAAAAGGAGCAATACATCAAAAGGAAATAACAATTATCAAACTGTATGCACCCAATTTCAGTGCACCCAATTTCATCAAACATACACTGAAGGACTTAAAAACACAGATAGACTCCAACACAGTGGTAATAAGAGACTTTAATACCCCTCTATCACTAATAGATAGGTCATCCAACAAAAAAGTCAACAAAGAAATTCTAGAACAAAATGACACCATATATCACATGGACCTAACTGATGTCTACAGAATATTTCATCTGACAGTCACACAATATACATTCTTCTCAACAGCCCATGGAACTTTCTCCAAAATAGATCATATATTAGGGCCCACAAAACAAACCTTAGAAAATAGAAATAACCCCCTGCATTCTATCTGATCACAATACATTACTAGAACTTAACAACAAAGGCAACAGCAGAAAAGCAAATTGCAGGCTGAATAACACATTGCTCAATGATCAGTTGGTAACTGAAGAAATAAAGAGAGGAAATCAAAAGCCTCTTGGAAGTTAATGAAAACGAAAACACCACCTGCCAGAACCAATGGGACACAGCAAAGGCAGCCTTAAGAGGGAAGTTTATAGCCATGAATGCATATATTAAAAGGACAGAAAGATCTCAAATAAATGACCTAATTCTATATATCAAACTCCTAGAAAAACACAGCAATGATCAGTATGATAACACCATAATATTTACTTTACATTCCTTGTATTCATTACACCACAGAAACTATTGTCTCACATAGAAACCTATTTGATGGAAAAGACATTTGCCTCTCAATAGTTACATGTATGATGGCACCATAACCTTTTTCACTGTATGTACCTCTATGATGCCATCTTATGCTTGACCTCCCAGTATATACTTCTATGATAGTCTCATTACCTTTACCTTACAGAAGATCCTTCTATGATGATATCATAACTATCTCATAGTTCTCTATGTTGGTACCATAAATTTTACCCCAAAAGAATCATTGTACATAATGGCACTGTAATGATAAAAAACAGAAGCTAGGTTTATAAGGGACTGAATATTTTGCCTCACATAAAAAGTTGTATGAATGCTCCTCAGCCTTGACCTCACAGTAGTTACTGCTACGATAGCATAGTAAAATTTCCCTCACAGTAGTTTTCTCTATGAATGGAACTATAATCTTTACTCAAGAGTAGTTACTTCTCTAATGGCATAGACAAATGTGCCTCACAGTAGTTAACTTTATGGTCACAGTGTATCCTTTGCCTAATAATTTAAACTTCTGTGATGGCAAGGTTAGATTTAACTCACATGATTCGCCTTTAAATTGTCACCATAATTCTTACCTCACAGTGAGTAAGATATAGGATGACACTGTGACATTTACCTCAGAATAGTTATGTTTTTGATGCTATAGCAAATTTGACTCCCCATTGAACTTCTACAAAAGCACCATATATTTTAGCTTACATTAGTTACCAATATGATGCCATTGAAACTTTTTCCTCACTATCACCATGACTTTGCCTCATGGTTCTTATCCTTTCACTCAACGATGGCACCTAATGTATGCATCACAATTATTGCCACCATTGATTGTGCCAAGTTGCACAAAAAGTTGGCACCTAACATTTGCCTCTTTAATGATACCTAACATTTGTCTCCCAGTTGAATTGATGTATGATGGTACCACAACTTTATCTTACAGTACCTACACTTTTCATGTTATGGAAACATTTTTTCCACAATAGTATCCTCTACAATGGCACCATTACACTTGCCTCACAGCAGTTCCATCTATGATTGTACCTAACTTTTGCCACACAGTAGCAGACACACAGTGGCATCTAAATTAATCTCTGCAGTTTCTTCTAAGATGTTCCCATGGCTATTTCCCTCTCAGTAGTTACCTCTATAATGCACCATAACTATGCTTCACAGTGGTCACCTCTATAATGGTACCATCCCATTACCCTCACAGTAATTACCCTCTACTATAACATTGAACTTTTACCACAAATTACTTTCTGTCTCTGATGGCACTATAAACTTTACCACACAAAATTTTTCTTTATGATCCTAGGAAAAGCTTTGACTCACAGTAGTTATCTCTATGGTGACAACTAATCTTTACCTCACAGTACATACCATCTATGATGACATTGTAACTTTACCTAAAATAGCTACATCTATTATGATACCTAACATTTGCCTACCTGTCATTACCATCTTTAATAGCACCATAATCTTTATCGCTCAGTAGTTCCATTTATCATTCCATGGAAACATTTGCCTCATAGTTGTAAGGTCTATGATGGCCCCATATTCTTTGCTTCACTGCAGTTACATCTATGATTGCACCTTCACATTTGCCCCACTTGGTTATGCTATTTATGATGCCTAATTTGTACTTCATAATAGCACCTAACTTCTCATGGGCACATTTACACTTGTACAAACCTTTTAACTAACAGCAATTAACATAATAACTGATGTTGACATCATTAATTTACATAACAGTAATTACCTTTATGGTACCATGGAAATGTTTGCCCTACAGTTTAAACCTCTATAAAAGCATCATAACTTTTACTTCACAGTATTTCCCCTCTATAATGACACCATAAACTGTGCCTTGCCATAGTTACCTCTATGATGGCATCTAAATTTTTCTTCTCTGTACGTTATGGTAAGATTTCACAAAAGCATTTTAATCACATTAGTTATTGTTATAATGACACTATAACTATTCCTATTTTATGTAATGTCCTGGGTTGCACCATAGCTTTACCTCACAGTAATTAACCTCTATGATGACACTGCCAATTTACCCTACCATAGTTTCTTCTATGATGGCACATAAACATTGTCACATCTAGATTACACCTAGATGTCAGCGTAAACTTTCCTCACAGTAGTTACATCTATGATGACACCATAGAATTAACCACACAATAGTAATGCCTACTATGGCACAGAAATCGTTGATTGAGAGTAATTCATGTATCATGTCACTGTAAAATTGTGTAAACATAATTACATCTGTGATGGCACATTACCTTCATAGCAGACATCTCTATAATTCCCATAAGGTTACCTCACAGAGGGCACCTCCACTTTTCTACCATAATCCTTACCTGAGTTATTTGTCAGTATAGTGAGTGACACATTATCATTTAACACAAAACAGTTACTATTTGATCCCCTAGAATGGTTTGCCTTACCATTGGAACTTTTATGAATACACTATAATTTTTACCTCACATTGGAAATATCTACAATGTCACTATAAATTTTACCTCACAGAAGTTAGCTCTATGAGGGCAGCATAAGATTTTTCTCACAGTAGTTAATTTTATTATGGCACCATCATCTTTGCTACAAAATAATCTGTATGATGTCAAAGAAACCTTTACCTCATAATAATTTTCCTTTATGATAGCACTGTAAAGATTTCCTCACAGAAAATATGTTTATTATGGTACTGAAAACTTAGACTTACATAATAACTTAGAAGATGGTATCATAATCTTTACTGCTTTGTAGTCCCTTCTATGATGGTACATTAACCTTTTCCCCAGAGTGGTTACTTCAATAATCTCAACATACAATGTAAGTCACAATAATTATCAATCTGATCGAGTTGTAACAGTTACATCAGAATAGTTGCCTGTATGATGGCACTAAGACATTTCCCTAACTGTACTTACATCAATGATGAAACACTAACATATACCTTATAATAGTTCCCACTATGATGGCACCTAACTAACAGTTGGGTCCTCCATTGAGTTGACTATTCCTTTCCCTCAAATTGTTACCTTTAGTATGTCACCACATATTTACCTCCTAGTAATTATGAAGTCTTTCCTTACATTAGCAGTCTCTATGATGCACCTTAACATTTGATTCAGAATAATTACCTCTATTATGTTATAAAATTATTTCCTCAGAGCAGTTGCCTCTGGGATGGCACCATCCATATTACTTTTCACTATTTACATCTTTTCATGGTACTGCAGTTTGACTTCAAGGCCTCATGCTTGCTATGCAGATACTCTACTTCTTGAGGCACTCTGCCAGCCCTATGTTTCCTTGTTGGAATACACCCTAACATTTATTTCACAATAGACTCTTTATGATGCCACAGAAACCTTTTCATCATATTGAAAATTCTATGAATTCACTGTAAATTTTGGGTCATAGTTGGTATCACCAAGGTAAAATTGAAAATTTTCCTCACACTTGTTTTTTCCACAGTGGCACCACAATCTTTGCTTGCTATAGTAACCTGCCTGATGGCATAGAAATTAGCCTCATTCTAGTTACCTATATGATCACACCATAAACTTTGCCTCACACCATGTGCATTTATGATGGTATCATAAGTTTTACTTCCCACAATTTGCTTTAGGATGGCACCATAACTTTTACGTCACAGTAAGTAAGGTATGATGGGCCTATGATATGTAACTCACAATAGTTACATTTTTTGATGCCATAACATTTGCATCACAATTAAATCTCTATAAAACTATTATTTTACCTCATAGTAGTTACCTCTAGATACTACCATTAACTTTCTCTAACAGTAGTTTATGTATTATTGCCCCATAAGATATGCCTCCCATTACTTTCCTCTATGATGACAGCAGAATCTTTGCCTCATAGTAGTTACTATTAACTTTATCTCACAGTAGTTATGCCTATTTATCAACATGAGATTTTCCTCCCTGGAGTTTCCCCTCTGATGACAGCATGAACTCTGCCTCACAACAGTTATATCCATTATTTCACTGTTAAATTTGCCTCACAGTATTTATTTCCAGGATGGCACCTTAAAATTTCCTTCCCAGTTGTTACTTTATGGTGACACAAAAATTTTGTCTCACAGTAATTAAAGGTATGATGGCATTGTAAAGTGAGTCTCACAGTAGTTTTCACAGTAATGGAATCAAAAACTTTTACCTCAGTGTATTTACTTCTACAATGGCATGAGAAACATTGTTTCATAGTAATTTCCATCTATTATGACATAAAATCTTTAATTCACAGTAGTTTTCTGTATGTTGGTATGGAGACACTGAACTCAAGCAGTTACCTCTATGTTAGTAGTATAAATATTGCATCACTAAACTCACCTGTATCATGGCACATTACTGCTTTACCTTGCAGTGATTACATCTATGATTTCAGTGTAACATTTCCTAACAGTAGTTAACTATATGATGTAATGCAACATTTACCTGCCAGTCACTGCTTTCTACAATGTCCCTACAAACTATGCCTAATAAGAATTACCATATCAGTGTGGTGAAAGCTTTTTCCTGTCAGTTATGGCACCAAAGTATTTGCCTCACAGTAGTTAAAGCTATGATTGCACCCATCCTTTGTTTCTCAGTTGTTTTCTATGACAACACTGTTAGCTTTCATTCACAGTAGATCCTGATGATGATGACACCATAAAATTTGCCTTATGTAGGTCAACTTTATGAGCCTTGGGAGATGTTTCCTTGCAGTAATAACTCCTTTCATGACCCTTTAACTTTTGCCTCACCATAGCTACTGCTATGATGATGCTTTACTGCACAAGACAACCTTTTTATCACAGGATTTATATCTATGAGCTCAATATAATTCTTTCCTAAGAGTAGTTACTTCTATGATGGCACCATGACATTTAATCCACAGCATTTATCTCTATGATGGCATCACAATTTTGACTCATGGGACTTACCCTTCTGATGGCACCATATCCTTTTTCACACAATAGTTACCTTTCACATGTTATGGAAGATTTTTCTTCACAGTAGTAACATCTAAGATGCCACTGTATAATATTTAGCTCCATGTAGTTATCTCTATGGTGGCACTTTCACATTTGTCTCAATTTGTTACCTATGTAGAGACACCTAATTTTTTCCTCACTTTAGTTTCCTGTATGATAATGTGACCATTATTTGTCTTACAATAGTTACTTATGTAATACCACCCTTGTCTTTATGTCATAGTAACCAATTCTATTATGGCACAAAAACCTTTCCTTTATAGTAGTTGTGTGTATCATGTTGTAATAATCTCTGCCTAATAGCACTGACCTATATGATGATATCCTTACATTTGTCTTACAATAGTTAGCTCTTGGGTTATAGAGTTACTATAACTCACAGTGGATTCCTGTATGTTGGCATAACAATTATCTTACAGTTATGCACTTATATTTTGGTCCTTGTCATTTACCACATAATAATTCATTTGGGGTGTCAGATTCATTTGCTTCACATTTGAAACCTTTATGAAAATACTCCAACTTTTATCTCACAGAAGAAATCTCTATGATGTTCCAAAACCTTTGCCTCACAGCGATTACCTCTATGATGGCCCCTTCAGATTTGACTTGCAATGTTACCTCTATGATGATGCTGTGAACTTTCCCTCATAGTACTTTTTTTTCTCTATCATAGTGGAGAACACAGAAACCATCCACTCAAAGTAATCATACACAATGATGACTTTTAAACCTTTTTGATGGTATCCAATACCATAACATTTCTCTCACTACACACTACACACAGTTAACTTACCTTAATGTACTTCCGTCTATGTTGGCACCTAACCTATGAATTGCAGTAGTTGCAATCACTTATTTCACTGTGATTTTGCCCCTAATAGATACTTCTATGATGGCACCTAACATTTTCCTCCCAGTCGCTCATTTGTATGATGGCACCATACCATACAGTTACTCATATTTGCTATGGAAACTTATTCTGCACAATAGCGATCTGTATGATGTTACCATAACATTTGACTCACTGTAGTTCCATCTATGACTGCATGTAAACTTTCCCTCAGAGTAGTTAGTATTTATAATGACACTCTAAGCTTTACCTCACAGTTCCTTACACCTAAAATGGCATTAAGAGTTTTCCTTACATATCTTACCTTTATGAAACCAGGGAAACCATTCCTCACATTAGTAAACTCCATAATTGTACCTTAATATTTACCTCACCATATTAGCTCTATGATGACACGATCAACTTTACCTCACAGTATTTACTTTGATGATGGCATCAGACTCTCTCTTCATTGTAGTTACTTCTATTATGTTAATATATGGTGACTGTGTAACATTTTCCTCATAGTGTTTATGTCTATGGTTGCACAGTAACCATAATCTCTCAAGAGTAACTTTTATGAGATCATCATAAACTTTAGCATACATAGTTAATTCTGATAATATCTAACCTTTGCCTCTAAGAAGATGCCATATCAAATGACAATGTATATTGGCCTCAAATCAATTTCTCTATGCACACACCTAGCATACACATTTCAGTCATTACAAATGTTGGTTCTGTAATCTTTACCTCATAGTATTTACATTCATTACAGCAATGCTGTAGTCACTTCTTCTATGGCACAATATTTATATCTATGCTAATACCACAATATTTCCCCCACACTACTCACCTCTATAATGGTACCATAAACTTTATTCACCATATTACTTTGCAATGACACAGAAACTATTGCCTCATGGAAATAACCTATATGAAAGTACAGACCAGGGTATTGCCTAGCAGTACTTACTTGTATAAATTTTACCTTACATTAGTTACCACATATTTTTCCACACAGTACTTACATCTAGGAAGAAAAAATAACCATTTCCTGTAGCATTTTCCTCTATGAAATCACCATAAACATTATCTCAAATTAGCAACCTTTATGACTACAATGAAAACTTTTGTCACAGTGTTAACTTCTAGATGTCACCTACTTATTCCAATAGTTTTACTGTCTATGATGAAACTTTAATGTTTACCTTAGAGTATGGCCTTCTATGATGGCAACATAAACTTTGCCTCTCAGATATTACATGTATGATGCAATGGAAAGTTTTGATAACATTAGTTACCTCTATGATGGCACAGAAACCTTACCTCACTTTGAGTACCTTTATCTTGGCAGAGTATTCTTTACCTCACAGTAATTAGCCTACATTTTGGCACTATAAACTTTACCTCACAATAGTGATCATTTGATGCCATGGAACTTTGCCACACTGCAAAATATCTATGTGTGTACTGTAAGCTTACCTCACAGTAGTTACTTCTATGACTTTGCCTGACAATATTTATCTCTATAATGGCACAGCAACACTTTCCTAACAGTAGATAACTCTATGATGACACAGAATTCTTCAATCACAGCATTTATCTTTATGATACATTGTAACCTCTGCCTCACAGCAGTTACCTCTGTGATTTCACCATAAAGTTAACCTCACAGTAATTGCCCTTTATGATGACACAATAATATTTACCAGTAGTTAGTTACTCTTATGTTACAGAAGTGTTTGCCTCATAGTATTTACATGTAAGATGTCACATTAAACTTTATCTCACAGTAGTTACTTCTAAGATGGATCTGTAATTTTTACCCCATAGTAGTTATCATTATAAAGACACAAAAAAATTGCCTACAATACAGACATGTATGATGATGCCATAACATTTACTTCATAGTACTTACCCTCTATATTGGCACCATAACCTTTAAATCAAATTTCTTATGTTTGTCATGCCATGGAAAACATTTTACTGCAGTATAACCTCTGATATGGTATTAATCTTTGCCTCACAGTAGTTCCACTATGTTGGCACAGTATTTACCTGTATGATAGCATCATAAGTATATCTCACAGTGGATATGTCAGTGTTGGCACCATGCCTGATATCACAGTGATTAACATACATGGTGGTATAATAAACTTAACTTCACATAGTTACCTTTTGATGCCACGGAAAACATTTCCTCACAGAGAAATCCTTAGTGGATGCTCTGTAGACTTTACCTCCCTGTAGTTACCTCTATTATAGCACCATAAAATTTGCCTAATGGTAGATAACTATATGATGGCATAGAAACCTTTGCCTCACAGTTGTTATATGTCACCATAAACACTGCCTCACTCCATGATGGCACTGAAACTTATAACTGACAGTATTTACTGATATGATGGCACTCTATAATTATACCTAAATTGGCACTGTAACTTTATGTCACAAAGGGGAGCATTGTCTTGGCACATAACCTTTCTTCATAGCAACAAACCTACATGATGGCACTGTAACTTTTACTTCAGAATATTTACCTGTATGAGGGTAACCATGATCTCACAGTTATCTCACAGTAGTAATGTCTTTGAAATAGAAAAGTAATATCTATGATAGCGCATATTATTTTCACAGTACTTCATAACTACAATGGCACTGAAAAGTTTACACAGAACTTATGTATGAGGTCAGGGGAACCTTTCCACACATTGTTACCTCTCAGGCAGCACCATAAATTACTTACACCTCAATTTATAGCCTCAAATTAGTTATCCCTATGATGGCACCATAACCTTTCCTTCACACCACTTGTCTCTGTGTGGCACAGAAAACTCTGCCTCACATTGCTTATATATATGTTGGCAATGTAAACTTGCCTCACAGTGATTGCTAACTATCTATGATGGCACCATAAACTTTGTCTCAGCCATAAATACCTCTGTGATGGCACAGTACCAATTACCTGATAATGTTCACCTCTATCATGCTACAGTAACCTATGTGTCAATGTATAATGACACACTAATTATCACCACATAGTATTTACATCAATGATGGCATTGTATTCTTTGCCTTACAGTAGTAACCTCTATAGTGGAACAGAATATGTTGCCTGATAGTAGTTAGTCTACAATGGCACTGAAGCCTTTACTTCAAAATAATTCTTGTCTTTAAGTCACTGTAAACTTTGCCTCTAGAAGTTAAAGTTATCATGCTAGGAGAAAGATTCATCATGTTAACAACTTATATAATGTCACCATGAATTTTGCCTGGCAGTATTTACCCCTATGATAGTGTGCAAACTTTGCTTCACAGTTCTGATTGTTGTGATGGCACAGAAAAATGTGCATCACATTAGTTATATATACCTTGTCACTGTAACTTTTGCCACAGAAATAGTTACCACTATGATGGCACCATATCTTTTACCTCAAAGTAGTTCACATAGCAATGCAACATTTGCCTATCATAGGCATAGATTATCTTTTTTACTTTCTTTTATTTTATCATTTTTACATTTACCTATATGTATATATATTGATTTGGCCAGACCCCCTCCTCCCCCTTCCTCCTACTTCCACCAATCTCCCCCCTCCCTACTTCCACCAATCTCCCCCCTCCCTACTTCCACCAATCTCCCCCCTCCCTACTTCCACCAATCTCCCCCCTCCCTACTTCCACCAATCTCCCCCCTCCCTACTTCCACCAATCTCCCCCCTCCCTGCTTCAGGGAAGAACCTGTTCTTTCTGCTTGTTCTCAGATTTTGTTGAAGAGAAAATATAAGAGATAATAAGACATAGCATTTTTGCTTGTTTGAGGTAAATATAGCTACAGAGAAAGATTTCAGGTATTGCTTCTATGCGCCTTTGTATTATAACCCACAATGTATTACCTTTGCCAAACTTCTTCTCTATTTCCTAGTCTCCTTCCTATAGTGGCTTATGGCAGTTTAACATTATTATATTCAGTCTTCTACAGTGAGCACATCAACCACCTTCAAATTTCAGGTTTCCTTCTCTTTCTGTATTCCTCTGGTGTGCATTCTCCCTTTAGTGTGTGACCCATGTCAAATAATATTACTACATTTGTTTTAGGTCTATAATCCACATATGAGTTAGAACATATGGCCTTCTAAGCCTGGCTAAGTTCACTTCAGATGATGTTCTCCTGTTCCATCCATTCACTTGCAAATGACAAATTTTCATTCTCCTTTGTGACTGAGTAAAATTGCATTGTGTATAAATACCATACTTTCTATCTTCATGATGTCAAGGAAACCTTTCCTCACGTTAGTCATCTCTATGGTTGCACTGTAACATTTGCTTCACAGTGATTTTTTCTGTCATGGTATGCAACCTTGGCCTCACAGTACTTATAATCTGTAATGCCACTGTAAATTTTGCTCCACATACATTATGAAACCAAGGAAAGGTTAATCACATTAGAAACCTCAGTGATGACAACATAGCTTTTGCCTGACAGTATTTACGTCTATGATGGCACCAACATTTACCTCACAAGAGTTCTAGCTATGATTATACCTTAAATTTGTCTCACAATAATTACCATCTATTATTTTACCTGACATTGTATACCTCTATTTTTGCACCATGACTTTTATATCTCACTGTAATTTTAGTGACCCTGTGAACTTTGTCTCACAATATTTACCTTTATGATACCACAGAACACATGCACCATAGCAGTAACCTCTGAGAATACACCATAACATTTACCTCATATTACCTACATCTGTGATGGTACCATAACTTTCTTCACAGTATAAAACTCTAGGATGACAGTGAAACATTTAGGTGACAGCAAATACTCTCTATGATAGCAATATCAACTTTACATCGAATTAGTTACCTTATCGTGCCACAAGAAACTGTGCCATACAGAAGTGCTCTTGTGGTATCTTAAAATTTGTCTTGCTGTGGTAACTTCCATAATGCGACCATAATATTTGTCTCAGAGTATTTTCTTTCTCTGAGGACAGTACAAAATTTGCCTCTCATATTTTATGATGCCAAGAAAACCTTGCTTCACTTTAGTTAATCTGACAATGGCATCATAAAATTTGCCACAGAGTAGTTACCTCTATGATAGGAGAGTGACCTTTCCCTAATAATCTCTACAATGTTAAAGAAAATCTTAAATATATAGTTACATATATGATGATGCCATAAACTTTGTCTGACAGAATTTACATCTATGTTGGCAATGTAACATTTCATTCACAGTAATTACCCTCTATGTTAGTCCCATAACTTTTACTTCAAATGAGTTACAATTATGATGCTGCAGAACCTTTTGACTTACAGAAATACTTTCTTACACTACCTTAAACATTGCTTCTCCAAAGTTACATCTATGATAGCACAATTACATTTACTTCACATTAGATCCTATTTTTGATGTCACTGTCAACTTGGCCTCACATAGGTTATCTTTATGATACCAAAGAGAACTTTCTTCACACTAGTAAATTCTATGATGTCCCCTAACCTTCATTAAACTGTAGTTACCAACTACGATAGAACTGTCATTTTTACCTCACATTATTTGCCTCTTTAAAAGCATTATCATTTTTTCTCACAGTGGTAACTCTTGTTTTGGCAGAGTAAATTTTAGCTCACAGTATTGTTTTATATAATGGCACCATAAAATTTACCTCAAATGCATTTCATTTATCATATCACAATAATGTTGCCTAAAAGTACTAGCATATTTTATGTCGCCTTAAATTTTATCTCACTAGTGTTATCTCTATGATAGCACTATAACTTTTGGCTCAATGTAGTTCTTTCTTTGATGTTTCTATAACCATTGTCTCATGCTAATTACCTCTGTGATGACATTTTCATTTATTCCTCATAGTAGTTAACTCTATTTCTCTAAGATGGTTCCATTCCTTTGCCTCACAGCATTTGCCTCTGTAATGACACTGTAATTTTACCTAACAATACGTAGATCTATATCAGCACCATAACTTGTGCTTCACAGTAATTGAATGATGGCACTACACGTTACCTCACCTCAGTTATATTCATGATTACAAGGATATTCTACCTCATAGCATAAACATCTGTTAATGCACCATAGCATTTACCTCACAGTACCTAACTTCATCATGTCACCTTAAACACTACTCAGAGTAGTTAAAGCTTTGATGTTATTTTAAATTTTGCCTCACAGAAGAAATCTCTATGGAGGCTTATAAAACTTTACCTGTCAGTAGTTTTACATTTAATGGCCATGTCTAATTTGCTTCACTGTAGGCAAAATTTCCTCTGATGGTACCATGACTTTTACCTCTTTTACTGCACTGTAGCAATTGCCTCACAGTAGTTACCTCTGTGAAGGCACAGAAACAACTACATGGCAGTATTTACTTCTATGTTGTCTCTGTAAGAGTTATCTCAAAGGAATTACTCTCTTTGATACAAGCATACTGCATACTCTTTATCTCAAATTAGTTACATTTATGAAGGCATGAAAACCATTGCCCCAGAATAGAAAGTTTGATAAATTCACTGTGTTTCATTACAAATGTCACAGATGAGTGTAAAAGAAAGAATTTAAGATGGTAAATATGGTGATATACTTCCTATACAGGAAAGGATATGGATGTTTTAAACCTGCTGAAATCACCATAAGAAGGGGACAAAGGTAGAATGGAGATAAATGGAGGGGATGAACCAATTTTGGCTATGAGACTACTTGTTTAGCTACTTAAACAAAATGTCACTCTCTTTTTTTTTTTTTACAAACATGGAGGATTAAGAAATTGAGGTCCTCACTGGCCCACTGGCCCACTGGCCCACAAGGCATCCACTCTGCAGTCCAGCTAGGTTGGCTCCTCTCCACTGGCCCACTGGTCCGCCACCTGCCACCCACAACATGAGGGCTCCAACACCACCAGAGGCCAGCTCCAAACCTCTTCCTGAACCAAGGATTTCTTTTTTCTTTTATACTATATTTATCTTCTTAGCTATTTGATTGTTCACCATCTCTCCTTGTTGATTTCTTTGGTCCTCCATTTTTTTCTTTCTTTTTCTTTTCCTTTTCTCTCCTTTGTTCTTAGATTTGTTAGTTTTACTACTGTAAATTAGCTAATGCTAAATTACACATAGCCCAGGGACAGAAAAAGTACCAAGCAGAATGATGGGAAGACAAAAAAAAGATGGAAACCATTTTCTTCCCCAAAATAAATTAGTACAGGATTCAGAGAGAAATGAAGAAAATGGATACCCAGGTCCAGACTCCAACAAAACAAAGATAAACTATACCAAGGAACCCAACAAAGCCCACAAGGACACAATGAAAGCAGAAATCCTTCAAGTAATCAATGAGACTTTCATAGAGATGCTACTAGACTTGGCCAAACAAAACACACAGGAGGCACTCACGAAATTCAAAGACAATAAAAATAAATAATATGGGAAAACACAAAAACAAATAAAAGAAATCATAGGAGCCATAAATAAACATCAAAGTTAAGTAGAAAACACCATATATACAGAGATAAATGAATTAAAGATGAAAATTGACAATATTAAAGATGTAGTGACACCTGATATGGAAAACCTCAGAAAAAAAGCATGAAAGAGAAATACAAACAAAATGTAATGCCTCTCCAGCAGACTAGAACAAATAGAAGACAGAATCTCAGAACTCGAAGATGAAATGGTAATTAAAGAAAAAACTTAAGAACTATTAGTCAGACAACTCAATACCTGTGAAAGGATTATGCAAGAACTCACTGACTACATGAGAAGGACAAACGTGACAATCATGGGCATTGAAGAAGTAGAAGAGGTGCAAGCAATAGGAATTCATAATATTTTCAATAAATAAAAACAGAAAATTTCCCAAATGTAGAACAAGCTATGCCAATTCAGGTACAGGAAGCCTCCAGGACACTGAACAGACTTGACCAAAATAGAACTACCCCACAGTTTATTATCATTAAAACAACCAGCACATAGACTAGAGAAAGAATATTGAATTCTTTAAGAGAGAAAAAACAAATAACATACAAATGTAAACCCCTCAAAATTACACCAGATTTCTCAATAGAAACCTCAAAAGCAATAGAGCATGGAATAAGGTCTTCTGAGAAATGAATGAAAAACTTCAATGATGGGATATTCTACCCAGAAAAACTATCATAGAAAATAGATGGGGCAATAAAAGTCTCCCATGATAAGCTGAAACTAAAATGACATATGACCACCAAGACACAACTACAAAAGAGTCTACAAGAAATTCTGCACTCAGAAAGTGAAAGCAAACAAAACCATGAAAGGCTAGGCAATACAAAAGCACAAGAGTGGTCACCTACATCCTTGGTGAGAAGAGCGTATGGACAGCTCTCCATTTGTGATATCTCCAGCTCTGATTTCTCAGGTATTAGAGTGGGCAGGGTAACGCAGTTTGTTGAAAGAAAGAATGGTTGAGGGGGATTCCAAGATGGCAGCTAGAGGGAGGAAGCAGAAAGAGTGCCTCCTACAGTGAAATCTTGGAGAAATGCTGGAGAAACACCTTGCAGGCAAGGCCACAGAGAAGATGCAAAACTTTGACTCCTACACACCATCAGCCTGTGCAGAGAATCTCCACTTCACATTAAATGGAGAAACCAGGAGAGCCCCTGGGCCTCCAGTCGCCCGCACCCAGATGGCTTGGGAAGACACAGACAAGGTGAGCTAAGCAGTACACGATACTTCCACAGACAACCCTGGGCCAGATCAGCATAGCCCCCTGGACAGACCGATCCCCACCCAGGGAAAAAAGATAAACTGAGTAATAAGCAATAAGAACAATAAAGACACCTGGCAAAGAGGGTGGGGCACTCTAAGCTCCGAAGTGGGGGGAGGGGAATCCTTCCTGGAATTGTAAATAAACAAGCTGGGCCTAGCTAGAGAGGCTCCAGTGGGAGTGGGGGACGTGTGCCCAGCAACCAGGAGTGGGAAAGCTTGTGAGAGTGGCAGAGGGAGGAAAACTCCACAGGAGAGGTGGAAAGACCAACCTCGCAAGTGAGCTGTAAACAAACACCCAGGCCTGAGAAAGCAGGTGCAGTGTCACCTCCCCCAGTGTGCTGGAAAGGAGAAAGCTTGTAGCAGTGATGGTTGCATACAGTAGAAGTCTGAGTAAACAAAGCCCGGGGGCCAGAGAAGTGTTAAACTCACTCCTGAGATCTACATAAATAATGCCTCCAACAACAGCAAGCTGACAGCAGTTGGCAGGCAAGCTACAGTCACAGATAGCCATTCAAAGACCTGTCTCCATCCTCTTTCATTTCTCTCTCCCTACATTTGATGAGAAAACAACCCAACTACACCTGCATGCTGAAAAACTTTCTGGAACTGTATTGCATTTGAACTTGGGACACTTGGTGGCCTTTTTTTGTGTGTGTGCAGTTTTGTTCTACTTTATGTCTCCCATTCAATGAGACAGCTACAGAACAACATCTTAGGCACCATCTCCAGGATTGCAGGCTGAGGGATGAACACCAAAATTATTTAGACTGAAATTTCATTGCATTTGAACTTGGAGGTTTTTATTTTTTTAATTTTTAATTTTTTATTTTGTTTTATTTTATTTTATTATATATATACATTTATTTCTTTCATTTATATTTAAAATATTTATCCTTATCTTTACTCTTTTAATTTTTTATTTTCACTCCTCTCTGTCTCTCTAATTCCTTTTCAGCTTAGTTGATTAGTACACTGTCTCTCCCTGTTTATATCTTTGAAAGTTTTTTGTTTGTTTCTTTGTTTTTTTTTCTACTTGATTATTTGTTTTTCCCTTTTCCTTTAACATCTTTGCTTTCCATCCCTTCTCACCCTTCCATTCTAAATATCACTAGTGCTATTAATACAAGCCAGAAAATATTTAATTACACAAAGTACAGGGACAATAACAATATCAAGGGCAATGATGGGAAGACAGAAAAAACAGGAAAACCAGTTTCCCCACAGCAAAAAATTAGTACAGGAACCAGAGGGAAATGAAGAAAACAAATACTCAGATTCACACTCCAACAAAATGAAGATAAACTATGCCAAAGAACCCAATGAAGCCCACAAGAATAATTTAAAGGAAGACACACTACAGGTACTCAATGAGAATATTATAGAGATGATACTGGATAAGGTCAACCAAAATGTACAGGAGACACTCAAGGAATTCCAAGACAACAAAAATAGAGAATTTGAAAAAGCAAAAGAAAAAATAAAGGAAACCATAGAAGCACTGTACAAACACCAAAGTGAAACAGAGAACACAATTAATAAATAGATAAATGAACTCAGGACAAAAATAGACAACATTAAAGAGGAAATGACCCAGAATATGGAAAAACTCAGAGAAAAGAACGAAACAAGATTGCAAAACAAAATGGAAGGCCAATCCAGCAGAATGGAACAAACAGAAGACAGAATCTCAGAACTTGAAGATGAAATTTTAATTAAAGGAAAAACTGAAGAACTATTAATTAAACAACTCAAGACCTGTGACAAGAAAATGCAAGAACTCACCAACTCCATCAAAAGACCAAACTTGAGAATCATGGGCAGGGAAGAAGGAGAAGAGGTGTAAACAAAAGGAATGCATAATACATTCAACAAAATAATAACAGAAAATTTCCCAAATCTAGAGAAAGATATTCCCATACAGATGCAAGAGGTCTCCAGGACACCAAACAGACCAGATCAAAATAGAACTACCCCACGACATATCATCATTAAAACAACAAGTACAGAAACTTGGGAAAGAATATTGAACACTTTAAGAGAGAAAAAACAAAAACCATACAAAGGTAAATCCATCAAAATCACAGAAGATTTCTCAACAGAAATATTAAAAGCAAGAAGACCATGGAGTGATATCTTCTGGGCACCAAATGAAAATAACTTCAACCCCAGGATACTCTACTCAGCAAAACTATCATTCTAAATAGATGGAGCAATAAAAGTCTTCCACGATAAGCAGAAACTAAAACAATATGTGACCACAAAGCCACCAATACAAAAGATTCTTCAAAGGATTCTGCATATAGAAAGTGAAACCCAACATAACCATGAAAGGACAGGCAGCAACAAACTACAGGAAAAGAAAAAGCAATAAAGTAGAGAGTAATCTCAACTTAGGTACACAACCTTCAAACAATTAAGAGAACTAAATGACAGGAATCACCACAAATCTGTCAGTACTAACACTTAAAGTTAACGGACTTAATTCACCCATCAAAAGGAACTGCTTGAGGAAATGGATTAAAAAGAAAGATACAACAATTTCTTGCTTACAGGAGACGAATCTCACCAACAGAAATAAGCATAGGCTTAGGATGAAAGGGTGGAAGAAGATTTACTAAGCCAATGGCCCCTGAAAACAGGCAGGAGTAGCAATGCTCATCTCTGACAAAGTAGTTTCAAACTGACATTGATCAAATGAGATAAAGAAGGACATTCCATACTAATAAAAGGGGAAATAGACCAAAAGGAAATAATATTTATCAACACATATGTACCCAATGTCAATGCACCCAATTTCATCAAACATACCCTGAAAGACATAAAAGCATATGTTAACTCCAACACAGTGGTTGTGGGAGACTTTAACACCCCATTGTCATAAATAGATAGGTCATCCAAACAAAAAATCAATAAAGAAATCCAAGATCCAAAATACACAATAGATCAAATGGGCCTACTTTATGCCTACATAACATTTCACCCAACTTCTACACAATATACACAAGAGACCACAAGTATCCAAGGCAATATTAGCTAAAAGAGCAATGCTGGAGGTAG
Source organism: Castor canadensis (assembly GCF_047511655.1). Classification (NCBI taxonomy): domain Eukaryota; kingdom Metazoa; phylum Chordata; class Mammalia; order Rodentia; family Castoridae; genus Castor; species Castor canadensis. Next base: position 62,442,640 of record NC_133400.1, read on the forward strand.
CACAATACCTCACTTCAAGCTATATCACAAAGCAATCGCTATTAAAAACAGCTTGGTACTGGCCCAGAAACAGACATGAAGACCAGTGGAACACAATAGAGGACCAGTATATGAATACATACAACTTTGCCCACCTCATTTTTGACAAAGTTGCTAATAATATATTATGGAGAAAAGACAGCCACTACAACAAGTGTTGCTGGGAAAGGTGGCTATCGTCTGCAAGAAATAGAAACTAGATCCTTGTTTATCACCCTATACTAGTATCAACTCAAAATGGATCAAGGACCTGAATATCAGACCTGAAACTATGAAGTTAGTACAGGAAGGAGCAGGAAACACTCTGAAAATAATAGGTATAGGCACGGACTTCCTCTACCTAACCCCAGCAGCTCAGCAGTTAAGAGAAAGGATGAACAAATTGGACTTCATAAAATTAAAAAGCTTCTGCACAACAAAAGAAATGGTGTTTAAACTGAAGACACCACCCAAAGAGTGGGAGAAAATATTTGCCAGCTATACACCAAAGGACTGATAACTAGAATATACAAGTAACTTAAGAAACTAAATTCTCTGAAAATCAATGAACCAATGAAGAAATGAATAACTGAACTAAATAGATCTTTCTCAAAAGATGAAATTCAAATGGCAAAAACGTATGAAAAATGCTCACTATCTGTAGCCATAAAGGAAATGTAAATCAAAACTACACTAAGATTTCACCTCACCCCTGTTAGAATAGTTACCAAAAACACCACCAACAACATGTGTTGGTGAGGATGTAGGGAAAAAGGAACCCTAGTACACTGATAGTAGGAATACAAGCTGGTGCAACCACTCTGGAAAAAATTTGGAGACTTCTTAAAAATCTAAACATATACTGCCATATGATCCAGAAATCCCACTCCTGGGGATATACACTAAGGAATGCAACACAGGTTACTCCAGAGGCAACTGCCCACCCATGTTTATTTCAGCAGTATTCACAATAGACAAGTTATGGAAACAACCAAGATGCCCCACTGTAGACGAATGGATCAAGAAAATGTGGTATTTGTACATAATGGAATTTTACTCTGCTGTGAAGAAGAATGAAACCTTATTTGCAGGTAAATTGATGGAACTGGAGAACATCACTCTGAGCCATTTTAGCCAGACTCAGAAGACCAAAAATTGCATGTTCTCCCTCATATGAAGACTTTAGATCTAGGGCAATTGCAGAAATGTTTTAGGACTTGTATCACATGACAAGGGGAGGGAACATACAGGAGATATAGGAATAGGTAGAAAATGCAAAACATGAAAGTGTTTGATGTCCCCTCTCCAGAGGAACTAATACAGAATCCTTAAAGCAACAGAGATAAACATGAGAAGTAGATCAGAAACCAGTTTAAGGATCAGTTAGAGGTGAGTCAACTTGGGTTGTAACACACTTGTACATGAAAGCAATGCTGGGAATATTTCTGTATAGCTATCCTTAACTCAACTAGCAAAAATGTTTTGTCTTCCTTATTATGCTTATGTCTTCTCTTCAACAAAATTAGAGATAAGGACAAAACAGGTTCTGGCTGGAAGTGAAGGGGGAAGGGGAGGAAAGAATGGGGGAGGGGCATTGGAGGGAGAAATGACCCAAACAATGTATGTACATATAAACAATGTGAATAAATGGATAACAAAAAATTTTTTAAGATAAATATACTTAAAAAGGATATATAAAAAGAAAATGCACAGCAACAAGAAATTGGTGGTAATTCAAAGTTCCAATTTGTAAGCAAGTATATTCCTTTACATACAATAAGTATTTACAGGCATTCCCTGCCATGAATATGGATTGGCCTTAGTTTTTTTTTTTTTTTTACTTTAAGAACAACTTTATTGAGATATTATTTACAAATCACAAAATTTCACCCCTTTAAATTATACAGTTCAGTGGCTTTTACTGTAACTGAAAACATATGTTTTCAGTTCTAGTCTGTGCATATCAAAGAGTGAAACTGCCAGGTCATGTGGTAACTCTGTGGTTTAACGTTTTGAGGAAACGCCACTATTTTCCAACATGGCTACACCATTTTACCTACTCACAAACAATGCATGAGGGTTCCAGTTTCTTCACATCCTTTCTAGTACTTGTTATTGTCCAGAGATATAATTGTTTTTATTGAAAATAGAAAGTCATTAAAATAGAGAAATTCCAATTAGCTTATGTTGCAACCACTTAAGGTGGCCCATGCATAAGTCATACAATATTAGAACATAAAACCAAATGTCACTTTGTAGCTTTGTCTACAAAATAACTCATTGGAGTCTAATTACTGTATCATTAATGTTCACCAGGTGTTTGGGAAATGCAGGTTTTCTTTTATGTCTAATTGAGAGGTGAAGGGTGATGAAATGATTATATGTATAATGCTTTTGAAAGGTAAATCCATTGCTGACGTGCAATTAAATATAATTGAAACAGGACAAATTGAATAAGAAATTTAAATTGCAAAGTAGAGTATGAAAGGACAGTATTAAATGTTTGCTGTTCTGTAGTGTATTGGGTGTTGAGTTGGCATTAGGGGCAGAACCCCAGTGTTTTTATTTACTTGAGGTAGCTCCTACCTGCTCACGCTTGCCTCTGGTACTTCCCTACCTTTGCCTGTCAAAGGAGCTCAAGAGACATTCCCCAGCAAGTATTCTGTGCAGAGAGGATTTTTTTTTCTATGAAGTGCTGGAGTTTAATGTGCTCAGGAAGGAAAATAGTCCGGTGGGGCTTCCTCAGATTCTGATTTATCTTTTTATTAATCTAGGAGGCCTGATGGTGATATTTTAAAAACAAAAATGTAAAAATCAGGTAGTCACTCCCTACCAACTTTCCATTGCTCAATATTGGTCAAGCATCAGATGCACAAGAGGTTGGTCTTTCTGACCTGACTCTGCCTACATCTTGAGCCCCATCTGAACTTGCTGGTGCTGAGATGGGTCCAGCGCCTCCAGTGTACAAATCTGTGCTCTTCCCTCCTTCCCCTGCTAGTCTCCTGTTTGGTGTCTACTGGTGGGAGAACCCTTCTCTCCCTACAAGACTCAATTTAGGCACTATCTTTACTAGGATGCACTCCACAGTTGAATGGGGTGCTTTGTTTACTTGTAGTGAAAAATCCAGAAAAAGTCCCTGGAGCTTACATTATATCTGAAAAAGACAGATTAAGTCATAAGCATAATATCAAATACTTGTCTTGCACATTAGAGGTGACAGGTCTAGAAATACAAAGACAGGGAGAGTAATGGAAATGTGAAATGTGGGGGATGGGAAAGGTGAAATGCTACATTAAATAGGTTGAGTAGGTAGGCTTCATATAGAAGGCCTTAAAGGGAATGAGGGAACATGTGCTGCAGGTATCTGGGGGAGAGTTTTCTGGACACAGCAAACATCCAGCTAAAGAAATTGCTTGCTATATTTTGAAAGAATCCATGATAAATTGATAGAATTGCAGCCAGAAGGGGGAATTGATTGGTTAGTTTTCCAACCTAGTATCCTTTCTGCAGATGAACTCATATTTCCACTTGGATTCTATTCTAAAAATAGTTCTAAGACAAATCTTACTCTGCCTTTTTCCCTCCCACACCCCTTTTCAGGGCACAGTTTGTGGACTATTGTGGTCCAGAATTCCCAGGTCAGGAATACTGTGCACTAAACTTGCATGGATCTACTTGTCGCCTTTCTCTACCATAAATTCTGGATTGGCCTTAGTAATTGCTCTCTGGTCAATAGAATATGGTGGATCGGCTGTTTTATAAATAAGGCAGATCAGAAAATGCTACATTGAATCCATCTTACATTTTGTAATGAAGCTTGCCACTAAAATCCAGAAAGGATACTGTGAGGAATTCTAAGCCAGATGCTGAATCTTCCAGTAGCTGATCCATCTGACTGCCCAAGGAAAAATCTTGCTTGGATAGCCAAACTACTGAATGAGCTTTTCTTTGATGATTCCAATCCTCAGCTGATGAAAGGGCAGAAGAAATGGGATTTCCTGGGAGGACTTACTTAAAATACAGATTGTGAACACAATAAATGAGGCTTTGAGACACCAACTTTGGATATGTGTCATTCATTATATGTGAATAACTGGTACAAATACTGGTTGTAAATTTGAGATATTGCCATTAAAAAATAAATCTGAAGACTTTTGGATGCCTTTGGACAAAAGGTAGGCAGAAGAATAAAGGTCCTAGAAAAGAAAGCCGAAAGAGTTTCACAGGGATATCAATGGAAGCCTGATGGCTCCTAAAGAGACTGATGGTAAGGGTTTAAAAGTCAGTGAAGAAGATTATCCTAAAGCCTGGATGAAAGGGAATTCTTGCTATATAGCAAGCAGTGGTGAAATTGACTTATGAGATAAACTAATCTTAATAAGTATAAATGAATCAGGATTGATTGTATTCAAACAACTTTCTCATTTGTAGCATCTCCACATGTCAAAATGCAAAATAATTCTAAATTAAAATGCTTCTGGCATAAGAAGCCACAAATACATCCCTGGATGAATCCAGGGTCCAGAAGGGAAGACATGATTAAAGCATCAAGAGTTCATGGTTCTGCAAATTCCCAGAAGGATTTTATGAACACAAAATTAATAAAGGTGTAATTATAGTACAGCTTCCAAGAAGCCCAATAGGAAAAAAGATTTTTGGAAAATGGATTTTTAAAGGTGTGAATTCAAGTGAAATTCACAGAAGACTCAAAGGTTTTAAGGGAATTGGGGTAGCAAAACACTTCCACTTAAAAGGAGTACAAAAAAAATGAAAGACATCATTAGACTATGGACATTTTACAGGTGGAAATAGACTAAGAAAACTCTTCAGACTCCTAAAAAGATTATTTAATAGGAAAAGAATAGAACAAAAAGCCCAAAGGGTAAAGGAGAAATCCATGGAGAACCAGTCTCATATGGAGGATGTTATTGCTCATCCATGAAGTTACACCATGTGTCAGTACCTCCTTGAATACCTCCCTTTCCATTCCTAGGATAGGAGGGCTATAGTTTTTAGCAGAATATTGTGTCTGTGTGTGTATGTGTGTGTCATTAAAAGCTTGATCCCTAATTTCTTCATTCTTCATATGTGGAGAAATTGTCTTTAGGGGCCTGTACTGCAATAACTCAACCTAGGTACCCCCATCCCGATTTGACCTGATAAAAATTTTAACAGTTTCCACTTCAAGTTTGAGATTGAAGCCATAATAACTGAGACTTGTGAAGGATGTTGATTGGTAACAAATGTAGTTTTCAAATGGTTGGATATAAAACCTTTCTTGCCAAAGGTGAGAATGTGCTAGTTTTAGAACGTATCATTCTTTAATATTCATTGAATAAAATGGTAGAATATAGGGCCATCTTTGGCTTTAATATAATGAATGTACTGTGATACAAATAATGCCCCATGAATTTCAACACTAAGTGAGAAAAGCTCTCTCTCAGACTGCTTGCCCATGCCCTTAAAACCCAATTACGCATGTTGTGAAGATGCTCAGACTAGAAAGAGAGCCAATTGTGATAATGCAAGCAACAAGCCGCCTGACCAACTGAACTACCAAACAAGGCCAACAATATATAGTGAAAGAAGCAATGTGGGAGTGCAGAAACTTTCACATGACTCCAGCTCCCCACCTTTGAGCTATCCTAAATGAAGAGAAGGGTCATAAAATGAGCTTTCCTTACCCAATATCTCAGAACACAGATTCATGAAGAAAGTAAATGTTATTGGAAATCACTAAAGTTGGGGCAATTTTTAGGGAATAGTAAGGAGAAAAATGTATGTCATAAACAGATAGTAAGAAACAGTAAGTTATATGGTACAAAACAGGTTATTTTTAGTAAGAATCTAATAAATACCAACACTGATTTTTTAAATTACCAGCCATGTGAATGAAAAGCAGCATATGTCTTAAAGACATATACTGCAAATGTTGAGGGAGAAGCTTTCTAAAATTTCCTTTAATTCCAAATTCTTACAAATCCTCAAGTGTGCCTCTTTAGAATTTTCCCCATGGTAGGGAATAGAAATGAAATAAAGGAAGGAGACATAGGACATGAAGTGTATTACCTGCAAAACAATTGGAAATATTTGATTTGACCATCAAAATGAGAAATTTAACTTCATTTCAATTAGCTGATTCTGAGAGTGTTAGTTTGAGTATTTATAAATCAGTAGAGTATTAAGTCTTCAATTTCCTTTCCTCAATAAGGGAACAAAGGAAACATTATAGAATAATTTTCAGCTTCTCAGTGGTAAAACAATGTAGTGTCTGTTGACTATAAAGACATTGAATACAATTTCTCCTAGTCTTTATTTCAAGCTTCCTTCATTGGGGAAGAAAATCTCATGTCATTTTGTACCACAATGCTTCTCCACATCACATGATTGAACTGAAGTTTGGAAATTCAAGTTACCACTTTGACTAAAATTTTCCCTTCATGTTAAGGGATATAGTCCACTCATGATATTTATCAAATATCCTATACACTGTGTGAAAATTAAAGGTTGTAATATTGAGTTTTTTCCTTTGGTTGTGCTGAGGTATTTATTTCATGAATGTTAGGTTGAGCTGCATAATGCAGCAAGGCATCTCTATATGTTTAAGTAGAAGGAGGTGAATATAAGAAACTGTACTACTGAGCACGTAGAGATGATGTTATCAGAACTGAGAATTCATATGCCTAGATTCCATATATGAAAGCGAACATGAGATCTTCATCCTCCTGGACCTGGCTTATGTTGTCTAACATTATATATGTATATATGTATGTCTTATATGTATATACGGATAAATACAATGAATGTAATTGTTGATCTATTTTGAGGGTATGAGGAGTAGGAGATAGGATTAGAGGGAAAGAGAATAAGTTGGATGAATAATATAGAAATAGTCCATGTTTCTGTATGAACAAAGGCATAAGGAAACTGAGTGGAAACTGTTGATACATAGTGGAGGAGAGAAGAAGGGGAAAATTGAGGGAAGTAGAGGGGTTTAACCTTATCAAATTCCAATATATCCATATGTGAACCACCACAGTGAATCTCTTTAGTAACTAACATTGATATATAAAAATACGAAACATAGATAGAAGCTTTCACTACAAGATTTGGCAATAGTTTCATTGACCTGACACTAAAAGTAAAACAGATAACCAGACTTTATGAAAATTAAATTCTACTTCCTTATGGGGATAGGGGGCATAAAGAAGAATGATAGAGGGGTGACTGCAACTATGATATATTGTAAAAATTTTTGCAAATGCTACAATGTAGAAACAGTACATTAATAAATAAAAATAAAAACCAAAGGACACCATCTATAACTGAAAAGCAACTGAGTTTCAGATAATATTGAATAACATTTATTAAAAGATTACTACATAGATTATAAAAAAGGGGTCAGTTCCATCAATTAAAATGACAAAAACATAACCCAATGTAAAATTCAAGAAAGAATTTAAGTGGAAATTTCTCCAAAGAAGATATTTGAGCACATGTGAAGAAATGAGGTCTATAACATCACATTACTCATTAGGGAAATACAAATGAAATCCATGAGGAGTCACTTCACTAGAGTAAAATCATTTCAATCAAATAATGGGAAATGTCAGTTGTCAAGGACATCAGTAAATTATAACACAAAAATAATATTGGAGAAATAGAAAAAGCTCACCATTTCAGTCATAGAAATAGTACAAAGATAAATTAAAACCACATGCATACACAAAATCTTATACATGCATTGATAAGAGAACTGAAAGTTCCATGTATGGATGAGTGGATAAACAGCATATGGGCTATCTTCATACAAGACAGTATTATTCAGAAATAAGAAGTAATACTGCCTCAACACACATGAACCCTGAGAACACTATGCTAAGTAAAGGAGCCAGTCACAAAAGAAGGTAGGGACATATTGTGCAATTCCATTAATACAAGATGAATAGAATAGGCAAATCTGTAGAGTCAAAGTATACTGATTGTTTCCAAAGGCTGAGCAGGGAAGGAATAGGTGATGACTTTAAAGTAGGGCAGTTCTTTTTAACATGAAAAATGTCCTAAAATGTGGTGATGATTCTATAACTCTACTATTAGTTACTTACTTGGATACATTAAATGACAAAATTATGTAGTATTTAAATTATACATCAATAAATGTATTATCAAAGTACTGGAATTAATACTTCTGATTTGTAGTCAGCTAAAGTCATACTGCTTGGCTTTTGTTCATCAGTCAGTGTTCAAGAAATAAGCAAATCAACACATGATTTTTACTTTAAAATCTAACATCTTCTCATTGACATCAAACTTCAAAATTTTGAAAACTCTTCATTACACTCTTCAAAGTACTGATGGATTTTACATTTTCTAAATTTAAGTGAGTTTTTGGTACTCAAACTGGTTAAAATTACCTTAAGTTTCATGTTATCTCAGTTTCTGTTTCTGGCTAGTTTTGAAATATCCATGCAAATGAAGTCTTTTTTGTTTTATTTACTTTCTTTTCTTTTAGATCTTAAGTGCGAAAGAAAACATCTCATCCTAGTCAGAATTGCTTTGCTCAAGAAAATAAATAACTGCTATTATTGGCCAAATGTGAGGGGAAAAGAATCCTTATACACTATTGGTTGCAATGTAAGTTATTCCATCCATGATGAAAATCAGTATGGAGGTCCGTTTAAAAACTAAAGATAGACCTACATATGATTATCCTATACCACATACACAAAGAAATCAGAGCAGACAATAGAGATACCTACACACCCATTTATAGCAGCACAATTTACAATAAATCAGTTATAGAATCAGCCTAGGTGCCAATCAATTAATGAATAAAGAAAATGTGTTAACTGTGGTATAAACACTTGTTGCAATACTATTTTGCCGTGTACATCACTAAAGTTATATATGTTCCGGAAAGTGGAAAGAAGTACAAATCATAGAATTAAGCAAAATAATCCAGACTCAGAGAGGAAAATGCTATATTTTTCTTATGTGATGAAGGTAGGACATAAAAAAAAACACGATCATAATGGGGGGACATGTAGAGGAGTAGACAAGTGACATGGGAGAAGTTGTAGAAGAGAGGCTTGGGACAAGAGAATATGATTGAAGTTAGTTTTTGCACATAGGAAGAGGACATAATGAAACTCACTAAAAATTGTTAAGATAGCTTCCAAACAAAGAAGGTTGGGGAACATGAAAATGTGTAACACTGAAGGCTGTAACAGGGTAAAAACAAACAACATACAAAGGTAAATCCACCAAAATCACAACAGATTTCTCAGCAGAAACCTTAAAAGCAAGAAAGGAATGGAGTGAGGTATTCTGGGCAATGAATAAAAAAAACGTTAACCCTGGGACACTCTACCGAGCAATATTATCATTCAAAATAGATGAAGCAATAAAAATCTTCCAGGATAAGCTGAAACTAAAACAATAAACATCCACTAAGTCATGACTACAAAAGATTCTCCAAGGAATTCTTCACACAGAAAATGAAAGCAAACAAAACCATGAGAGAACAGGCAGTACCAAACCACAGGAGATGAAAAGCCAAGGAATCAGAGACTAACGTTGATTTGGCTGCATACAATCAAACCCTTACACAACAAAAGCAACTAAATGACAGGAATCACCACATACCTATCAATATTAATACTGAATGTTAACAGACTTAACTCCCTCAACAAAAGACACAGTTTGGCATACTGTATTAAAAAGAAAATCCAACAATCTGTTGTTTACAGGAGACCCATCTCATCAACAGAAACAAGCACTAGCTTAGGTGTATTACTGGAAGAAGATATACCAAGCCAATGACCCCAGAAAACAGGCAGAAGTAGCAATACTTATCTCAAACAAAGAGGACTTCAAATTTACATTGCTCAAACAAGATAAAGAAGGACACTCCATTCTAAGTTATAAGGAAATTGTTATAAGGAAATAACAATTATCAACCTATATGCACTCACTGTCAGTAAACCCAATATCATCAAACATACTCTGAAGTACCAAACAGCATATACAGACTCCAACATAGTGGTAGTGGAAGATTTTAATACACTTATCATCAGTAGATAGGTGATACAAACAAAAAATCAATAAAGAAATTCTAGAAGTAAATCATACCATAGATCAAATGGAACTAGCCAATGTCTACAGAATATTTCACCTAATATCTGCACAAATATACATTCTTCTCAGTGGACATGGAATGTTCTCCAAAATTGATCATATCTTAAGGCAGAAAGCAAGCATCAGAAATTATAAGAAAACATAAACATTCCCATGCATTCTATCTGATAATAGCACATTAAAATTAGAATTCAATAATGAACACAGCAGCAGAAAATGTGCAAACAATTGGAAGCTGAGCAACACATTGTTCAATGATCACTGGGTCATTGATGAGGTAAAAGAGGAAATTAAGTTTCCTGGAAGTTAATGAAATTTAAAACACAACCTATCAGAACATATGGGACCCAGCAAAGGCAGTCCTATGACGAAAGTTTATAGTCATGTGTGCATATATTAAAAAGACAGAAAGACCTTAAATCAATGATGTATTGATGCACCTCATACTCCTGGAAAAGCAAGAACATGCAAAACCCAAAACAAGCAGAAGGAGAGAAATAATAAAAATAAGGGCAAAAATTAATACAGTAGAAACAAAAGCATACAAACAGTCAATGCAAAAAAAAAAGTTGTTTCTTTGAAAAAATCAACATGATTGACAGACCCCTGGCAAATCTGGCTAAAATGAGGAGAGAAAAAAACCCAAGTTAGTAACATTAGAAATGCAAAAGGGGAGATAACAACAAATTCCATGGAAATCCAAGAAATCATCAGAGACTACTTTGAGAACCTATGTTCCAATAAATTTGAAAATCATGAAGAAATGGACAAATTTGTATATACTTATGACGATCCAAAATTGAACCAAAAGGGTATTCACCAGCTGAATAGATCTATTACACAAAATAAATGTGAAGCAGGAATAAAAAGTCTCCAGAAAAGAAAAGTCCAGGACCTGATGGATTAGCTGCTGAATTCTTCCATACCTTTAAAGAAGAATTAATATCAACTCTCCTTAATCTTTTCCACAAAATAGAAAGGGAAGGAACACTGACAAACTCATTCTATAAAGACAGTTTTACACTCATCCCAAAACCAGACAAAGACACCCCAAAAGGAGAACTATAGGTCAGCATTCGTACTGAACATCAATGCAAAAATCCATAATAAAACAATGGCAAACCAAATCTGACAACACATCAGAAAGATTTTACACCATGACCAAGTTGGCTTCATCCTAGGGATGCAGGGGTGGTTCAACATACACAAATCTATAAATGTAACAGAGCAAATAAAAAGAAGCAAAGACAAAAACCACTTGATCATCTCAATATGTTCAGAAAAAGCCTTTGATATGATCCAACACCACTTCATGATAAAAGATATTAGAACTAGGAATAGAAGGAATGTACCTGAACATTGTAAAGGATATATATGAAAAACCTATTTCCAACATCATACGTAATGCAGAACACTGAAACCATTTCCCCTAAAATCAGGAATGAGACAAGGGTGCCCACTATCCCCTCTCTTAGTAAACATAGTCCTGGAATTCCTAGCCAGAGCAATTAGTCAAGAAGAAGAAATAAAAGGAATGCAAATAGGTAAAGAAACTGTCAAAATATCCCTATTTGCAGATGACATAATCCTGTATCTTAAACACCCAAAAACTCTACCAAAAAACTCCTAGACACCATAAACAGCTTCAGCGAAGTGGCAGGATACAAAATCAACTTACAAAAGTCATTAGCTTTTCTATACACTAACAATGAACAAATTGTGAGAGAATATAAGTAAACAAGCCCATTTACAATAGCCTCAACAAATCAAATACATAGGAGTAATCATAAAAAAGGTTGTGAATGACCTCTACAAGGAGAACTACAAACCATGAAAAAAGAGATTGAGGAAGACTACAGAAGGTAGAAAGTTCTCCAGTACTCATGGATTGGTAGAATCAACACAGTGCAACTCCCATCAAAATCCCAAGGACATTCATTACAGAGATCAAAAATTCTACAACATAGTTTATATGGAAACACAAGAGACTGCGAAGAGCCAAGGCAACATTCAGGAAAAAGAGCAATGCTGGAGGTATCACACCAGACTTCAAACTACATTACAAATGAATAGCAATAAAACCAACATGGTACTGGCACAAAAACAGATATGAAAACCAGTGTAAGAGAATAGAGGAACCGCATATGAATCCACAAATCTATGCCATCTTGTTTTTGATAAAGGCACCAAATTATGTGATGGATAAAAAACAGCCTCTTCAACAAATGTTCCTGGGAAAAGTTGTTATCTGCTGGCAAAAACTGAAACTAGATCCATGTTTATCACCCTGTACTTGCATCAACTCAAAATGGATCAAGGACCTTAATATCAGCTCCAAAACTCTGAAGTCACTACAAGAAAGAGTAGGGAATACACTGGAATCAGTAGGTATAGGTAAGGACTTCCTCAATAGAGCCTCAGCATCTCAGCAATTAAGATGAAGGATGGATAAATAGGACTACATAAAATTCAAAAGCTTCTGCACAACAAAAGAAATGGTCTCTAAGCTGAAGAGACTACCCACAGAGTGGGAGAAAATATTTGCCAGCTCTACATCAGACAAAGGACTGATAACCAGAATATGCTGGGAGCTCAAAAATTAAAATCTCTCCAAATCAATAAACTAATAAATAAATGGGAAAATTAACTAAACACAACTTTTTCAAAAGAAGAAATGCAAATGGCCAAAAAACACATGAAAAAATGCTCATTGTATCCTTAAAGGAAATGCAAATTAAAACCATACTAAGAGTCTACCTCACCCCTATTAGAAAGAATAGCTATCATCAAAAAGACCACCAACAACAGGTGTTGACGATGATGTGGGGGAAAAAGGAGCCCTCATACACTGCTAGTGGGAAGGGGGACTGAAAACTAGTGCAACAACTCTGGAAAACAATATGGAGGCCTCTTAAAAACTAAACAGAGATCGGCCATGTGATCCACGAATCCCACTCTTAAGGATATACCCAAAGGAATGTGTCTCAGGTTACTCCAGAGGCACCTGCACACCCATGTTTATTGCAGTGCTGTTCACAATACCAAAGTTATGGAAACAGCCAAGATGCCTCACTACTGATGAATGGGTTATTAAAATGTGGTATTTATTCACAATGGAATTTTACTTAGCCATGAAGAAGAATGAAATCTTATCATTTGCAAGTAAATGGATGGAACTAGAGAACATCATCTTAAGCAAGGTTAGACAGGCTCAGAAGACCAAAAATCATATGTTCTCCCTCATATGTGGACTTTAGATCTATGGCAAATGCAGCAATGTTGTGGGACTTGGGTTACACTCTAAGGGTAGAGCACATACGGGAGGAATAGGGATAAGTAGGAATCCAAAACTTGGAAATGTTTGATGTCCCCACTGCAGAGAAGCTAATATAGTAACCTTTAAAATTACAGAGGTCAGTATGGGAAGGTGACAGGGAAGTAGTGAAGAGGTCAGGTAGAGATGAATCAATTTGGGTTGTAAAACAACTGTTTATGGAAGCAATGTTAGGAATCTCTCTGTATAGCTACCCTTATCTCAACTAGCAAAAATGTTTTGTCTGTCTTATTATTGATTATATCTACTACAACAAAACTGGTGAAAAGGACAGAACAGGTACTGCTTGGAAACGATGGGGATGGGGGGAGGAAGGGGTGGAGTCAGGGGAGAGAAATGGTCTCAAAAATGTATGATTTATGAATACATGAGTTATAAAAGTGTAATAGAGGGGATGAATGTGGTCAATACATTAGATGCATTTATGAAAGAGGTACAATGAAACCCCTCTGTATAAGTAATATGGACTAATAAAGTAAATTTTTAGTTATTACCTTTTGTTTTAGCAGATTGATCTCGATATCTGTTTTAAATTGTTCAGTTTTTACATCTTCATAGGAATGAAATTCTCCATTTTCTTGCTCATTTAACTTCTCTTTTGTCATGTTTTTTAAGTTGTTACATCTGAAAGAATATACAGAATATAAGTGAAATTGTTAAATAGTAAATTCTAATTAATTAATTAATGTTCTAACATGTGAAAGAACATATTTGTAAATCATGGTCCTTCTCATTTATTTTAAGCTAATATCTGTATATATTCTGGTGATATTATATTATCACAGAAAAAATGAACATATTTTGCAAACTATATTATAAATAATGAATTATTGTAGAGCTATATAGAGAATTCTGATAATTAATATAACTTTTACTATGTTAATAAAATATTAATTTAATATTAGACATAATTCAAAGATAAGTAATCATGCTGAAGAAGAAAGATGTGATTTTATATAACTGTTTCAAAAAGATACAAGAAAAGACATTTTATCTTTAGACCAAGGTCAACAGAAAGAAAAAAGAAAGCATCAAAAAAATTAAGGAACACTAGGGGTGAACTTCATTGGTACAGCATATGTTTGGAATGTGCTTGGATCAATTCCAGCATACACACACACACACACACACACACACACACACACACACACTCACTCTCAATATTCAAGAAAATAATCAAACTATAAAAAGACAGCAAAAATGCCTGAAGTGTGTGCTGAGGGAAAAATTTAGAAATTTTTAAAAGCATTAGAAGAAAGGGAATCAACACAGAAACAACAGGAAAATACATAGTTTTAAGACGAAATCTAAGACCTTCATTAGCACCACATTGAGAAAATACAAGAGATATAAACTATATAAACAAAAAGACAGTAAAGGGAGAGAAAATATTCATTGAATCAGAGAACTAATCCAAGTCCTCCGCAAAGAAGAATAAATGCAGCCCCTGATGATGGCATTGAAAGACACCAGAAAGCATTCCATGTTTTTAAATCTGTTGCTTTCATTCTTTGTCTGTGAGTCAAACATGTTTTGGGGTCTACAAGTCAGTCTTCCTCATCTGTGATTTCTCTGTCATTGGATTCAATGAACTGTGCATTGAAAATACTGAGGGAAAATTTCATCTCTACTGAACATGTGCAAACATTTCATCCTTGCCATTTTTCCCTAAGAAACACAGTATAACCATTATTTATATTATATTAGGAATAACACATAATTCAAAGCTGATTTAAAAAATTCAGGAGGATAAAAGTTAGTTAAATACAAGTCATATAAGGGATACAAGTATATATGGATTTTGTTTATTGCAGGGTGTCCTCAAGCAGTTCCCCGAAGATGCCAAAGCATGACTGGACATCACATGTGTTTCTCTACATATACATAAACATATACAGTGTGGGGGTGGGAAGCGGACGGTTAGAAACAAACAAGTTGAAAAACATGTTTATCTTGTGTGTATTTGGGAGCTACAAGTGGAAAATGAGAACACTGCATGACATTATTTGTAACTAAAAATGAAAGGGTAAAAAGAAAATTTAAGAAAAATCAGCATAAATTTTGATGTTGTTAAAAATGAAGACATGTCTTTCCTTTCTTTTTTCAGTGGTTTATAGTTTTGATTGTAGAGGTCTTTCATGTACTTTGTTAAGTTTGTTCAATGTATTTGATTTTTTTGAGGTCATTATAAGTGGAATTGTTTTCCTATATTCTTTCTTAATGTGTTCATTGTTGTTGTGTTGAAAGGCTACTACTGATTTTTATACATTGTTTCTGTACCCTACTACTTTGCTGAGGCTGTTTGAGGTGTCTAGGAGTTTTGGTGTGAAGTTTTTTCGGTGTTTTAAGTATCAGAGAGTGTCCTACGCAAATAGGAATACTTTCACTACTTCTTCAGAAGGTAGAAAGATCTCCAGTGCTCATGGACATGCAAAATCAACTTAGCAAATATGGCTGTACTACTGAAAGCAATCTACATGTTCAACACAATTCCCCTGAAAATTCCAAAGACGTTCATCACAGAGATTGCAAAATCAAACCTACAGTTCACTTGGAAATACAAAAGAACTACAATAGCCAAAAAAGGTTGAGCAAAAAGAACAACACTGAGGGTATGACAATATCAGACTTCAAACTACTGCAAAGCCATAGCAAAACAAACAACATAGTACAGACACAAAAACAGATACAAAGACCACTGGAACAGAAGACCCAAACATGAATCCACACAGCTAAACTTCCCTAATTTTTGACAAAGTTACCAAAGACATATAATGGAGAAAAGACAGCCTCTTCAGCAAATGTTGCTGGGAAAACTGGGTATCACCTGTAGAAAACTGAAACTGAAACTAGATCCATGTTTGTTACCCTGTACAAATATGAACTCAAAAGTGTAAAAAGGACCTTAGTATGAGACCTGAAACCTTGAAGCTAGTCCAGGACAAAGAAGTGAATACACTGGAAGCAGTAGGCTTAGGTAGCGATTGAAGAGGCCACTTATAGAATCAGACAAAATCTCAAATCATCATACATCAGACAAGGACTAGGGACTGATAGCCAGAATATGCAGGGAGCTCAGATCCCCAAAACATCAATGACCCAATAAAGAAGTGGGCTACTGAATTGAACAGTACTTTTTCAAAGGAAGAATTCCAAGTGGCTAAAGAGCACATGAAAATTTTCACAATCCCTAGCCATAAAGGAAATGCAAATCAAGATCACACTAACATTTGATCTCCCTCTTGTTAGAATAGCTACCCTCAAGAACAACAACAACAAATTTTAGTGAGGATTTGGGGATAAAGGAACCCTCATACACTGTAGGTGGGAATGTAAGTTTATACAACTACTATGGAAAACAATATGGAGGTTCTTTAAAAAGCTAAAAATAAATCTACCATATAATTCCAGCAATACCACTCCTGGGGATATTCCCAAAGCAGTGTGAGTCAGGTTACTGCAAAGCCACCTACACACCCATATTTATTGCACCACTATTCAAAATACCTAAGCTATAGAAAAAGCTAAGATGCCCTTCTTCAAATGATGGATTAAGAAAATGTGCTAAGGATGAGCAATGGAATTTTACTCAGCCACAAGTAAGAATGAAATTTTGTCATTCTAAAGTAAATGGATGGAACTGGAGAACCTTACTAAAGTGAAGTTAGTCAGGCTTAGAAGGCCAAAAGCTGCATGTTCTCCCTCATGTGCAGACTGTAGACCTAAAAGAAATGCAGTAGTATTATGGGACATAGGTCACACTAAGGGGAGGCAGAGCACAGGAGGGATAGGACAAGTCAAAGAAATCAAAAACTTGAATGTGGTTGATGTGCTCAAGATACAGGAATGAATATAGAAATTTGAACTCACCCTTTTTGAAATTTCAGTAAATTTATTTTCTATGTAGATATGACTTTATAGAAGTCTCCTTAGTGAAGTCTCCTCTACGAAGGCTTGAGTGAGCTGTTGCAGCTAGCTTCTCTTCCCAGCACACATGGTTCATAATCAAATTTGTGTACATCAAAAATCGTAACAGAGCGAACTACTGCCATAGAGACCCATGAACTGAGAGCTCTCTGGAAAAATCAAGACCTGTTGCCTGGGGTGGAGGTCCTTTGTTAAATTTGTGACTCACAGTGTAGAATTCAGAATGCTAAAAATTCTGTGCTATATTCCGATTTCATGACTTTGGAAGTCTATAGAAATTCCGTCATTATTTTCAGTAAGTTTAATAGGTTGGGGGCACTTTTACACCTTTTCAAATTTTGAAACAGTATTACATGTCTGTAAGGACACTTTTGTAGGAAGATATCTCCTGGGACTCTCATTCAGAGAAGACTCCCCAACAATAAACTATGTCACATGTACGAAAAGTAACCCAGTAAAAGGGTAAACCAATAAAAGGGGAATGAATTATATGAGTACTAAAAAATTATTTATTAATTTATGCAGCCAAAAAAAAGCACAAATTGCCCCCAACAGGCACC
This sequence comes from Castor canadensis, assembly GCF_047511655.1. NCBI lineage: Eukaryota > Metazoa > Chordata > Mammalia > Rodentia > Castoridae > Castor > Castor canadensis. Next base: position 62,460,616 of record NC_133400.1, read on the forward strand.
GATGGCTGATGGCTATAATCTTAGCTACTCAGGAGGGAAAGATCGAGAAGACTGCAGTTCAAAGACAGTCTGGGCAAATATTTTGCAAGACTCTATCTTGAAAATATCCAGCAAAAAAACTAGCTAAAAAGAATCTCAAGCAATAGAGTGACTGCCTTGCAAGTGGGAAGCCCTATGTCAAAAACCAGAACTGCCAAAAACACCAAAACAAAAGTTCTCTCAAGATGTTTTTATCTCTCTACTGTATGAATGTAACCATTGTGACTTAAAAAAAACAGTCAGTGGGATCAATTACTTCACTGTACCAAGGTAGTGTCCACATGTGATTCTGTTCTCAATTTCTATGAAGAAAAGCATGAACATTAGGAGAACTTTGTTTTCCTTAGTCAATAGTTATATAGATTTCATTGTGCATCAATAAATTAGCACCCTGAATTATACATCAACCTTCTCTGAGATTGCATTATGAAATCTTTGAAAGGCTAATGACCACCAGACAATGGAAAAAGGGTTAGATTCTGAAGAAAAAGTTCTAGAAACAGTTAGTTACTCTGTAAGTTTCCATTCAAACAAGGAGAAATGTCCACATTTTCACTGGCAGCTCTTTCCAGTTTTCAAATATAGAAACAAAATGCATTCTCTTAGGGAAAATGATTTTGAAATGATCTTCTTTACTCATTCTTAATGAGGAATAAAAGTGATGTCATTCATTTACAAACCTCACTAAAAGGCTTAGCTTACAGTAGAAATCCAGAATTCTCCATGAAATAATAATTACATACATTTCATAGAATTTGAAATTCTTATAAAATGTAACCAGTAACACAGACATTTGTATGTCAATATCCAGTGTAGCATTCTTCACAGCATCCAAATATGGATATAATGCACTTGTTCATCAACAGATGAATGGAAAATCACATCATGGAATGGATAAAATATAGGCTGCAGTCTATCACAATCTTTGTTATTAAAATGTTATAAACATCATTAACCTTATGAATTAAGTTACCCGCTTCTATACAGTTAAGAATATTTGCACTACTAAAACAAGTAGTAACAAATGCTTTTAATATTGTCTAAAATATTTCTCTATATAATTAGTACACAAAGAGAAATTTTGTTCCAGTATCACAGAAATTAATGACAGACATACTTACTGAAATTGAACTGAATTGCTTCACCTGAAGTTGCTCCATTTTCTTTTTTCTCTCTTATTGTATCTATTAACTGGGGGTGTTCCAAAGTCAGCCTACAATACACACACACACACACACACACACACACACACACATATATATACTTCAAATTTATTCTCAGATCAAAATTGAAAATTCCACATAATGCCAAAACAAATTCTCAAAGATAATTACATAAATAACTAATACTAAAATATGAAATGTACAGTATGTGATAACTGCAACATATTTTTAATTTTGTTTTGTGAATGATGCACAAAGAAGAGAAAAGGAATATCACAACAAATAGCAGCACAATCCAGTGGGCCATTAGTGAATACTTGCAAGTTTATGTTGTAATAAACTGGAAAAAATCTAGAAAATATGGATAAATTTGTAGACTCATTTGACTTGTCTATATTTACTCAAGAGGCTACCAATTGCTTACAGTGCCCTAAAAGAGCAAGGACATTGGAGCAGTAATAAAGGTACCTACAAAAAAAGAGCCTAGGCCCAGATGAATTCACTGTCAAATTCTTCCATACCTTTAAAGAAGAATAAACAGCAATAATCCTCAAAATATTTGATAAAATTGTGAAAGAAGGAACTCTACTGCACTCATTTACAAATCCAGTATTATCTGAAATTGAAACCACATAACGAAACAACAAACAAAATCATAGATGTATTCACTACATGAACATACTTGCCAAAAAACCTCATCTCAATTAAATACTTGTAAACAAATTAAAGTCTTTTAAAAGATCATACACTATAACCAAATTAATTTCATTAAGTTGATGCAAAGATTGTTCAACATACATTGGTCAATAAATGTAAGACCGCACATAAACAAATAAAGGACAAAAAATCACATGATTATATCAATAGATTCAGGAAAGTTCTTTAACAAAATTCCCTATCCTTTCATGATAAAAACCTTGAAGAAATAGGAATAGAGGAACATCCTTCAAAATATGATAAATCCTATCTCTGATAAGAACAACTGCCATCATTGTACAAAAAGGGATGAAACAGAAACCATATCCTCAAAAACCAAGTGCCAAAAAAAATTTATAATAAAAATAAAATAAAATTCATATGGAAGCATGAAAGACCTCAAATAGCCAAAGCAATCCTGGCAGAAATGAGTTATGGTGGAGGTAACAATATTTCACTTTATTTATTTTATTTTACATTTTTAGTTTTACTTATATGTGTATACATTATTTGACTTTAAATTGCACTATAGAGCCATACTAAAAAAGCAGTATCAGATGACTGTAGCTGTGCTGCTTTATTCTGGGCCTTCTGTTGCATTGGCATTCATGTCTATTTTTGTGACAATTAACTTGCAATTCAAGACAAACTTGAATTTATTAAAAGCAAAAATCATGACATCCAAACAGGTAGAAAAACAAATTGTTAAATTTTGGTTCAGAATATATACTTTTATAATGTATGGCTCTATATAATCTAGATATATATTCTATCTGTATTAAGTTCAACTCAAAAATATACTAATCTCCACTAAACACAGTGGGTCAAAATTACTTATGTTTATTGATTTAAAACAATAAAATCAAGTAAGGTAGAAAGTTCTTTTTTGTACCTTAACACCAAAGGGCCCATTCTAGAATATACATTTTTTATGAATAGTGATAAAATGGTATCCAAATTTGGTGTATTTATACAGCTCATTTAAAAAGATAGTAGCATAAAAGTCGCAGGAAAAAAACATAAACATAGAAAACAATAGAAGATGGTACAGCCTGGATGCAGCAAGTTTAAAATTTATAACACTAATATGAAACTCCTTTAGCTAACCTAAGAACATATCACCAAAAAGTCAGATTATGAAGAACAAACAATAGTCTATACTATACCATTATTTCTGTTCTTCAGCCTAAATAAATGCCTTTCTACCTGATGCTTGGTTTTACCACATTCCATTAAGTGTAACTTAATCTTCTACATACTAATATAATATTTACAAATTAAGTGATATTTAGCACTGTACAACACACACAGTTTTGAGAAAGTGATAAACATCTATACCTTCCCGTCCTATCAACTCTACATAGATCTTCTTTGATGTCTAACAAAGATTCTGCCATTTGATGTCTGTTTTCACTTATACCAGGTATAAGCTGTGTGAGGACATCCTGTAAAACAACAGTGACAATTTATTATTATTCTATATTTCTCAAAAGAACTGAAAATCTTAAGATACACCCTTCTCACCCACTGGGCTTTCAAATGTTCCACTCCTTCCATGTGTCATTGTCTTTGCCTTTGCTTAAAATCATCCCAAAATGCAAGTTAAAAGTCTCATAACGCCTTTGCTTAATGAATTTTCCCAACATTTACTATTGTATACTCCATTAGTATTTATTTCTCTGCCTGATGATTCCAGGGGACTATGAACTTAACAGACACAGTGAGGTCAACTACCACCCAGGAAACAATGACAAAAAATGTTGATTTGAATTTTTCTGATGAAAGTAGAAAACCCTGCATATAATTGTCACTTAGTGACATGCTGAGCTGAATGATGAGAAGGGGATGTGATATCTTTGAGACATGCTTCTACTTATGAAAATACAACTTAAAAAATATTTCTCAAAACTTTCTGAAGAGTAGTGAATGCCAAAAGTTTGGAAAGAAAGGAGTATCGTTCTATAAACCAAGAGATATGGCCAGTAATTCTCCTTTAACTTTTCTTCAAACCACAGAAGCAAAGGAAGACAGAGGAAATCTAGGCTAACATTATGGGAATAAAGACACTGGACAGATTCAGTACCCAATGAACCACCACTTCTTGTAGAGATTTCATAAAGCTTTGAAACATCTAAGATCATATATGACAAAAATGTATTCAGTGGTATTTATCAAAGAGCTGTATTAGAATGTCAAGGAAATATTTTTAATTCACCATATCTAGTCCAAATCAGATTTACTGAATCATACTCTCCAGGAGAAACCTGCACCTGTAAATTTTCAAGACATTCCTTTGGTCACTTGAGTTGCAAAATTTTACTTGAAAATAGAGAAGACTTACTTAACTCTCTTCATGTATGGACAACTCCATTTAATTTCCTTGGGTAGGGTCAGAACAGGGACCATTCAAATCAAAATACATCCTCAATTCATTACTCAAAGATACAAGTAAAATATTTTTTCTTGTCACAGCAAGACATTGTAGAAATCAGAGCTATTTTACGCTCTTACCCAGTTGATTGTTTCTGCCAGTAAATGTTATTAGTGAAATGTTATATCATCGCTCAGGCTGTATGTATAATACCAACTACACACTGAGTCTGGTTTCATCATAATACTCCTAAAACTAATCTCTATGCATGTTTATGACTAAAAGTTTTTCTTTCTTAAACTAAGAATAATCATTCAAAAAACTGAACAGCACCACTACATCAATGCACATGATGTGGGAATCATCTCCAAACTCCTACAAATAACTCTTACTGATAGTTTCCATCAATTACCTCTTTTCCAAATGTTCCTGCATGTTTTTATATGTTTCCCTTTCCATTTCTCCATTTTACCTTGACCACTAAAGTTAAATCCCTTCGATCTAACTGCCCCAGCAACAAAACTTCCATTTACTGAAAAATATTTTTGATTGCTGAATTTTAAGATAAAGCTGATTTCCAAGACAAAGTTAGAATTCCTATATTGCATTACACTAATAAGGAAAAAATACAGTAACTAGAGAAAAGCACATGTAAGTGTAAAAAATTCAAAAGTAAGAAAAGGGTTTTCATAAATATTTGACATGAATACATATAAGAAAACTGTGTCCTCTGACACTACTTTCAAACTATCCATATTTAAAGTGAAATCTTTCACAAGTAAGTTATTTCAACATATTTTTCACTCAGGGAATGTTTGAGAATTCAATATGGCATATCCTCTCTACTAAATATGTTTATCTCATGATTAAAACACATATATTTCTAAATTTTGTAAGTCAGGTTGGGGAATCTATACCTTGGTTTTTTCATCTTTCTTTGCATTATACAAGCAGCTGGGCAGCTGTTGAGGTGTTCCCCATAGAGACGGCATAGTGAAGGGCAGTGTTGCCCCTGGAGTCTTTCACATTTGGATCAGCACCATGTTTGAGCAGAATAGATAGACATTCCTCCTGCTGGTATTGCGAGGCCTGTTGGTTTTGAACCAAGAAATGGTTGTCAGTTGCATAGATTCAGAATAAAACTTCTACCTGTTTCATAAATTAGTTATATTTAAATGGGTTATTTACATTTCTATTTCAAGAATTTAAATCAAATCCATCTCCTGCTGATATTGTTGGCTTCCACTTATCTTTATCAAAGCAGTGCTGTGTTCATTGTCAAGAGTGTCAATATCACACTTCCTCTTTACCAAGAGAGTCACCACTTCTGGATGGCCATAGGCATAAGCATAATGAAGAGCAGTCCTGTGAAAGTGAGATTATTTTAAAGAAATTATGTAGCATGATCCCAAACCATTCCATTCTTCATTCATTGCAACCATTGAATAGAATGCAATTCCTCTGCCTTCCATACACATTTTCTTCTGAAAAAGGACAATGTGTATTAGCTCTTAATATTTTCTACAAAAAAAGACAGACAATTTGTTTCTTTCTCTCTCTCACTCTCTCTCTTTCTCTGTGTGTGTGTGTTTGTTTATGTATGTATCTTGTCTTGGTGATACAACCCACGACTTCATACATATTAGGCAATCTCTCTGCCACTGAGCTACATCTCAGGCCCAGATCACCAGAGCAGCCTGTATGAAAACAAAGAGTATAGCCTTTGAGTTTACTTAACTTGTATTTGAATTCTATTTATGCTGTGCTGCTTACTACTATCACTTACTCTTTATGTGCCTCAATTTCTTCACCCAAAAATGGGGATTTAAGAAAATGTAGTTACTTCACAGAAATTATTCCTGACACATGAAAATTTATTCAAAGTATTGAGGCCAGTTTTTAGCACATAACACCTCAACACATTTTAGATATTATAATTAAATAAATTAGTATAAAAAAAGACCACATTTCCACTAAGTGAAAAAATATGATTATACCTGTTTTGCAGATATGTTTAAATGATTATTACAGGTATAATTGACATTTCAAAAATTTCTTAATAGAGAGTAAAGGATGAAAAAATTTTGTGCAAAATGAGATTTTTTTCATGTGATATACATGTATGTTATAGACATACATGTAGATTATAGATTATAATGTCTGTTTTTCTTAATTTTTTCACATATAATATTTTCAATTTCTTTTCACTTTTTCTTATTTTTATTGAGACAGTGCCTCACTGTGTAGCTCAATCTCAACTTGAGATCCTGATCCTCCAGTATCACTCTTCCTGGTGCTGATGTTACAGGCCTGTACACCATACCCATACCAGTGGCTTCAATTTCTGTTTCAATAAATTGACCTACAGAATGCTTGCTTTTGATCTGGCAGTGTATCTTAGTGTTAGAATCTGTGCATGGCAAACCCCAGGCCATGGCTTCAACCACAGAACAACCACCAAAATGAATGCATAATTTTGAGTTGTGCAAAGTATGGTATTCTTCGCCACCTCTAAATTCTATAAACATTCAATTGCTTCCTTCATTCCTTTTCTCATTTTGCATTAGTTAAAAATTTTAGCCTATATTCACTCAGAAATTAATTGTCACATAAGAGCATAGCTAGCTTGAAGGACTAGGGTAGACCATTTGCACAGCATACACCAAGCTCTAACTTCCATCTCCAGAAATTCCCCAAACAAACAAAAACAACCTACATACTTTCTTCCAAATTTTTAAGGTGCATTTCATTCAGGAATAATTCATATTTTCTAACCTGTATTGAATATCGCCAGTACCAAATTCTGTACTCTTAAATATAATTGGGTGTTTCAGGGTTTTCTATTACATTACCTTCATTTTTGTAGCTTACCTATTCTTTTGCTGATAAAGCATTATATTGTGACAAGTAATGGCTCACATTGATTCCAGGAAGACTAGTGTGTGTTATGTAGAGACAGTTTCTCAGTGTTCTCAAAACCAAAGTTGACCAGCCCAGAAAAGGCTCACACTTGGGGAAATGAGACTTTCAGTTGAGTACACAGTGAACATAGCAGTACCAGTGACAAGGATCCTTCCAGTTAGGACACAGCCTGTAAGTAGCCTTGGATCACCTTCTCACTGCCTCCCTGGTAGTTGAGAGTGAGCTGGCTGGACCTACATATGCTAGCTCCTGACCAAGATCACCCTGAGTAACCCTTCAAAACTAAACCAACTGTGATGAAAAGACATCAGAGACACATGAGAAATCTAAGGACCAGTAAAAACAATGCCTCAAAATAATTTAATGTCACATAACTTCAAAAAAAAAAAAACACAGAGCACTTAAAATTTTCAGGTAAGGTGTCTCAATAAACAGCAATCATACATGAATGTACACTGATATAAACTGGATCCTGGATTTTAAATGAAGAATTTTGAGTTTTGATGTCAATACAGGACAGGAAAAATTTTCCCTTTATGCATTTATCTACAGTATCTAAATCAGGCTTTTTACAGTATACACTAAAAATAAGAGTGAAATGTGCTTGTTGTTCCTGTCATCACTTCTAAATGTAAATATACTACTCTCTGTGGTAATTATTAGGGACCTGAAAGCAGCTAAAGTTTTGTTCTTTCATTTGATGCTCATAAAGACAGGCTTGGTTAGAGTCCAGCCCAGGTGCACAGGACCTAGGTGTTAAGCAGCCTGTGGCAGGAAGAAAGCCCAACACCCTTCAGAAAGCAGGACCCAACCCTTCCTGCCCTTCAGTACTGGGATTTAAACTCAGGGACTCATGCTTTCTAGGCAGGTACTCTACCACTTGAGGCACTCCACAAGCCCTTACCTGTTCTTGTCTCTGCCATTCAAGCCATTTTCCCCACAAAGGAACATTTGCTGCACTTTAGCTACATTTCCTTTGCTTGCAGCCTTGTAGATTCTTTCCTGCAGGTTTGTATCCAGCAAGGTATTTGTGCACAGGGAGACTATCAGCACTCTGGATCTCTCCTCCAAAACCTAGGCAGGTCCTCTGCAGAACAGTGGAAAAGCCCGAGGGCTCCTGGCCCTTTCTCCTAAAGCCAAAGATCTTCTTCATGGATTCTTTTCCAGACCTCCCAACCTCCTCCCTCCCACCCTCTCTGTCTCCCACCCTTCCACCTTCCCTCTCTCCACCTTGTCTTCTCGCCGCCTCCTGAACCGAAGACAGCACTTAGAGTAAACAGAACAGTGATTATAGTGATCGGATCAATATGGCGATAATCACAATCAGACCAATACAGCCATAATAGTGAAAGGACCAAGTCTGTCTCTCAGCAGCTTCCCAACAGTGTAGCAAGCTGTTTGGCAGCTTTCAACTGGCACGTGCACGTTGCCAGGCAACACGGACAAATGCAAGTACTGGCTTATTGGCGCACTTGTATCAGATGCCTGCTGACAGTTGTGATAGCAACTGGTTAGAGCCAAGGTTGAGCATTGCGCATGTGCGTAGCCCACTGTCAAATCTCACCTCAAGGATGGAGCTACAGTCCCTTCACAGGTTGGAAATTAGCGCGAGTTCACGTAGTAAGTCCAGCAAGACCCTGAGCAGCTTCCCAATGGAGTAGCAAAGCGATTATGTCAGTTAACTGCCTCCTTGTTGCCAAGCAATGCCTCTAAACACAAGCAAGTGCTTCAAGTTCTTGTGCACTTGCAGCTTCTGCGTTCTGACAGCAATAATAGCTCTTGGCACTCTTTAACTGTGCACAATGCACATGTGCAGAGCTGGCCTGTCATATCTCATCTCAATGCCAGAGCTCTGTTCCTGTCAAACTTCAAATGCTGGAAATCAGCAGCATGTTCGCATCACTTGCCAAAGGCAGACTCGTGCTTATGGGAAACGTGTGTTTGTACATGACTGGATTTAAAGTAGAGTGGAATTTCAGGATGCTGAAGCAGGAGTCTCTAAGAAAACTCACCTAAATTCTCCAATCTCCCTGTCCCTCAGTTTATTAACCTTCCACATCCGCTGGGCTGCAGCTGGGGTCCATGGACAATTAGTAATAAGAGAGGCTTTTGAGTGATTTTTCAAAAGGCTCAAATTTTTTAGAAGAAACTAATGCACAGGGCTGGTGGAGTGGCTCAAGTGATGAAAGTGCCTTTCTAGTAAGGGCGAGTCCCTTAGTTCAAACCCTTGTATCGCCCAAAAAGTAAATAAATGAATAAAATAAAATTTGCCTTGGAATGATGGAAATCAGGGACAGTGGTCAGCCCATACCCTGCTGAGGTTTGGTGCCTTCTATATGTACGGGGATGCGATGCAGGGCCAACAGAGTTAGAGGGACATGAATGTGGTGGAGAATTTCAATTGTGGCCATTTTTCAAGAAGATTATCTGAAATAGGTCAGTCACACGCAGGTCACTCGATTTTATGTTTTTTCAGTGACAATGATTTATGCCTCACACAGGCAAGGCCTTGCACATGTGAGGTAACCATTGCACCGCTGGTCTAGATCATTAACCCTATGGCACACCTCTTAAATGGCACTGATATAGATTTCAGTCTTATTCTTCATCCCTGCCCTTCTTCATTCCTTCCTTCCATGTATTCCCTCCAATCGCTTCTGCCTTCCAAACCAGCCCTTTCCATTGCTTCTCACCACTAAACAGTCCTGTTACTTTACACTCTTGTCATTCGTTTTTTAGGGCTATATTCTGAATATCAAAGAAAATATGTAATATTTACCTTTCTCAATAAGGCTTATTTCACTGAATACGATGTTTTCCTGCTTCATTCATTTTCTTGCAAACAAAATAATTGATTAAATACCACAGTGATTTCTGTACTGTCTGCACTAATTTACATTTCAAACCACAGTGTATACAAATTCCATTTTCACCTGCATCTTCACCATCTATTCGTTTACTAGCATTATTTCTTTCTCTGTTTTCTGAGAAAGTTTGAGAAGCATTACTCTGATTTCTTTAAATGTATGATGGAATTCAGTAGTGAATCAACCTGTAATTGTCTTTTTCTTCATTGGGTGACTCTTTCATTAGCAGGACAGGGCCTTGCATCTGAGAGGCTGGAGTTGTAGAGCTTACTTTTGTTGTAGAGTTTTGTATTGATACCCAAGCTGACCTGATCCACAATTATCATACTGACACTTCCTTTCTAGCTAGGATTAGAAGCACATGCCATCATGCTCTTCATTTTAATTGAGGGATGTAGTCTCAGTAAATTTTCTGCCAGACTGTGGACCATGATCACTCTGAGCCATATCTCCCAAGTATTAAGGATAAAAGCTGTGAACCATCATGCCCAATGAGAGAGACTTTATTACTTCTTAAATTTCATTGCATGTTGTTGATCAGTTTAGGAAATGTATGTTCTCCTAGCCAATTTTGTTAAGTCATATGCATCTAGAAGCTTACCCTTTTCCTCTATGATTTTCCATTACTAGAATATAAGTTTTTGAGATATTCCCTAAGATCCCTGTAAATTTCATTGCTGCTTCTTTTCATAATGCCTTATCTCATGTCCAATTCTGCAATTTTAGATCTTTTGTTTCTTTCCTGTGTTGAGCATGGCTAAGGGTTTTTCCATTTTATTTATCTTTTTAAAGAAACAAATGTTTGTTTCATTTCTTTGGTGTTTATTACTTCTTTCCAGCTACTGCTTTTGGGTTTGGCTTGTTCTTGTTTTCCAAAGACATGAGGTGCATCATTAGACTACTTTTGGTTATCTCTCTGATTATTTAGTAAAGATGCTTACAGGAATCAACTTTCATGTTAGCACTCCCTTAAATGTGTCCCAAAGTTTCAAAAAAGTTGTACTTTCATTTTTGTTTGATTCTAGGATCTTTTTGATACACCCCATTTCTTAGATGACCCAATCAATACTTTAGAGTGAACTATTTCATCTCCATGTATTTGAGTATATTATGTAATTTCCCATGTTATAGATATCCAATTTAATGTCTTTGACAAAAACAAGAAATAATTTCAGTTTACTTGTATTTGTTAAGACTCGCTTTATGCCTTACGATATGATTTGTTTGAGGGAAATTTCTGTGGGCTACTACGAAGAAGGTGTATTCTGTGACTATTGGGTGAAACATTCAGTAATTAGCTTTAGGTCCACTTGACCTAGCATGGTTTAATTCCAGAGCTTCTGTGTTGATTGTTTCCTCAGTAGATTGTTTCCATTAGTGAGAGTGATGAATTAAAACCATCCATTATTATTGTGCATGGATCTATCTGTGTTTTTATGTCCAGTAGTATTTGCTTAATATTGTTGGATAATATGTCATTCAGTTTCTATATATTTACAGTTATTTTCAAATCCTAGGTCATTGTCTTTATCAATATGAAATGATATTCTTTATCTTTTCTAACTAGTGATGTTTGAAAGCTACCTTGTTAGACTTTAATATGTGCATTTTTGCTTGCTTTCTGTCTCCATTTGTTTAGGAAATGTATTTCCATCCTTTCTACTCTGAGCCAACTTTTTTCTTTGCCGGTTAGATATATTTCTTTACTTTTATTATTATTATCATCACTGTGTGTTGGGGGTACATTGTAACATTTACAAAAGTTCTTGCAAGTATCATAGTTGAATTCACCCCCTCCATCATTATTTTTTATCCTCCCTTCCCTTGTTGACATATATTTCTTAAATGCCATAAATGGTCAGGTCTTCTTTTCTAATCTTTGTTGTTCTTCAGTTTTTCTTTCATTTTTTGTTGTTACAAATTTTTATTCATATATTTATTTTGAGGTGTGAGTGAAAATAACAATCCTGATTAGGCTTACGGTGTGCATTACTTACAGTGCCCCGATCACCTCTCCTCAATTTCCTCCCCACTCCACTTAAAGAAATTGCAAGATTTCTTCATTCTACTTCATATATGCACATGAAATCCACCAACTATATATCCTCACCTTAAACTCCTTCATTCCCCTTCCTACCTCCCACTAGTACCCCCTGACAAACTGTACCTAAATTACAGTCCTGCCTTTCTTTGTTAATAATTAAGTATATGTTCAATATGGTTTTTCAGTGTATTCCCACTGTTGGTATACTTTACATTTATCCATTCGCCCCCTTCCATTACTCTCCATTACCCATATACCTCCTATCCCCTCCACTTTTCAACAGCTTTCAATCCATACACTTATATCCTCTGCCTTCACAAATGTTCTGCTTTACAATATTACTTATGCTCTAGCATTTTCTTTTTCCTTCCCTCTTTTCTTGAGTTCCATGGAGTAGTTCTACTATTACAAACATGTTCTTCATATGAGTTTGTGTGCCACCATGCTTGGACTTTTTGTATATGTTTATCTTTTGAATGTATCTGCCACATATAAGACAATCTTTTTCTGTCTTACCCTGGCTTACTTCACTTAACATGTTGTCTTCTAATTGCATTCATTTACCTTCATACCATATATCATTATTCATTATGGCTGAGTAAAGCTCCATTTTGCATATACACCACATTCCTTGATCTTTTCCGCATTTGTAGGGCAAATGGGTTCTTTACAAGTCTTAGCTATTGTGAATAGTACTGTGATGAGTATCAGTGTACAAGTGTCTTAATTGTATTATTCCTTTGGGTATATGCCTAGAAACAGTATGACCATATGAAAGACAGGTAAATCTTTAGCTTTTTGAGGAATCTCCATAATGCTTTCCATAGGGGTTGTACTAATTTGTATTCCCACCAATAGTGTATAAGGGATCCTGTTTCTCCACATCCTTGTAACCATATGTGGTTGTTATTGACGTTGTGATGGCCATTCTAACTGGGGTGAGATGAAATCTTAGTGTAGTTTTCATTTGAATTTTTTTATAAACAGATAAGTTGAATAATTCTTCATGTATTTACTGTCCATGTGTACCACTTTCTTTGAGAATTCCCTGTTTAATTCGTGTGCCCATTTCTTCATTCGGGTGTGAATTCTTTAGGGGTTGAATTTTTTGAGTTTCCTATAGATTCTAGAATATAATACCTCATTGGTATTTTTGAGTTTCCTATAGATTCTAGAATATAATACCTCATTGGATGGCAAAGATTCTTCTCCCATTCTACAGACTGTCTCTTGAGTCTGATGACTGTTTTCTTTGCTATGCAGAAGTTCTTCAGTTTGATGCAGTCCTATTTGATCATTCTCCTGGATGCTGAGACTTTTGAGTTCTGTTTAGGAATTCATTCCCTATTGCTGTCTCTTCCACTGTATTAACTACTGCTTCTTGGAGTTGTTTCAATGATTCCGGGCTTATATGAAGGTGTGTGATACACTTTGTGTTGATTTTAGTAAAGTGTCAAAGACAGGGATATAGTTTCAGCGTTCTGCATGTGGATATCCAGTTTTCCCGGAAACATTTGTTTAATAGGCAGTCTTTTCTCCATTGGGTGTTTTGGAATTCTTTTTCAAATATCAGTTGGCTGTAGTTGTGTGGGATTATACCTGGGTCTTCTATTCTGATCCATTGTTCTTCAATGCTGTATTTATTGTTATAGCTCTGTAGTTTAGTTTGAAGTTAAATTATTGTGATGCCTCAAACATTGCACGTTTTGCTCAGAATTTCTTTGGCTATTCAAGGTCTTTTGTGTTTTCTTATGTATCTCAGGATTGACATTTCTATTTTTCTGAAGAATGTCATTGAAATTTTGATAGGGATTGTGAAGACTGTGTCAATTGCTTTTGTTTGGATAACCTATCTATTGATGATAATGGGGTGTTAAAGTCTCCCATGACCACTGTATTGGAGTTCATGTATGCTTTTAGGTCCTTCAGGATATGTTTGATGAAATTGGGTGCATTGACATTGGGTACATATGGGTCATCATTGTTACTTCCTTTTGGTCTATTTCTATTTTTATTAGTATGGAGTGTCCATTTTTATCTCGTTTGATCAATGTTGGTTAGAAGTCTACTTTGTCAGAGATATGTATTGCTACTCCTGCCTGTTTTCAGGGGCCACTGGCTTGGTAAATCTTCTTCCAGCCTTTCATCCTAAGCCTATGCTTATTTCTGTCGGTGAGATGGGTCTCCTGTAAGCAACAAGTTGTTGGATCTTCCTTTTTAATCCAGTTCATCAAATGGTGCCTTTTGATGTGTGAATTTAGTCTGTTAAAATTAAGTGTTAGTACTGACAGGTATGTGGGATGATTCCTGCCATTTATTTGTCTTAGTTGTTTGAAGGTTTAATTGTGTGTACATAAATTGAGGTTACTCTCTACTTTCTTGCTTTTCTTTTCCTGTAGTTTGGTGCTGCCTGCCCTTTCATGATTATGTTAGGTTTCACTTTCTGGAGAATCCCTTGAGGAACCTTGTGTAGTGGTGGTTTGTGGTCACATATTGTTTTAGTTTCTGCTTATCATGGAAGACTTTTATTGCTCCATCTATTTTGAATGATAGTTTTGTTGAGTAGATCAATTCCTTTTGATAGTATGGCCATTTTTGCTGTGTTGAGTCTGCTTCTCCATGAGTATTGCAGATCTTTCCATCTTCTGATGTCTAATTTGATTTCTTTCTTCAGTGGCTTAATGTTTTCATTAAAAAAGATCTTTGGTTTCCTTTGTTAAATTTATTCCATGCTGTTTCATTGTTTTTGAGGCTATTGTAAATAAGGTTGTTTCCTTTATTTCTTTCTCAGTCTGTTCATATATAGGAAGGCTATTGACTTCTGTATGTTAATTTTATATTCTATTAATTTGCCAAAAGAGTTTATAATTTGTAATACTTTTGTGCAGAGTTTTAGGGTCTGTTATATATAGGATTATGTCATCTGCAAATAGGGATACTTTGAC
Organism: Castor canadensis; assembly: GCF_047511655.1. Classification (NCBI taxonomy): domain Eukaryota; kingdom Metazoa; phylum Chordata; class Mammalia; order Rodentia; family Castoridae; genus Castor; species Castor canadensis. The sequence continues at coordinate 62,475,663 of NC_133400.1, forward strand.
ATCTACCTTTACTATTTGAATCCCTTTTATTTCTTGTTCCTATCTTATTGCTCTGGCTAGGAATTCGAAAACTATATTGAATAAGAGCAGGGAAAGTGGGCATCCTTGTCTCATTCCTAACTTTGTTGGGACTGATTTCAGTTGTTCTCCATTTGAGATAATGTTCACTATAGAATTGTCATATTTAGCATTTATTATGTTGAGGGACATTCTTTCTATTCCTAGTTTCTTCAGAGATTTTATCAAGAAAAGGTGTTGAATTTGGTCGAAAGCTTTTTCTGCATCAGTGGAGAGGATAATGTGGTTTTTGTCTTTGCTTCTGTTTATATGCTGTGTTATGTTTATAGATTTACATATGTTGAACCATCCTTCCATCCCTGGAATGAAACCTACTTGGTTACGGTGTATGATCTTTTTGATAGGTTGCTGAATTTTTTGCCAGTATCTTGTTAAGTATAATTGCATCTATATTCATTAAAGATAAGGATTTGTAATTCTTTTTTTGTTGCATCTTTATTAGGTTTTTGAAAGAGTGTAATGTTGGCTCCATGGAATGAGTGTGGTAGTGTTCCTTCCTTTTCTATTTCCTGGAAATATTGCTGAATTTTTTGCCAGTATTTTGTTAAGTATAATTGCATCTATATTCATTAAAGATAAGGATTTGTAATTCTTTTTTTTGTTGCATCTTTATTAGGTTTTTGAAAGAGTGTAATGTTGGCTCTATGGAATGAGTGTGGTAGTGTTCCTTCCTTTTCTATTTCCTGGAAATATTGGTATTATATTTGTTCTTCTGTAAAGGATTGGTAACTTTCAGCCACTAATACATCAGGTCCTGGGTTCTTCTTTGTAGGGAGGCTCATTCTTACTGCTTCTATTTCTTTGTTTGTAATAGATTTATTTAGGTGGTTAATATCTTCTTGGTTCAATTTTCCTTGGTTATATGCATGTAGAAATTTATCCAATTCATCTACATTTTCCAGTTTACTTGAATATAATTTTCAGTGTACTCTCCAATTCTCCACTGGAAGACATTAGTATTTGTGTTTATGTCCCCATTTTCACCTCTGATTTTATTAATTTGGTTCTTTCCTCTCCTCCATTTTGTCATGATGTCTAGGGGTTTTCTAATCTTGTTAATGTTTTCAAAAAACAAATTTTTCAATTCATTGATATTTTGTAGTTTTCTTGGTCTTGACAGAATTGATCTTGGCCCTGATATTTACACTTTCTCTCTGTCTGCTGGTTTTGGGTTAGGTTTGTTGCTGCTTTGCTAGGAGCTTAAGGTGCATAATTAGGTGGTTTAATTGAGAAGTCTCTGTTTTTTAATATCTTGTATTTTTAAAGAATACAAGAAGACACAGAAACAAATAAATGAGCTAATAGGATCCCTAAATAAATGCCAAAGTGAAACAGAGAGCATTGTAAATAGAGACAAATGAATTAAAGACAAAATTGACAATAGTAAAGAGGAAATTACCCATAATATGGAAAAGCTCAGATAAAAGAATGAAAGAGAAACACAAAACACAATGGAAGGCAATTCCAGCATACTTGAAGAAGTGGAAGACAGAATCTCAGAACTTGAAGATAAAATGGAAATTAATGGAAAAACACAAGATCTATTAGTCAAACAACATGAGACCTGTGAAAGGATGTGCAAGAACTCACTGACTCCATCAAAAGATCAAACCTAGAATCATGGACATTGAATAAAGAGAAGAGTTACTAGTAAAAAAGATTTATAATACATTCAACAAAATAATAAGAGAAAAATTCCAAAACCTTGAGAAAGCTATGCCCACTTAATGACAGGAAGCCTCCAGGACTCCAGACAGACTTGACCAAAATAGAACTACTCCACAACATATTATCATTAAAACAGCAAGCAAAGAGAATAGAGAAAGAATACTGAAGGCTGTAAGAGTGAAAACACAAATAGCATACAAAGGTAAACGCATTAATATCACAGCAGATTTCACAACAGAAACCTTAAAAGCAAGAAAGGTTGAGGGTGAGGTATTAGGGGAACTGAATGAAAATAACTTCAGCCCTAGAATATTGTACACAGCAAAACTATCATTCAAAATAGATGGAGCAAAAAGTCTTCCACAGTGAGCAGAAACTAAAACAATGTATGACCACAAGTCACCACTATGATAGATTCTTCAAGGAATTCTGCACATAGAAAATGAAAGCAAATAAAACCATGAGAAGACAGGCAGTACCAAACAACTGGAGAAGAAAAGACAAGGAATCAGAGAGTAACATTGATTCAGCTGCACACAATCAAATCCTTACACAACAAAAACAACTAAATGACAGGAATCACCACATACCTATCAATATTAACATGGAGTTAACTTCCCTATCAAAAGACACCATTTGGCAAACTGTATTAAAAAGGAAGATCCAACAATCTGCTGTTTACAGGAAACCCATAATATCAACAGAAACAAGCACTGGCTTAGGGTGACAGACTGGAAGAAACTTTACCAAGCCAATGGCCCACAAAAAGTGGCAGGAGTAGCAAAACTTATCTCAGACTTAGTAGATTTCAAACTTACATTGATCAAATGAGATAAATAAGGACACTCCATACTAATAAAACTAGAAATACAGCAAAATGAAATAATAATTATCAACCTATATGTAAACAATGTCAGTGCACCCAACCTATTCAAACTTACTCTGAAGGATCTAAAAGCATATATAGACTCCAACACAATGGTAGTGGAAAACATTAATACACTCTTATCACCAATAGATAGAACATTCAAATAAAAATCAGTACAGAATTTCTAGAATTAATCAAACCATAGATCAAATGGACCAACCTGAAGTCTACATAAAATTTCATCCAACTTCCACACAATATACATTCTTCTCAGGAGCCCATGGAACATTCTCCAAAATTGATCATAACTTAGCACACAAAGAGAGACTCAGCAAATATAAGAAATTAGAAATAATCCCATAAATTATATCTAATTAAAACGCATGAAAATTAGAACTCAGCAACAAAAACAACAATTGAAAATATGCAAACAATTGGAAACTGAACAACACGTTGCTCAATGATCAATGGATCACTGATGAAATAAAAGAGGAAATTAAAATGTTGCTGAAAGGTAACAAAAATGAAAACACCAACTACTGGAACCTATTGTTCACAGCAAAGGCAGTCCTAAGAGGAAAGTTTATAGCCATGAGTGCATATATTAAAAGGAAAGAAAGATCTGAAATCAATGACCTAATGCTACATCTCAAACTCCCAGAAAAACAACAACAACCAAAACCCAAAACAAGCAGAGAAAAATAATTAAACTAAGGGCCAAAAATTAATGAAATATAAGCAAAAAAACCCATACAAAGAATCAACAATCAAAAACACCACCAAAAATATGTGTTGGTGAGGATGTGAAGGAAAAGGAACCCTGGTACACTGCTGGTGATGCAAGCTGCTGCAACCAATTTGGAAAAAAAATTTGGAGGCTTCTTAAAAATCTAAACATAGACCTGGCATATGATCCAGCAATCCCACTCCTGGGGATATACCAAAAGGAAAGCAACACAGTTTACTCCAGAGGCACCTGCACACCCATGTTAATTGCAGCACTCTTCATAGTAACCAAGTTATAGAAACAACCAAGATATCCCACTACTCATGAATGGATCAAGAAAATGTGGTACTTGTACACAATGGAATTTTACTCAGCCATGAAGAAGAATGAAATCTTATCATTTGCAAATAAATGGAAGGAACTGGAGAATATCATTCTGAGAGAGGTTAGCCAGCTCAGAAGACCAAAAATCATGTGGTCTCCCTCATGTGTAGAATTTAGATCTAGGGCAAATGCAACAATGTGGTTGGACTTGGATGACATGACAAGGGGATCGCATATACGAGAGATATAGGAATAGGTAGAAAACCCAAAACATGAAAGTGTTTGATGTCCCCATTCCAGAGGAACTAATACAGAAACCTTGAAAGTGACAGAGGTTAACATGAGAAGGGGTTCAGGAGCAAGTGTAAAGATTCATTACAGATGAATCAATGTATACACAAAAGCAATGGTAAGAATATTTCTGTATAGCTATCCTTAACTCAACTAGCAAAAATCCTTTGTCTTCCTTAGTATGTTTAAGGTTTTTTTTAACAAAATTGGAGATAAGGGCAGAACAGTTTCTGCCTGGAAGTGAGAGGGGAGGGGAAGAAGGAGGCAAGGGGGAGAAATGACCCAAACAGTGTATGCACATGTGAATAAATGAATAATTAAAAACCAAAACAATCAATGAAACAAAAAGCTAGTTCTTTGAAAAAATAAACAAGATTGACAGGACCCTGGAAAATCTGACTGAAATGAGGAGAAAAAAACCCCCAAATCAGTAAAATCAGAAATTCAAAAGGTGAGATAACAACAAACACCATAAATCAAGGGAATCATCAGAGACTACTCTGAGAATGTATATTGCAATAAATTTGAAAATTTTAAAGAAATGGACAAATTTCTAGATACTTATGACCATCCAAAATTGAACCAAGCAGAAATTAATCACCTGAATAGATCGATAACACAAAATGAAATAGAAGCAGTAAGAAAGTTTTCCAAAAAGAAAAGTTCAGGACCTGATGGATTTTCTGCTGAATTCTATTAGACCTTTAAAGAAGAACTAATACCAACCCTCCTTAAAGTGTACCATAAAATAGAAAGGTAAGGAACACTGCCTAACTCATTCTATGAAGTCAGTATCACACTCATCCCAAAACCAGACAATGACATGTCCAAAAAAGAGAACTATAGGCCAATCTCCTTAATGAACATTGATGCAAAAATCCTAAATAAAATAATGGCAATCCAAATCTAACAACATATCAGAAAGATCATTCAACTCAACCAAGTTTGCTTCAACCCAGGGATGCAGGGGTCGTTCAACATATTCAGATGTGTAAATTTAATACAGCACATTAATAGAAGGAAAGACAAAAACTACTTGATCATCTCAATAGATGCAGTAAAGACTTTCATAAGATACAACACCACTTCAAGATCAAGATAAAAAGCTTTAAGAAAATTAGGAATAGAAGGAATGTACCTCAACATCATAAAGGCTATCTATGACAAAACTATAGCCAACATCATACTGAATGGAAAAACAATGAAACAATTTCCCCATAAACAGGAATGAGACAAGGGCACCCACTTTCCCCACTCCTATTCAACATAGAACTGGAATTCCTAGACAGAGCAATTAGGTAAGTAAAAGAAATAAAAGGAATACAAATAGGAAAAGAAATTGTCAAAATATCCTTATTTGAAGACAACATGATCCTATATCTTAAACCTAAAAAACTCTACACCAAATCTAGATACCAAAAACAGCTACAGCAAGCTGGCAGGATACAAAATCAACTTACAAAAATCATTAGTTTTTCTATACAGCAACAACAAATAAATTGAGAAAGAATATATGGAAAAAAATTCCATTTACAATAGCCTCAAAAAATTAAACACCTAGGAGTAAACTTAAGAAAGGATGTGAATGACCTCTACAAGAAGAACTACAAAGTCCTGAAGAAAGAGATCAAGGAAGACTACAGAAGGTGGAAGGATATCCCATGCTCATGGGCTGGTAGAATCAACATAGTAAATATGGCTATCCTACCAAAAGCATTCTACAGGTTTAATGCAATTCCCATCAAAATCCAAATGACATGAATCACAGAGATTGAAATATCTACCCTAAACTTCATTTGGAAACACAAGAGATGGCAAATTCTCCACCAATACTCAGCAAAAAGAGCAATGCTGGAAGTATCACAATACCTGACCTCAAACTATATTAGAAAGCAACAGCAATAAAAATAGCATGGTACTGGCACAAAAACAGACATGAAGAACAGTGGAACAGAATAGAGGATACAGCTATGCTTACCTTGTTTTTGACAAAGCCTCAAAAACATATGATGGAGAAAAGACAGCCTCTTCAACAAAAGTTGCTGGGAAAAGTGGTTATCTGCCTGCAAAACCATGAAACTGGAACCATGTTTATCACCCTGTACTAGTATCAGCTCAAAAGTGATCAAGTATCTTAATATCAGACCTGAAACTCTGATGTTCGTTCAGGAAAGAGCAGGAAATACTCTTGAAGCAATAGGTATAGGCAAGACTTCCTCAATAGAACTCCAGCAACGCAGCAACTAAGAGAAAGGATGGACAAATGGGACTTCATATAATTTAAAACCTTCTGCACAGCAAAAGGACAGAGTGGGAGAAAATATTTTGCTCCTATACTTCAGACAAGTGACTGATAATCAGAGTATACAGGGAGCTCAAAAAACTAACTCCCCCCTAATCAATGAACCAATAAAGAAATGCACAACTGAACTAAACAGAACGTTTTCAAAAGAAGACATTCAAATGTCCAAAAAGCACACGAAAAAATGCTCACCATCTCTGCCCAAAAAGGAAATGCATATCAAAACCACAATAAGATTCCACCTCACCCCTGTTAGAATACTTATCATCAAAAACACCACCAACAACAGGTGTTGGTGAGGATGTGGGCAAAAAGGAACCTTCATACACCACTGGTGGAAATGCACGTTAGTGCAACCTCTATGTGAAACAATAGGGAGGCTTCTTAAAAAATTAAATATAGATCTGCTGTATGATCCAGCAATCCCACCACTAGGAATATATTCAAAGGAACGTGATTTAGGTTACTCCTGAGGCACCTGCACACCCACGTTTATCACAGCACTATTCACAATTTCCATGTTATGGAAACAGCCAATATGCCCCACTACTGATGAATGGATTAAGAAAGTGTGGTGTTTATGCACTATGTAATTTTACTCAGCCACAAAGAAGAATGAAATCTTTCCATTCACAAGTATATGTATGGAACCATAGAACATCATCTTGAGCAAGGTTAGCCAGGTTCAGAAGACAAAAAATCATATTTTCTCCCTCATATGTGGACTTTAGATTTAGGGCAAATGCAGTAATGTATTTGGACTTGTATTTCTACTCTAAGGGTAGAGCACATAAGGAGGAATGGGGATAGGTAGGAAACCTAAAACTTGAAAGTGTTTGATGTCCCCACTACAGAGGACCTAAAACAGTAACCTTAAATTGACAGAGGTCAATATGGGAAGGTGACTGGGAAGTAGTGATGAGGTCAGGCAGAAATGAATAATTCAGGTTAGAATACATTTGTGCATGGAAGCAATACTAGGAATCTCTCTGTATATCTATCCTTATCTCAACTATAAAAATGCATGTCTTTCTTATTATTGCTTATGTCGTCTCTTCAACAAAATTTGAGAAAGGGCATAATAGGTTCTGCCTGGAAGTGAAGTGGGTGATGGTGGAGAGGAAGCGAGCAGGGGGAAGGGGGGGATAAATATTCCACACAATATATGCACATATGAATAAAAGAATATAGAAAAAAAGTAATAGAAATGAGAAAAGGAAAAGAGAAGATTCATACAGGAGGGGGAATATATATATTGTATTTGTGGTGAAAATTATACTGAGAGAGACACATTAAATATTTATAGAAAAAGACAAAGTGAGAATGGATGGTGAAAAAAAGAATAAACACTTCCAGAAAAGAAAGAAATACTTTAACCTGTTCGTATTTTCTCCTTGTTGAGAAAAGAGGATGGATTCCCTTCTCCACAAAGCAAGTTTTTTCTACTAATAGAAGGGGAAATACACCAAAAGGAAATAACAATTATCAACCTATATGCATCCAATGTCAAAGCACACAATTTCATCAAACACACTCTGAAGGACCTAAAAACATATATAAAGTCCCACACAGTGATAGTGGGAGACCTTAATACTCCCCTATCACCAATAGATAGGTCATCCAAACAAAAAATCAATAAAGAAATTCTAGAACTAAACCACACCATAGATCAAATGGACATAGCTGATGTATACACAATATTTCATCCAACTTCTGCAAAATACACATTCTTCTCAGCAGCCCATGGAACTGTCTCAAAACTTGATATTATCTTAGGGCACAAAGCAAGCCTCAGGAAATATAAGAAAATAGAAATAATACCATGTATTCTATTTGGTCACAATGGATCAAAACTAGAAATCAACAACAAAAACAGCAGTAAAAATCATGGAAAGAACTGGAAGCTGAACAACACATTGCTCAATGATGAATGGGTTATTAATGAAATAAAAGAGGAAATTAAAAGTTTCCTGGAAGTTAATGAAAATGAAAACATGAACTACCAGAACCTATGGGACACAGCTAAAGCAGTCCCAAGATGAAAGTTTATAGCCAAGAGTGCATATATTAAAAGTAAAGAAAGATCTCAACTCAATGACCTAATTCTACAGCTCAAAGTCCTAGAAAAACAAGAACAAGCAAATCCCAAAACAAGCTAAAGGAAAGAAATAATTAAAATAAGAACTGAAATCAATGAAATAGAAACCAAAACTACCATACAAAAAATCAATGATACCAAAAGCTGGCTCTTTGAAAAAATAAATAAGATTAACAGACCCCTGACAAACCCGAGTAAAATGAGGAGAGAAAAAACTCAAATCAATAAAATCAGAAACACAAAAGGGGAGATAACAAACACCACAGAAATCCAGGAAATCATCAGAGACTACTTTGAGAGCCTATACTCTACTAAATTTGAAAATCAGACAGGTTTCTAGAAACTTACAACCACCCAAAACTGAACCAAGAAGATAAGAATCACATGCATAGATATATAACACACACAAAAATTGAAGCAGAAATCAAGAGTCTCCCAAAAAAGAAAAGTTCAGGACCCAATGGATTCACTGCTGAATTCTATCAGACATTTGAAGAAGAACTAATACCAACTCTCCTTAAACTGTTCCATGAAATAGAAAGGGAAGGAACACTGTCTAACTCATTCTATGAAGCCAATAGAACTCTCATCCCAAAACCAGAAAAAGACACCTCCAAAAAAGAGAATTACAGGCCAATTACCTTAATGAATATCAATTCAAAAATCCTTAATAAAATGATGGCAAACTGAATCCAACATCACATCAGAAAGATCATACACCATGACCAAGTTGGCTTCATCCCAGGGATGCAGGGATGGTTTAACATACACAAATCTATAAATGTAATACAGCATATTAATAGAAGCAACGACAAATATGACTTGATCATCTCAATAGATGCAGAAAAATCCTTTGACAAGATCCAACACCACTTCATGATAAAAACTCTAAGAAAATAAGGAATAGAAGGAATGTACCTCAACATTGTAAAGTCTACTTATGACAAACCTACAACCAACATACTTAATGGTGAAAAACTGAAGTCATTTCCCCTAAAATTAGGAATGAGACAAGGGTGCCCACTATCCCCACTCCTATTCAACATAATACTGGAATTCCTAGTGAGAGAAATTAGGCAAGAAGAATAATAAAAGAAATAGAAATAGGTAAAGAAACTGTCAAAATATCCTTATTTGCAGATGACATGATCCTATACTTTAAAAACCCAAAAAAAGTCTACCCAAAATCTCTTAGACACCATAAACAGCTACAGTAAGGTGGCAGGATACAAAATCAAATTACAAACATCATTACCTTTTCTATACACCAACAATGAATGAACTGAGAAGGAATATTAGGAAACAATTCCATTCCATTTACAATAGCCTCAAAAAAATCAAATACCTAGGAGTAAATTTAACAAAATATGTGAATGACCTCTACAAGGATATTTACAAACTCCTGAAGAAAGGGATGGAAGAAGATTACAGAAGATGGAAAGATCTCCAGTCCTCATGGATTGGTAGAATCAACATAGTAAAAATGGCTGTACTACCAAATGCAATCTACATGTTTCATGCAATTCCCATCAAAATCCCAGTGACTTTCATCACAGAGGTTGAAAAATATGCTCTACAGTTCATTTGGAAACAAAAGAGACTGTGAATAGCCAAGTCAATACTCAGCAAAAGAGGCAATGCTGGAGGTATCAAAATACCCGACTTCAAACTATATTACAAACAATAGCAATAAAAACAGAATGGAACTGGCATAAAAACAGACACAAAGACCAGTGGAACAGAATAGAAGATCCAGATATGAATCCACACAACTATACACATCTCATGTTTGACAACGATGAAAAACATATGATGGAGAAAAGACAGCCTTGTCAACAAATGTTGCTGGAAAAAGTGGTTATCCATCTGCAAAAACTGAAACTAGATCCATGTCTTTCACCCTGTACTAGTATCAACTCAAAATGGATGAAGGACCCTAAATATCAGACCTGAAACTCTGAAGTTACTAAAGGAAGGAGCAGGAACCACTCTGGAAATAATAGGTAGAGGCAATGACTTCCTCAATGGGACACCAGCTGCCCAGCAACTAAGAGAAAGGATGGACAAATGGGACTTCATAAAATTAAAAAGCTTCTGCACAAAAAAGAAAATAAACTGAAGAGACCACCCACAGAGTGGGAGAAAATGTTTGCCAGCTATATATCAGATAAGGGAATGATAACCAGAATATACAGGGAACTTAAGAAACTACTCTCCTAAAATCAATGAACCAATTAAGAAATGGGCAATTGAACTTAATAGAACTTTCTCAAAAGAAGAAGTTCAAATGTCAAATATCACATGAAAAAATGCTCACTATCTTTAGCCATAAAGAAAATGCAAATCAAAACCACATTAAGATTCCCTGTTAGAATAGCCATCATCAAAACACCACTAACAACATGTATTGGCAAGGATGTGGGGAAAAAGGAACCCTAATGCATTGCTGATAGGAATGCAAGCTGGTAAAGCCAGTATGATGAAAAAAATGGAGACTCCTTAAAAATCTAAACATAGACCTCTCATATGATCCAGCAATCCAACTCTTGGTGATATACCCAAAGAAATACAACACAGATTATTCCAGAGGCACCTGCACACCCACGTTTATTGTAATGCTATTCACAATAGCCAAATTATGGAAACAACTAAGATGTCCTACTATTGATAAATGGATCAAGAAAATGTGGTATTCATACACAATGGAATTTTACTCAGCCATGAAGAAGAACGAAATCTTATAATTTGCAGATGGAACTAGAGAAAATCATTCTGAGTGAGGTCAGCCAAGTTCAGAAGACCAAAAATCATATGTTCTCCCTCATATGTGGACTTTGGATCTAGGACAAATGCAGCAATGTGGTTGGACTTGGATCACACGATAAGGGGAGAGCACATTTCAGTGATATAGAAGTAGAGAGAAAATCCAAAACATGAAAGAGTTTGATGTCTCCACACCAGAGAAAATAGTACAGAGACCTTAAAGCAACAGAGGTTATCATAGAAAGGGATCAGTAACCAGGGTAAAGATCAGTTAGAGATGAATCAACATGGGTCATAACATGTGTACACGAAAGCAATGGTAGGAATATTTATGTATAGCTATCTTCATCTCAACTAGTTAAAACACTTTGTCTTCCTTACTAGGCTTGTCTCTTTTCTGCAACAAAACTAGTGATAAAGGACCTGCCTGGAATTGAGGGGGGAAGGGGGCAAAGGTTGGGAGAGCGGGGCAGGGAGGAGAAATGACCCAAATGATGTATGCACATGTGAATAAACAAAACGATAAAAAAAAGGTGACAGGAGGGTTAATGTCTAATAGAATGGCCTCCATTTTGAAGGTGGTTCACTGAAGACTGCATCTCCCAGAGCAGGAGAATAACCCTTTTCACATGCTAGAAAAAGAGAAGGGAGCAAACTCATTTCTTAACTCTTATTTATGGCAGAATTAATCCATTCATGAGGACAGAGACCTTATGACTAAATTACCTCTTAAACACCCCACCTCTTAATACTATTAGAATCCCAATTACATTTTAATATGACCATTGCAAAGAAAAACAGTCACACAATAGCACAGATGATCACCAAAATGAATAATCATAATGAAATTAGTGCAGTACATTTGTAATGAAATGAGTGTTGAGAAAACAATATAGAAGAAATCAAAGATAGATGGCATGTTAGAAATAGTCATCAAACACTTGTATCCCAAATGCCAAAGGAAAATCTCAATTATGTGTCTCCAAAGAAAGGTGGTTAATTTAGAAAGGCACAGGGTAGCAGTAAAGAATAGAAAAATATTGAACTTTAGACCTAATAAAAATGGGAAAACATTACTTAGGGATAGCTCAGAGAACTTACAGACACTGGGTACTCCCAGCTCAACGGCAGCTACATTGTCAGGGAAATTCTGATGAGTGGTACCTGGCTCAATTAATCTCTGGCCACACCAATGTATTTGTATGATGAAAGACATACCCATTCTGGTCAACACTTTGCAAACTGAATGTCAGCCTAGCAGGCTAGGAGATACACAGTAAGCCTAAATGCAGGTGACCTGATGCTAACTGGTACCTGACACCCCAACCAGGGTTGCACATAGGTACAGGGTCAACTGTAGAAGTGGGAAAACTCCATGCAGTGCTCAGTAACCTGCTTCATCCCTAGGCCTACTACCATGCATATTTATATGGGAAGAGCTAGCCACATATCATGTTTTAAACAGAGCACCAGACCAATGATCTAGACAATATACAATAAACCTTACTGCAAAACAGAAGTTATTCCCTGTTAAAATGTGTCACCAATACAGGGAAGTGACCAGACCCATGTAAGGCCATAGGATCAGGCATATATTGCAGAGTACTCCCTGATGCACTAGCCATGCACATATGCTTCTCCAAACTCCGTGTGCTACATCCACATGCTCTGAGTTGCCTCACCCTCACCAGAACCATTGCATTGAATCATCATGGCCTCAAACCCAGAACATCCCAGGCCACTGGAATTGTTGCTACTGCATAGGAAAAGCATCATCTACTTTTCAGGCACAGTACCTGACAAGAGCTTTAACTGTCCACCTACTAGATTATCTAAGATGCACCCAAAGTAGGGATCAAGGGCATTTCCAGGCTCAAAAGATAAATGGCAGTGTACACACTGGGGAACTACAGACTTAACTCTTAGGGCTAACTGCTAATCAATCAAATTCAATGAATTTTCAAATGAATAAGTAAAAATGACTAATGAGTTTTTGCATCTTTTCCTTCTTAGGCATCAATTTTTCCATCTGATTTTGACACTGACTCTCCCTGCTTTAAAAACTAAACTAAATTTAAGCTTAGAAAAGGGTAGCATTAGTTTGGAAAATATTCTTGGGTGATCATATGGTCCTAAGCACTGTTGGCTACTTCATTCCAATGAAAAGAAATGTGATTCAGAAGCTTCCTTTCTTCATTTTTCTGAATCTGGATGAATTTTCAACATATTTATCAATTAGGGAAATCCAAAATCTAAACTATATTGAGATTCAAGCTATAATGACTATCATTAAAAAAAACCAACAAGTGTTATATTTTTGTTCACTGTTGGTAGGAAAGTAAGTTAGTCCAGTCACTCTGAAAATCAGTATGGAGGTTCCTCAAAAAATATGTATGTTTAAGCTTACTACAAAGAAACCTGTATTACCATGTTTATTGTGGTATGACTCACAGCCACCAAAATATGGAATTATCCTACATGTCAATCAATGGATGAATTGATAGACATGTTGTATATCTACACAATGGAGTTTTAGACAGCCATTTATAAGGATGAAATTATGACTTACAGGAGAATGGATTGAACTGGAGATCATTGTGTAAGTGACATAAAGCAGTACCAAAAAGAGAAAAATCACATTTTTTACTTTTGTGGAAGATGGGGGAAGACAAAACAAAAAGACTAATGGGGTGAGGGTGAGAAGGTTGAGGGAAGAGTGAAGCAAAGAAAGAGCAATAGAGGATTTGAACTAGTCTATATTCATATATAGAAATGTTGTAATGAAATCCATTAGTTTGTACAGTTTTGTGCATGCCAATAAAAGATAAAACAAGAAAAAATAAACTAAACATTGTGGGCATTAATTATATTCTAGAAGTACACACAAAGGGAAACATACACCAAAAATGACCTTTAAAGATATATGTAATCTAAAGTCCTCTATTCCAATTATACAAATCATTAATGAATTTACTAGAAAAAGCACTTATGCAAGCCAATCTAAATATCAAAAACACTTTATTCAACTAAAGATGATGAATGTGTCATCATATGTGAAATAGCTTATAATTTTAAAACATGAGAAGTGGAAATTAATTAAATGATATCTTACAACAATTAGCTTGTTAGATGTGAAACACGAGGAATATCTAATGGGAAAGCCAGTTGTTGCAGTAATTTAGAAAAACACTTTGTAAATATTCAAATATGATGATCTACTTTGTAGAGACAATAATCTCCATGCTGAGTATGAATACCTTCCATTTCCATCAGAAGTGATACAAGAGAATATTCAAGCAGTTTTATTTTTAACAATAAAATACTTAACAAATTTCATCAACATCATAAGTGCTCCATATTTTAATGTCAGAACACAAAGTATATAAAGATAGAGCTTTGAAGATGAGTAAGTGATAACCCCCAAACATCATGATTGATCTTGAAGCACAATGATGAGAATAAAAACAAAACTGGAATTCAATAACTTTGAATTTTAATCAGGTTTAAATGAGGACATTTATGCACAGATGGAATTTTTAAAACAGGGGAAATAATTTATATATAAGAGATAATAATTGCAAAGCAAGAAACACCTCCATTTGTTGCCCTTAACGCAGAGAAACTAAAGCAGATACCTTAAAAGCAACTGAGGCCAATAGGAAAAGGGGAACCAGAACTAGAGAAAAGGTTAGATAAAAAAGAATTAACCTAGAAGGTAACACCCACGCACAGGAAATCAATGTGAGTCAATGCCCTGTATAGCTATCCTTATCTCAACCAGTAAAAACCCTTGTTCCTTCCTATTATTGCTTATACTCTCTCTACAACAAAATTAGAAATAAGGGCAAAATAGTTCCTGCTGGGTATTGGGGGGGGGAGAGAGGGGGCTGAGTGGGTGGTAAGGGAGGGGGTGGGGGCAGGGGGGAGAAATGAACCAAGCCTTGTATGCACATATGAATAATAAAAGAAAAATGAAAATAAATAAATAAATAAATAAATAAAAATAAATAAGTCAAGCCAAAAAAAAAATTAGTCACTGTGGGTATGGGGTATTTGGGCAGGTGTACATAGATTATTGATAAAGGTAACAGCATTGGCCTTCTTGATGACTTGAGCAAGTGAACAGAGTGGGGGATTTCCAGATCATTAGAGGAGACAGTCACAGTAGCATCAGACTGCAGAGTAAGACATGCACAGTACTAATGATCAGGGAGAGGAGAACCAGTGGGACACAGAAGTGGGATTTAATGATGACTGTGTACATCAGGGTGTGACAAATGGCCACATAAATGTCATAGGCCATTACTATAAGGGGACAAGTTTCTAAATACAGGAACACACATATCACAGGTATAGATTAAAATTTTGGAACTTTGTTGTCAATATTGGTAAAGAAAATGACAAGTTATCCGAAAAGCAGTTAACTTGTGGTATAAGGAATCTTTGTGATTTTAATAAAAACTTTTAGTTCTTGTTACCATGATGATTATAATTTTAGCTGAGTGAGGTGCTACAATCATAAAGATATGTGAAAATAGTGCTGCGGAAAATACAAGAACCCTATTGTTCAGAAAAGACAGAACAGACAATACATCAACACCTTAATAATGGCACACAATTTATTTCTGAAATGGCAAATGAATGGTAATTATTTTTTAAAAGATGCTAAGAAATAAAAGTGAATTCTTGTCTCACATCAAAGGCAAAAATACATTTTAGATAACTTCAAACTCAGATGCAAAAAACAAGAATACAAATCATCTCTCAAGGAAAGTAGAGATTTCAATATCCATACCTATTGAACACAGATAATGGGTAAAATAACAAATTAAGTCATGTTAAAACTTCACATTTGTAGTAATCAACTGAATACTAAAAACATATGTGAAAGGAGGCATGACTTAAAGGAACACGTGTGTGTGTGTGTGTGTGTATTTCTAAATTCTGAATACGTAAAATTTGTTATGAATTATTTTTTAAATTAATAATCAGCTCAATGGAAATATCATAAATACATAGACCACAATAGTAAAAACTGGACCATTTCCATATTACCCATATGGCCTTCAACCCCTCAGAAAAACACATGGAAATTGGTTAAATGCTATTTTATTTCCATTACTCCAACAAAATAAATGCAAATTTAGGGAGCAAGTATTGTGGGGTACAAGTAATATTTAATGGGAAGTTAAATTGAATCACGAACTTAAGAATACACTGTAAAAAATACTGAAACACAATAACCTACTCTGCTGCATCCAGTAATTTCACCCTGAGTAAAAATGCTAGCTTTTCTTTCCTGCAAAGTCATAGAAAGTATCCAAATAGCTTTATTTACAGTAATAGAAAGGTACCTACCAAATTTCATCACCATCAGAAATGGTCCTTATATTTAGTGTCATGATATATAATAAGAAATTGTGGAATATTAAAATAAATGCATAACTGATCAATCCAACATCATGGCAGTTCTGAATCATAATGATGAGAATAATAAGACATGGAGTTCATAAGTTTGGCCTTGCCTTTACCCATGTTAAGAAATTCATATATTACAATAACTTGTGTATGTGTTTTTCTGTGGGTGATAAAAATACTTTAGAGTCATATGAAACTGATAGATTTGCAGGATAAAATTGGTCACATACTCAAATGAAATTCTGGATACACCAGTCCAACTTTGACCTCTATGATTAAACTTACTAATTGTAGATAAAATTCTCTTCCCGCCTTCTGTCTGTATAAAGGAACATGACTACATTTGTAACCCAACCAGATAATGAGTAGCGGCTCCTCCTCTGTAAATCCCCTTTGAGAAACCATTCACCTGTCTGTCATATAAGATAACACTAGATAACAGAGAGAGACATAGACATATTTTGAGTTCCACCATTCAGTCCCTAACAGGGATGTAGTCTAGAAAATCTATTAAAATTAAATAGTAATAGACCAAGAGAAAGACCCTCCATTTTCAGTCTCTGTCATCATGTCTGGGTAGGACATGCTTATCTGTGTTTATTGTGCTCATCAGGTGACATGGAGGAGAGCAAGTCCTAGGATGAGATTAAATATGAAAAGCTGAATGAAGCTCAACTCTGTGTTCTAGAATGTTGTTTATTTCGGGAGTCTTTGAAAGAAAAGATAACTTCATTTTTTGAGTATGTTAATGTTAGCTTTTTTCTTGTTAGCTTGAAGGCATACTCATTAATCAATTTGTAATATAACACAATCATCTCTGGATACAGATATTATCTAATGATGACTATTTTACAGAGGACTACCCTGAATTTGATGGATCCCATGACTACCCAGAAGCATACGGTTTGACAAAGACAGGTTTCAGTAATTGTTTCACACAGTCTGTGTCTGCTCCTCTGGTGCACAGTAGGATTAACTGTAAGATTCAATTGTCATGTATCTAACCAAGTGATCAGGTGGAAATTATTATCAAGATATGATAGTAGATTTGCTTAAATTTTATAGAGGCCCTGTCCACCTTCAACAATGAGATTTCTTTTGAGTGTGCAAATCAAAAGCAATTGCCATGATTAGAAACACTATCCCATGATTTGCTTCAGCAGAAACCAGGAAAAGTGTTTCAAACTACACAGAGCTGGACAAAAAAAACAATGTAATAATTCAAGCCAAGTTAAAATACATCTGGACATTATATTACTCATTTTGAAAAAAGAATCTGGCACTCTAGCTTACCAGGAACTCTCATGCTTTGAATCTAGAAACCCAAGTCTGAAAGAAATGAAACATCATAGAGAAACACTAATCTTCCAAACAGTTTCCTCAAGGTTTCCTTCACATTCCTGTTCCTTAAACTGTAGATAAATGGGTTCAATATTTGAGGAACCAAAGAGTGCATCACTGAAGCTGCTTCAGGCTTTCTGGATGAATCTGTAACTGTGGAGCTAATATAAACACCAAAACCTGTCCCATTAAACAAGGAAACAACTGAAAGGTATGAACCACAGCTTTATATTTTCCTTTTGATAAAGCTTTTATGGAAAAGGCTTTATATTTTCTTTCTGATGATGGCATACTCAGGACAGAGGACACAATGTGACCATAAGACAAAATTATTCCAGAGTGAGGAACACCACCAAATATGCAAGATGAAACATATATCAGGATGTTATCAATAAGAATATCAGAACAGGCTAATTTGGTAATTTGAGTAAATTCACAGAAAAAGTAGGGGATTACCAGTTCTGTGCAGAATATCAAATGTAACACCATTAGACAATTCACTATGTTATCAATAATGTTAACTAATAGAGAAAACATCAACAGAATGAGACAGAGGCATGATTTCACGATGCTCCTATATCTCAGGGGAGGACAAATGGCCACATATCAGTCATAAGTCATTACTGCAAGAAGACAATTTTCCATGCCAACAGAAAGCAAGACAAGGCAAACCTGGGACAAGCATCCTATGTAATTGAAATTCTGGTTCTGTGTTTGAATGGTCTCTAGCATCTTAGGGATTGTGTATATGATTAAAAAGAATAATTCAATTAAAGACTTGAGAAAAAGAAGAACATGGGTGTATGGAGATGGAAGTCAGAGGACACAGCGAAGATGATCAGCAGGTTTCCTGGGATGGTAAGTAGATACATGAAGAGGAACAGGATGAAAACTGAGGAATTGCAATCCTGGATCATCCATGAATTCCAAAAGAATAAATTGTGAAACAGTCGATTGATTTAGAGTTTTCATGTTGTTGATGAATCTCAAAATGTATGGGAAAGAAAACAAAATGTATGGATAGCAGCAGCCCTTGAGAATGTAGGAAACCATCCCATTTTTTAATTTTAGCTGCATAACTGTATTAAAATGAAGGTATTCTTGTTAAACCACATAGTTTATAGTATTTAATTAGAGCATCCCTAGCAGCTATTACAATCATCACATCACCTGCCCATCATGAACACAAGAATAGGATTAAATGACAGAATGGTTTATTAAAGCAGTCAGGATCGAGAAGGAGCAGAGTTCTGTTTTGAAGGAAATGGGATCTTGTGGAAATACGAGAGGATTAATGGGAGACCTGTGTGTCTATCAGCTCAAACACAGGAAAATGTGTCAAGAGGATTACAGACAGTTGACAAGAGTGGCATGAAGTATCTTACTTCTCATCATATTATGCATGGTCTCTCATTGCTTCCCTTTATGAATTCTAATAAAACAGTTCCCTTCATTTCCAAGACATTTACTAAGGGACCCTCTGTTACTTGATTTGTCATAAGAGCAATGAGGCTCAGCATCTCAACTTATTGGTTAAGATGGAATTCTGTCCTGAGGAAATTCAAACAGACTGCACTTCTGAGCAGGAACTATCATCTCTAGGAGGAGGTTCAGGTTGTGCTTCCTGACAGTAGCAGAAGTGCTCAATGATGTTACAAACTGAATCATACAGTCTCAGTCTCCCTGGGAGTGCCATATCCAAAGCTCCTCATTAGCCCTGCTATTTTGTCATCATTCTAATCTCAGGAGGGGGAAATCATTATAAACCAACTCTACATAAGTAAAGAATTTATCATGATCCCTGATTCCTGAGGCTGGTATAACATTCACTTCCCACCATTGTTTCTGCTCATCTCCTTTACCAGAACTTGAATAAAAAATACAAACCACTAGCCAGATGTGGGTATACATTCAGGAAGCTGATGCAGTAGGATCACATTTTGTGGGAATTCTGAGATACATTGCAACACCTTTTCTCAAAAATACAAAAAAAAAAAAAGACATGCTGGGCACCAGTGACTAATGCCTGAAATCCTAAGGACTCAAGAATTGGAGATCAGGAGGATCATAGTTTGAGGTCATCAAAGGTAAAAGTTCATAAGAGCTCATCGCAACAGAAAAATCTAGGTCTGGTGACACATGCTTGTCATTCTAAATACTCCAAAAAGCAAAAATAGGTGGATCACAAGTGAGACCATTCTGAAAAAAAGAAAGAACCTACCTGAAAAATAACCAAATCAAAAAGAGCTGCAAATGGGGCTCAAGTGGTAGAGCACCTGCCTAACAACCATGAAGCCCTGAGTTCAAACCCCAGTACTACAAAACAAAAAAACCTCAAATACTACAGCTATAATAAATTGCAGAATTCCTTTTCTTTTAAGTTACAAAGAAAATTATATATTCATTTCAGCAAGACTATCTCCAATATTAAGGGTGGTTATAACTCATATATGATATAAATTGTGTAATTATAAATATTAAATAAGATATTGTAAAAATGTAAACTTCAAGGGTATCTATTCATAAGCATCACAAATGTTTACTAAATCTTAATTTTGTTTGGTATTTTGCACGGAAGCTCCTAATTTATTTGTTTGATCAATGCCAAATTTCAAAAATATATACATGATCATAACTCCAAGATTATAATTTTATTTATTTATTTATGGATTTATTTATTCATTCGATGTTTTGAGACATGGTATAACTATATAGTCCAAGCTGAACTCAAACTTTAGTCCTCTTGCTTCCACCTACTAAGTGCAGAGACTATGGTGTGTAGAGTTTTAAAATCGATTTGTGAATATTCTCACAAGGGTTTAAATAGTTTTCTTCATAAACAGACTGTGAGTAGAAATTATGGTTCCTCTTTTTTATTGAGGTGTTTTTATTTTCAGATTTTATTTTATTGTTTTTACATTTACTTACATGTGTCCACATTATTTGGGCCACATTCCCCCAAACGCCTGCCCCCCATCCCACCTGGGAAGAACCTGTTCCACCCTCTGGCTCTACAATTTTGTTGAAGAAAAAAACATATCAGATAAAAAGAAAAACATGGTATTTTTGCTACTTTGAGATGAAGATAGCTATGGAGGGAGATTCCTTGTGTTGTTTCCATGTCTATGTGCATTACAACTCAAACTGGTTCATCTCTACCAGACACTTCACTACTTCCTAGTCCCCTCCCCATAGCGGCCTCTGCCAGTTTAAGATTACTATATTTGCTGTTATACAGTGAGCATGTCAACTATATTCAAGTTTTGGTTTCCTTTTCTTTTCCTATCCCTCCTGTGAGTAGTCTCCCTTTAGTGTGTGACTGATGCCCAATAATATTTCTCCATTTGTTTCAGGTCTATAATCCATATATGAGGAAGAACATACAATTTTTGGCCTTCCAAGCCTGGCTAACTTTGCTTAAGATGATGTTCTCCAGTTCCAGACATTTACTTGTGAAGGGCAAAATTTTATTCTTCTTTATGGTTAAATAAAATTCCATTGTGTATAAATATCATATTTTCTTAATCCTTTGTTTTGTAGGGGGGAATCTCGACTTTTTCAATAGCTTGGCTATTGTGAATAGTGCTGCAATAAACATGGGTGTGCAGGTGTCTTTGTAGTAATCTGAATCACATTCCTTCAGGTTTATCACTAGGAGTGGGATTGCTGGATCATATGGCAGATCTAATTTAGTTTTTTAAGAAGTCTCCATATTTTTCATACTGGTTGTACTACCTTACATTTCAACCAACAGTGTGTGAGGGTTGCTTTTTCCCTGTATCCTCACCATCATTTGTTGGTGGTGGTGTTCTCAATGGTAGCAATTCTAACAGGAGAGAGGTGGAATCTCTGTGGGTTTTGATTTTCATTTCATTTCCTTTATGGCCAGGGATGGTAAGCAGCCTTTATGGCAGGGATCGGGAAGGGGAAGAGGGTAGAGGAGGATGGCAGGGGGGAGAAATGACCCAAACGATGTATACACATGTGAATAAAAGAATAATAAAAGAAAAGAAAAGAAAATGTTTTGTTTAGTTCAGGTGTTTATTCAAAGAAAAAAAATCATGTAAAGCACACCACAGAGGGCAAGATGGAAGAGGAATAGAAGCTTTCTCCATCAGTCTTTATGAATAAGAATCTGGAAAGAAAAGATAGAATGCAGAAGAGCAAAAGAGAGGTAGACCATGAGAACAACAAAGAGGGAAAAGATCATTGAAACTTATAGGAAAACAAAAAGCCAACAGAGTCAGTTAAGGAACACTGTGCACCTCCAGCTCCAGTTTCTCTAGCAGGGAGGGGATGACAAAGCTTCTGTTCCAAGACTAAAACTATGAAGGTTTGAAGGTAAATGAATGGAATTGGAGAACATCATGTTCAGTGAATTAAACCAGGTTCAGAGATGGAAAAGTTGCATGTATTCTTCATATGTGGGAGATAGATACAAAAGATAAATTTATATACAAAAACATATATCATTACAAACAAACTAATATGTAGAACATGTTTATGACAGTGGAACCACTTTATGGAGACTGGGGGAGTTGGTAAACAATATCAAATACCTAATATCTGTGCAGGTAAAAGCTATTGCTATATATACTGAAAGCTGTTGAATAATGGGGCTGCATGAAAGAAAAGGTAAGAAAGGGTAACAAAAGGTGCTGAACTGACTGAATTAAAGTATACTCACAGCTGGGATACATTGGAGAAACTCCTCAGACATTTACTGTAGAGTTAATAATGAAAAACAGGACTGTGAAAAAGGTACAGAGTATTGGGGGGTACTTGTGAGAGGGGAAGGTGAATGGAGGAGATGAACATGAGGGAATATTGTTGATCCATGTCAATGAAATCTCTTGTGATTGCTTTAAGTGGGACAGGGAGAGGGTTGTGTGTGTGAGAGAAGATGGTGGGTGTAAACTATCCAATGTATAATGTAAAGCTATTTGTAACTGTCCCACTGAATATATGCTAATAAGAATATATGCTAATAAAAATATATATGCTAGTATTTAAAAAGAAACTAACTCCACTGACAGAGATATGCAGTTAAAGAAGCTGCCTGCAAACTGCCTGCAGGCAGAGAAGCATTGTGATTGAGTAATCCTGAGAAAGAAAGAGTTGCAGCTTGGGAAGTTCCAGTACTTGAAGACACATTGTATACATGAGAGACTGCCACCAGAGGTATACCTAGAGAGGGTGAGGTTTTGACTGAGACAAAGTGAGGGCTACTGGTAGGATCCCTGGAAGTAGCAAAAGGGCAAGAGTTTGGTGGCCCACCCTATCTAGTGACAGCAACTCAAACCACTTATGACAGTTTTAAAAACAAAGCACCTAGTATCCACTCCAATATAGCTCAGATTATTGGGGTGGCCCTAATCTGCTGGTGAACAGGCAGGCTTTTAAAATGAGCCCTTATTGGAGCTGGAAAAATTAAGGAACAACTGCAGTTCAGGATCACAATACTAGAAGAGAGATAGCCAAGAAAAACAGAGCAGGAGAGGGAGGGGCTATTGAGGATTCACAAATTGTTGGATGGTGGTCAAAAACTTGATCCAGCACTTATCAACCATATTGTTAGTTCTTTACATACCACAATGGAAACATGGTAGTAAAATAGGTATGAGACAAACTACCTTTGAAAAAGAAGTGAGTTGTAAAGGATTAGAGACTGGAATACTAGAACTA
The DNA here is from genome assembly GCF_047511655.1 of Castor canadensis. Taxonomy (NCBI): domain Eukaryota; kingdom Metazoa; phylum Chordata; class Mammalia; order Rodentia; family Castoridae; genus Castor; species Castor canadensis. The sequence goes on from NC_133400.1 coordinate 62,499,226, forward strand.
AAGCTATCCTTTCTGGATAGCTTGCCAAATATGTCTCCAAATTGGATCACCAGGTTCAGGGAATAGAAATGTCTTGCTTTCATCCAAGGATGAGGAGGAGACTAAAGCAGGTTTACGAATGCAAAGCCAAGCATAAGTGCACCCCTGGGTGGGACAGTGGGCAGGGTCAAGAAGGAGCACTGTTCTGGAGGTCCCAGGACCTCAAGCTTTTATTAGAGTCTGTGTACATGGAAAAATGTGTTAATAAATCAACTTCTGGAGAATATGCTATGTGTCTTCAACTCCTCCCACAAGTTGGGTTGTAGAATGCTTCGCCTCGGATGGTCAGATGCAGGTAGCCATGGGGATTCTGAGTATCTAAAATTCTGCTGTATGTCACAGGTCATTTAGTTAACATCACCATTCCAGGATTTGATTCAGTATCAACATTCAAGCCATCATTCTGAGCCATCAGGTTTGTTGTTTCACAGCCTAACTCCTATGTCAATTCCATGTATCAAATGAGGTAAAAGACTAAAATACCTAAGTGTAAAACAATTCGTGACCATCAGAAACTGTAGGAAGGAGTAAATGGAATGTGACTGATAATGACAATAGGGTTTCTTTGGGTACAATGAAAATATTCTGGAGTTCGGTAGTAGTAATAACAAAATTCTTTAAATATCCTTTTTAAAATTGTTTGGTATATGTAAAACTACTAGTCTTTATTACAAAGTGATGGATAGTGTGCCACCTAGTAAACACACATCCTAGCTCAATAAATGAAGACACTGTGTCAACCTTACAAATTTAACTCACGTTTTGAGTTTGACAGCATCATATCTCTGTATTATGTTCTCTGTGATGTGTTCAGCAAGTCTCACTTCTCAGTGAAGTCCACGGCCAATCATTATGGTTAGTGAGCTCTGAAATAACAATACATTCTGTAGGAAACAGATAATAACCCTATCCATTTTCCTTGGAAGAAAGCAACACTGGTGGTGAAAGAGGGCTTCATAGTAACTTCAAATAGAATGCTGAGTTATTCCAAGTTGAATCCTTAGAAGCTTACCTTGTCAGTTCATGTTTGTTTCTTAAGTGATATGACCCAGTATCAAGGATTTCAAGCAACTCTACTAAACTGGCATTATAGTTCACAAAAACACAAACATGAAATGATAAAAATAACTACAAAAACATAAAAGTGTCTGCAGAGTCCAAAGACTCAAAGAGAACATAATGAAGACAAATAAGGGACCTAATACAGATTAATGGAAAAGCCATTGTAGGGGGTAAGAAAAAAGTTTTATGAAACACAGGCACATAGATATTCAAAGTTCAGAGTTATCAAATGCAGTTCAGGTTTACAGGCAGTTTCAGGTGTCAATATAGTAATATTTTAATTCTCTATATAATATGTAAACAACTGGTCTGACATTGAAGTTGTGAATTTGTTATTGCTAATTTACATTTTCAGGTCAGGGACAGAAATAGCAAATCAATCTAGCTAATGAGTAAGCAAGTCACAACTCAGTAAATAAGTCAATGGAAAGATAACAGGTGATTAAAACCACCCAGTAGCCAATCAATAACATAGGAGCACAGCACAAATCAGAAGCATGGGGAAGAGAGGCAAGGAAATTCTACCCTTCAGAAGACCAACAATTCAATAGAGGATTTAATGGGAAATGAAGAAAATGAATACCCAGTTTCCAACCCCAACATAACTATAATAAATTAACAAATGAGCTCAATGATATTCATAAAAATTTCTCAAACAGGAAATCATGAATGAGCTTATTGAGATATTCAAGTAGAAGCTGCAAGAGATGATTAAACAGAATGTACAGAATGAACTCATGGAATATCAGAAATAAAAATCTTGAAAAGACACGGAAATAGTGATAGGAACTCAGAGAGGAATGCAACAAACTTCAAAGTGAACAGAGGAGACTATAAGTAGAGATGTATGAAATAAAGAATACTGCACAAGAGATAAAAGAGGAGTTTAACAAAGATATGGAAAATCTCAAAAAAAAATCAGACAGAAATCCTGGAAATAAAATTACTTTAATTATATAAAAACACAGTGAAAAGCCATTCGAACAAACTAGAACAAATGAAAGACAGAATCTCAGGGATCAAAGACAAAATAGATATGAAATAAGAAACAGAAGAATTCTTAGACAAAACAATCAAGAGTCATGAAAGGAATATCCAGGAACTCAGTGACTCCATCAAAAGATAAAACCTGTAAATTATGGGCATAAAAGGAGAAGAGGTACATGACAAAGGGATACGTAATATATCCAACCCAATAATAGCAGAGAGTTTGCCAAATCTTGAAAAGAGTTGCCCATTCAGCTACAGGAAGCCAGGAAACAAAACAGATTTGACCAAAATAGAACCTCTCTATGGCATATTGTCCTTAATACAGCTAGCACAGAGAACAAAGGATATTGAAGTCTGTAAGAAAGAAAATACAAGTAACATATAAAGGAAAATGGATCAAAATAATGACAGATTTCTCAACAGAAACCTTGAAAGCAAGAAGGGCATGGAGTGAAATATTTTGAGCACTGAAAGAAAAACATTTCACTTCTAGAATACTCTAACAATCAAAACTACAATTCAGAAGTGATGGAGGAATAGAAGTCTTCAATGATAAACAGAAACTAAATAATATATGACCACCAAGCCATCACTACAGAATATTCTGAAAGGAATCTTACACACAAACAAATATAACTGGGAATGATGGGAAGTAATAAATTTCATGAGAAGAAGAGACAAATACTCTTAGAGTAGGATTGAATCAGCTACACACACTTATCGTTAAATAACAAAAACAACTACATGGCAGAAATAACCACATACCTCTCAACATTAACACTGAATGTTAATAGACTCAACTCCCCCATCAAAACACACCATTTGGCAAACTTGACCAAAAAGGAAGATCTGGCTATCTATTGTTTATAAGAAATTCACCTTATTGACAGAAACAAACATTGGCTCAGGTTGAAAGGGTGAAAGGGGATTTACCAAACTAATGGCCCCTGAAAAATAGCAGGAGTACCCATACTTTCATCAGATAAAATACACTTCAAAGTTAAATTCCTCAAAAGAGACAAAGATGATCACTTCATTCTAATAAAATGAGTAATAATCAAGGAGAAATGACAATTATCACCTTATATGAAACTAATGTCAGTGTACCCAATTTCATTGAGCATACACTAAAGGATTTAAATTCAATACAGACCCGAACACAGTGGTAGTTGGAGAATTTAATCCCTCTGTCACTGGTAGAGAGGTCATCCAGATAAAATAGTCTACAAGAAATCCTAGAACTAAAGGACAAAATACATTGAATGGAAATAACAGATATCAACAAAGTGTTCCATCTACAAAAGCAAAATATATGTTCTCAGCAGCCCATGGACATTTCTTCAAAATATGCCACATCTTAGGGCACAAAGCAAGTCTCAAAAGATAAGAAAATTGAAATATCCTTGTGTACTATCTTATCACAATGTGATAAATCTAGAACACAACAATGGAAGCAGCAGAAAATTCACAAACATCTGAAGGTTGCTCAATGACAAATGGGTCATAGAAGAAATAAGCAAGGAAATCAAAAAGTTCCTGTAATTTAAGGAAAATGCAAACACAGTCTATCAGAATTTATGTGACACAGTATAGGAAGTCCTGGAAAGAAATTTCATAGCCATGAATGCATATACTAAAAACACAGAAAGATCTAAAATCAACGACCTGTTGCTATGTCTCAAATTCCTAGAAAAAGAAGAACAAGCTAAACATAAAACAAGCAGAAGAGAAATAATAAAAATAAGAACAAAAATTAAAAAAAGAGATAAAAAACATAAAGATCAAGCAATAAAAATCTGTTTTCTTGAAAAAATAAACAAGATTGACAAATCCCTGGCAAATCTAAATAAAAAGAGGGGGGAAATACCCAAATTAAGAAAATCAAAAATGAAAAGGGAGATAACAAGAAACACCAAGGAAATCCAGGGAATCATCATGGACCTATATTAAAATAAATAAATATAATAAATTTATTAAATATTAAAATAAATAAAGCCTACATTAGAATAAATTGGAAAAACTAAAGAAATGAAAAATGTCTAGATACATATGACCAACTAAAACTGAACCAAGTGTACATTAATAACATAAACACATCTATAACATGAAATGAAATTAAAGCAGAAAAGTCGAGGACCTGCCAAATTTTCCACTGAATTCTAGCAGAATTTTAAAGAAGTACTAATACCAATCCTCCTTTAAAGTTTTCCACAAAATAGAAAGGGAAGGAACACTACCTAACTCATTTTATGAAGCCAATATTACTCTCATCCCAAAACCAGACAAAGACACCCCTGAAAATGAGAACTATAGGCCAATTTCCTTAATGAACATCAATGCAAAAATCCTCAATAAAATAATGGCAAACAGAATTCAACAGCACATCAGAATGATCATCCACCATGTCCAAGTCAGCTTCATCCCAGGGATGCAGGGGTGGTTCAACATACACAAATCTATAAATGTAATACAGCACATTAACAGAAGCAAAGACAAAAACCACTTCATCATCTCAATAGATGCAGAAAAAGCCTTTGATATAATTCAATATCACTTTATGAAAAAAGTTCTGATGAAACTGGGAAAAGAAAGAATGAACCTCAACATAATAAAGGTTATATATGGCAAAGCCATAGCCAACATCATATTTCATGGGGAAAAACTGAAACCATTTCTCTTAAAGGCAGAAATGAGACAAATGTGCCTACTTTCAGCACTCCTTTTCAGAATGATCTTGGAATTACTAGCCTGTGCAATAAGGCAGGAAGAAGAAATAAAAGGAATACAAATAGATAACGAAGTCAAACCAATCCCTATTTGCAAGCAACTTGACCTAAAAGACACCTCCCCCCCAAAAAAAATACTCCTCAAAACCATAAACTCCTTCAGCAAAGTGGCAGGATACAAAGTCAACTAACAGAAATCATTAGCCCATCTATATACCAACAATGAACAGATTGAGAAATAATATAGGAAAACAATTCCATTTATAATAGCCTCAAAAAAATCAAACATCTAGGAATAACTTTTAAAAAGATGTGAATAATCTTTATAAGGAAAACTACAAACCACTGAAGAAAGAAATTGAAGAAGACTAGAGAAGATAGAAAGATCTCCCATGCTCATGGATGAGAGAATAAGCATAGCAAAAATGGCTATTCTACCAAAATCAATCTACATGATCAATGCAATTCCCATTAAAATCACAATGACATTCATCATAGAGACTGAAAAAAATCAACCCTAAAATTCACATGGAAGAACAAAAGATCACAAATAGTCAATGCAATTCTGAGCAAAATGAGCAACACAGGAGGTATCACAATACCTGATTTCCAAATATACTACAGAGTCATAGCAATAAAAACAGTATGGTACTGACACAAAAATAGATCAGAAGACCACTGGAACAGAATGGAGGACCCAGATATAAATCTACAAAACTATTCCCATTTAATTTTTGACAAAGGTGAGAAAAACATATGATGGAGAAAAATCCCTATCTCAATAAATACCTGAATATATCAATGAAGATAAATAATTGAGTGGATACATATGTACATAAATACATCAAAATAGATAAATAAACTATTGAGTGAATGAATGACTATATCAATGAATGTATAAAAATAAACATATAAGGCAATAAATACTCAGATGTGCCAATAACAAATAAACGCATAAATGAATATATGAATAAATACATGAATGAAGAAATACATAAATGAACAAATAAATGCAGAAAGGATTTAAAGAGTGAATGAATAAACGACTGAATGAATTCAAATAAGAAAAAAAATAGAAAGAAAGTAAGAAGAAAAATAACTAGGAAAAAAAAAAAAGAAAACTGCACAGATAACATAAATGAAGACATCACTGATTCCTTGACCCACAAGTTATCCATGGGTAGCTTGGTGGCTTCCAGCACAGCCCTGGTTGTCTGGAGGGCCTGCTGGATGACATTGGTCCAGAGGAACAGAGGTTTCTGAAGCAGGTGTGGGACATGACGGGGGAGTGCAGCCAACTCTGGGTTCCACCGGGCTTCCTCAGGCAACGCAAGACTATAGGGCAGGGTTGAGCCCGCTTCCACCACAGTGTCTGGGCTGCGCGCTGGGTCTGCGGAGAGCTGGTGTGGGCAGCAGGGCCCAACCCCTCCTGTCAGGTGACCATGGTCCCCAAAGAGGCAGCACTGTGCCCCTGAAGGCGGCAGAGCCTGACCAGAAACCTTGGCTTGGTGGAGCTCAACAGTTCATGCTCAGAATTGCGCTGGCCAGCCTGCTTCCTCCCTGATTAGTTCTCCTTAAGGGGCCTGTAGGAAGGGAAGCAATACAGGAGGGCAAGTCAGCTCACAGGAATCAGCTGGTTGCATAGCTCAGGCATTGGAGTGGTGCGCTTGGGGGCGGTATGTCCAAGGTGCCTGGATTCGGTCCTGTGGCCTTCCTCCTAGGAAGTTGGCATTTTCTTTGTTCCAGCTGCCCTGCTTCTCTTGTGATTCAGGAGGGGGGTGGGATTGCCATGCAAGTCTCACACCTGAGAAAATAGTTGGCACATCTCTACCTCACCAAAAGCATCAGAAAACCAGGGCTCTCATAAGGATTAGGAGCTCATTCCTCAGCACAGAGTTTCATCTCTGCTCCCAGAAAGAGAAAGACAGAAAGAAACAATGAAGGAATGAGTGAACTTATGAATAAATAAAAATGTAACTGAATACCTCCACAAGAATAAATGAAAAGATAAACATATAAGTGTATGGATATATCAATAAATGCACACAGAAATAAAGCATAATAATTAATAAAAAATAAAAAATAATAAACATCCAAAGAAATTAAAATTAAAACTCATGCATCAATAAAACTACCTGAATAAATGAAAAATTAATACATTCATAAATATCAATAAATACATAAATAACTACATAAATATAAAAACATGAATAAATGAAAATACAAATAAATACATGAATTCCTAAATGATTAAATCAATGAACAAAGGAGTAGTGAATGTCGAAATGAACAAGTGAATACAAGTGAATGAATAAACAAATACCTAAATACACAGACACTTAGATGTATAGCAAAGTACATAAAAGACTAAATACATAAATGGCTAAAGAAATACATAACTGAATACATCGTGAATGCACACATGCAAAAATACCAAATTAAATACATGAATGAATTAATAAAAACTACATACATAAATAAATACATAAAACCACAAATGAGTAAATAAATGAATGAAAGCCTAATAACCATACAAAAACGTAAATGAATGAATCGAAAAACACATCAATACATAGAATACCAATAAATACGTGAAAAGTTCTATGAGTAGATAAATCAAGGAGTGGATACATACATACTAAAACACATCAATGAACACATCAATATATAAATGATTGAGTGAATGAACACATAAATGAATGAATTCGAAACTGAACCCAGAAGACCACAAAAATGCAGACATGTCAATAAAAAGTAAACGCATGAATGAATATGTGAATGAATGCAAGAATGAAGAAATACATAAATAAAAGAATAGAGGAATAAATGAGTGAATGAGTGAAAAACTGAATGAGTACAAATACGAATAAATGAATAGAATGAAAGTGGGAAGAAAGAAAGAATGTTGACAAAAGAAAGAGAAAGCATTAGCGAAAGAAAAAAGAACTACCCAGATAACATAAATGAAGACATCACTGGTTCTTTGGCCCACAAGTTATCCATTGGTGGCTTAGTAACGGCCTGCACAGCGCTGGTTGGTTGTAGGAGCCGCAGGGCCTGCTGGATGACTGTGGTCCAGAGGCACTGAGGTTTCTGAAGCAGGTGCAGGACGTGATGGGGGAGTGCAGCCGTCCAGGTTCCACCTGGCTGCATCAAGTGATGCAAAGCTTAGGGCGGCGTGGATCCCGCCTCCACTGACCGGTGGGAGCAGCTCGCTGGACCTGCAGCAAATTGGTGAGGGCAGCTGCTCCCAGCCCTGCTTGTTATGCTACCAGGGTCACAGAAAGGGATCAAAGGGGCCCCTGGAGCCAGTAACAGTTAACCAAGGCCCTAGGGGCTAGCCAGGATTCCTGCTCAGGGAGAAGGTCCTCTTTAGCGCCTGGAGGACAATTTCAGCCAGCCTTGATCTGGCCACCCTCAATTCAGTGCACCTCACCCGAACACCTCCACAGCAAAGTCCGCCCCCCATTAGGAAACTGTCCTCCTCTACCACCTCCTCCCCCCTCAGCTTCCTTACAGCGATCCATCTTCCTCTTCCTCCTGGCTCCTGCAACTCATGCCCCCTGCACCTGCAAAACAACCAATTACCTTCTCCCACTTCTTGTAGTCCATTCTCTGACACAGCTGACAGCTGACAGCTGGCAGGGGCTTCACTTGGTCTCTCAACACCTGCTTCTCTCACTAAAGGCAGATGGAATGGTGAGCGAACGCCACCTGGTGTTTGTGGGCCGCAACCGTTCAAGCTGGGAAGTACTATGGGCAGCTTGCTTCCTTCCCTGATTGGATCTCTCTAAGGGACCTGTAGGAAGGGAAGCAATATATGCTAGCAAACAAGCTTGCAGGAAGCAGCTGGTAGAAGAGATCAGGCGATTGAGCAGTGGGCTTAGGAGTGGTAGATTCTCGTTTCCTGCAGCCATCTTCCAAGGAGGTTTGCATTTTCTTTGGCACATCTCCATGTCAACAAACACATGGGAATACCAGAACTATCATAAAGATTAGGGACTCACTCCACTGCACAGAGTTCCATCTCCAGTCTTGTAAAGAGAAACACAGAAAGAAACAGTGAAGGAATGTGTGAATTTATTAGTCAATAAATATATATCTGAATAACTCCACAGAATAAATGAAAAGATAAATATATAAATGCACAGATACATCATTAAATGAACACAAATAGAAATCATAAAACTAAACCAATAAAAAACTAAAAAATAATAAATATCTAAAAATTAAAACTCAAATTCATGCATAAAAAAATACCTGAATGAATGAAAAATTAATACATTCATGAACATCAATACAGGCAAAAATAATGACATAAATATAAAAAAAGACATGAATAAATGAAAAGAACACAAACGAATAACTAAATGATTAAATCAATGAACAAAGGAGGAGTGAACACTGAAATCAATAAGGGAATACAAATAAAGTAATGAATAAACGAATACGTAATAAACAGACACATAAATGTGTAGCAAAGTACATTAAATACTAAGTACTCGAATGGCTAAAGAAATACATACATCCCAGGGATGCAGGAGTGGTTCAACATACGAAAATCAATAAATGTAATAAACCACATTAACAGAAGCAAAGACAAAAACCACTTGATCATCTCAATAGATGCAGAAAAAGCCTTTGATAAGATCCAACATCATTTCTTGATAAAAGCGCTAAGAAAACTAGGAATAGAAGGAAAGTTCCTCAACATTATAAAGCTACATATGACAAACCTACAGCCAGCATTATACTTAACGGAGAAAAACTGAAATCATTCCCTCTAAAATCAGGAAGCAGACAAGGATGCCCACAATCTCCACTCCTATTCAACACAGTACTGGAATTCCTAGCCAGAGCAATTAGGCAAGAAGAAGGAATAAAAGGAATACAAATAGGTAAAGAAACTATCAAAATATCCCTATTTGCAGACTACATGATCCTATACCTTAAAGACCCAAAAAACTCTACTCAGAAGCTTCTAGACATCATCAATAGCTATAGCAAGGTAGCAGGATATAAAATCAACATAGAAAAATCATTATCATTTCTATACACTAACAATGAGCAAACGGAAAAAGAATGTATGAAAACAATTCCATTTACAGTAGCCTCAAAAAAAATACCTAGGTGTAAACCTAACAAAAGATGTGAAAGACCTCTACAAGGAAAACTATACACTTCTGAAGAAAGAGATTGAGGAAGACTATAGAAAGTGGAGAGATCTCCCATGCTCATGTATTGGTAGAATCAACATAGTAAAAATGTCAATACTCCCAAAAGTAATCTACATGTTTAATGCAATTCCCATCAAAATTCCAATGACATTCATTAGAGATTGAAAAATCTACTGTTAAATTTATATGGAAACACAAGAGGCCACGAATAGCCAAGGCAATACTCAGTCAAAAGAACAATGCAGGAGGTATCACAATACCTGACTTCAAACTATATTACAAAGCAATAACAATAAAAACAGCATGGTACTGGCACAAAAACAGACATGAAGACCAGTGGAACAGAATAGAGGATCCAGATATGAAGCCACACAACTATGAGCAACTTATCTTTGACAAAGGAGCTAAAAATATACGATGGAGAAATAGCAGCCTCTTCAACAAAAACTGCTGGGAAAACTGGTTAGCAGTCTGCAAAAAACTGAAACTAGATCCATGTATATCACCCTATACCAAGATTAACTCAAAGTGGATCAAGGATCTTAATATCAGACCACAAACTCTAAAGTTGATACAGGAAAGAGTAGGAAATACTCTGGAGTTAGTAGGTATAGGTCAGAACTTTCTCAATGAAGCCTCAGCAGCACAGCAACTAAGAGATAGCATAGATAAATGGGACCTCATAAAGCTAAAAAGCTTCTGTTCATCATCAAAAGAAATGGTCTCTAAACTGAAGAGAACACCCACAGAGTGGGAGAAAATATTTGCCAGCTACACATCAGACAAAGGACTGGTAACCAAAATATATAGGGAACTTCAAAAACTAAATTCTCCCAAAACTAATGAACCAATAAAGAAATGGACAAGTGAACTAAACAGAACTTTCTCAAAAAAAGAAATTCAAATGGCCAAAAAACACATGAAAAAATGCTCACCATCTCTAGCAATAAAGGAAATGCAAATTAAAACCATGCTAAGATTCCACCTCACCTCTGTGAGAATAGCCATCATCAGCAACACCACCAACAACAGGTGTTAGCGAGGATGCAGGGAAAAAGGAACCCTCTTACACTGTTGATGGGAATATAAATTAGTACAACCACTCTGGAAATAAATTTGGAGGCTACTTAAAAAGCTAGACATCGATCTACCATTAGATCCAGCAATACCACTCTTGGGGATATACCCAAAAGACTGTGACACAGGTTACTCCAGAGGCACCTGCACACCCATGTTTATTGCGGCACTATTCACAATAGCCAAGTTATGGAAACAGCCAAGATGCCCCACCACTGATGAATGGATTAAGAAAATGTTGTATCTATACACAATGGAATTTTATGCAGCCATGAAGAAGAACGAAATGTTATCATTTGCTGGTAAATGGATGGAATTGGAGAACATCATTCTGAGTGAGGTTAGTCTGGCCCAAAAGACCAAAGATCGTATGTTCTCCCTCATATGTGGACATTAGATCAAGAGGAAACACAACAATGGGATTGGAGTATGAGCACATGATAAAAGCGAGAGCACACAAGGGAGGGGTGAGGATAGGTAAGACACCTAAAAAATTAGCTAGCATTTGTTGCCCTTAACGCAGAGAAACTAAAGCAGATACCTTAAAAGCAACTGAGGCCAATAGGAAAAGGGGAACCGGAACTAGAGAAAAGGTTAGATAAAAAAGAATTAACCTAGAAGGTAACACCCATGCACAGGAAATCAATGTGAGTCAATGCCCTGTATAGCTATCCTTATCTCAACCAGCAAAAACCCTTGTTCCTTCCTATTATTGCTTATACTCTCTCTACAACAAAATTAGGAATAAGGGAAAAATAGTTTCTGCTGGGTATTGAGGGGGTGGGGGGGAGAGGGAGAGGGCGGAGTGGGTGGTAAGGTAGGGGTTGGGGGCAGGGGGGTGAAATGAACCAAGCCTCGTATGCACATATGAATAATGAAAGAAAAAAATATAAATTTCTTTTCATGCAAAAAAAAAGAAATACATACATAAATATATGAATGAATGAACACATAGATAAATGCAAAATGAATGCATGAATGAATGAATAAATACTACATACATAAACAAACATACATAAATCCACAAATGAACAAAGAAATGAATGAATGAATACTTAAACAACCATAGGAATACGTAAATGAATGAAAGAAATAACACATCCATACATAGTATATCGATAAATACATGAAAAGGTCAACAAGTAGATAAATCAAGGAGTGGATACACACATTCTAAAACATTAATGAATACATCAACACATACATGGTTGAGTGAGTGAATGAATACATGAATAAAAAATAAACACATAGACCATAAAAATGCAGACTTTTTCAATAACAAATAAACGTATAAATGAATATGTGAATGATTGCATGAACTAAGAAATACATAAATAATAAAATTAAATCATACAGGATGAGTGAGTGAATGACAGAATGAGTACAAATACGAACAAATTAATAGAAAGAGTGGGAAGAAAGAAAGAAGAAAGAAAGAAAGAAAAGAGATGAAAGAAAGGAAGAAAGAAAGAAAGAAGGAAAGAAAGGAACTAGACAGATCACAAAACAGAAGACATCATTGGTCTTCGGCCCACAAGTGACCCATGGGCAGCTTGGTGGCTGCCAGCACAGCGCTGGTTGGCTGGAGGTTCTGCAGGGCCTGCTGGATGTTTGGTCCAGAAGCACGGAGGTTTCCAAAGCACGTGCGGCTGGGTTCCCTCTGGCTGCCTCAGGGGATGCAAGGCTACAGGGTGGCGCGGAGCCCACTTCCACCACCAGGTCTGTGGGGTGAGCTTGGCGTGCAAAGAGTGGGTGCTGGCAACAGGGCCCAGCACCGTCTGGCACTTGACCATGGTCCCCGAAGAGGCAGCATGGGGCCCCTGTAGGTGTCAGCACCCGACCAAGACTCTCTGGGACTGCAGGGATTCATGCTTAGCGCCACGGCGCGCCCTCATGCCCGGCAGCCAACTTCAGCCAACCTCCCTCCCGCCAACCCACCTCGCCCTAGCTGCCCTGCAGCCCAGGCTGGCCCCCATTAGCCAGCTGTCTTCCTCCACCACCTCCTCCCCCTCGGCTTCCATGCAGTGATCCATCTTCGAGTTCCTCTTGCCTCCTGCAACGCATGCCCCCTAAACCTGCAAAACCTCCAGTGCCCTTCTCCTCACTGCTTGAAGACCTTTCTCTGACACAGCTGTTGGCTGACAGCTGTCAGGGCTTCACTTGGTCTCTCAACACGTGCTTTGCTCCCTAAAGGAAGATGCAACGGTGAACGAGCGCCACCTCGTGCTGGTGGGCCGCAACTGTTCATGCTTTGAAATGTTCTGGCCAGCTTGCTTCCTCCTGTGGTTGGATCTCTCTAAGGGGCCTGTAGGAAGGGAAGCAATATAGGAGAGCAAATCAGCTCGCAGGAAGCTGCGGGTGGTGTTGCTCAAGCTTTGAGCTTTGAGCTCAAGCTTTGAGCCTTAGGGACAGAAGGTTCGCAGTTCCGGGGGTGTTTTCCTGGGGCTATCTACTGAAGAGGATTGTGTTTTCTTTGGCGCGTCTCCATCTCAACAAACGCATGGAATAACCAGGGCTGTCATCAGGATAACTTGCAAAAAAGGAAGTGTGGAATTTCCATAGATGTATAAACTATGCAATGATCAGATAAATTTATTTGGCATATTGCCACCTCAAATATTGATCATTTATTATTGCCTGGAATAGTCAATGTCTTCTCATTTTTAAATACACATTTAATGTTGACAGGCATAATCCTACTGTCCTGTGGAATATTAAAAACATTTCTCTTATGAAACTGCATCCATAAAACTGTTAGCCAGACTCTACCCTTTCATATATTGTCTTTTAAAAATTCCTATTGAGGAATTTACTCATTAACAATTATTATATGTACTTAATAATAACTGAATTACTTGGGTCATTTTCAGCATTGAATTCTTTACATAATTTTGATATTGTTTGTCGTGTTATTAAGGATCAGTCTCATATAGAACTCATAAATAAATGGACTATATTAGCAGTTTGGAAATGCCAGATAAAATTAAGTGAGGACATTCTTTTGGGTGGAGACCAGTGTCTACATCACAGTGTGATTAAGGCCATGTCAATTCTACCCCACGGAAGGCCTACAGTGCAATAAGGGAGGTAACATTTTGTAACTAATTCAGTAATCACTGGGACCAGTCACCATATTCTTCTGTGGAAACATTTGCATCAAGCGTAATTAGCTTCCTCTTTGCAAAATTAGCATAGTTAGATTATCCTAGTAGTTTGAGATGACTGCGACATATTTGAAATTCTTCAGTGAAGACATTTTCAGGACCCAATTAAAAGTAACCTTAAGATTAATATTTTGAAACAATATATGGATTTATCTTTCACTAAAATTACATGATAGTTAAGGAGCATTGTATATCATAGAGCAGTGCTTCTTAAAGCCAGTAATCTCAGGGATGCTGAGATTGCATCCCAGGCGATTGCAACTAATAGAGGTGTCCCCCTCAGACATGCTTCTCTAGGGAATAAATCTGAGTTGATAATAAAATTTCTATTGGATCAAACAGAAAACACCTCTGTCATGGGCTAAATGATGTCTTTCAAAGCAATATATCCACATTTTAATCCATTCTCACGAATATTGACTTACATGCCAAAGGGTGAACATTAATAGTGACAAAAGAAAAGCGTTGTACCAAAGGAATAGCCTGTATTATCAGGTGGTTCCTAAAGTTGGTCACGTTTGCAGATAAGATAGACAGACAGAGACATGAAGAAGTCTCAGAGAAATGGAGTAGTTAATATAAGCAAGGAGACAGAAATTAAATTGGTGTAGTCATTGTTAGATTACCAATATTGATAGTGATGCCCTAGAAATCTTTCACATTCATGATGATATTTTTAGTACTATACAATTTTTCATTATTAAATTTAATCAGGATATTCCTTTCAAAGGGATAGCAAGGTTCAAAATATTCATTCTACCATTCCATTAACGTGGGTGGTCTTTCAATCTTCTAATGTTTTCTTCAATTATGTCCTTTATTGATTTATAGATTTCATTGTATAGGTGTTAAACTTCCTTAATTAAGCCTAGGAATAGACTATTCCTAAACTAGGAATTTTTCCTGGGAACCTTTTGAATGATATTGCTTTCCATTTACTTGTTACCATTGTCAGACAAACAGAATGTATGAGAAGGTAAAAATGAAGTCACACTTTCATTTCTCGTCTTTCCAGAGCCAGAATTTTTATTTTATTTTCATAAAGCACAATCTGATATGATGTAGTAATATTTCATATGTGATTTAAGAGAAATCATCTAGCTCAGCATTGACAAATTAAATCCTAGAAGTGTACAGATAACTTCCTTATTTCTCTTCGTATTTTTGAAGATTTTGATTTTTTGATCCTATTCATATTTCCAAGATCTAGTGGAAGGAAGTGGAATGATTAACTTAGAGTATTACTCATCATGTTAACATGGAAGTAGATTGTATTGTTTCAAGTCTTTATTGTCTATTATGGAGGCTCCAGGATCACTTTTTTGGGACCTAGAAAATCATTAGGGTACAGGAGATTTTTAGAGCTGGAATTTAACTGGTTCACACAAAATTCCTAAAAATTGGTCCTGAAGTTCGAAGCTCAACTGAACCAATGGTGGAGATATCTGAACTTTAAGTATTATAATTGACTACAGACTTTAAAACACTGTCTTTCTTATCATTGGGGGGGATGAAAAAAGAGCCATGGGTAGAAACACATAAATTGGGGAAATCTCTTATACCACTGGACATAATGGGGGTAATTAAGTTTCAGAATTTGAATTAAGAAAGCCAAAATTTTAGGTGAGGTAAACACCAATGCAGTATTTATGAAAATAAACAGGCAAATGATTATCTTTGGGCAATTAACTAATACATACAGATTAATCATAATAACTCCAATTGTCATTATTTTGTTTTAACTATCCACCTCTGTACCTTCTAAATCTCTGTTCATGTAATCAAAGCTTAGCATTTAATGAGTCTATAATTTAGCTTACTGAAATTTGTTTCTTAGTTGAAAATTCTTTCTTTATATTCTCATGAGAATACTATTCATGGAATTATTTTTCTGGGATTATTAATTCAGTTTAAGGACGTACTCTTGGAAGACAGCCCTTCACTGTCATAGCCATTCTGAGATTGCCTCAGAAGAGATTCATTGAAGTCAAATTTGCTTCCCTTTGGCATAATTACATCAGTGACTATACCATGCAGGTTAAAGACCTGGCTCACTTTCCCAACTTGGGACAATTCTAATAATATATCTAGTCTCCATGAGTCTCTGGACAATCAAATGACACTGAGTGTGAGTTCATCACAGATGAATTTATGCCACAGTGTAATTAAGTTTGCATTTCTTGTCATCCACAGGATGACAGTCTAATAACCTGGCAATGCCAATTTCTGCTTAAAAGTCTTATCTCAATGTAGCTCAAACTGTTATAATAACTAAAGTTATTGTCTTTTAGATGTTTAGAAATGCTATGAATTATATGTGTTTGGAAAAATGATGATATAATGTAAAATACTGCAATCCTAAACAGGATGGTAATGAGATGCTTCCTGAGAATGTGACATTTGAGGAAAGACCAGAGGCAGGTAAGAGTGAATGGTCTGCTTATGTAGAAATCAAACTAACTTTGGGTTGCTGAGTAAAACCAATTTTAACAGAAGATACTATATCCTTGTATTATTTACTGGTTCTATATTCAGTAAATTCTATATTCACATTCAGCTATTATTTTGAACTGTCAGAGTAATGGGATTTATTTTTCTTATACTAAATGTCTCTACATTTGCCACCCACTTTGTGCTGATATTATTAAATGACATAGAACATGCTCCATACATATTATTTCTAGAATTATGCTTTAATCATTAAATCAACTCCACCAAATGCTTGAGAGAATTTCTATATATAATGTTTTGTGTCTGGTTATGTTTTTATGATAAATTATAACATTGATTACTTAAAATTATGTTTTAGTTTTGATCTGATTTACATTACATATTTTATTGAGGGAAATGTGGTCAGTTGGGTATGGCTATAATGGAAGATCAACAATTCCATTTGTACATGAAACACATTTACTCTTGGAATTATCTCTGGAAATCTTCACATCTTATTCATCACTTTCTTCATTTTATTAGATCTCTATTCTACCATTCTTGTTTTAAAAATCAGTACCATTAGGATATTGAATAATACCATTCTAATCTTATATCATCATAAAATTAAAACAAATTATATATTAAACTATAAATGCCAAGAAGACAATATTAAATGTAAAATAAATTTCATAATGATATGAAGCATTCAAAAGAGAAAGGTTTGAAAATAAACACTAACATGGAAGACCATTTCTACCTATGAAATTGCATTTCAAAACTAAACAAATTATTGTTTAGACACATCTAATATTCAAGTACACTCTGGTAGCTTATTAATTAAATTACCAACTTGATTCAAAATTAACAACCATAAATTTAACTCATAGTCTTCTTATGTGAAAGAAATTATCATAGGACATTGTAAAAAAGATGTTCATAAAAATTAAAACAAGGAGTTAATGTCTGCCAATATTCTTGCTTCTCAGTAGTGATCATGGAAAGTGGAGAAGAAGGCCATGTATCTTCACACATGCCTTTAATCAAAGATACTAAGGAGACAGAAGCAAGAGGATCATACTTGAAGCTATCCAATGAAAAATATTAGCAAGGTGTTCTCTTAAAAATAAGCCAGTTGTGTTAGCATACACATGTATACCCAGTTACTCAGGAAGCAGAGGTAAGAGGTAAGAGGTTTGAGGCCTGGATTGGCAAAGTTTGAGTGAGCCTTTATGAAAAAAGAAAAACAAAACTGAAAGCACAAGACCAAGGGTGGAATTCAAGTGATAGAACACTTACTTACCAAGATCAAGTCCCTGAATTTAATTCCCAGAATATCAGTAAACAAAAGCAAGGAAGAAAGTGAAAGAGAAGAAAATAAAATAGATTAGAATCTTCATGGCTAAATATAAATAACAACAATTATTGTTCACTCAACATTAATGATATATAAAAAAACCCTGAGTCTGCATTTTCACAATGTTTAGCTAATATGTATACATACCTTACTTATAACCCCATATATATTTTCAGGCTTAAAATACAGAAGTGTTATGCAGGCATGATGAAGTAGAAAGAAAGAACTTAACTTATAAACTTTGTAATTTATGAGTGAAGTGTTATGTGTTACAAATGCTACTTTATGAAATGTAGGTGATTAGAAAAAAATGGAGAAGTAAATTTTGTATACTTGGACTCAGGGTTCATTAAATCAGCAGTCTTGAATTCTTTCTGCCAGTCTAGATCATTGAGGATATAAACTCTTGGGTTTAGAACGATATAAACTCTTGGGTTTAGAACGATAAAAATATATCTGACCTAATGAGAACCTTTGGAAATTGAATCCCCAGATATATAGGGGTATAGAAATCAGCATGTGATCTCATCCAATATTCTTGCCACACTGAGGAAGTAACACCTGAGACTGAACCCAGAGATGATCCTGTTTGACCTGCATCCCTCTCGTATGAGCCTGCCTGCATTTTCTGGGGACAGATGACTTATTTCCAATATGATGAGTCATCCAGGCAAGATGATCATTTCATCATTATTGAAGACAAACAGGGAACCTAAGAAGCCTGAGTTAATTATTAGAAATAAGGTAGACTGATCTTGGAAAATCTCATTTTGGGGAATCAGTGAGGAGAAAACATGCATCAGATGATAAGGAATGTCCTTTCGCCTCTCATGTTATATCATTTTAATTTTCTTGACACATCACATTCTCACATTATTCTAGTTATACTTCTATTCTCATTCACACACAAAGACAGGTTCCATTTCATTAAGAGGAGAACTATAACACTTATCAAACATGCCTGTTAAAAAATATTCTGACATGTACTTGTATTCTTGTGCTAGTGTAAAGCATGTTTATTTTAGTGGATTAGTTTCTAGTTCTAACATAACCAATATAGGAAACTGCATGATTTGAGAAAAATGGATGTAATTTCTCTGTTACAAAGGCTAACTTTCAAGTATCAAGGAGCCCAAGGGGGTGATAATATAACATGTAGTATAATGTACTGCTGCAGCAAATGTACATATTTTGCTATCTTTTCATGATTTTTTACCTTCAGGTTTCATCTCTGTCATGGAAGCCAGAAACAAATCAGCAATTTCTAAATTTGTCCTCATGGGAATAACAGATGACCTTAAGACTTCAGCCCCTCCTTTTCAGCCTGTTCCTGTCCATTTACCTGAACACCATCATGGGAAACCTGCTGATCATTCTGACCATCAGCTCTGATGCTTGCTTCCACACACCCATGCGTTTCTTTCTGTACAATCTGTTCTTCAATGACATGTTTCAGCCGGGTCAGAGTTCCAAAGATGCTGACATACATTCAAAGACAAGATCACAGAATCATTCATGCTGGATGCTTATCCCAGGTTTACTTTGTTATCATTTGTATTGCCTTAGAAAATTTTCTTCTTGCAGCAATGACCTATGACAACTATATGGCTATTTGTTATCCACAGAGGTCATTATGAGCCCCCAGTTCTGTTGTCTACTTTTAATGATCTCTCTGGCTATTACCATTGTAGATGTCATTCTGCACACACTGAGGGTGTTGCACCTTTTCTTCTGCACAGACCTGGGAATCCTCCATCCCTTTTTGCTCAGTTCATAAAGCTTTCCTGTTCTGATACTCTCATTGACAATATCTTGATATTTGTCTCAGTTTGTGTCTTTGACAGTATTGCTCTCTCTGGAATAATTTTTTTTATAATAATGTTGTGTCCTCTGTGTTGAGGATGCCATCAGCAGCAGGGATATACAAAGCCCTTTCAAACTGCGCGTCTCACCTGTCTGTAATTGTCCTGTTGTTTTTGACAGCTTTTTGTGTTTACATTAGCCCTGCAAGTACTGACTCAGTCAGGAAGACCGCTTTGGCTTCAGTGATGCATTTTGTGGTCCCTCAGAAGATGAACCCCTTTATCTACAGTCTGAGAAACAGGGACATGAAGGAATCCTTGAGGAAACCCATCAGCAGGATACCTCCTCCTTGATGATATTTTATTGCTTTGGACTTGTGTTTCTAGAGTAATTCAAAACTAAAGGATTTCTGGTGAGCGACAATGCTTAATATTTCTGTCATCTCATTTTTCCAGAAAAATGAGGTAGCTTCATGTGCTTAACTTGATTTTGCTTTATGTGTATCTCTTTGATATTTGACACATCACATGAAATTGCTAAATACAATTGTTTTCTTTGATTAACTGTTAGAAGAGTCTGTTGCACAGTTTAATTTTTGCTAAGTTAGTTTGGTGCACCTCAGAAGATGCAGGTTAGAATAGATGGTCAGATCCAGGAAAATTAAGTATATTTTTCATCACATTTAGAGTTTAGCTTCCATGTGATCATTTATCAATGTCCTTGTGATTGTGCCCTAGTTAAAGTTTTACTATGAGGCAAAGGAATGGGTATTCACATCTGAGAAAAATTTACTGAGTCAAATTCCTGACAAATGTGTCTTTCTCAGATAATAACAGCCATGAGCATCGTCCTTTTATTATCTCTTAATTTATCATAATATAATTATATGAGTGGTTTGAGGTGACTGTGATATCTTTGTAATTCTTGGAAAATATATTTTCAGTTTAAATAAGGAAAAGAAACCCTAACATTGATAGACTAATAAGGAGCCTAAACTTTCATTTTAAGCATGTCTGAGTTTGATAATATATGAGAACATGGAGTAGGGCATCAATCAGTTCTATTTGGAGGGGGATCATATTAGGAATGGTTCTTTCCCAGGTTCTTGGTGATAAGGATCAAATATACATGTTACATCTGGATGAGATGCCAGAGACAGAAAACTAAGTTGTCTTCCTCTTGACTCACTGATTTTTAACTTTTCCATGGATTAACCAGACATCTCTGCAGTGAACTAAATCCTGCCCTTGAAACATGTCCAGGTTCTGTCCTCCTAACATGCTCCTGTCTAATTTGATAAATATGTGAATATTATTTGTATGATAAATAGGGGAAGTAGGGAAACATCTGGGTGTTCACACTTGCAATCCATGTTATGTAGGAGGTGAAAGTAGAATCATTGCTTTCTGAGGCTTGCCCAGGAAAACTGCATGACCTTTTCTGGAAAATAACTTAAATATAAAAAGGCTGGAAGCATGACTCAAGAAGGAGAACTCTTGCCTAGTTGTCAAAAGGCCATGAGCTAAAACCCTTGGTCCTCCAATGAATGGGGAAAGGTATGTATGCAGAAAAGGAGATTTTCCTCAAATAACTGACTGGCCCTACAAAATGTAATGATGTTTCCTCATGTTTTGTAAGATATGCAGTAAAGCAGGAATAATTGTAATCAATGTGATAAAAAACATACTGACTCAGGCAATAATGACTGCCACTATTTGATCTTATCTGTCCAGCAAAAATTATTATTTACATAGAACTCTAGTTCTTTTAATGATCCATGTAAATATTGCTATACATATTATCACTTGAACTTGCTTCTTCTTGACCTTGCTGTTTCTGATCTTTCCCCACAAAAATTGCTAAAATTAGAAATCCTGTGCTAAGATCTATTACTGTATGATCCAAGGAATAAAATATGTTTAAAGAATTGAAATGTGTAAGACACAATCCTTTTTAGTTAATGTGTTAGTTTCACATCTTTTTATTCTGATCGTTGTGCTTTTATATTAATCATGATGCTAGGTTGAAAACGTATTCACTTAGTTTCAATGTTCTGTAATTTTAAGTAGTGTATATTGATATTATGATTAAGGATCTTCATTGGGTTTGGTCATTGTGGCATACAACCGTAATCCCAGATAATTGGAAGTAGAGGTAGAAAGGTCATGACTCAAGACCAGACCAATGTTAGCATGAGATTCTGTCTGAAAACAAATTAAAAGCAAAGTGACTGATGCCTGAGGAAGTGGCTCAGGTAGTAAAGCTCTGGTCTAGGAAGCATGAGGCTGCAAGATCAATCCCCAGTATGGCAAAGCAGGGAAGGAAAAAGGAATAAGGATTATTTCTGTTGCTGGTGTAATTTTGATATCTCTTTTTCTTCTAATTTAAAGTGTTTGAATTTTCATCCCATGTATTCTGACAAAATTAAAAGTTACTTTTTCACCTGTGGTTAGATTATTGGCAATTATAGAATACATTTAAAATTTTTGGTATATCTAAAGATTATTTATAAGTAGTTGAACAAATTTAGGTTCTGATTAGATATTCTTGATATTATTAATTATCTGGAGAACATTCTCATTTGACATGATATATAAATTATGTTGGAATAATTACTTTCTATTTATCTTATTATAAAGTTGATGGTCCTTTCACTTATTAGGAGATATTTATTTTTTCCCTGTACAAATGTTTTTATGGGATTTCCATTGAACTTCCCATAGTTTTCATAATTCATAATAGATACTTTTACATTTGCAATATAATTGCAAATTTATTATTTAGGTATATGCCTCCTCTCTGACATACATTAAATTCTTTAGTAGACATTCAAATGTTTAGGTTTTTTTCTTTCTTTAATCTTTGAGATCAAGCATTTGTCCTTATGCATACTAGACAAGCACTCTTGGGTGTTTACAAATATGGTTTCACTTCCCAACATTCTCTTCATGGTCTGTAGAATAATTGGTCTTAGCTTTGAAACTTCTACTACGCTGTATATATTTATTGTCTTGACTTATGCAATTGTGTCAGAGCCACCTAAAATGTGTAATTTCCTATAATAGGAGAAAGATATACAAATTAATTTTAACTTATAGTAAACTTTATTTAATGGTCAACCCATAATTTCTAATGCAAATTCAGTAATAAGGAAGATGTTCATTAATGTGTCAGTGGTTTTCTATAATGCTAAAATAACAGCATTTTTGTATCTGGCCTTACAGTAACGTATCTGTCTTAGTGATTGCATCTCATCAGTCAGTTAAAACTATCTTAGTTGTGCTAACAAACAAGCCATTTTGTTACAATTGTTAAGGCACTGAGTACCACACAGTATCTGCTTTTCTATTAAAAGCAGTTGCTATTTCCTATAACATCATTGATAACCTTGAGACATTATTTCAACCTATCTGTTTCACAATGTCTCATTGTATGTAATACTACTATGATATTTGTAAAACTTGGTTGTAAAATTCAAGAAAACAAAGAATAAAGCCTTTCAATAATTAGGTCATTATGATTACAGAGAACATAGTAGTGACATCTGCTTATTATATGTGAAAACAAATTCAAATTTATTGAAACATAAGTTGAATTGAGGCTGTGTGGTTTCATTTCGATGGTACGTTTTCTATGATATTAATTTTATTTGTATTATAGTAAATGGATGAACAGATACATACTTTTAAGCTCCTATATACCTTCCTGTATATCAATATATCTATATTTGTCTATGTATCTTTATCTATTTCTGTCTATCAACTATGTAATCTACCAATCTATCATATCTGTAATGTTTGTGTATTTTGTTTTTGAGTTGAAATGTGTTTTCCATCTTCCTTATTATTTTTTTGAGGATAGCTTTGACTCAATATAGTTACTGAAAGGATAGCAGAAACTAGTAAGAAGGAAGTGGAGTCCATATGAGAATGGTGATTGGGATAGACTTGAGCATTCTTTTCTTCATACAAAAGAATGGTCTACTTAAGATATCTGAGGATGAGGGAATCAGCCAACAACAAGAAAGGAAAGGTAAGGATTTTCAAAAATTAATGTCTTATTTCTCAACAAATCAGCATCATTTTCTTTTTTTATAAGAATTTTATATTTAACTGGGAATAGAAAGAATTTACCTCAATAACATAAAAATTATACATACATATAGCAAACTCAAAGCCAACAGCATACTACACAGAAAAATAAACTTGTTTTCATCCAAAAAAGAATTTCAAATAAAATGTCAGATACACTAAATCATTACTGAACAAATTTATAATGAAATATCCATAAATGATTTATATCCCAACTAGATTATAAATTCTCCTCAGCTGGTAAGAACAAAACATAGTTTAAAACATGTATGCTAAATACATAAGTGTGACGTTCAATGGTACATTATATGTGAGAAGATACTTAAATCCATAAGTAGTAAAATATAATTTTAAATAAAATATTTAATAGATTAATATAAATAATTTACATAATAAAAAATGAAAATTTACTTAAGCAGGCAATTGAACTGGAGAACATCATGTTAAACAAAGTAAGTCAGGTTCTGAACGACAAAGATTGTATGTCTTCTCCTATGCGGGAGATAGAGCCAATACAACTACAAACATTATCATATATATGTGTATACGATATACATATACATAGGACATATGTATATATGTGTATATATACATAGAACATATTTCCAAAAGAGTGAGTTAAATGAAATGGGATGAAATGTTAGGGGATAAATGAAAGAATAAGCGAATGATAGAGTGTGAATAACAATTAAATATATCTTTGTAAGAACATGTCACAAGAAAAACACACTGAAAACTCCTGAACAACATGCAGTAGAGGGAAAAGGGTAAGTAAGAGTAATAGAGGGGATTAGACTGACTAAAGCATAGTGTATTTACTGGTAAAATGCCAAGGCATAAGCCCACTGAACAGACAAACAATGAAGAACAGGAATGTAAAACAGGTCATGTTAAGGGAAGGGTACCGGTGGATAGGGAGAGGACAAATGAGGAAGGCAAAAGTGGATCAATATGGCTGATATATTTTTATATATGTATGAATATGGAACACTGAAATCAAATGAAGCAATTTGAACAAGGGGAAATGGTAAGACAAACAATAATAGAGAGAACAAACCAAATCAGGGTACGCTGTACACAAATATGAAAATGTCACAACAGTACCCCTATTCAACTATTACATCCTATTAAAATGTTGAAAAATATTTCATTGGCTACAAGAATATTCCAATAGAGTGTAAAATGGTTCACCCACCTAGGTAAATACTTTTGTACTGTCCAGAAGAGAGTAGGTCCTCCCATATGCACAAGAACTCCACTCCACATAAGAAATACTTCCTGTTTCCATCAGTAGATAAATACAAAAGTATACACACACTTTCATTCATAATATCAAGGAATTATTTGCTGTCATCAGAAAGAATAACTATTTTGTGAAATTATAATATGCAATGTAAAAACTACATAGCAAAACATGAATGAATTGGTGCCACACATAACAGATTTGAATCTCAGAAAAAGAGTGATGAAAACAGACAATCAACATGCATAATTCATGGTATTATTAAATTTTAAATGTTTTCATAATGTCACAATTAATAGATATATTAAAAATTCCATACGTATACATATGATTCAATTGACACAACACTGTCTACCATAGACCAGGACCTGACTTCAATCCTCAGAAGTGGAAAATAAAAGGAACCAATAGAAAAGAAAAAGATAGATTAGAATCCTCTGATCAAAATAAATAACATAATAATATAAATTATTATGAGGAAAGATATACCATAATATCTGCATATTCATATTATTTAGGTAATATTTACACTTATATAGACAGGATATATTTTCACACATAAAATAGGAAAATGATTTCCAGATACCATGTATTAAATAGAGAGGATTTAGTTGGCAATAAGCAAAGAACTTTGGAATGTATGAGAGAAGTAGCATGTGTTACATATATGAATCAACAAAATGCAGATGAACAGAAACATAGAACTAAATGGTGTACAGCAGGACTCATGGGTCATTAACTGAATATAATTGAGTTCCTTAACTCCACAATCCTTGTCTATGCGAACAGACACTCTTGGGATTAGGATGATACTAACCTAAGTGATCTAATGAGGACTTTTGCATATCAAACATTCAGGAATAAAGAGATGTAGCAGTCAACATGTGACCTCATCGAATATTCCTGCTCCATTCTGGAAGCAACACCTGAGACATACCTTAGATGACCATACTTGACCTGCCCTGCTTTCTCTCATTCAGTCTATATGCACTTCTTGAGGACAGATATTCCATCTTCAATATTCAGGTATGATTGTCATTCCTCTTGAATCTAGACAGGAAATATAAGAAGCCTAAGACATATTTTTGAAAATGAGAAAGGATGACATTGAAAATTTCACCTTGGGGAGGGAGCAAGGAAAGCAAGTGCTTAAGATGATGAGGAACAATATTCCCTTGATGCTCTGGCCAACATTGTGCCATTGTTTTCACTCATTCTCATATGTGCTTATACTCTTTATGGCTCTCATTCTTTCCATCACACACTCTCACAATGACAGGACTTAGTTCATTAAGAACAGAAAATTTCCCCTTCTATTACAATATGACATACCAAATTTTCTGACATCTTACTGTGTTCTTGTACTTATGTTGAGCAGTTGGTTTTGGGAGTGTAATAGTTGCAAGTGTTGCTTGGCTTGAGAGAAATTATGTTTTCTTTTGGATCTGGAGACTAAATTGCAAAGAGCAATAATTTCACTGGAGTGATTTTTGCATGTGTACTGATATATTGCTTCTAGTAGTGTTTATATTTTATCAAATTTTAATTAATTCTTTTCTTTCAGATTCACCCATATAATGGAAGATAGAAACAAAGTAGCTATTTCAGGATTTGTTCTTCTGGGACTAACAGAAAAATCCAGAACTGCAGCTGCCTTTATTCATCCTGTTCCTGTCCATGTATCTGGTCACCATCCCAGAAACCTGCTCATCATCCTAGCCATCATTTCTGACTCCGAATTCCACACATCCATTACTTCTCTCCGACATGTCCTTTACTAACAACTGTTTAAGCAGCATCACAGTCCCAAAGATACTGCTGAACATCTAAATAGAGACTCAAAGCATCACTTACACAGATGCCTCTCACAGTGTTAAGAATATCATCATCTGAAGGAAAGAATAAAGCCTTCTCAACCTGTGCATCTCACCTGGCTGTTGTTTCCATGTTCTTTGGGACCATTTTAGTGGTCCAAATTAACTGCAGTTACTGACTAAGCATGGAAGACTGCAGTGACTTCAGTGATGTATTCTGTAGTTCCTCAGATGATAAACCACTTTATCTAAAGTCTGAAAAAGAGGAACATGAAGAAAACCTTGAGAAAACTCATCAATAGAATAGCTTTTCCTCAATGATATGCAATTTCTTTGGAATTGTTTCCAGAATAAGTCAAAGTTACAAGACTACTAGTATCTCAGAATACCTCATTTTTTAGTCAGGTACACAATTAGAAAATATAATAGTCAAGTACTTTTAAACTGCTTTGGGATTTGCCTTTGCTTTATGTGCTTCTCTTTGATATTTGATACATAACATTACTTCCCTTTTTATTATTATTATTATTATTGCATTTTTTTATTGTTTTACTCTTCATATGTGCATACAAGGCTTGGGTCATTTCTCCCCCCTGCCCCCACTCCCTCCCTTACCACCCACTCATCCTCCTCCCTCTCCCCCCTCCCCCTCAACACCTGGCAGAAACTATTTTGCCCTTATCGCTAATTTTGTTGAAGAGAGAATATAAGCAATAATAGGAAGGAACAAGTGTTTTTGCTGGTTGAGATAAGGATAGCTATACAGGGAGTTGACTCACATTAATTTCCTGTGCATGTGTGTTACCTTCTAGGTTAATTCTTTTTGATCTAACCTTTTCTCTAGTACCTGTTCCCCTTTTCCTATTGGCCTCAGTTGCTTTTAAGATATCTCCTTTAGTTTCTCTGTGTTAAGGGCAACAAATGGAGGTGTTTCTTGCTTTGCAATTATTATCTCTATACATAAATTATTTCCCCTGTTTTAAAAATTCCATTATCATCTATTGATGATAATGAGGTGTTAAAGTCTCCCACAACCACTGTGTTGGAGTTCCAATGTAGGTTTGAAGTCTACTTTGTCAGAGATAAGCATTGCTACTCCTGCCTGATTTCAGGGGCCATTGGCTTGGTAAAACTTCTTCCACCCTTTCATCCTAAGCCTATGCTTATTTCTGTCAGTGAGATGATCTCCTGTAATAACACATTTTTGGATCTTCCTTTTTAATCCATTTCGTCAAGCAGTGCCTTTTGAGGGGTGAATTAAGTCCATTAACATTAAGTGTTAGTACTGATAGTTATGTGGTGATTCTTGTCATTTAGTTTTCTTAGTTGTTTGAAAGTTTTATTATGTGTACCTAAGTTGAGGTTACTCTCTACTTTCTTGATTTTTCTTTTCCTGTGGTTTGGTGCTGCCTGTCTTTTCATGGTTAAGTTGGGTTTCACTTTCTGTGTGCAGAATCCCTTGAAGAATCTTTTGTAGTGGTGGCTTTGTGGTCACATATTGTTTTAGTTTCTGCTTATCATGGAAGACTTTTATTGCTCCATCTATTTTGCATGATAGTTTTGCTGGGTAGAGAATCCTGGGGTTGAAGTTATTTTCATTCAGTGCCTGGAAGATCTCACCCCACTCTCTTCTTGCTTTTAATGTTTCTTTTGAGAAGTCTTCTGTGATTTTGATGGGTTTACATTTGTATGTTATTTGTTTTTTCTCTCTTACAGCCTTCAATATTCTTTCCGTAGTATCTGAACTTGTTGTTTTAATGATGATATGTCGTGGGGTAGTTCTATTTTGATCTGGTCTGTTTGGTGTCCTGGAGGCCTCTTGCATCTATATGGGAATATCTTTCTCTAGATTTGGGAAATTTTCTGTTATTATTTTGTTGAATATATTATGCATTCCCTTCGCTTGCACCTCTTCTCCTTCTTCGCTGCCCATGATTCTCAAGTTTGGTCTTTTGATGGAGTTTGTGAGTTATTGCATTTTCTTTTCACAGGTTTTGAGTTGTTTAATTAATAGTTCTTCAGTTTTTCCTTTAATTACCATTTCATCTTCAAGTTCTGAGATTCTGTCTTCTGTTTGTTCTATTCTGCTGGATTGGCCTTCTGTTTTGTTTTGAAGTTCTGTTTTGTTCTTTTTTCTGAGGTTTTCCATATCCTGGTGGTTTCCTCTTTAATGTTCTCTGTTTTTGTCCTGAGTTCATTTATCTGTTTATTAATCATGTTCTCTATTTCACTTTAGTGTTTATACAGTGCTTCTATGGTTTACTTTATTCCTTCTTTTGCTTTATCAAATTCTCTATTTTTGTTGTCTTTGACTTTCTTGAATGTCTCCTGTACATTTTGGTTGACCATATCCAGTATCATCTCTATAAAATTCTCATTGAGTACCTGTAGTATGTCTTCTTTTAAATTATTCTTGTGGGCTTCATTGGGTTCTTTGGCATAGTTTATCTTCATTTTGTTGGAATCTGGATCTGAGTATCTGTTTTGTTCATTTCCCTCTGGTTCCTGTACTAATTTTTGCTGTGGGGAAAATGGTTTCCCTGTTTTTTCTGTCTTCCAGTCATTGTCCTTGGTGTTGTTACTGTCCTTGTACTGTGTGCAATTAAGTATTTTCTAGCTTGTAATAATAACACTGGTAATATTTAGAATGGAAGGGTAAGAGGTGATGGAAAGCAAGAAGTTAAAGAAAAGGGAAAAACAAACAGAAAAGTAGGAAAAAACAAAACAAGGAATCAAAAAATTTTCAAAGGTATAAACAGGGAGCATTAGGGTACTAATTGACAGTAAGCTGAACAGGCATTAGAGAGACAGAGGATTGAAAATAAAAAATAAAAAGAATAAAGATAAGAATAAAAATAAAAACAAGTAAATGAAAGAAATATATATATATATAAAATAGAACAAAATGAAAAATAGAAAAAAAAACCCTCCAAGTTCAAACGCAATGAGGTTTCAGTCTTAATAATTTTGGTGTCCATCTCAGTCTCCAATCCTGGAGATGGTGCCTCAGATGTTGTTCTGTAGTTGTCTCATCAAAGGGGATGCATAAAGTAGAACAAAACTGCACACACACAAAAAAAAGCCAACAATGTGTCCCAAGTTCAAATGCAATACAGTTTCAGTAAGTTTTTCAGCATGCAGGTGTAGTTTGGTTGTTTTCTCATCAAAGGTAGGGAGAGAGAAGAAAAAAAAAAGAATCTGGAGACAGTTCTGTGAATGGTATCTGCGGCTGTGGCTTGCCTGCCCGCTGCTCTCTGCCTGGCGAGCTTAACACTCACCTGGCCCTGCAGGCTTTGTTTACTCAGAGTTCTACTGTGCGTGAGCCTCTGCTACAAGCTTTCCTCTTTCCAAGCACACTGGGGGAGGTAATACTGCACCCGCTTTCTCAGGCCTGCGTGTTTGTTTACAGCTCACGTGGGAAGTGGGTCTTCTCCCCTCTCCTGTGGAGTTTTCCTCCCATTGCCACTTTTACAAGCTTTCCCACTCCTGGTTACTGGGCAGTGCTGCTGCTCCTGCTAGCTGGCATGTTTGTTTGCAACTCATGTGGGAGGTGAGTCTTCCCCCCTCTCCTGTGGAGTTTTCCTCCCTCCGCCACTCTCATAAGCTTTCCCACTCCTGGTTGCTGTGCACGCGCCGCTGCTCCCACCCACCCGACTTGTTTATTTACAGTTCTGGGAAGGATTCCCTTCTCCCAGTCTTTGGCACTCAGTGAGCCCCACTCTCTTTCCCACATGTCTTTATTGATCTTATTGCTTATTACTCAGTTTTTCTTTTTTCCCTGGGTAGGGGTCGGTCTGTCCAGGGGGCTATGCTGATCTGGCCCAGGGTTGTCTGTGTGAGTACCGCAGTACTGCTAAGCTGACCTTCTCTGCGTCTTCCCAAGCTGTCTGGGCACGGGTGACTGGCGGCCCAGGGAGATTCTCTGTGCTGGCTGGAGGTGTGGAGGGGTCAAAGTTTTGCCTCTTCTCATTGGTTTTACCTGCAAGGTGTGTCTCCAGCGTCTCTCCAAGATTTCACTATAGGAGGCACACTTTCTGCTTCCTCCCTCTAGCTGACATCTTGGAATCCCCTTTACTTCTCTAAATGTGTTTTTATTTGGTTGCATACTAAGGTTAATTTCAGCTAAGTAATTTTAGTGCACCTCAGAAGAGGCAGGATGGAGCAGGTGTCAGAGCAAGGAAAGGTAAGACTAGCTGTGGTCATATGTAGAGTTTACCTTCTGATCATTTAATTAAGTCCATGTGAGTTGTGACTTATGTCTACTATGAAGCAAAGCAGTTGACATCTGCATGTTGTGAAGAAACAAATGAGTCAAATTCCTGGCAATTGTAACCTTCTTAAATATTAATAATATATATGATACTCCATTTTATTATCTATAAAATTGTAATATTTTGATTACTTCAGTGGTTTTGTGGAAGTGTAATATGTTTGAAATTCATGAACACATATGATTTCAGTTTTAATAAGAAAAAGTGGCCCTAATATTGAAAGGATGAAAAAATAAATGTTTGAGGACATACCTCAGAACATGGTATACGACCTCAACCAGTCTTATTGAAGGGAACTTCTACGACTGCTTCCCCTACAGTTTCCTGGCAATAGGATCAAATGCTTATGTCATATATGTAAAAACATTACCAAAAGAGAAAACTGATGTGTCTGTTTTGATATACTGATATTTAATTTTTCCATGGATCAGCCAGACTGTATCTCTGCAGTGGAATAAATGGTGCTCCTTGAAACATGTCCAGATCCTGTTGTACTAACATGTACTAGTCTAATATGGTAAATACATTACTGTTATTATTAAATAAATGAGGGATAGTAGGGACAATATTTTATTATATAAACATACTTCTTTTTAACCTGTCTTTTCTGAGGGCAAACCACAAAAATTGCTAAAATTAGAAAGCCCTGGTTAGGTACTTTTACAGCATTACCAAAGAAAATGAAATGTATTTTAAAGAATTGAGAGCCTGTGTAATTATTCTTTTAATTAATTAATTAATATCACATCTTATTATTCTACTTTGTGTTTTTTATTAATCATAATATTGAGCTGAGCAGATATTCATTCATTTTTATTGATATGTATTTTACATAGTATGTATTTTCATTACTGGGACTTTTTGGGGTATCATACTCCTGTAATCCCAGCTACCTGCAATGTAGGACTACCATGGATCAAAGCCAACTGAGACAAAGTCAGCAGGAGACTATTGAAACACAAACTAAAAGCAAAAGGAGTGAGGGTGTGGCTCAGTTGTTAAAGAACTTGGTTAGTAAGCAAGATGGTATGAGTTCAATTCCCAGGATGGCAAATCAAGAAAAGATAAAGAAATAAGAATTATATTTGATATGGGTGTGATTTTGTTATCTTCTTTGCTGCCATTGTGATAAAAACTGTTTGAACACTGACCCCAATATATTCTGAAGAAAATAAAAGACAATTTCACACCTGTGGCTGAATTACTAGCAATTTCAGAGTAGTTTTTAAACTTTTGGTAGATATAAAGAATATTCAAATTAGCTGATTAAATTTCATTTCAGTTTAGATATTCCTGGAAATCCTTAAAATTTGGAAAACATTCTAATTTCACTTAGCAGTCTCTTGGGTGTAAAAGTGCTTATTGCTTTATATTTCTCTTATTAGAGGTATAGGGTTCTTCCACATATTAGGAGATATTTATTTTCTTCCTTTTATTAATGGTGATTATAATATTTCCACCGAACTGCTTACAGTTTTCCTAATTCATAATACATTTTGGTTTTTTTGCACTTGAACTAGGAATCCTTTGTGTTTCTTGTAAATGTTGCAAAGTTAGTCTTTGGGAGTACTCCTCATTTGTCATGTTCTTTTAATTCACCAAAGCTCAGGATTACAAGCACTAATTTTAACATGTTTCAATATGTCAATACTGTCTACTTGGTGTGTAAACAATGTATCCTGGCATTAAAACACATACTAGTTTCTATATCATATATGAAGACTTGTCAAAAGGTAAGGGATAGAAGCCATCTAAAATTCATGTTTTTGATTCTTAGGAAAATGTATGAAAATTGATTTCCATTGCAGCACTTTTTATCAAATAACCTATCCATAAACTCTAATGCCAATCTATAAATATGTAAGATGTTCATATAAGTGTTGACTGTTTCTGCATTCCTGTATGAATAAAAGAATGATTATGTCAATCCCTTTACAAACATATCCCTCTTAAAAATTTCATCATATCAGTCAGTTAAAACTGTATCAGTCATGCTAACAAATATATCTTTTTTGGTCACAAACACAAAGTCACACTGTACCAGAGGTTAATTCTATTTATGTTAATTTGCAATCTCTTGTAACAATATTGATAACCACAACAAATAATTTTAACCCATGCCTTTCAGAACACCTGTTTGTTTGTTTAGTAGCTGTATGACATTTGTAAAATGTCATTGTGAAAATCTGTAAGAGCAAGTGTATTGCCCTTTAAATGCTATTTAAAATTCTAGAAACATCTGCTTATAATATGCAAAAACAAATTCAAATTCACTGAGACATAAACAAAATTAATTCTATTTGGTTGCATTCTTGTACAGTTTCTATAATATTTGTATTATAGTTGGCAGATAGGTCTCTGTATGCATTCTTATACATATACAGAGATATAAATGTTTACATTCATGTATGCATAGGTCTGATTGTGTGTGTGTGTGTGTATGTGTATCTTATTTTTGAATTAACTTCATGCCTCTTCTTAATAATTTTTGTTAGAGTAATGTGACTCTAAAGATATTTATTGAATGGAAAGTAGAACTCAGTACAGAAAAAGGTTGAATTCCTGTCAGTGGTATATGGAAGAGTCTTGAGAAAAAAATTGACAAAGGGACAGTTATGGAATACACATGGTATTACAGGATGAAGGACCAGGTAACACCAAAGCCAAATTGAAGAATTTCTCAAATTAATGTCTTATTTCATAACCACTTATCCCAATTCTCACCTATATCAGTAGTTTATACTTAACCAGGAATAGAAGGAATTTACCTTGCAAAACAAATCATATATATAATATGATTATATGTATATGAAACCTCAATTCAACAGAATGATAAACAGGGAACACATCTTTCTGTTAATCCACAATTATTACAAATGAAATTTCAAATAAAACACAGACTTAGTAATAATAATTACAATGAATATTACTGATCCATATGCTAACTCAATTAAGAATTTAAGAAATATAATATATCTCTGTATGTATATATATGTATATATATGATTCACACACACATATACAGACAGAAAAAGCATGAATTTAATATGAATTTAATGGTGGGTCTGTCTGAGTGCAAAACAAGCAGGTTGGAGAGGAAAAGAGAATGACATAGAATGGACTTTATCAAAATGTAATGCATGTATGTATGAAAATCATATAACAAAATTCTCCATAATCTGTTGCTGAATGACAGTAGAGTAGTATAATAGAGAAAGAGTAAGTGATAGAGGCTGTTGATTTGATTTAATTGTGATATATACACGTGCAAAATACCGAGGTGATACCCCCTGCAACCATCAATATACACTTCAAATGACAAAGGAGCAAACATAAAAGTGGTCCTGTCTGTGTTGGGTATCATTGTTAGGGGTAAAGGCAAATGGTGAGTATAAAGGCAGGGCAATATGGTCTATGTTATTTCTATGTATGTATGAAAGAGAACAATGAAACTTGCTGAAATTGTTCTAAGAAGAAGGGGAGAGACCCAGGAGCCAGAGGCTCATGCTTATAATCCTAGCTTCTTGAGAATCAGAGATTAGGATGCTTGTGATTCAAAGACAGCCTGGGCAAAGAGTTGACAAGACTCTCTCTTGAAATTATACCACACAAAAAAGGACTGATGGAGTGGCTCAAGCGATAGAGTGCCTGCCTAGCAAACACAACACCTGAGTTCATTCCCGAGTACTGCAAAAACATGATTGACAATAATGAAAGTAGGGGGGATGAGGAAGAATTATGAAAGGAGTGAATCTAATCAAGATTCACTGCAAGCATATATAAAAATATTGCAAAGAAGCCCACTGTAAAACTAATATGCTAATAAAAGTGTAAAATAAGGAAATGAGAAATTAAGTCCCAGATTTGGGATTACCAATTGGCAAAAGACACATTTCATAAAGTATGTTACCCAAAAATATTCTTAAATGAATTTGTATAGACTACTAACAAAAGACAATCCACTACAAATACAATAAAAATATATTTCAAAAAAGTGTAAGATTCAATGCCCCATGACATGTGAGGAGACACTTAAATCATGGAGGGAGTAATTTACATCAGAGTATATGAAAATGTATTCATGATTACATGTGTTAGAATAACATTATAACAGGAATGTTATGTTCACTCAACAGGTTGAACCGGATGGTTCAACCACCTAGCAAAACACATTTTACTACCCAGCAGAGAATGGGTATACCCATATGCCCATTAACTCCACTCCAGATAAGAAATGCTTATTTTTTTCAACAGGAGATTAATATAAAATTGTATACATACATTTATTCACAATAGCAGGAAGCAATCATTAGAACATTGTGTCTATCTGAAAGGATAACTATTTTTCATATTACCATATACAATGTAAAACTACATGGCATCCAAGGTGAGTTTATGCCAGACATAACAGTTTTTAATCTCAAAAATCACAGTGTTGAAAAACAAACTGTAAAGACACAGAACTTATGCGATTATTAAACATTTTAACAAGTTCAAAAGGAAACAGTTCATTTAATAAATATATGTAATATATTTTGTATAGATAGTGATCAGGAAGATGAACAGATAACTTTTAGTAGTATGAAAATTACAGTGATGGGGGACAAAATGATCGACTAATGGCAAATTCATGCAATTCTGCTTAATTGAAGTGTATCATGGCAAAGATAGATTTCAAGAAGGTTAGTTACACAGTGACAAGAGGGACATATAAGTACAAGATATTTCCAGTAATTCTTCATCCATAACTTGGTAATGAGTAGACATGTTTTTACTATATTACTAAACATTAAAAGTACAGATAAACTTACAAATATTTTAATATTTGATGATTGAACAAGCAAAATGATGTAAGGGCTTTTATGATGCAGATAACAAATGCATCCTCCTATGTATTTTGAATGTTAATGTCATGCTTGGCACACTTCAGATATAAGTCCACCAATCAAGATGTCTGACAAGCATCACTTCAAACTGGAAAGTCAATTATTTTTAAGTGAAACCCAATGAATATGGAGTAGGATCAAAGTTCTCACTTGACCCATTTTCAGGTGCTCTGTGGAAATCAGTGAATGAACCTCTACTGTAAAAGAAACCATGGAGTCTAGGCATGGAGCTGTCACCTTGTTGCAGTGCAGAAATTTTTTTCTTTGCCCCAAAGTTCTTTCTCCCTACTGATGGGTTATTTTGACACTCTTAGCAAGTGTCTTATGAGAATTCAATTTTTATGGTCTGGTACAATGACTCAAGGCTGTAGTCTTAGCTACTTAGAAGGTAGAGATCATGAGGATGGGAGTTCAAAGACAGCTCATAAGAAAATTCATAAGACCTTATCTTAAAAAAAGACTGGATGCAGTTATGCATGCCTGCCATTCCTGCTGTATAAGGAAGCACAAGTGGAAAGATCCCAGTGCAGGCCAGTCTGGACAGGATTCAACATTACCTTAGAAATTACAACACAAAAAGAGCTGGTAGATTGACTAAAGCAACAGAACTCATCACTAACAAACTGTAGGCCCTGAGTTAAACAACAAGTACCACAAAATAATGATTCCATCATTCTCAATGCATAGCCACAGAGATGACTCCAACTTATTGATTGATTTTTTTGCCTTTGGAATACTATGACATTACCTTTGTCAATTTTTTCTCTCCTCCTCTTTTTTCTTCTTCTGTTCCTGTCCCTCCTCTTTCCTCTTCCTACCTCCTCTCTCTCTTGTTGCCTCGTATTTCTCTGCCTCTTCCGCCTCTTCCTTCTTCTTCTCTCTCTCTCTCTGCCTCTTTATTTCTCTCTCTAAAACATTATGAGAAATAACAGTTTCTATATGGAAAAATGGTTTTCCTCATGAACATATTTAGAAATTTTAAAAATGGACAATATTTTCACTTTTATGAATTCTGGAATCCTGATTTAATGTTGAGGGCAATTACCAAAAATGGTTATGTACTTACTGTTTTCCTCATTGTTCCTTCATGTTTTTGTTCCTCAGAGTGTCAATGAGGGGTTCAGTTCATCATTTGAGCTCTAACAGAGTATATCAATGATGCCACTGCAGTCTTCCTTGATGATTCTATAACCACAAACTTAATGAACAGATTGACCAGAAACAGCAAAATGTAGAGATTCCAGTTAATATTGACTGTGTGACTCAGATGGTGGCAAATGGCAACATAGTTGTCTTAGGTCACTAATGGGAAAACATAGCATAGTACAAATTTCATGAATTCTCATTGTACTTTTAATGATAAATTGGGACCTATATATTTGGGTATGAATAATGCATTTATAAATATTACTGAGGATATTGTCTTAGTCAACTTTCTCAAGCTATAATACATGTTTGTATAAATGAACGTAAGAAAGGAGGGGATTATTTTAGCTAATAGTTTCAGAGATTTAATTTCATGGTCACATGGCATGATGGAGAGTGTTACAAAGGAGGTCCATTCATCTCATAGCATCCAGGAAATGAAAAAAGAGAAAAAGCCCATCATGGGGGTAACAATATTCCCTAAAAGTCATGTCTGTATCTTTACTCATTAGAACCTTAATGTTCTAACCTTAATGTCTTAATGTTCACGAAGACAGAGAATTTAGCTCTGAATATACTCTTAAAAGGAACACCTGTTAATATCATTACAATGGCAATTATATTACTCCACCACAGTAGTACTGGAATCTAAAAAATGTATAATTATAACATAATGAGTCCCTCAGGATTGTAGTGGAATGAGTTACTGGGAGAATAGTAAAGACTCAATGTCAGGCAGAATGTACAATATGCTACTGGTAACAAGGCAGATGCATGGCAGTCCAGTTATGATGGCATTTGAATGCACTTCAATTGGTAGTGGCTTTAATGGTGGAAATGGGTATGTTACAAAACATCTGGCTAAGGTCCTTTGCTCCATCCTGATAGAAATCATGCGTAGGTGAAAAGCAGCTCTTTGCAGGTAGTTATCCCAGAACCTTGGTGGTTCTTATAACCGTTGGTTTCTGGCAGCAGTGAGAAATGACAAAAGATGGCAGCAAACAGCAGAAGATTGTAGCTTCTGTTATTTTCCCTCTTTCATATGCCTCAGGTTCTGGGATCCCTGTTCCTACAACAAAAATTGTTATTTTTAAAACTATTGGAAGTAAGGTGTCAGAATCTTCAGCTGTGTTACAACAGTGGCCACTATTGTTACAGGAATTGAATATCCGAGGTTGGAATCCTCAGTGCATAAGTTTTAGCAGTTCTCTATAACCCTTCTAAAAAGCAGTTATTTTTATGAGTCAGAATGAGGCATGACAACCCAAGAAAGACTTTAAGGAAGAGTCTTTATTAGACAGCTGGTGACTGCTCTGACCAACAGGTCACTGGCCCTCAGAGAAGCCCCTTTCTAACTTCTAGCAGAGCTTTTAAGGGCAAAAACCATGTCCTGTCTGACAATAGTTGCAAAGCAAGCTAGCCTACGTACAGAAGTGAAACAATGGTTGTTAGTTGACAACCGTTGTGAAGCATGAGTAAACACAATCAGCACAACCATTTATCTGCATCCCACATTTGTTCCTACTGTTTTCCTTGTCTCTATTGGAAACAAAAATTTTATGAACACCCTTCAGCTTTTAAGCTATGGTGGCACCTGATTAATGGCTTCCCTCTGGACACATGATTAATGGCTTCCCCATGGCTGAGTCTTTTAACCATTTCTTCCACACTGCTTTTAGTTACAGAGTCAAGTCATAGAAGCTTTTGACTGGATAGGATCATATTAAGTTCTCAAGATCATCAGTTTTACAGAAGAAATGCATTGGTGGATAAATTTAAGTAAGGCATTTGGGCCAATAGGAACCTCTTCCCTTATTTCCTCCATATGCTGAATGGTGAGCTCTGTCCCTGGATCTCTACTAGTTACATATAATCGAAAGCCCCATTTTTCCTGTTTCCCACATGGACTTTGACTAGGTTTGCCATGACTTTAAGGTTATGTTTAGATGGTTACAAGTTCCCCTTCCACATATCAGGCTGGGAGTGTCTCAGCGAGAATCTGTGGTGGAGATAAAGGGGTCATTATGTGCCCAGGGGGCTTCAGTTACAGAGCTCCAACTGGCAAAATTGTATAGGCCTGAGGCCGAGCAGCCAGGTGTATTTACTGGACAAACATAACATTGTTTAGTCTATAGCCCTTCGAAATTGTAGGGACCACATCCATATTTATTTCCCCTTTTTCCTGAATACATGTATAAATTCCATCTTTTCCCAAAGACATCCCATATATCTATGGAGAAAGCGGGCTGGCCTGAGGTTATGAGCCTTTGTATCACTTGTCCTGTGACAGAATCTCCAAGTTCCCATATGACATTTCAGGGTGGGTGGGGGTTGAGGTGTGCGTGAGGGTGAGAAGTAACAAGTAACTCTAAGGGCAGGATCATTAAAAACAGATACAGAAATAACATCTTTTGAGGAACAGAAGAGAACAGTTCATTAGGAACACATTTAAGTCTTATCTTGCGGGGATCCTGATTAGCCTCAGCTCTGACTACTGTCCAACACTAGTCAGTGTTTTCAGTGAAGGCTCTCTTGAGCTGAGTATGGTGAATCCATGGGTGTTTTTGAGCTACCTTGACCACTGCGGGAGTGGACAAGATTATGGTGTAGGGACCTTGCTAGTGGGGTTCAAGGTTGTCAGGGTGGTGTCTTTTGCCCCAAACTAGGTCTCCCAACTTGTAAAGAGTCCCAAGGGGGCCATCAGGAGTCACTGTTCCTTGGGCTTCTGTACAGCTGAGTGAATTCATTTGAGAGTCTGTTGAAGAGCCTGGAGAGACTGGAGGAGATCATGATTAGAAATTTTTGTTAAGGTTTCTTCCCCCAATGTGGAGATTATAGGAGGTGGTTGCAAATACAGAATCTCAAATGGAGTGAAACTATCTCTATAAGGGGTACATCTAACTTCTAATAGGACTGCAGGAAGGAGGTTCACCTGGCCATTGCCCATCTCCAAAGAGAGCTTAGTAAGCAGCTCTTTTAGAGTCTGGTACATCCTTTCTACCTGCCCTGATCTTTATGCCTATAAGCACAGAATAACTTCCATTTGATCTGTAATGTTTTTGGTATTAATTTAAATGTTTTAGCTGTGGAAGCTGGGCCATTATCAGACCCTAGTATTAAGGGGAGGCCAAATCAAGGAACTATCTCCCGTAAGAGTTTTGTTTTTTACAGTAATCTGAGCTGTCTCAGTTTTTATAGCAAAAGCCTCAGTTCATACAAAGAACGTTTCGAACACTACCAGTAAATGTTTATATCTACACAACCCAGGCTTGATCTCAGTGAAATCAATTTCCCATTTTTTTCCAGGGAAGGAACCTCTCATTCTCATTCTTGGCTCAAGCAAGGGTGGCCCCTTTTGGTTAAACTACTGGCATAAACTGCACCTTGTAGTGAGATCTCGAGCCAGGTGTTCTAAATTCTGGATAAAGAACCATTTTTAAAAAAGTTTAGTTAATTTTGTGGGTCCTAAGTGAGTGGTGTCATGAAGGTCTTTTATAAGCATGTGTACCAGAGATCAGCAGAGAAATATCCATACATCTGACAATGTTATCCATCCAGAGGGGCCTGTCTTCAGTTGGAGGGTCCCTCCTAATTTTAGGTCCTGTTCTGTGTAATTTGGTTGTGATAGCAGGGCTGAAGGATGAGTTAGCAAAATCTCGAGAGGCCCCACTGCTTTTATGGTGACTGCCCTTGTGGCTTGTTTGACTGCTCAGTTTCCCCTTGCCTCAGGGTGGTCTCCTTTTTGGTGACCCCAGCAGTGAATGATGGCCACATTTTTAGGAAGCCAGAAGGCCTCTAAGAGGGCTAAGATTTCCTGAGCATTTTTAATATTTTTACCCTTAATAGTAATGAAGCCTCTATTCCTGTAAGGACTCCATGTACATGGGCCATTGTAAGTGCATACGGGCTTTCTGTATATACATTAATAATTTTATCTTTCCCATACCTTAGTACTTGGGTCAGTACGATTAGTTCAGCCTTTTTGTCTGAGGTGCCATGCCCAAGTGCCTGGGCCCAGATGGTCCAGTCCAGGGTAACAATTGCTGCCCTTGAATACCTTACTCCATTGGTCACAAAGCTAGAGCTCATCTGGCTCATCTCAGGGAACATCAGTTAGGTCCAACCAAAGGCTCCAGGTATTTTCAAGAGTTTCTAGGCAGTCATGAATGGGTTCCTTGGAGTCATCATCCAGAAGAAGAGTAGCGGAGTTAAGAGCAGCAGTCTTTAAAAACTTTACTCTGTTTTGATCTCTCAACAGAACCTGATACTGAATTATATGAGCATTTGTCATCCATCTGTCTGGTGAGGCTTTTAAAAGGGCTTCCACTGCATAGGGAGCCACTAGGTGGAGCACTTGTCCCATAGTTAATTTATTAGCCTCCTAACTGTATAGCCATGGCTGCAATGGCTCTCAGGCATATTAACCATCCTGCTGTGACTAGGGCCAGTCTCTTTGAGAGGTGTGTAACTGGTCTTTTCCATGGCCCTAACATCTGAGCAAGTAATCCCTTTGCTATGCCTCTTGTTTCATGTACATATAAGTAGGAGGGCTTCTGGAATTCTGGCAAGGCAAGCACTGGTGCTGACACCAATGCCTGTTTTAGCTTTTCAAAAGCTTGTTGTTCTGTCTCAGTCCATTCTAGGGGGACATTTCCCCTGCTGGTGCTTGAGTATAAGGGCTTAGCTGTCTCTGAGAATCCAGGGATCCAGAGTCAGCTGTATCCAACAGCTTCCAAAAATTCATGCACTTGTCTTTTAGTACTTGGTGGTGGAATTTTGAGGATAGCCTCAATATGTCTTCTGCTTAGAGTTCATTTTCCTTAGGTTAGATTATAGCTCAAGTAAGTAGCCATAGGTGTACACAGTTGGGCCTTTTTAGTTCAGACACAGTACTCTTTGTCTTCCAGATCTTTAAGCAGATCTTTGGTGGCTTCCCTGCAATCAGTCTGATTTTCAGCCGCCAATAAGAGCTCATCTACATATAGTGACAGGACTACACCCAGGTGTTCTGCTTTGAATGCTATAAGATCCTGGCTGAAGTCTTCATAAAACAGGGTAGAAGAGTTCTTGAACCCATGTGCCAGTCTTGTCCTGGTGAATTGGCCAGAAAATCCCACCTCTGGATCCGTCTATTCAAAGGCAAAAATGGGTTGACTCACTTCTGCAAGTGGGCAACTGAAGAAGGCATCGTTTAGGTCTAAGACGGTGTAAGAGGCTAAGGAAAGTATAGAGATTGGGAACTGTAGAATGGATAGTTTCTACTCTCTTGTTTATTTCTCTTAGATCTTGGACAGGATGATAGTCATTAGTGCCTGGCATTCAGACAGGTAAGAGAGGTGTGTTCCATGGTGAGTGACATGGAACCCAAATTCCTGCTTTCTTTTGCCTCTTGATGTGGATGGCAATGCCTAGTTTTGATTCCATATTGATAAGGTTCTGTTTAACTTGTATAGGCATTGCCTGTGAAATGAGTTGGACCACTATTGGGGCATGATGATGAGCTAGCCCCAGTGGGTTAGATTTTGCCCAAACATGGGGAATCATTTTTCTGAGTTCAGACATGTAGCGGGTCTCTGGAGGGTTTTGTTCTGTCATATACAGAAGATATTCCTCACTTAATGGACAAGTGAACAACAATTTGATAGGAGGTTGGCCTTGGGTGTCCAGATAAGTTCCTTCTTCCTGGAAGGAAATGGTGGCTTGTAACTTGTGTAGGAGGTCTTGGCCCACTAAGGTGTAAGGATACTCAGGAATCACCAGAAAAGAATGGGCTATAATCACTGCCCCTAGGTTAGTTATTTGGCCATCTGATCAGTGGTAGTCTTATTGAGTTCCTGTGGCCCCATCAATAGACAATTTTTCTTTAGATAAGGGGCCCTGTGTTTTTTTTTAATAATTGAATAGGCCACGCCAGTATCACATAAGAATTTGACTGATTTGCCCCCCAGTTGAAGGGTAACCATAGGCTCCTAGGGGGAGGGGGTTGTGGTACGGAGCCTCGGTCCCATCACTCCACTTGGAGGACCTTTTGGTTACCTCAGCTTCTTTTAGAGCATTCGTCTTTCCAGTGTCCCTTTTCTTTACAACAAGCACACTGATCCTTTTCGAGTGGGGCTCTGGGAATTTTTGTAAGTGGTTGCTTGGGAAGAGGCCCAGAGCTTCTTGAGAGGCTTGAGGCAGGGGCTTGCAGAGCTGCCACCATCACCTTTGAAAGTCTTTTGACCTGTCTATCTTCTGGCATGTCTCTATTATTATAGACATATTGTGCTATTTCTGTTAGTTCTGACAATATCTTCCCTTCAAATCCCTCTAGTTTTTGTAATTTCTTTCTGATGTCCGGGGCCAACTGGGAAGTAAAAGCAATGCTTATTGCTCTTCTATTCTCTGCTGCCTCTGGGATTATAGTTGTGTGTGT
Source organism: Castor canadensis (assembly GCF_047511655.1). NCBI lineage: Eukaryota > Metazoa > Chordata > Mammalia > Rodentia > Castoridae > Castor > Castor canadensis. The sequence goes on from NC_133400.1 coordinate 62,542,917, forward strand.
CCTATATGCCTCCAGGAGGAGCTCCAGGAATGCTGCAGGAGACTCCTCTGAGTCTTGTATAACCTCACTCAATTTTTACAAATTTGTGGGTTTTCAGGATACAGCTCAGACTCCCATAAGAAGGAGTCAGCGATAGTTGATGAGAACCTCCTTACCTGCATGGGAGTTTGGATCCCTGTTAGGAAGAACTAAGGGAAAAACAGTCCCCAGAACATCCTGATTCCCGGTATGTATCCTGTCTGTTCCCAGGACATGTTTTCTGGCTTCCTGCTGAATGCGGTCTCACTCTTCAACCAGCAGGAGAGTCTTTAAGAGCTGTTGACAATCATCCCCAGTAGGCTGGTGAGTGAAAAACACAGTCTCAAGAACAGAGATTAGCCCCTGGAGCTTGTCAGAAAAAGAGGGATTTTGTTTCCAGTTCTAGAGATCAGTTGTTGAAAAGGGCACATAGATCATGAAAGGGGCCCTATCTCTGGGAGTTTGTTGGAGTAGGAGAATAGGGGATGAGGGGCCTTCTGCCAAAGATGCTGGCCATGGGGGATGGTATGAAGGCTTGCTCCTGGTATGTGGTGGACTCAAGACTTGGCTTGGTTTTTGCAAGTTGGTGGGAGGGATAAGGAGGTGGTGAAGGAAAATCATCATCCAGTGAGGCATCCTGTAGGACAGCCTTTTTATCTTCCAGATGTGCTGATGATGATTGTTTGGGGGCCTTAGTGGAAAGGAGTAACTTTGGGCAGACTCTGCTTCTTTTTATGTACTTTGTAACCAGGATGGTTTTCAGATAAGACTTCAATCCAGGCCAGAATGTAAGGAATCTGGTCTGGGTGGCTGGACTGTCCCATGACAACCCGCTCCACCTTATAGGCTTTAGGCAAATCAAAGGTCCCCTCAGCAGGCCATTCCACATCACCATGAAGGCCAATTGAATTCACAGTTTTCTCAGTCTAAAGGCATTATCACAAGAGACCCCCATGTCTAAGGCCTTTTGCAGGAAAGGAGAAAAGTTAGTCAGCATACATTGCAAAGGATTGGAGGTAGATGAAGATTGTCTCATATTACATTTCCAATTGTCCTCCTGTCTCCTGGGGGTGGTCTAAAGTTCTTAAACACAGAATGACAAAACAGACACACTGAACAAAGACAATGACTTGTGGCCACACAGAACTAAACCAGACAGACGAAGAGTCAGGGTGACGTCTAGCCACTGCCCAGGATTCTGGAAGTAATGCTGTGTCTAGCCTTCCATTGAATCCCCCTTACCTCTAGGGTTTTCCTGACCAGAAGACTCTCAGCAGTGAGGGTTGATGTCTCCCGACTCCACTTGTCACCTGTGAGGGTAAGGAGTTATGTCCTGGGGCTGTGGAACATCTCTCAGCAGCCACCCCATAGGGCCTCCACCCCATCAGGCTCCATGGTGTCCTAAGATATCAAGACTGTCAGTGTCTTTGGGGCTCATTAAAAGGATCTCACTAGGGCCTACAAATGTTACACATCAGAAGGAGGCATGACCACACAAGAAAGACTTTAAGGGAGAGTCTTTATTAGCCAGCTGGTGACTGCTCTGACCAACAGGTTGCTGCCCCTCAGAGCAGCCCCTTTCTAACTTTTAGCAGGGTTTATAAGGGCAAAAGCCATGTCCTGTCTGGCAATCATTGCGAAGCAAGTTAGTCTGTGTACAGAAGTGAAACAATGAACAATGGCTGTTAGTTGACAACCTGAAGCATGAGTGAACACAATCAACACAACTGTTTATCAGCATCCTGCTTTGGTTCCTTCTATTTTCCTTGTTTCTGTGGGACCAGACCTTCTATGGATCCCCATCAGTTTTTAAGCTAAGGTGACAACTGATTAATGGCTTCCCTCTGGCTGAGTCTTTTAACCATTTCATGATGATAGCCTCCCTACTGTACCTCTTTACAACCTTCTATTCTCAGCTTTCCATTCTGTCTCATATTCTCTCTATTTTTCCTGTCCCTCAGTGTGTATGCCACTTATGATCCCTGTTTCTTTTTTCTGGCCATTCTCTAGAACCTTTCAGCTAATTGAAGTCTCTGTCACTACTTTTTTTCCTAGGGTGGTGGCAGCTGTCTCTGCTGATGTTGCCAACTTTGCCACTGCTCTTCCCATTGAGCCATCCTCTTCTTCTTCCTTTATGTTAATGGCTAAGCCTGTCTTGCTAATATTGATGATCATAAATAGGCAACAAAACCACTGGAGAGAATTCTTCTATTAGGCCTAATGTTATAGCAATAATGAGCATCACAATGAGCAGCCTGGGTGGAACTAGATGGAGGGTCATCAAGGGTTCACAGATACTTCTGATGATAGAAAGTCTAGTGTCTAGGACAACCTCTTTGAAACAGTTCTGAGTGGGACAGTGCCTTCAGGAGCTAGAGATATGTGTCATGAGTTATTAAATGTGATTCTCATGTAACTACTTGAATGTATGTTTGGAGTGTTCAATGTAGCAGTTCCTGACATGTGAGTAGTCAACTGCTTGGCTGGCAGTCCTTGACTCATTACCACAAGGACATGAGGTAGTGTCTAGCAGCTGCCAATTAGGAAGTCAACTTACCTCAGCTCCCTAAATTTTAATATGTTTAAAAAATAAATATTCCAATGGGTGCTTACAATAATGATTTATTATGAACATTAGCAGTGATTTAATTGTGTTTAATGATATTTAAACAATGCCAAATTCCAGTTCCAGTTTCCTAGTGTCTAATATGTCTCAATAATAATTTTGGGTAAAGGTTGAAGGTTGAGACATTATGGTTTTCTGATTGATGCATGATGCTCATGAGAGAAACTTGTCAGTATATGAAAGATACTGTCACCAATTATGACAGGAAAGTCTTTCTGCATTTCATGTTATGAATTAACATCATGGTATTTTTAGAAATATTGAAAATGTCACTATTTTTTTCTTAGAAAGATGTGATGAGTTGTGGAAGTTGAGGAAAAAACATCACTAGCATGTTCAATGTAAGTATCAATGAAATATTTATGTGTCAAAACTTCATGATGGATTGATGGTCATGAGGGAAAATAGAAATTCACTTGGCACTAAAAATGATAATATATATAGTAACTAATACAAACTAATAAATTAAACCAATAAAAAATTAAATCACAGTGGATCTCACTTCCAAATCATTAATAAGTGACTTGGTCACCTGGTTGGCTTTAATAGGAATGTTGTTCAGCATATCACCAGGATATTTAAGATGGAAAATGTGTACTTAGGAAAGACAGAAAACTAAGAGTCATCAGCATCCTGCTCAGGAAAGATCATCCTGGTGAGGAAGCTCACTTGATGCTTCTTTACTGGCATAGTTCAATGAAGTTGTTCCAGACTTATTCCTATGGTGCAGTAATCCCTGGGGACTCATTATTCAATGCTCCTCATTTAACAAGCTATTTTACTATCATTCTGATTCTGGAAGTGTGTATCTCTAACAATCAACTCTACAGAATGAAGAATTCAGGAGGGCTGATTTCCTGAACCCCGAGGCCATGTTTGCACTATTCATCTCTCTATTGTTTCTGCTCAATTCCTTTTCACAGACCTTGCTCATATAGCATGCTACCCTTCTCCAGTAAATTCTACTTTTCCTTTAAAATGATAATCAAGACATTTCTATTCAAATACTAATGTCAGGAATTTCTATTCAGTGTTAGATGGTAAAATGTGTCCTATATTTTGGTATAAATAATGTGTTTATAAACATTAATGAGGATCTTATGTTAATCAACTTTCTGTTGCCATAACAAGTAGGAAAGGTGAGAAAAGGATTATTTTGGCTCACAATTTCAGAGGTTTTTATTTCTTGTCACATGACCTGTTGCTTTAGGCCTGTAACAACAGAGGATATTGTGGAAGGAGGATGTGACAGACGATGACATTTCATCTCATGGAAGTTATGAAATAAATAAAATAAGAGGAAGTTCTAGTGTTGCAAAATCTCTTTAGAGGCCTCACCTCAATGACCTAATTTTCTTTCACTGAGGTCTATGTCCTAACAATTCCTCCATCTCCCTGTCCTGCTACAGATTGGTGATCTAGCCTTTCATATACCTGCTTTGCAGGGAAATAACTATGCTATAGCATTTGGGTACATTGTATATGAAAATGGCATTATAAAATTTCATAAAAACTGTTCAAAGTAGAGTATAGGAGGGATGTAACAAAGAGTAATCTCAATGGGATGCAACTCAGTTATACAATTAATTTTTCATTATAAAATAATTTAATTTACAATTAATCACCATTGTTCCTCTTAATCACAATTGGATGTTTGCTGAACAATATTACTTCTCACATTTTACAATGAAGATTCTAATACATATTCTTCCATCAGTATTGACTTAAAATTAATTGTAAGGTTTTTATTGCTATGCTTAGAATTTCATAAACACTGCTTTCAATGATTTTAAAGTAGTTGCCATATACATTTTTGATGACATTAGGAAATTAAGGTAAAATGATGCTTCTTCATTTTATTTGAGGTATTAATTCATCTACAATACCACAAAAAGATAGTAATATGTAGATATGTCCATAGGCTTTGTAATTTTGGCCAACAGTTAGTATTTAGACATGAAACTTCATGGTAGCATTCATTTCAAAACCTTCAATACTTAAGGTCTTTAATATTTTCATAAATCATATTTGCACAATTTGCAGTTTATTACCACTTGATGAATAAATTTACAACTTACAAAATATATTTGAAATTTGTGGCAAGATGTTATATTTTGTTAAGTACATTAAAATATTCAATATTTTTCATTGTTCCCTAAGCATTCAGTGAAAATATTTTACTCATATTCACATGATATTGAAATTATTTATCTGTTTCATCTATGAAGTATCTTTTTCCAATTTCACTCACATTCTTTTCCTTTCTATTGCTGAGCAGTGTACATTAATTATATAAAGTCTGAAGTTTCATTTTAACATATTTATTCATATATAATATTTTGACCATATTCACTACCACATTGTTTTTTTTCTTTCCCTCTGTTATCTTACTGGTCTTCTTCCTATTCTAATAGTCTTCCTTATATTTGATGATTTTTGTTTTCTAGATCATGCTTGTTACATAAAATATGCAACATTTACCTTTCTGATTCTGACTTATGTAAGCTAAGATAAGGATATTTTCATCCATTTTCCTACAAATAACATGAATTTGTTCTCATTTATTGCTGGATAAGATTCCATCCAAATTATAGATGTGTATATATATATATATATAATATATATGTATATATGTACATATATATATACACAAGAATATATATATAAATATGTATGAATACATGGTCTTTATATATTCGTCATTTAATGGGCACATAGCTTGCTTGCATAGCATACATTTACATGTTTGTCAACAAGGTTGGAATAAACATGGGTATGCAGATATCTCTATAGTATAAACCATAATCCATGACTCTTTTGAGGTTATTATGACAAGTGGTAGTCATAAGGCAGCATCACAAAGAAGTTCTATATTTAAATTAAAAGATAATGCACATAATGATTTACTTAGTGACTCAATTAACTTGCTTTCATCTTAACAGTATTTATGTATTCCTTTTACTCCAATTTTGGTAACATTGATTATTTTGGTTTTATGATGACAGATATATTAACTGAGTTTAGGTTGACTATCCATATACTTGTCATTTGCATTTCTCTGATGGCTAAAGAAATTAAACATTTTTCATGTATTTATTGGACATTTGTTCTTATTTTAAGATTCTTTATCATAAGTTCAATTGCTCCTTTATTGACTACTTTATATGTTCATTTGACATTTAATTTTTTGAATTATTTAAATGTTCTGGATATTAACTTACTAATGTGTAAATAGCTGGCAATGGTTTTCTATATTCTGTCAGCATAAGCTTCTCTCTTGTTAATGTTGCATTTTCTTTGCAAAATTTATTTATTTGATGGTATTCTAACTGTCAGTTATTGTTATTATTTCTTGAGTTACTAGAAACCTATTAAGAATGGTATTCATTTGCTTTCAAAGTTTCAGGTCTTATACCAAGGTATTAGATTCATTTTAGTTGATTTTTTATTCTAGGGGAGAAAGTGATATATATTTTCAGTCCTCTTTATGAGGGTCACTAATTTTTCCAGCACCATTTGTTAAAGAGGTTATTTTTTTCTACAACATATGTTTTTGACCCCTTTGTCAAGATTCAGATAGTTTTTGTTTCATGAGTTTATTTCTGAGTGCCTGTGTTTGACCATGGTTACTATGCGTCTATAGTCAATAATGTCAGGAAATGTAATACCTGAAGCTTTGCTGTTTTTCTCAGGATTTCATCAGCTCATGAGGATTCTTTGTGCTTCCATATTTTTTCTATATGTGTAAATACTGTAATTTTTAGGATTTTTGATGGTGATCACAAAGAAACTACAGATCACTTTTGGTAATATGGGCATTTCACAATATGAATATGCCTGTTCTATGAAAAGGGGGATTTCCTCAACTACCTTTGAGTGTTTTATAATTTATATTATACTTGACTTTCAAGTTCTTAGTTTGTTCTTAGGTATTGTATTTCTACAGTGTATTTGGAATGGGACAGTTTTCCTGTTTTCTCTCACAGCGTGTAGCACATTCATTATTGTTGTATTGAACGTCTACTAATTCTATTGTGTGCTAATTTTGCATCCTACTTCTTTGCTGAATGTGTTGATCTGATCCAGGAGTACATTTCACAAAAAGAGGGATATGATAAAGTCTTCAAGAATATGGACAGCTGAAAGGATATCCCAAGATATTTAGAGAGTCAGTGATAGATAGAGTATTCCTGAATAACTGTGTACCTACTATTTCTGTGATCTTTGCTGTGTTTATGTTCTATACCTAATATTCCTATAATGGATGCAGAGGAAACACCCACTAATAGAAATTGAGCAAATTATATAGTGTGAGCAAGCAGTTACCCAGGTGAAATGACCAATTAGGTAGGACTCTCTTGGAAAGAGTCTTGGTGTCTGTAATCAGACAGCCCAAGGTAAACATTGCTCTGCTTTTATCTACCTGTTAATCTGGCATGAGTTACAGTAAAGTAATGTGTTCTCTTTCTATAAAATGGTAATCCTGTATGTGTTCATACCTTGGAGAACACTATGTAGATGAAATTAAATAAAGTACAAGGAATATGTAGATCAGAGCCTAACATAATGGAAGACATTGATAAAAAGTCATGATCTTTTGGTTACTGTCAACCACTTCACCACTATCATCGCTTTGAAAATACTGTTGGAATGCTTATGGGATAATTTTGAAGTGTCCATATTCTTTTGTCATTGGCAAAAATTGTATGGAAAGTAGAATCAGTTTGAGAGATTTCTGAGACTTCATGAAATCTAAAACCTAAAACATCACATTCCTCTTGGCATAAAATTTCAATACTCTGCTTGCCAGTTTGAAATTCTACTAACACACTTGCCCTCATTTGCAAATAATTAGCTAAGTGTCTTTAGTTAGCTTGCTGGCCTCAAGGATGTTAAATATTTTGCCTGAATATTGAAGATTGATGATCTGTTCTCAGGAAATGAAAATCCACCAAATAAGTCACTAGGCTCCTAACCAAGAAGGATCTTTTCTCCAAGATAAAGTTTAGGTGTTGTTTTTAAACTACAGCAGGTCAGGCACAGACTGGTTACTACAGGCACTATATTCCTTATTTTCAATATCCAAGTGTCCTGGTTTTCCTAACAGTTGGTGATATTGAACATTTTATATGTATCTTGTCCATTTGTATCCCTTTTTGGGAGATATTTCTATTCAGAATTTGAGCCCATTTTCTAAGTGGATTATTACCAAATCAGACTTTTTGTGTGTTCTTTGTACATTTTTGTTATTAATCCTTTGTCAGTGAAGCAGTTTGCAAATGTTTGTCTTATTCTGTACTGTGTCTTGTGACAGACTGTTTTCCTTTGCTGTACAGAAGATTTTTAGTTTGAAAGTCCAGTTTAATCAATTTTTGTTGCTATTAGCTCTGCTTTTGTTATCATCATCTAGGCTAATGTGCTGAAACATTTCTCCTGCTTTTTCTAGAAGTTACATTGGTTCAGATGTTATAATTAAGTTTGAATCCATTTCATGTTTACATTTGAAATTATATATTAGTATTCTTCTACAAATAGCTTCTTAAATTGGGAAATATATGCAAACTCAAGCCTTTAGCACTGCCTGTTCTCATGACCTAAATATTACTATACCTGAAATTTCAGGGAATTATTTAAAACATAACTTAATGATGCTAAATGGGCTAGAATATGGATTTATAACATTACCTATTTCATTAAGTGATATAAGTCAATAGAATTTCAAGACTAGAAATGTGATTGCTGGATGGTGTGTGCAGCTGAAAATCAATCAAATGCGAACTTAAATTAAACCATGACTGAATTAACCTCCAAAAAATGTGGGAGGACAATAATTGGGTAGAATGGGTGAGATCTCTGTTAGGGCTTTTGCTGTAAAGGCTGAAGGGAAGATTGAATCAATGGCAGGAGGAGTTGTCTGACAATTTATATTCATTATAGGTAAACTCCTGTACATTTCATGTCAGGATATCAAACTTTGCAGTTAACCTTCTCCCACCAATTGTGTTGACTTATGTCACTAAATGATCAGTTTCTTCAGGACTGAAGTTTCTTCAAGGCTCTATCACTTGACTTGAAAAAAGGGAAAAAAACAAACTAAATAATAAACAAGAAGCTGAAAAGAAATACACATAGCTAAGAGGAACGGGCGCCCAGAGCTCTGGAGATTGGGGGAGGAGCAATCCCCACTCAAACTGTAAATAAACAAGCCAGCTGGAGAAGGCAGGAGCAGTTGCTCCTGCACACCAATCTTGGAGATGGGAAGATTATAACAGTGGCTAAAGTGTAGCATGCTCCACCAGAGGTAGGGAGGGGCACTCCCTCACATGAACCTTAAATAAGCAAGCTGGCCAGAACAGGTGGATGTGGTGACATATCCCCCAGTGTGCTTGGAGAGGGGAAGGCTTGCAACAGTAGCTAAAGTGCGGCATGCTCCATGGGAGAGTGGGTGAGGGGTACTCTTCACACAAACTGTAGATAAACAAGCCGGACAGACAAGGCTGGTGTGGCACCACCTCCCCCAGTGTGCTTGGAGAGGGGAAGGCTTCCAACAGTGGTGAAAATTTGGCATGTTCCACAGGAGAGTGTGGGAGGAGCACATCCCACACAAACTCTAAATAATTAAAAAAGACAGCGAATACAACAGGCAGGTAGGGCTGTATACTGAAGGAAAAAAAAGGGGCCCGCATCCAGGAGAACTCTGAATAAACAAAGCCTGAGGGGCTAGGTGAGTGTAAAGCTCATTCCTGAGATCTGCATAAATAAAGCCTGCAGCAGCAGCTGGCTGACAGTAGGTGGCAGGTGAGCCGCAGCATCAGATAGACATTAACAAAGTTGTCTCCAGACTCTTTTTTGGGTTTTTTTGTTTTGTTTTTTTCTTCCTTTGATGAGACAATGACAGAACTGGGACTGGATGCTGAAGGACTAACTGAAACTGTGTAGCATTTGAACTTGGGATTTTAAAATTTTGTTTTGTTTATTTGTTGTTTTTTCCCCATTGATGAGACAGCAACAGATATTCTTCTCAGACACCAACACCAGGACAGAAGGCAGAAGGACTACATCAAAATTATTAAGATGGAAACTTTACTGCATTTGAACTACTTGAGGATCATTTTTATTATCCTCTCTCTTTCTCTCTAATGCCTGTTTAGCCCACCATTGATTAGTAACCTGTCTCTCCCTGTTTATTTATTTGGCTTTATTGTGTGTGTGTGTGTGTGTGTGTGTTTAGTTTGTTTTTTTTCCCTTTTTCTTTACCTTCTTTGCTTTCCATCTCCTCTCACCCTTCCACTCTAGATATCACCATTGTTAATATTACAGACTATACAATACTGATTACATACAGTACAGGGACAGTAACAATAGCAAGGCAATGATGGGAAGACAGAAAAAAGAGGGAAACCATTTTCCCCCAATAATAAATTAGTACAAGAACCAGAGGAAAATGAAGAAAACAGATACCCAGATCCAGACTCCGATAAAATGAAGATAAAGTATGTTAAAGAACCCAATGAAGCCCACAAGAACATCCTGAAAGAAGAAAATCTGCAAGTAACTAAAGAGAATTTTATAGAGTTGATACTGGATATGGTCAACCAAAATGTACAAGAGACACTCAAGAAATTCCATGACAACAGAAATAGAGAATTTGAGAAAGCACAAGAACAAATAAAAGAAACTATGGAAACACTGTATAAAGACCAAAGTGAGCAAAAAACATGATACATAAATAGATAAATGAACTCAGGATGAAAATAGACAATATTAAAGAGTAAGCAACTCGTGATATGGAAAAGCTCATAAAAAAGAATGAAATAGAAATGCAAAACAAAATGTAAGACACTCCAGCAGACTAGAACAAGCAGGAGACAGAATCTCAGAATCTCAGAACTTGAGTTAAACAACTCAAGACCTGTGAAAAGAAAATGCAAGAACTTACTGAGTCCATCAAAACACCAGATCTGAGAATCATGATCATTGAAGAAGGAGAAGAGTTGTGAGCAAAAGAAATGCATAATGTATTCAACAAAATAATAACAAAAAATTTCCCACATCAAAAGAAAACTATACCTATACAGGTACAGGTAGCTTCCAGAACACCAAACAGATCTGACCAAAGTAAAACTAGCACACAACATATTATAATTAAAACAACAAGAACAGAGACTATAGAAAGAATATTGAAAGGTGTAGGACAAAAAATACAAATAACATACAAAGGTAAACCCATCAAACTCACACAGACTTCACAACAGAAACATTAAAAGCAAGAAAAGCTTAGGGTGAGGTTTTCCAGGCACCAAATAAAATTAACTTCAACCTGAGGTACTCTATCCAGCAAAACTATGATTCAAAATAGATGGAGCAATAAAAGTCTTCCATGATAAGCAGAAACTAAAACACTATATGACCACAAAGTCACCACTACAAAAGTTTCTTCAAGGGATTCTGCACATAGAAAGTGAAACCCAACATAACCATCAAAATGCAGGCAGTACCAAATTACAGGAAAAGAAAAAGAAAGAAAATAGAGTGCAACCTTTGATTTAGCTACACACAATCAAACCCTCAAACAATTAAGACAACTAAATGACAGGAATCACCACATACCTATCAATACTCACACTTAATGTTAACAGACTTAATTCCCCCATAAAATGCACCCTCAGACAGACTGGATTAAAGAGGAAGATCCCACAATTTGTTGCTTGTAGGAGACCCATCTCATCTACAGAAACAAGCATAGTCTTAGGGTAAATGGCTGGAAGAAGATTTACCAAGGCACAGGAGAAGCAATACCTATCTCAGACAAAGTAGACTTCAAACCTACCTTGATAATATGAGATAAAGGAGGACATTCCATACTTTCCAAACTAATAAAAGTGGAAATACACCAAAAGGAAATAAAAATGATCAACCTATATGCACCCAATGCCAATGCATCCAATTTCATCACACATACTCTGAAGGACCTAAAAGTATATATTAACTCCAACACAGTGGTCATGCAAGACTTTAAAACCACACTATCATCAATAGACAGGTCATCCAAACAAAAAATCAATAAAGAAATCCTAGATCTAAAACATACCATAGATCAAATGGTCCTAGTTGATGTCCACAGAACATTTCATCCAACTTCTACACAATATACATTCTTCTCAGCAACCCATGGAGCCTTCCCCAAAATAGATCATATACTAGGGCACAAAGCAAGCCTCAGCAAATATAAGAAAATAGAAATTATATAGCATGCATTCTATTAGATCACAGTGCAATAAAACTAGAACTCAACCACAAAAATAAAGACAAAAAACATGCAAACACCCGGAAACTGAATAACTCAATGCTTTATGAAAAATGGGTCACTGATGAAATAAAAGAGGAAATTAAAAGGTTCCTGAAGTCTATGAATATGAAAACACAACCTCATGGAACCTATGGGATACAGCAAAGGCAGTCCTGACAGGAAAGTTTATAGCCATGAATGCATATATTAAAAAGACTGAAAGATCTCAAATCAATGACCTGATCCTACAGCTCAAACTCCTAGAAAAACAAGAACAAGCCAATCCCAAAACAAATAAAAGAGAGAAATAATAGAAGAAGGCAAGGAATTAAAATAAGAACTGAAATCTATGAAATAGAAACAAACAAAAAAAAAAGAATTAATGAAACAAAAAATCAGTCTTTGAAAAAATTAACAAGATCAATAGACTTCTGGCAAACCTGACTAAGATTAGGAGAGAAAAAACCCAAATCAGCAAAATCAGGAATGCAAAAGGGGAGATAACAACAAACACCATGGAAGTCCAAGAAATCATCAGAGATGTCTTTGAGAATCTATATTCAAATAAATTTGAAAATCTTCAAGAAATGGACAGATTACTAGATACTTATGATCTTCAAAAACTGAACCAAGAGGACAATAATCACCTGAGTAGATCTCTAACACAAAATGAAATTGAAGCAGCAATCAAGAGTCTCCCAAAAAAGAAAAGTCCTGGATCTGATGGATTGTCTGAAGATTTCTATCAGACCTTTAAAGAAGAACTAATACCAATCTTCCTTAAACTGTTCCATGAAATAGAAAGGGAAGGAAAACTGTCTAACACATCTTATGAAGCAAGTATTACACTTATCCCAAAACCTGGCAAAGACAATTCCATAAAGGAGAACTATAGGCCAATCTCATTAATGAACATTGATTCAAAAATACTCAATAAAATAATGGCAAACCAAATTCAACAACACATCAAAAAGATCATCCCAGGAATGCAGGTGCAGTTTGACATACAAAAATCAATAAATGTAATACAGCACATTAACAGAGGCAAAGACAAAAACCACTTCATCAACTCTATAGATGCAGAAAAGGTTTTTGATGAGATCCAAAACCATTATATTATTAAATATCTAAGAAAATTAGACCTCAACATAACAAAAGCTACATATGACAAACCTACAGCCATCATTATGCTAAACAGTGAAAAACTGAAAGCATTCCCTCTAAAATCAGGAATGAGATAAGGATACCCAGTATCTCCACTCTTATTCAACATTGTACTGGATTTCCTAGCCAAACCAATAGGGCTAGAAGAAGGATTAAGTAGAATACAAATAGGTAAAGAAACAGTCAAAATATTCCTCCTAGCACACGATATGATCTTATACATTAAAGACCCAAAAAATTCTACTCAAAAGCTCCTAGACACCATCAACAGCTAGAGCCAAGTTGCAGGATGTAAAATCAATGTGGAAAAATCATTAGCATTTCTATACAATAATGATGAACAAACTGAGGAAAAATGTATGAAAATAATCTCATTTACAATAACCTCAAAAAAATCAAATACCTAGGTGTAAACTTAACAAAGGATGTTTATAGTTTTCCTTGAGGAAATGAAGAATGAAATTGAGGTGGACTATAGAAAGTGGAGAGATCTGCCATGCTCATGGATTGGTAGAATCAACATAGTAAAAATGCCTATACTCCCAAAACAATCTATGTGTTTAATTCCCATCAAAATCCCAATAACATTCATAAAATACATTGTAAAATCCACCTTTAAATTTATTTGGAAACACAAGAGGCCATGAATAGCCAAGGCAATACTCAGTAAAAAGAATAATGCTGGAGGTATCACAATACCTGACTTCAAAGTATATTACAAAGCAATAGCAGTAAAAAATAGCATGGTACTGGCACAAAAATAGACATGAAGATCAGTGGAACAGAATAGAGAACCCGTATATGAAGCCACACAACTATTACCAACTTATTTTTGACAAATGTGCTAAAAATATATGATGGAAAAAAGCCTCTTCAACAAAAGCTGCTGTCAAAGCTAGTTAGCAGTCTGTAAAAAACTGAAACTAGATCTATTTTTATCACCCTATACTAATATTAACTCAAAATGGATCAAGGACATTAATATCAGACCCCAAACTCTAAAGTTGGTACAGGAAAGAGTAGGAAATACTTTGGAACTGAGAGGTATAGGCAGGGACTTTCTCAATGGAACCCCAGCAGCTCGCCAACTAAGACATAGCATGAAAAATGGGACTTCATAAGACTACAGAGCTTCTGCTCAACAAAAGAAATGGTCTCTAAACTGAAAAGACCAACACAGACTGGGAGAAAACACTTGCCAGCTACACATCAAAGGACTGATAACCAGAATATATGGAGAACTCAAAAAACTAAATTCTCCCAAAATTAATGAACCAATAAAGATATGGGCAAGTGAACTAAACAGAACTTTCACAAAAGAAGAAATTCAAATAGCCAAAAAACACACAAAAATGCTCACCATCTCTAGCAATAAAGGAAATGCAAATTAAAACCACACTAAGATTCCACCTCACCCATGTTAGAATAGCCATGATTAGCAACACCACTAACAGGGGTTGGCAAGGATGTGGGGAAAATGAACCCTCTTACACTGCTGGTGGGAATGTAGACTAGGAAAACCACTCTGGAAAAAAATTTGGAGGCTACTTAAAAAGCTAAACATTGATCTACCATATGCTCCAGCAATACCACTCTTAGGTATATACCCAAAAAATGTGACACAGTTTACTCCAGAGGCACTTGCACACCATGTTTATTGCAGCACTATTCTCCATAGCCACGTTATGGAAACAGCCAAGATACTCCACTACTGATGAATGCATTAAAAACATGTAGTATTTATACAGAATAGAATTTTATGCAGCCATGAAGAGAAATGAAATCTTATAATTTGCAAGTAAAGGGATGGAACCGGAGAACATCATTCTGAGCAAAGTTAGCCTGGCCCAAAAGACCAAAAATCATGTATTCTACCTCATATGCAGACGTTAGTTTGAGAGTAAACACAAAAAGGGGATTGTACTTTGATCACAGGATAAAGTGAGAACACACAAAGGAACTATGAAGATGGGTAAAACATACAAAGAACTAGATAGCATTTGTTGCCTTCAATGAAGACAAACTAATGCAGGCCAATAGAAACTAATAGAGGCCAATAGGAGAAGGGGACCAGGAACTAGAGAAAAGGTTAGTTCATGAAGAATTAACTTAGAAGGTAACACAGAAGTACAGGAAAGCAATGCGAGTCAACTCCCTGTATAGCTACCCTTATCTCAACTAGCAAAAACCCTTGGTCCTTCCTATTATTGCTTATACTCTCTCTTCAGCAAAATTAGAGATAAGGGTAAAACAGTTTCTGCCTGGTAGTGATAGTGTGGGAGGGAGTGGGAGGGGGTGGAATAGGTAAGAGAGGGGGTGGGGGGAAGAGGGTAAAAATGACCCAAACATTGTATGCACACATGAATAAAAGAACAAGAAAAGAAAAGTATACCTGAATGGACCACTGAGTATTATTATATTTCAGAAAATCAAATGAATTGACTTAGCCTGGAACTCACATTGGATAAGTTTAATGTGCTTGTAATATAAGTTTATTGTGATGCATGGTTGAGGAAATGGATTTGAATTTGACAAATTTTCATTTCTCTAAGTTTGTTGGGGGAAGCCATGTCCATTCAGCCAATAAAATAAAATAAAATAAAATAAATTGGGACTGAATATACTTAAAATTATTGAGATTATACTTTATAAATTCTATGTATTAAAAACTACAAATTGATCAATGGAAGATCTTAAACTTATAAATTACAAAGGGAATAAGTAAATAGCTAAAATAACATGTTAAAAGACAGTAAGCCTCATAAAAAGGAAAAAATAAGTCAATGAAACAGTTTCTAGGGCCACCATATTTTCTGACTAACTAAAAATGTTGTATAATGATTTACAATATCAGCATCATCTGAAGGACAGGTAAATTATTTATACCATCTTATAAAAGCCACTGAAGTGCACAAAAGAGTATTTTCACACAATTAGTCAATAATTTCACCATAAGAATAAAATTGTTTTACATGTTTGCCAAGGGACAAGAAAGAGAATATTGAATCAGATTTATACTAAATACCTGAAAAATAGCTACTCAAATAGCACCAATATTAGAAAGAGAAACTATTATGCCATTGTTTTTATGCCTGAGGTAAAGATATAACTGGAAATAAATTAGTTGCTTCTAAAGGTAACATTATGAAATAACAAAGTAAAAAGATGAAAATAATAATCAAGAAACAGAAAGTATTTTCTACCTTGAAACTTTTTTAAGGTTAATTATAAAATATCCATATTATAAACTGCAAGTATACACAAATGCATTAGAATCATGAACTAATATTTATGAAACAAATTTGTACAATTTAGGAAATCAAAAAGCTTCCTGGAATCATTCAATTGTATCTCTATTTCTGAATACCCTACAAGAATATGTAAAGTTCCTTTTAAGCCTGAAACAGATATTATAGATAAAATATCCATAAAAATCTTTTTTGACATAAATTACTTTTATCATTTTATCAGATAGGCTCAAATTCACAAGTCAACGTATGGGATATTGAAGTATCATTTTCAGGCCCACGAATCAACTTACAAACAAGGCTTCTGCTTGTCTACATGGAGAGGGCTATTATCAATGAAGCAAGAGAAAGCCACTCAGGTCTTTGACATCATATCCAGTTTTGACATTTGCATCTGTTGTGCCCACATGTTGACTGGGTATGACAACTTCTCAGAGGAAGCCAACTTATGTAACATGCAATGAATCCCCAATCTCTCAAATTGGATAGAAAGCCAAGAGAGTTTTGAATTCCAAGATGAAGATAACTCATCAATCATACTCTTATAGCCACATGATCAGGTGGAAGCTATTCCTTAAACAGGACTTCAGGACTGTATAAGTATTTTCCTAATATATTCCCTTTTTCAAAGGACAGGTTTTGGGCACCTTTGTGAGAAACGTAATGGAGAAAATACAGCCTCTTCAATAAGTGTTTCTGGAAAAACTATATCTGTAAGCAGAAAACTAAAATTACATCCATACCTTTCACCCTATACAAGTATCAACTCAAAGTGAATTAAGGACCTTAATGTAAGACCAGAAACTTTGAAGCTACTGCAGGAAACAGCAGGGAATGAACACACAGGAATAAATACTCATAGGCAATGACTTCCTCAATTGAACTCAAAAGGCTCAGCAAATAAGAGAAAGGATTGACAAATCAGAGTACATGAAATTAAAAAGCTTCTGCACAAAAAAGAAATGATCACCAGATTGAAAAGGTAGCCCACAGAATTAGAGAAAATCTTTGTCAGCTATACATCTGAAAAGGGATTAATAATCAGAATATGCAGGGAGATAAAAAATAAACTATCAACAAAATCAATGACCCAATAAAGAAATGGATAAGTGAACTGAACAGAGATGTTTCAAAGGAAGAAGTCCAAATGGCAAAAAAAAAAATAAGGAGATTTTCAACATCCCTAGCCATAAAGGAAATGAAAATCAAAACCAATTTAAGATTTAACATCATTCTTGTGAAAATGGCTATCATCACGAACACAACAAAAATGTTGGTGAGAATGTGGGGTAAAGGAATCTTCATGCACTGTTGATGGGAATGTAAATTAGTACATCCACTATGGAAAACAATATGGAGGTTTCTCAAAAAACTAAAAATATAACTGCCATATTACTCACCAACACCAATCCCAGTGATATATCTGAAGGAATGTAAATCAGGTTGCAATAAAGGCACCTGCACACTCATGTATATTGCAGCATTATTCACAACAGCTGAGTTATGGAAAAAGTCAAGCTGCCCCACCACTGATGAATGGATTAAGGAAATGTGGTATTGACATACAATTGAATGTTATTCAGCTATAAAGAAGGAAATTTTGTCATTTGCATGTAAATGAATGGAATGGGAGAACATCATCATAAGTGAAATTAGCCAGATTCAGAAAGCTAATGGCTCCATGTTCCCTCTCATATATAGACCCATTACAAATAGAAGAAGAAGAATGAAAAAAAAGGTTACACTAAGAGGAGGTCACATATAAGAGAAGGAGTGTAAAAGAAGGAACTTAAGAAGGTGAATATGGTTGATGCAATTCCTATATAAGAATGAATATGAAATTTTAAAATATCTTAAAATCACCATAAGAAGGGGATTAACATAGAAAGGAGAAAAATAAAGGGAATGAACCAGTTTGGATTATAATACATATATACATGGAAATATCACAGTGAAACTTCCTGAATAGCTATCTTAAATGAACAAAAATGCTATTTTTTTGCAAAATAAAATCAGAAAGGCAAAGCAGTTACTGTTGGCTTGGAGATAGATACCAGGGGAAGAGGGCAGGGTATAAGGAAAGGGTGTAGGAGGGTGAATATTAAGGAAAGGAAATAGGAAGGCGAATATGGTGGAAATAGTACATGGAAAATGGAAAAATGAGACCTATTGAAACTATTCCAGGAATGGGGAGAAGAAGAATGATGGAGGTGGTGAATTCAACTATGCTATACTGTAAAAACGTTTGCAAATGTCACAGTATACTCCCAGTACAACAATAAAAAAACAAATTTAAAAAAAGGGTAGACAGGAGAAAATTTGCTAAAATTGGAATCCCTGGCTCCAATATGCTTCTATAAAATCTCAGAAAGTAGTGTTTAGAAAATCGTAATCATAAATCACA
This sequence comes from Castor canadensis, assembly GCF_047511655.1. Taxonomy (NCBI): domain Eukaryota; kingdom Metazoa; phylum Chordata; class Mammalia; order Rodentia; family Castoridae; genus Castor; species Castor canadensis. Next base: position 62,561,666 of record NC_133400.1, read on the forward strand.
ACTCAGAGATTGAGTCAAAAATAAAAACAGTTTCAAGTAAACTTAAAATCTACCTTGTCCAAATGTTATCTCATTATTAAAAATAAAATGGTGACATTCTCTGATTTACTCCAAAACCTCAAGTTGAAAGAAAACAAACACATAATACAAGTTAACCAAACCTACTGATGAGACTCCTGAGGCCATTTTCAGATCTTTGTCCCTCAAAGAATAGATAAAGGAGTTGTGTATTTGAGGGAGTACAGCATACATCACTGAAGCCACTGCCATCTTCCTGACAGAGTCTGAAATTGACGAACTAATGCACACCCCTAAGCCTGCCCATAAAACAAAGACAAAACAGACAAGTGAGAACTACAAGTAAAACACACTTTATTCTTTCTTTATGATTATGACATTCTCAAAAGAGAGAATACAATGTTAATATAAAATAAAATTATTCCAGTGAGAAGGAAAACACCAAGTATGCAAGCTGAAACAATTTTCAGATTGTTATTAATTAAAGGCTCAGAAGGGGTAAGCTTGATAATGTGAGCAAGTTTTCAGAAGATGTATGAGATTTCTAAGTCTTTTCAGAAGGGCAGACTCAACACCAGAAATATGTGGACCACTTCCTCCAGAGAGAGGAGACCAGAACCAGCATGACACAGAGGGAGAGGTTCATGATGACTGTGTACCTAAGGGGATGACAATGGCTGCATAGCTGTCAAAGGCCATTACTCACCTGCAATTTTTGGATTGTGGTTATGGTCAAACATGCTATTAAAGGACAGATTGGAGACAAAGAATTACATCGGTGTGTGGAGGTGGGAGTCAGAGCTTATGGTCAAGATGATGAGCAGATTTCCTAGGATGATAAACAGGTAGAAGACAGGAACAGCCTTAAGATTAAAGGCTGGTATTCTTGATCTTCTGTCAGTTATAGGAGATTAAACTTATAATACATGTTGCTTTCTGGGTCCCATGTTAATTCTGACCATATGGAAATGATGGTGTCAAAATAAAATAAAATAAATGATTTCTGGATAAGCAACAACAATATCAATTTAAATGTGGGCATATATGAAAATTCTGGGAACCTCTGTGGACTTATGGACCATTGGCTTTGGTAATGAAGACTAGCAGTCAATGTTTTAATAAATACTCTAGATATTTTAAAGGCTGAGAATTCTTAATAAAACATTTTTTCTTTGTGTGGTAAAGCAAGATATGTGAAAGCTCTCACTGTCTGTGTCTCTCAACATTAATCTCTATCTCATAATTGTCCTTACTCTAATTTCCACTCATTTTATTATACACCAACACTTTTTTTCACTTCTAACCAAATTTTGATTCAAAGAATAAGGAATGGAATTGTTTAATTCCTTCAAAGAAAAAGAAAGTAGAGAATATACTTAGCATATCTATCTTTTAGAGCAATTGGCTCCAACTTTGGCAAGCCTCAGAATTATTTGATGGACTCCTCAAAATACAGATGAGGTACTTTATGCCATCATCCTCATAGATCCATCATGACATATCATAGATGGAACACATGCAATTGGTATTTGCTGAAGATTGATTTAGAGCTCAGATTGTCTAGGATCTAAGGTGACTCTCCAGATAAATCTATGCTAATGTTTCAACATGATCCATTGTATTAGCCAGACATTTTATGGAATATTTTATTTGCAGTTTTATGTTTTTCATTTCCAAGATTTCAATTTGCTATTTTTTCCATCTTTCTATATCTTTATTGAATTCCTTTTTCCTATGCTGCTTTGTCTCCTTTATTTCATTCATCTGTTGTTTAAATTGTCTTTGATTTCAGTTAGTTGTTTATTTATATCTTCTGAATTCATTAACCTGCTTATACATCCCTCATTAATATCATTGATCATTCTTGTCATTCCTTTTTTAAGTTTGAGTTTAATGCTCAAGACCTTGAGTGAAGTCCCTTACTGCACTCAGGATGAGAAAGGTTAGCTGCAAAAGCTATCACAGGTAATAGACTACAACTATGAGTTTATGGCAAACTCTAATGGCATGCAGTCAACACTTCTGATCCAGTATATTTAGAGGAATATAGAAACAAAGCTGAATCTTCATGATCTAAGAAATCCTTAGTGAATAAGTGTGGTAATAGGGAGGGGATGGCTAACACTAATGAATAATACAAGGTATATGGTTTTATGAAGCAGGAGTGGGTGGTGGGTTAGCTTTCCAATTGGAGTTAATAAGAAAGCTACATTCTATAAAATTTGGTGTCTTGTAGTTTTTTTTCAGTTAAAAATGTTATCTACTTTCTATTTTTAGCTTTTTGACCTAGGGCTATTTATATATGATTTAAGTTGATTTGTAGTTTTATTGATTTTTTGATCAGGAAACATAAAATGTAGGCTTTAATGATTTTGACTTAATCTCTCTGATTAAGATTGATTGCACTGTGGTAGGTTGTGTTCTCTTTTGTTATTCAAGTCTAATATGCACTTAATGATTTTCTGCTTATATGTCCTATAACTTATTGAATAAGTGGTAATGAAGTCTCAAATTATACTTTGATTTTTGTTGTACTATTTTCAGTTCTATCAATTTTTGTCTCTTGTTGTGAGGCTGTTATTGAATGCATAAGCCTTTACAATCATAAATTGTCAATGATTAATTGATCCTTTTATGACCACAAAATAACTTTCTTTATTGTTGGCGTGATCTTTGCTAAGATATCAACTTTATGTTAGTGCAGCTATTCCAGGTCAGTCTTCTTTCATCAAGTCTTGGCATGATAATGGTTCCCAAATTTTTAACTAATCTGCATCTTTACATTAAAGTTTATTTATTTTAGGCAATGTTTAGTTGTATCTTATTTTTATGCAGTCTGCCCACCAGTCATTCACTAGAAATTTAAGATCATTTTCATTTCACATGCTTTTTAAGAAAATTTATTTTAAAGTTTTATTTATCTCATAGACATGGAAGCTGCAAATCCAAAGAAAATGAAAGGAACCTGGCTATGTCACATCATGGAGGGATCATGTGCAAGGGGGAGAAATTACATGGTGAGCCAGGTGAGAAAGGTTCAAGACTTGGGCTCACCCTTTTCTAATAATTTGTTTCAATTCTCAGCAGTCAACCAACAAATACTTCATTTTGCAAGACATGTACAAGTGCCTTCTCAGAGTAGGGCACCCAGTGACCTCCAACAAATTTCCAATTCTTAAGGATGCACTCCCTCTCTTTCACACCAGTCTGACAGCCAAACTTCTAACAAGTCAAACTTTGGGAGACAACCAAAGTATATCTAACACACAGCACATAATTACTGGGGTTCTGCATTTTGGTCTTTTGTCAAATATACATAAAACACTTTTCCTAAGCACTGGAGATTTACTGAGCAAATATATTAAAACAGACAAAGATATTTTCAGATATCATATTAGGTATATGTTCTAATTAAAAAATTGTAATTTTTTTGAGATTCCAGGCAAACTAATTTTTGGAGGTACTTGTGGTTGAACTCAGGGCCTGGTACTTGCCAGACAGTTGCTCTTCCACTTGAGCCATGCCTCTATTCCATCCAGGCAAACAATCTTTGTTTGAAGTAGAATTTTTATTACCAGAAGCTGTAAAGTGAAACTCATTGGGACAGATCGTGGTTCACCCTTTGACTAATCACTGATTAAGCCTCAGTTTACCTCAACTATAAAAAGGAGTCATCATTCACATGATTTTTGATGTATAGTGATTTTGAGTAGTATTAGGGTTGAGATGGGTTACCCCCCTCCACTTTAGTGAAAAGTCTCTGTGTATTTTCACTCTCCAAAATCTTGACTGATAATAATTTTCTAATGGCTAGAATCACTTACAATGACAAAAAAATGCTGATTAACACACACTTGCTATATTGTATGCATTATAGAAGGTAAAGGTATACAAAAGGTGTAAGATCAGCTTTTACTATGATAGCAAATATGTGGGAGAAATGAACTGTGAGCAGGGAGGTAATTAACATTTATGGTGTTTTAAATAGATCATCCAAACACTGAGCTCACCACAATGGCAACTGGAAGGTGGCTGTGAAATACTACAGTAGTAAAGTTATATCATATGACATCTTCATACTTGTTTACATTTTCTAGACTTTAAATGACTCCACAGTCCATTAGGTGTTGGTGGCCTCTGTTTTTCTAAATTATAACATTTTATAATAGCCTTGTATATATTTTATGGTAATAAATAATATAAATACACTTATTTACATTTATCTTATGCATTCATAACATACCTTTTTCTTAGGTTTTGACATTTCCAGGCAACATGGGACATCTACAAGATTTTTTTTTTGGTGGCACTGGGGTTTGAACTTAGAGCCTCACAAGTGCTAGGCAAGTGCTGTACCACTTGAGGCACTCTGGCAGCCATTTTTTTGTTGTTGATTTTGAGATAGGGTCTTGTGAACTATTTACCAGGGTTGGTTTTGAACTGTGTTCCTCCTCTTCTCTGTCTCCTGAGTAGCTATGACTGTAGGTGTGAGCCACCAGCACCTGGCAAGTTTTGTTTTTAATTGTGTTGATTCTCCCCTTCCAAAAATGTATGCATATAAGTGGATCTTCACAGTTCAAAATTCAACTGTAGTTAATTTTGTCTGTTAATCATGTATTTTGAATCGCAGCTCCACAAGTTCAAACTGGTTTTTAAATATATCTTTCATTTCTCAACTTCTTTTTTTGATTTTTGTCTTGATATATGGTTCAGATATTTATAAAGATCTTGATCATTTTTGGTTTGTTCTTATAATTTTTTTGGTGTTTCACAGCATTGGTCAGCCTAGGATTCATTTCCCACTGCTGAGGCAAGTAAGTTCTGATTTTTCTGTCCACTGTAATGTGAATTATGAGCTTGTCCAGGTTAGCTAATGGGAATGGACAGTCTTTCTGCCACTGTGTGAGCACCAGGCACAATGTTCTATACTCTTTTCAGGTGTTTCCCCCTCAGATTCAAGTATTTTTCTGGAACACATGTGTTTTCATTACTCTTCCAAATATTCTCTCCAGATCTTCAGGGTTCTTTCTGTGTTTCACTCTATGCACTCTAGGATTCTGTTCTATAATTTCCTTGTTGCAGAACATGCTCAATTTCATAACATCATCTCTGGGCATCCAGTAGGCTCTACTTCAGTTCCTTCTCCTTGTGTCATGGCCTGAAATCTGCTTCACAGCAGGGAGCTATACCATGGGAAAGGTGACTTAATTTTTTCCTGTCTTTCAAGAATCATTCATTTCCTAAAGTCCACTGTCTTGAAATTAGTCATTTAATGTATTTTGTCTGTCTTGCTTGGGGGTATCTCAAGAAGGAACATAAATCAGTGCCTGTTTCTTCTTCCTGGCTAGAAGCAGATTTCAGTAGAGCCTCAGTACATGGTGCAAATTGGCAATAATGCTCCTTGTCATCCTCTGCCTAACTGCTTATGGTTCATCCTTCAATTCTCAGTGCTGCCTTCTCTTTCTCTGAGAAACCTTACTGGTCCTAGCTTAGGTAAATTTGCTTAGGTGTTCACAGAAGAATAGCATCTGTACATTCATAATGTTTATTTTATTTATCCATCTTCTCCAATAGACTTTAAACTAAACACAATAGGGTTTTAATCTGTTTTTTCTATACAGCTTACTACAATGTATTACACAGTGTGCAATATGTTATAAATGCACACTTAATCTAAATTTGCTCAGTGTAGGAAAGAGTGAATATGAAAATATATAGTACTGCATATACAAAAAGTTCATATATTTTGTTTCTGTCTTATTTTCTCCCTGATGCAGATTCTTATAGTCTTTTGAAAATCCAGGATATAGTTCATTCATATAAAAATTTAATGCAACTTAAAAGTCGTCACTGTGTTGTACTTGTAAGGAAAATTGAAAACATGGAAAAATGGTCAGTACATTAATAAATGAGCTTCAGAAATAGAGCAATTTAAGGTATGATATCCAAGTTTAAGGTATGGTATCCAAATTTAAAATAAGGGTTTCAAGGCTACAGTGCAGGTCAGTGGTACAGTGCTTGCCTAGCCTGTGTATGTCCTTGGTATTGATCCCTAATGGTTGAAATCAAAATTCAAATTTTGTGCCAGACATGGTAGTGGTTGCCTGTAATCCCAGCATTTGGAATTCCCACTAAGGTGCAAGGATCATGAGTTTGAGGCCAACATGGTCTATATAGTAAGACACTATCTCAATAAACATACAAAAACATCAAAAGGATGTGAGTGAAGTATTTGCTTAATAGTACAAACATATAGTAGAATTTCAGCAATTTCTTATTTGCATTCTGGGGTATAGGAGGGCAGATCAGTTCTTATTATTGTGGCAGAAAATTATTGGGAATAATATAAAATGTTGTTAGCTATGAATACTTGTAATAATTAAAAACATACTCTTCTTGTAACACATTTGTACATGAAAGCAATGCTGGGAATCTCTCTCTATAGCTGTCTGTATCTCAACTAGCAAAAATACTACATCTTTAGTATTATTGCTTATTTCTACTCTTCAACAGAACTGAAGAAAAGTGCAGAACAGGTTCTGCCTGGAAGTGAGGGGAGAGAGAGAAAGAGGGTAGAGGTGAGGAGCAGGGACAAGAAATGACCCAAACAATGTATGCACATATGCACATGTGAATAAATGAATAATTAAAAAAACCCACAAACAAAAAAACCCATACTCTTCTAATCACAGTGTTAATGGTGTAGAAATCTGATGATTTATTTATCAAATATACTTGTCTTTTTATATTGTGATTAATGATGCAAGGAACATTGCTTATATAAATCATTTTCTGTATTTCTAATCATTTACTTTGTATAAATTGTTCCAAATACAATCATTTTTCTAAAGTATGGAAATATAAATATTTTGGGTCAATTTTTCTGAATTGTTCTCAAGAAAGTTTATATTAATGCAATTTCCAAGAACAGAGTATGAAATGGCCATTTATATATGCTGATCACAATGGATTTGCTATGTGAGAAATGTGTTTAGAAATGTTATGATTGTGCAAACATCACAAGTGTGTTCTTGCACAGACTTAAGGCATTTCCCCATCAGCAGGCAATGCAATCTTACAGAAACATCACTGTATGTGCAGGCTGCTGTTGATTGAACTTTGTTACGTGGTGTAACATTGTTTTACTTAGGTTTAAATCAAAATATTTTGCCACCAAAAAATAAATTAGAACATTTATAGCTAAAATTGTTTGTTGGAAATCATGGTAAGTAATAGAGCCTCCTGATTTGTTTTCTGAATGCAGGAATGGAAACCAAATGTGATTTAATCACAAATGTGATAGTTAATTTATGCATTTGTATATTAAAATGTGGCTAATTACCTTTGAAAATTTAATGAAACAGGTTAAATGCTTTGTAAAGAACTTTTAACTCACAATTCTCTGTATTCAAGAACACTTTTTGCTTTTGACAAATTTAGCCATCATTTATACAATGAAAATCTGAATAATTCATGTTGTCTCAAGTTTCTTGTGTTTTTAAAGTGTGCTATAGTTCAATATTTTTAAAAATGTTCTTCTCTTACTAACCTTCTACCTTCTCTAATTATGTGAGAGTAAAAATTCAATGTATCTTTAGGCTAGAGGAAGGTTTTCTCATGAACAGAATGCTAAAATATTACAAGATGAGATTCTGACAAATAACCCCTGCAAGACATGAAAGAAAATGTCATGACAGAGAAAAGGAGTGCTGAGGTATTTCCTTTCATCATTTTCAAATATGTGCATTTGCATTTCTGTGCGCATGTTTTCAAATAGTACTAAATGTACCAAGGAGGTTATAGATGAAGTAAAATCCTATGTGCATATACAAACTGTACATACTTCGGGGGCGGTGGTAACACTTTTTCTCCATTGGAGAAAGTAATTCTTTTACCTCAAGTCCATTTCACTTCAGCAGTAGAGTAGGGACATTCTCATTGGCCTCATCCAAGGAGACTTCTATCATTTTCCACAGGAATTGATTTTTCCAGAACCTCATTTTCCATAGAAATTCATTTTTCCAGGATCTTAAAACCCTAGCTAACAACAATCTATGTTCAAGTTTGAGGTAGTGATGTCATGTCCTGCATATGTTATTGTGGAGATTTACTTATTGTTCCAATGCTAGGTAAGGAGTAAAAATATAGACAGCAGAGATCATAATTCATTTCTCATTTTGTACTTTCTGAGAAGAGTTACTGTTTGCTCCTTGTTATTCCCTAATTCAGTAAAAAAGAGCTCCTAAAAATAATGACATGCTATAAAATATTCTTAGGCAAGTGTGCTTCCACTATTCTTCATCCCATCAACAAAGGCTTTTGTTCTTATGGTATGGTTTTCTGGGGCTAGACCCCAGGCCTCAATAGGTGTTATACAGGTGCTCTACCACTGAAACATGTCCACAGCCCAGGATCCGTGAACGTATACTTCATACGTTTCCAGATACCTTGTAAAGAAAGGTCATTATTCCTTCCTCTTAAAAGAAAATGCTTCAGTTAATCTTATAAAGTGTTTGAAAACTTAGGGAATTACTTTTCATTTTTTTAGTATAATAAATATTAATAATTATTTTGTCCATATTGGGATTTACTCTAGTTATTTTTGAGAAAAATTCTTGCATTTTTCCCAGACCAACCTGGACCACGCCCCTCCCATGTAGTACTTCCAACCATCTCTGAATTGACAGGTGTGCACCACCATGCTGTTCAGATAGCATCCTGTAAATTTTTTACCTCACTGGCCTGGGACCACAATCCTCCCAATCTCAGTATTCTAAGTAGCTAGAATTACAGGTTTGAGCCACCTGTGTTGTAGCAATCATCAGTACCTTATTTCTTTCTGTGGATTATAATGTGCAATTAAGTGGCTGTTCCACTTACCCACTAGTCAGTGGATGGGGCTTAGGTTCATACTCCTGCCTGGCTGTTATTGATAATGCTTCTTTTCACATTCTTTTTCAAGGTGCTGTGAGAACATGTGTATTTCCTGTCAGAGTTTAATCTCTGAGCTTATTGGGCTGATTTTTCCATTTCTCTGCCTTTACTCATGATATCCTTTCTCTCCTTTCAGATTTTATTCATCTGACTTCATTTATTCAGAATTGGCTCACAATTTACTTTTTCATAAAAAATTGACTGACTCCTCTGAGTCTTCTTGACTTTAACATTGTCAGCCTTCTCTTGTCTTTGCAGAGCAATATATTCCTTATTTTTACATTGCTTTTAGTGTTTCAACAGGGAGATAATCTTGTCTTTGTCTAACTTTATCTAAGGTGGGATTATATTTACTAATATTAATAGCCCCTGTTATTCAATAAATTGGAGGTATTTTTGCTTAACCCTATGTAGGTTAAAATTAAGTCCTTTATATCTACATTATGCAATCAGAACAGGGTTTTCTAGTAATTAACCAAGTAAAAACCTCTGGCTCGAGCTTTCCTGATATGCCGTTCCACATAACCTTCATCTCCCCATTAGAACGCAAGCCAAGGCAGCCCAGCGTGAACTCCTGCTGTGAATGAACTGATTTGCTAACCTTGATTGCACAATAGAGTCCACTGTTTTCAGGTCAGTAGCTCGGCATGCTGATGGTCATGAATGTAACATTCTACTCAATCTGGGAGTTATCATTTGCATTGAGCACCACGATCATTGCACACTAAGTAGTACTGTGAGAAAATAAGCCTTAAATTATTGTGAGTCAAAAAAAGTACCATTAGATAGTGGAACTGGTAGCAGTGTAATGAAATTCTGAGGATGTGTTCTTAGATATATCCTCACATTTGCTGCAGTTTTTCCCTTTGGCATGACACCTGTCTAACAGATCAAATTTTATTAGAGTACACAATTTAATCATACTATTAATGCTGGTAACAATTTTATATATTGGTCACAATGTATCCTGTACCTGTGTAAGATTATATCCCTAACTTTATCTCCCCAAAAATCCATTGAAGTAGATGGTATTATTATCTCCATTTTACCAGTGAAGATGCTGAGACACAGAAATTTTAACTGCTCAAGATCACATAGCCAGTGACTGGTGGAGCTGGGATTCAGATCCTGCATTCAGGCTTTTGTGCAGAAATTGCCTGTCATACTGTTCAATGTGCCCTGTATTTGTCACTTAAAGATCTGTGCTAATTATGATCATCCTTCGCATGGCTATGTTCACCAATACACAAATCATATTTGTTTGTAATGCCAAGTAAAAATTCTTACCATAGGGAATTTTCTCTCTCCCTCCATTCTAGCAATTTTATCAATTTGAGTTTATTAAAATATTATTTAATATGAAGAATAACATGTTGTAGTCCTACAACATGGGTAAATAAGCTTTTCTGGAAAGTGTTACATTAGGCTAGTGCTAATTGAGGCTGTGTGGGACATTAAATTACTATTGCAACAACTCAGTGAACACTGTAGTTTCTACCTAAAAGTTCCCAATCTCAGTCTGCAGATGAAAGGTATGGCTATGTCTCAGTAAATCTTAGCACAAAAGCTCAGGATGGACAAATTTGCACTACATTATTTATAAAGCTTTATTTTCTCTGTTTTAATCACACCTATTATTGGATCTATAAGACTGGACAATATGCTGAGAAGATTCAGGAACATGTGAAAACATATAAATACTTGAGTGTCTATACAGCAAATAATCAATGTAGATTGAGAATTATCTGAGCCATGGCAATACGTACATTGATATGACACCTGGGAAACACATCATCTTTACATTACTTGAAATGCACACCTTAGGGCTGAGGGTAGAACTCAGTGGTGTAGTGCATGATTTTTATGTGCAAGGCCAAGGGTTCAATCCCAGCAGAACAAAGTAGGCCAATAAAATGAATAAATAGCTGAATGGAAAGATGCATATTTTTTCACTTTGTACCTAAATTTTCCATAGTAGGGACAAAACACAGAGAAATCATACATTTACCCAATCATCTACTTTTCAAATTTTTATGAAATTGTAATTTCAGATATTTGTTCAGAAATTATATGGTGTTTTTAAAATTGACATGTGGAATATTTTAAAACATACATTCTACTCTTGAGCTTGAACATTACAAGTCAAATACTACAATACATAAAAGCAAACAGTAAAAATTGAAAATTTGAAGGAAAGTCTGTTATGTGAAAATTTGTTAAGTCCTGTGTTTATTAATTGCTGTCAGGATGAAATATAAGTTTTCTTACTCCAGTATTAGTGTGTAGGAATACTTTACATATCATTAAAATGTCATTATAAAATATTTGTTGTATTCCTGCTAATACTACTTGCTACTAGTAGTGTAATTCCTCTTTATAGAAGTTTATCGACTTCATAAAATTAATGATTTAGGTAGCAATATAATAATAAAAAGGTTCTGATTGTCTAAAAACCATGTTTATGTACAATATTTTTAATAGTACATCCATCAAAGGACAAGTAGGTTTTTTTCCAAAATTTGGTTATTATAAATAATGCTGGTCTACATATTGGTGGACAACTATGAGTTTGAATCTCTGCTAAGAGAACAATCAAAAAATAATTGTAAAGTTGTTCTCAAAAAGTAAAAATTACACATTAGGCTTCCATGTACAGTCTCTTTGAAGCCCTTTTTGCTTTCTCTTTTTTTAGGTCATTTCCGTTTCCACCTACCTTCTTGTCCAAGTCATTGTATTTGTGTTTGTTGTATTATTTTTTCTTAAATGACAGTGACTTACATTTAGTATCAGCATCTGCAAGTTACTGACATGATCCACCCCAAATTCAGTGTTTCAGTGTGACATTTATTATTTTGTTCCCAGTCAGCAATTTTCTGAAGAGGCCAGGTGTTTATATCTCCTCTTGGCCTTAGCTGGGTGACTTGAAGCTAGGGACTAGTATCATTTAAGTCTAGTTCTTTCACATGCCTGGTGGGTGAAGCTAGCTTTTGACTGAACCTGTAGCAGTGGCAATAGAAGAACCCTGTATATAAGGATTCACTGTGGGGCTTGAGCTTCTTCATAATATGGTGGCCTGATTACAAGAGCAATCTTTCTTAGAGAAAGTCATGTGGGATTCCTTAGGGGTTATATTCCCTAACCTGGCCTTAGAGGTCACAAACAAGGCCCAGGATATTCTGTTCCTAGAAACCAGTTACAAAGACCAGCTCATATTCTGTAGAGGGAATCTCCCAGGAGAAATATTAAGGATACATGAACATGTTTTAAAACAACCACACTAAACAGGCATTGTAGCTAAAGGAAAGTAGTTTTTCCCAACTCAGTACCACTGAAATTCAACCAATTTTTAAATTTTTCCCCATTTTTATCAGCATGTATTAGTTGAACACAGGGGTCTTATGTGATATTTCCATTTTTCATATAATGTATCCTGATTAAATTTATCCTATCATTTCCACTCATCCCCACCCTCATTTCTTAGAATAATTTTGGCAGATTTTATCATTGTATTTTTCTTTTAAGGCACTGGAGTTTGAACTCAGGGCCTATACCTTGAGCCACTCCACCAACCCTTTTCTGTGATGGCTGTTTTTGAGATAGAGTATGGCAAAATATTTCCCAGGGCTAGCTTTGAACTGTGATCCCACTGATCTCTGCTTCCTGAGACGCTACGATTACAAGTTTGAGCCACTATCACCCAGTTCATCATTAGTATTTTTATACATGTGCAAAAAGTACGTTGAACATGTTTATCTTTATTGCACCCTCTCCTTTAACATCCCTCCCACTGCACCCACCTCAAAAGAGAACCTGTTTTACATTCCTGTCTTTTATTTTTAAGGGGTATATTCTGTCCCTAAAGATATGAAATACAACATACAATGTTTGTTTTTCTCAGTCTGGATTATTTCATTTAACATTATGACAACTGGTTTCCATCCATTTTCCTATAAAGAACATAATTTGTTCTCCTTCATGGTTGAATAATACACCATTGTGTATACAAACCACACATACTTTATGAATTCATTGGATGGGAACTTGGACTTATTCCATAGTTTGGTTATTGTGAATAAGGTTGTGTTAATCATTAGGGTGCAGGTATCTCTACAGCATGTTGACTTTCCTTCTTTTGGATACAGGCCCAGGAATTGTAAAGCAGATCATTTGGTAGTTCCTTCTTTATTTTCTTGAGCAATATCCATACAGTTTTCCATAGTTGGTAGACTAATTTACATTCCCACCAAGAATGTAAGAAGTGTCCTTGTTCCCCCACATCTTTACCAACATTTGTTGTTTGTTTCTGTTATAGTCTTTCTGACTGTGGTGAGATTGAATCTCAGTGATTCCAAAGTGGCTTATAGTTAAATATATTACCAATTTCTTTATAGTTAAAGATATTAAACATTTCATTATGTATTTGTAAGTCATTTTTACTTGTTCTTTTAAAAACTGTTTAATTCATTTGCCCATTTGTTAATTGAATTATTCAATCTTTTGGTGTTTAAATATTGAGCTCTTTATATATTATGGCTTTTTATCTTTTTTTCTGATGATTTTCTAGCAAAGATTTTCTTCCATTCTGCATGTTTTGCTTTGATTCATGTTGTTGGTTTCCCTTGCTATAGTTAATCTAGTTACAATCTCATCTTTCAATGCCTCATCTTATTTTCCAAGCAATTGACCATTTTACTTATAAAAGAATTACCTATGTTTAAATCTTTAAGGGTTTTCTCTGTTCTAGAAGTTTCAACGTTTATGCTCATATATTAGGATTGTCAATCTATTGAGAATTTATTTTTATACTATGTGAGTGGAACTTAGCTTCAGTCTTCTACATGTGGAAATCCAGTTTCTCCAACACCATTTGTATAAGTTTTTGATTCCTTTGTCAAAACTACACAAACAAAACCAAATACAAGAATTAAAAAAAACTTTGCTGGAATAACTACATTATCACCAAAGTAGATTTCATGGTTAAAAACTACTACCAGCAACAAAGAAAATCATTTTGCAATTATAAAATGATCAATTAATCAAGAGGATGTACAACCCTGAAGTTTTATGTAACAAGTGCCAGCATCAAAATCCAAGACAAAAACTGATAGAAGTGAAAATAGTAGAAAAAATCACAAACATAATCTGAGATTTCACTACACTTAGTCAGCAAGTGATAGGATATACAGGTAGAGAATCAGAAAGTTTATATTAGACTTGAACAACATCATTTCTTTTACCAAAACAGAGCACATTCTACCACCATAAAATCAATGTTAATAAGAAGGATTAAGTCAAAACCATTTAAACCTGCAGAGTATATTTCTATATCAAAAAACAATTGAACTAGAGTACTCAATTAAAATAATCTCTGAAATATATATGAAGGTTTGGAAACAATCTAATGAATATGTAAAAAGCCATAGGTCAAAAAGATCAAAAGAGAAAGTAGAAATCATTTTGAACTGAACAAAAATAAAAATACAATACACCATAATTTGAGATGCAATATGAGGTCAATTATTGGAGGTCTCTTTGCTCCTTTTATTAACATGAAATAATCTTCTTTGTCTCATCTCATGAATTTAGATTTGAAGACTACATCATTTGATATAAGAACAGTTACTCCTGCCTGTTGTAGGGCCTTTTAGGTTGGCAAATATTTCCCTACCCTTTCAACCTAATCCAATGTTTGTTTCTCTATGCTAGGTGAATTTCTTGTAAACAAAAAATCTTTGAGTCTTCCTTTTAAACTCAGTTTGTCAATTGATGTATTTTGATGAAGGATTTGAGGCCATTACATTCAGTGGTAATATTGTGAGACATGTGATAATTCCTCTCACCTTTTTGTTGTGTAAGAGTTTGTGTGTGTGGAACTAAGTCTATGCTACTCTCTAATTACTTGTCTGCTATTCTCTTGAGATTTAATAATTCACATCTTTTCATGATAGTTTATTTTCATTTTCAGAGTGTAGTTTTGTTTTGAGAAACTTCTAGAGTGCTGGTTTAGTGGTCATATGTTGTTTTAGTTTCTATTTATCATGGAAGGTTTTATTCCTCTTTCAACTTCCAATGATAGCTTTTATTTGTTTGATATGCAAGGATTTAAATAATTTCCTTTCATTGATTGAAATACTTCCCTCTATGCCCTTCTTGCTTTTAAGGTTTCTTTAGATAAATCTGTTATTTTGATGGGTTTACCTTTATATGTTATTTGATTTTTGTGCTCTTCCAGCATTCAATATTCTTTCCTTGTTCTCTGTGCTAATTGTCTTACATTCCATATCCTGTGGAGAGGTTCTATTTTGGTCATGTCTGTTTGGTGTCTTAGAGACTTCCTACACCTGTATTGGGATCTCTTTCTTGAGTTTTGTTAAGTTTTCTACTATTATTTTCTGGAATATATTTCCTGTGCCTTTGGATTGTATTTCTTCTCCTCTGTCAATGCCCATGCTTCACAGGTTTGGCTTTTGGATGGATTTGTGGAGTTTTGCATATTCCTTTTGTGACACTGTTCTGTATTCTTCTCTCTTTCCTTTACTATCTGTTTTGTCTTTGAATGCTGAAGTTCTGTTTTCTACTTGTTCCAGTTTTCGGGAGAGGCTTTCAACAGCATTTTTTATTTGACTTAAGAAGCTTTGTGTTTCCAGGGTTTCTGTTTGATTCTTTTTACTACTTTGAAATTTTCTATGTCTTTGTTAAGCTCATCTTTCCCTGTCTTCATTTCATTTCATTTTTTAAAATACTTTCCTGGGTTTTGTTTTTGTGTTTATTGAACTCCTCTTTGAGATCATTTAGTTGTTTCTGTATCTGTAATTTTTTTAACACATGTTCTCTTGGGATTCATTGAGATACTTTTGCATGTCCTCTTTAAGCTTGTTAAAAATTCTTATCATTCTTTTGACCTCAGTAATGAAGGATTCATCCTCTTCACTATCCACCAAATCCTCTATTTTCAGATTGTTATCCTTTTGAAGTGTCATATTCCCTTGCCTCCTTTTATTTCATACGTTTCTATCTTGAGATTTGATCATGTGTTGTTGATTAGTTGCTTGGGGGCTTATCTCCCCCTTGCCTGAGTTTCTAAGATTTGGCTAGCTTAGTTGTTAGCTGAGCTGTTATAACAATTCTGTTCACTGACCTGGAGACTTTAGTTAGAAATTAGAAATTCATGGATTCAATTGTGAATCAGTAATTTATATAATATGTAAAATCCTTGGCAGTATTATAAAAAATACTGGCTATGGGGCAAATAACAATTGCTTACATAGAGATTAACACTAAAGTAATAAAATTTATGGTTATAGAAGAGAAGACATGGAGCATGGGGTCAGGGGAAGTAAAGGTGTGAGGTATGTAGGCTATGGGTAACAAGACTGTAATGTTTATAAAGGACTAATTCAGTTTTTCTGGAGGATGGTGTTCTTGTCATGGATTGCAGGACAGGAAGGATGAGGAGCAATGTGTAAAGTTTTTATAATAAATTACTTGGTTGGTGGTTAGCATGGAATGGATAAGGGCAAAGGGGAGCAAAGAGGGAGAAGAAAGGATGATAAAGACAAGAAAGGAAGAAACAGCATAAAGCAAAAAAGTGGGGAAGGAGAAGAAAGTGGGACTAGAGAGGGATAAGCAAATTATAATTTCAACAAATGGAAATTGAAGATAAGTAAAAAAATTAAAAATATATTGTCTAAATATCTTTATTGATGTGTTGTAGAGTGGCCTTCCTCTGAGATAAGTGAGTGCACTGAATGCTTTCTTCTGATTTCTAATACAAGTGGTGTCCCTTCTGTTAGAGGCTTGTTCTATATCCTTGCCCCACCTTAAGGGCAATATGCTGGGTTGGGTGACAATTGATGGTGTGCCTCTCCACCAGACATGTTGGGCTGTAATTGGGTACTTTGAAGTGGTACCAGGAGGAGGTGATGTGTGATCACAGGCCAGCCTTTCTTCCTTCAGGTGAAGCCTAGAAGTTGAAGTTAGCTGTTTGGTTGAATACTTTTCTCTGGGAAGGCTGTTAGTTTCAGTTTGCTATCAGTTTCTCCAAGACATTTTAATTAATTCTTCTTTTCCCCAGTGTACATAGGCTGAGTCATCCCTCCCCACACAGGCTGGAACCGACCAGACTTTACAAAGATGGTCCCAGGTTGTGCTGCCCCTACCACACCAGATAGATGTGGAGGTTTTCCTCCATTAATTAGGCAAACAGCTTTGTCCAGGAAGCTTGCAATCAGTACCCTCAAGCTGCATTGGACTATGTGGTTTCCTCCAGAGCAGATATTTGGCACCCTTACCTGAATGGGTTGTAGTATTACAGGTCAGTGGCCTGGGTCACAGGCAAGTGTCATTCAGAGGTTCTGTGTCCATCAATATTGGTGGGTCTAGGACAGCCCAGACACTTTCAGAACTGGTTCTGCAGTTCCCAACATTGAGTTTTTGCTCTTTGGAGAGTGACAAGAAAAAAGCAAAAAGGAAAAATAAAAAACAGAAACACAAAAATGGACAAAAAGCTCCCTGGTGTTCCAGTGTAGAAGTCAGCAGCCACAGCACCTGGGCTTCTGGTCTATTTCATTCTCTTAAATGGTAGTTTATAATTAGTTATTGTCCATTGGATTGCATATGTATTCATGATTTCTTATTTGGGGAGAAGCCAGATTCTCCAGCCCTCAACCCCATGAACTTCAGTTTTCTTTCATACTTGTGAGAACTCAGAGTTTTTGGGTCTGTCAGCTGTACTTCATCTTGGTGTCCCTTGCTTTGGTATTTGAATAGGTTGTGGCATTTATGATTTCTCTGTTCTGGACTGTGATTGTCCTACTTATGCCTCCAACATACCTGGGAAGATAAGTTTATACTACCCCACTCTCCTTTTTATTGGTTGAGATGGGGTTTCTTTCTTTTTTTAGTGGACTGTGGTTTGAACTCTTGGCTTCACACTTGCAAAGTAGGCAGTCTTCTGCTTGAGCCACACCTCCGCTTAAAAATAGAGCTCTTTTCAACATTATGCCTGTTCTGGCCTTGAATCACAATCTTCCCAATCTCCATATCCCAAAAGCTAAGATTAAAGGCATGAGCCACCATCCCCAGCTTCAAGTATTGTTGAAGTAAATGTTTAGCTATCTTCAAAATGAATTATACAGATGGACTAAGCAATTATGGTGATAACTGAGATGAACAATGAAAAGATGAACACTATGTTTTCAGGACCAAGATTCTGTACAAGGCAATTGGAGAAAAAAGCAGAAAATATCAATGCAAACAGCTTCTTTAATTGAGGAAATATTTACCAAGAGATTATCGTGGTCTTGACTCTGCTCTATGTCAACCAATGGGCATACAAAAATGAAGAAAAAAAACTCAATTTCTATTTTTTGCAGTCTTTCATAAAAAAAGGGCTTAGAGACATCAGAAGGAAAATCATGGCTGAAAGAGAAGCAAGATTATCCGGGATGTTAGAAGACACTTGAAGAGCCTAGCTTGAACACTGCTAGAGAAAAGAATGTTCTGAAAGCAGAAATGTAAGGTTTGCAGTATTAGAATTTTTGCTGAGAACCCATTGAGAATGTCCAATGTCAAAATTTTAAAAGTATATACTGTGGAAGTAAAAGATGTGGGATGAACTGCTCCAAAGATAAGAAAATATAGCAAATACACTGGAGTCATTTAAGTTAATGCATTATTATCCCTTACAAATATGTTCCTTTTCATTTGGAGTTGGAATTATCTGATGAAGTCATTTTTTTAAATGAAGGCTGAAGTAAAAACAGTAACACTGAGATGAAACTGGAGCTCTACTTATTGTTTATTCGAAGACTCATATCATCTGTCACCAGCAAAAAATGACTAGTTTGGAAAAGAAGTTAGTATGCATTCTGGAAAGATCTTCAATATGTGTATGTTGTTAAAATTAAAGATTCAGCTGTGCAGGGTAGTATATATCTACATTCCAGCACTTGAGAGGCTGAAGTAGGAGGACTGTGAGTTCATGATCAGTATGGTCTGCATAGAAATATCGTGTCTCAAAAGTTTAAAAAACCTTAAAAATTGATGTTTAAATGAAGAATAAGTTTTATAAGTAATTGGGGAATAAGTTCTATGTTAAACATTTTCTTCTTTTGTGATCTGCTAAATACCTAAGGGTAGCATAGTTTATTTCCTTTGTTTTTGGTTAGAGAATATTCTCAAATTGCAAATTTCAAAAAGTTAAATGACATAAAAAACTTTAGTGCTATTTGAATGTCACAATGTGAGTGATAGATTTCATCATTTTATATTCAGTTTACATAATTTTTAAAAACAATTCTGGCCTATGACAATGCACTAAAACTATTCATAATGGATGAAAACTTTCATGTCACTTCATTTCTACTCTGGGAAGAAAGTTCTATTCAGTCATTCAACAAATATATATTGACTACCTATTATGCTCCATACACTGTTGATACTATTGGAAATTCATGAATGAACAATGAAGAGAAAAATGTCCCTCTCCAAGAAAAGGATAATAGAAGGAGAAGGCGAAGGAATAAGAAGAAAGAAGAAGAAAAAAAAGAGGAGGAAGAGAAAAGGAAGGAAGGATGAATTAATGGAGGAAGAAAGAAAGAAGGAATAAAAGAAAACTCTGCATCATCAGGATCTTCTATTTTAATGATGGGAGAGCTAGTAGTAGATTATAAAACTTATGATAAATAAGTCAGTTATGTGGTGTATTAGAAAGTTTGAAGTTCTATAGAAGAAATAGGCTCTGGTGAAGGGAATCAGACTGAGGAAAGGGAGAACAGAGAAGTGATTGCATTTTCAAAGTAACTGGTCAAAGAAACTCTGAAAATACAAGACTTGAGATAACACTTAAAGGTGGTAAAAAGAGCACTCCAGGCAGGGTACAGCAACTGGTCTCAGAATGACTGGAGTGGAGTAACTGAAAGGGAGTATAGGACTATGTCATGCAGTGCAGCAGTCAATGAACCTGTGCAGCCTGTTTCTCCCACATTATTATTAGAATATATTAATTGCTTACTGGCAATTTATTGTTCCAATTCAAAACAACCTGAAATTGAACATTGTTAACATCACTGTCACCACCTCCTCTTGTGATCCCCAAACCCGCTCCCCTTAGAGCAATTGCAAGTTGTTTCATAATTCTCTTTTTTATATGTATATGAAGCTGATCAACCATATTTCCTCACCTTCATCTCCTTTATTCCCTCCCTCCCACATGTATCCACCATATTGTACTTATTGTACTGTCTTATCTTTCATTATTAATTCCAAAGTCAATATTCAAAGGGGATTCTTGATATATACCCACTGTGAGTGTACTTTACTTTTGTCACTTCAAACCCTTCCCAGTCTGATGTTATAAATTATGTTGTATTGGAACACAGTCATAGTCATTTGTTTAGATATTTCCATGACTGTTTCCATGCTATGACTGCAGAGTGGAGTAATTCAGATAGAGACAGCCTGGCCCACAAGACTGGTATATTTGTTGTCTATCTCTTTGCAGAAAATGTTTGCAGAGAATTGATATAAGATCATGCCTTTTAGGCCAATGTAAATATTGTGGCTTTTAGTATGAAAGAAATGAGAAGCCATGGTAGTGTGTAAGCCAAATACTGACAGGACATGATTTATACTTTGAAATGATTATGATGGCTGCTATGTTCACAAATTTTAGGGATGAAGGGTGGGAGCATGGACATCAATTGGGACTATAGTTCAAAAGGTGCACTGAGGTGCCACCCCCAGTACACCCAGCAGATGCACTGTGGTGTACCAGCATGTTGAAAATTAATGAAAGATCCATAACATTAGTTGACCTGTGTTAGAAATTGTGTGAGTTTTTCTAGTAGTGTGTTCATAATTTCAACATTAGGTCAGGGCACATTCCTTTAAATGATGCTGTATATTCATGCAACTGGATTTTCATCAGTAGGCACAATAAACTAGAAAAACTCTGTACAAATCAATGTGGAATAGAAAATAAAATTTTCAGTGCCTAAATTGATTCCAAGTCTTCAGATACAGTACAGTGTCCATGAGTACAAATATCCCATTAGCAACTAATAATGGTTATTTAAAAGTGAAGAATTATTTTTGTTTGATTTACATTTATTACTTTTTCAAATGGCTGTTTAGCTGCAGCAGGATTATATTAATTTACTGTGGCTGTTCTAACCAATCACCACATACTTCGTGACTTAAGGGCTATTGGTATGGCTCAAGTGGTAGAATACTAGCAAAGAATGTATAAAGTCATGAAATTAAACTCAGAAAGATGGAGGCAGCAGTGCAGTTATGAATCTCCCTAATCCCTTTCATGGAAAATGATCAAACGGAAACCATGAGAAGCGTTACTCCAAAAATAAGAACAAAGCAAACCCTAGAACAAGAAGACAGGCAATCCCCCAGCAGTAGGCATTAGACCTGCCTGGCATCAACATTAGAACTGGAGACAGTGGCACACAAGAGACCTTCATCCTACCAGCAGGTGTTTCCTGAAAAGCACTGTAGGCCAGTTTGAGAGAAACAGAAAACTCCTGGGGTTTTTCCCAGTCTCAAAGTAATTATAATTTATTCTCTGCATCCTTGGGTTCTGCCTCTGTGCATTCAAACAAACTTGGATTAAATTATTCTGAATAAAACTTTTTTCTGAACTGAACAGGTACAGATTTTTGGTCATTATTCCCTCATCAATATATGTTAAAACTATTTATGTAGCATTTGCACTGTTTGGTACAATAAATAATCTAGAGATGATTGAAAGCAAACAAGATGTATTCCAACTATACACAAATACTACACCATTTTACATAAAGGTTTTGAACATCCTCAGATTTTGATATCTGTGACAGTTCCCTGAACCAATCCAGAGTGCATCATGAAGGGCTTGTGAAAGGTCCCATGATGGGATCTGAAGGACTGAGGCAGTCCAGCCCAACTGTAGTATTGAAAATAAGCATATGGAAGCCCTTTTCAGAACACAGCTCTGCACAGTGGAGATGTTTCTAGGAGAAGCAAGAAACACAAAGAATAAATCTCCTGATGGGAAATTAAAAATTTCTGAAAACAGCCCAGTATGTTTTTGAATGCTTAAAATAAAAACAAAAGCAAAAAAAGAAGTTTTGTGATGTTCAAGATTCATCCTCAAGTTAGCTATGGTGCTGCACACTTGTAATCTCAGTACTTGAGAGTCTGAGAGAGGAGGATAAGGAACTTGAGGCCAGCCTGAGACTCATAGTGAGAACCTGTCTCAAAAAACAAAACAATAAAAAAAAGTGTAAACAAAATGGAAAATGGAAATGGCAGCTATAGAAGGCAAAAAAGCCAGGATAATTTGAAAAGAGCAATGCAAGTACACTCATCTTGCCCTGGTGCTTGAGTCATGAAAGAATGGTGATTCATATTACAGGCCACCTTTGGGGTGGGCCTGAAGTTGATGCAGTTCACTTGGCTAGTCCCTAAGTTTTCAGCTGCCCCCAGGATGACTGAGCCCTTGCCACTTGTTGTAGATGCTCCCATACATTGTATTCACAATTCCTAACTTTCATCATAGATAACTTAAACATATTGATTTGTGTCCTGAGTATATAAGATGCTTATCTAGTGGGTCATGAAACAAGAGCCACTATAAATGAAAGATTTTTTAAATTAACATTTCTTCTGGTCCACTTAGTCACATATTCAGGCTTTTTAAACTTTTTCCAAATTTCATTATTTAACCCCAATCTCAGACTTCGCTATTGTACCCATCCTTGATTCTTTTTAGTAGCCTGTATAATCTCCACTCTTTTGATCTTCTACTCCTAGATCATATTCCTTCTTCTTTACTCACTTATCCTTCTTGCCCCATTCTCCCATCAAAATTTCAGTTCCTTTTGTGACATGTAGACTTTGATCCCCAACTCTTCCAAAGAAAACCACAGGAAGCAGAATCTCAAAGCTCCAAAGGCCTCTTTTTTGCACATCTACTAATATGATATTACTTAAGTTTTTAAAATATCTTAAATAATTAAGATTTAATCTTCATTTTTATCTAAAAGATTTTACATATTTATATTTATATGTTTATCTAAACCTATATATATGTTTATGTGATAATCATTTGGTATCTATAGTGGTACCAACAACCTTAGTTGCTCCTACATAACATAGCCATAGTATCGAGAAATTTCTAGTTCCTTTTCCCTCTGGATGAAAAATTGCAGTTTTCCCAAAAAAGGGTATTTAGCATTATGCTCATCCTCTTGCTGAACCTTCCTTTTCATGGTCTCACACTCTGGCCACTGCTCTTTTGTGATGGGGCTTGACATTACTGGTTCAGGAAAATTGGGCTTCCTCCATGGAATTGTTTACAAGCCAAAATCTTGCAGTAGAATTTGGGTTTGAAGCTTATGTTGTGGCTGGAACTTGGTCACAGCAGTGCATTCTGGCTCCCACTGGAAAAAAGTGCAAGATGATGTTTTGTAGGGTGTAGGTAGAGCAGCAGCAGACTGAGATACACTAGGCTTGATAGACTTGGTAAAACCCAGTAGTGTTGCATTGTTTGAAATTGGCCAAGCTGGTTTGGCAGGACCAATTGAAGACATGTTGGCACTAGCTGGTTGAGATGCATTGACTGCCTCAGATTGGGTTGTGTTGGAATGAAGCTGGACAGGGTAGGATGCAGTGGGCCTACATGAAGGAAGAGACTGTGGCCTGCAAGAAGGAGGTTGAGGTTGAGACTTGTCCAGCCTTGGAAAAGCTAAAGGTGCTAACTTGACCTTTCCAGGTGGGGGCATCTCATACACTGGTGGAGATGGACATTCATTGCCAACACTGCTGTCTTGTTTTGGGGCTTTAACTTGAAATTTTTTAGGCCCTTTGCACTCATGTGGGGTATGCAGCTGTGATTTGATAGCTGGAGAACACTTTGAGCCTTTGGTGGTGCTTGAGTTTCCCAGGGCCTGACAAGAAGATGGCCCTATGAAGTTATCATTCTTATTCCCTAGTGTATGAAAGACCTGCACTGATTCGAGCAGTTGCATGCCCAGGGAGCTTTGAGGCTTTTTAAAGTTCTCTTGGCTAAGCTCAGATTGACTTCTGTTGTGCTTTGCTTTGGGAATGGTTGTCTTCTCTGACTTTCTTTTGTTCCCTCTCTGCTTACTCTCTTCAGCCTTATTGGAGATGTTTTCACTGATAATTTTATTCTTTTCCTGTCCATGGCCTTTAGCTTTGCTGACCCTGCTGTATGTGGCTTTTGGAGGTTCGATGTGAAAATGCTTGGATGTGTTCACAGGAGGTCTGTCACTGGATGCAGCAGTAAACACAATCACTTCTCCCTCCAGTAGACACTTTGGGTTCTGGTGCTGAATTTTAGCCTTTGGAAATTCATTGGCAAGTTCAATAACTCCATTCTTTTTTCTGATTGGGCCAGTGTACTGAACTTTTCCACCTTGATGTTGTTTGTACCACTGGCTTTGTTGGCTGTGGGAATTTTGGATTGTTCAAGACCTGTCAATAAGTGGAAAATGGGCAATATCTTCCACCAATGTAGCAATATATGGAAGACCATTGCTAGACTCAGTTCCATTTTTGAATGTCCCTTGGTTCTGAAGATTTAGGCTATTATTTTACATATTGGTATTTTCAGAAGCAGACTTTCCCTCTTAGCCCAAAATGTTAATGCAGGCTCAAAGTTGTGAATGTCAGGAATTTCTAAAGGAGTACATGAGGAGTGTGATTTTTGTTTGGGATTTAGTAGGCATCCAGAGGCTTTGAAAGCTTGGTTTTAATTTCATCCAAATTCTCATTGTCTACTTGTTATAAGTATGGGGCTGGAGACAGGGCAACATATTGATAGAACTTGGGACTGGAGCTATTAATGAAAAGTCTCCAATGTTACTATCAAGTTTCTGAGCATTTGTACTACTGCAGGACTTGAGGAATTCTGGAGTTTGTGCAAGACAAAATGTCTGCCTTGGAGGTTGCAATTCTAGAAAGTCTCCATCCCCATGGAAATTTCCACCACTAAAGGTACTCAAGAAAAGCCAGTCCCTAGGAAGTAGGATCTCCCAGCTACACACTAATACAGGAATCAAGCCCTTGTCAACAGGGCACATTTTTATTGACTCTTCTTAAGACCATGGATAGGACCCTGTGTTAGGAGAGAGGTGGTTATTGCTTGAGTTGCTACTGCTGGTCTTTTGATGCAATTTTTCTTTCTATTTCATAGGACTGTTGTAAGTTTTAAAAAGTTAAAGTCAGTTTGAAAAAGATGAAATATTTTGTGCTTGGTGTGTGGCTTAGTAGTAGAGCTCTTGCTCACTATGCTCTCGGCACTGATTTTAATCACAAACACATAAAAATGAAAACAAGTTTTTAAAGACTAGAATTCTCATAGACAGTGCACTCATTTCTCTCTGCCCTCCTTGTGAATATAAGAATATGGTAAGCCATGGACTAGGAGATAAAGTGGAGTTCTCCCCCATGAAATATATAAAGAAGGACATGTTCTGTGCACACTGAGATCCTTTGTACAGTATCACTTAAAACAAGGAAATTAAAGAAAATTAATCTGAGCATGAAGGTTTGGAAGTGTTTTCTAAAGATACCTAAGCAATAGGTTATGGTACAGAATTAAGTACAGTGTTGGGGGTTTTCCAGGACAGTGAGGCCTCATTCAGTGTGCTTCTGGGGGACTCTTAAATGCATCATGGATGACCATTACAGTGTTTTGGATTACACATTTTTATTTACTTATTTAATTTTTGGTGTTTGGGGTTTGAACTCAGGTCTTATACTTTTGAGGTATGCATGATACCACTACATCCATGGTCTCAGCCCTCCCCCTCATATAGAATGTGAAACTTCAGAGTGCTGTGTGAGAAGAGTGATTGAAATCTCAGGACTTGGACTCCTCCTTTCTGTCGACTCACCAACACTCTTCTGAGGATTTGTCTCTCCCTTTGAATGCTAATCATTCTTTTCCCTTTTTTCACCTTTGTGCTTACCTTGTAAACTCCTTTGTGATGGGTTGAGCAGTCCCAGAGTGGAAGACTCCAGAGGTGGAAACCGGTGTTAGGACGCATTCAGTCTGAACTTGTTTTTGTACCATCACCATTTCCGGTTGAAGGACAGAGGCCCTACCCCCTGCATATGAAACACTGCCATAGGATTGCAGGCTGGAGACAAGTTCTAGAGATATCAGAGGCCCCAATATGTTTTGATTATAATAATAGACCTCACTTCTTTCCTGGTAGGGAAATGACAGACTATGTCCTTGATTTGGTATCTGAGATGGTGCAACTTGAACAAATTTGGCAGGCAATGACGGATACAGTGGAACCACTATGTTGGCAGCTGAAGTAGAGATTTGGCTCTGGCCAGTAAATTGAGATGACATGGTGATGCTACAATGTTGGTAAAGGTAGGCATTACCCATGAGTGACTGGAAAGAGGTGTCAGAGTCTGATGGCTCTAGCCATGCTGGAGTGACATCTGGACCAGAGTCTCTGGAGAAGTTGCAGACTCTTCCTGTTAGGGAAGTAGCATTGCTCATCACAGGAAGAGAGACCTGCAGAGAATTGTCAATTCCAAGTAAAGGTGGATTTTGGAAATTTTCTGTAGGAAGAAAGAGGGTGATAAAAACTGAAGAGATTCACAAAGTCTCACTTTATTTGCTGAGCAGTATTAGCTTAAGGTTGTTGTAAACAATAAGTCACTAACACCATTACTCACTGAGATACCCAAAATCAAACAATATAGGGGGCTACAGGTGAAGCAGTTTATTCCTCTTCTGATGAACTGCCTTTTTCTAATTTGGGTACAGAAATCCCAAAGTAGCCAGTTTCTACATTGTTCCCTGGCTAAAAGCAGCCTTCTCTTTAACCTTTTTCCATGAGCCTGCACTAGTACAATCTCATAACTGTGTTCCAGAATTGAAGTATTTTAAGACTAAGATATCCTTAGAGAACTTCTGATCTTACCATTTTACAGGTGAACAAACTGAAGGCCTGAGAGGTCAGACCTATGCCTTCAAGTTCTCCCACCAAGATCTATCTGGTGCCGGGACCTGGTAGCACAGGCCTGTAATCCTAGCTTCCCTTGAGGAAGAGATTCTAAGGACTTGATTTGAAGCCAGTCTAGGCAAGTAGTTTGCAAGACCATTTCTCCAAAATATCCAACTCAAAAAATGGCTGACACAGTGGCTCACTTGGTAGAGTGCCTGAATAGCAAACATGATGTCCTGAGTTGCCAGTAAGGCAACAAAATATCTCCTTGTTATCTATATCAGGTTATAGAACCTTACTCTCTTACCAGGATTCTGTCTTTTGAAAAAAGACCAAAAATCAGGTGAAATAGAGCTTTTAATAATTGCTTCTTGTTTTCTTATTCATTACAAACTAGTATTACTAGCTAGGCCATGACTCAAGTTTGTAATTCTAGCTACTTGAGTGGATGAGACCTAGAGAATTGTTATTTGTGACAAGCATAGGCAAAAAACATAGTTCACCAGATCCCATCTCAACCACAATTGCACATGCCTGTCATCCTAGCTAGGTTGGGAAGTATAAAGTAGGAGCAACACACTCCAGTCCAGCCCACTCAAAAAGTGAGACATATTTAAAAAATAACTGGAGCTAAAATGGCTGTCAGTGTGGATTAAATTATAGAGCACCTGCTGGAAGTCAAGAAGCCGAGTTCAGTCACCAGTACTTCCAAGAATGAAAGACAGGAAGGAGGAAGGAAGGAAGGAATGAAAAATGAAAGGAAGGAAGGAAGGCAAGAGTATGCTATTACCAATTTTACCTTACTGTCTCATTTTCTTTGTGCAAGTCACATGTCATTTCATAGAGTTCACTTACAACACAGACCAGGTGGTAAATGTAAAGGCTCATTGTTTGACCTCGTAAAACCTTACTTCTGATCCTAAGTCAAAATGACTACCCGAGAGTTAGTTTCTCAAAAAAATGCCTTTTGGAAAAATTTTTATTTAAACTTTCTCATCCACAAGTGTTATGGTTATTATTAAGTTTTTATCAATAATTCATGTATTGTTATTGAATATATTACCATTCAATAATAATAATGGTAACTGATCCAAGAATAAAAGTGACATTTATACATGATTTGTATGGAGGAATATATAGTAAGCTCTGCAAAGACAGACAAACTACAAAAAACAAAAAAAAGAATAAGTAGACATTAACATAAATTTGGATATGTAGTCAGCATCAAAATTGCCTAGGCTGGCCTTAAACTTACAATCTTCCCACCTCAATCTCTGAGTGGCTAGGGTTGCAAGCACCACCACCCCACCTCTATTTCTTTTGAATGTATTTCTAACCATTACATGCACACAGAGAAACTATAGCCTTAAAAAGGGTATAACAAGCAGATCAATGAAGCAAATGTAAATATTTAGGGAATCAATAAATAGTGGTATGAATCTGGGTGCATCTGTAGCCCCAGAACTGTGGAATGCTGAAGTGGAAGGGTTCTTTGAGCTCATGTTCAATGTCAGATTGAGCCAGATAGAAAGACCTTCTCCCCCAATCAGCACATAAAACAAAACAAAATAAAATGGTATAAAGTTGAGAGTAAAGCAATAAGTGTAGTAGATAATAATCCTACTAGACAGGTAGTTCAATTAATGTAGCCACATAAAAATAAAAAAAAACACTTAAAAAGTATTTAAGAAGGACTATGACTGTTTCTATATTTATCCTGAAAAGCTAGCTAATGGTCATCTTGAATTTACAGGGACATATCATACCTAAATTCTGAAAAAATTAACACTAAAATTCAACTAAAACAATGAAAAAATATGGGTGAGGTTTCATGATATATGAACTGAGTGCCTTATAATTGGTAAATATGCACTCTGTCCTTGAATTACACCTGCAGCCCAAAACAATTCTTCCAAATGTTGAAAATCTGAAAGATTTAGCAACATTGTTTTAGATAAATGTGGAATTAGAGAGGTGCAGACTGACTTTTTATTCTAAGAAAGTTCTTTCTTTTGATTCTTGTGTCTAAATACTGTTACTGACTATTAATAACTATGTATTCTGTATTAGGAAGAAAGTTATTGGCTTGAGTCTGTAGTGGTAACATTTACCTAACAAATGTTAGACCTTGAGTTCAAACTCCAGTAGTGTGAAAAAAGCAAAAATATTTTGAAAAGATAAAAAGTGGCTTTAGCTTGAAACTTTTTTCTGATTGAAGTTAGATTGCATGATTTTAAAAAATCCATGTATTTTAATAATCAGAATGAAATAGGACACTGATAATTCTGTTACATCAGACTTCTCTAGAACCCTCTTTCTTTGTGTGTTTACTGGAAGAATCATTCCTAAAATATTCATGTTCAAAGCTGTCAAGTGTGATCTGTGTCCAGAGTCGGTTGAAAAAATACAATCAAATGTAACCGTTCAGATAAACTGCCTTTATGGGTGATACACTGTTCTACCCTTATTTACTTTCCTAGTCCAGCAATACAAGCATTTGCCAAAACTGACTTCAGTTTGTTTTGTTCTGTGAATATTTCTCACTATGCTTTTTGTGTGTTAATTTAAAAATTGTTAGTTCTCTTAAACATTCTGTACCAGACTATCTTTTTTCTTGAGAATCTCTCCCTACTCTACATCTCTCTCATTGTTAATTTTCTTCCTTCCCTCACTTTTGTATTTTCTTCACTCCCTTCAGTTACTCTCAGCTTATGCTTAAATAAAAGAATCCCAAACTTCCTCACTCTAGAAAATCTCCCTTCATTTAACTCAGTCTTATCTTTCTTTCCTTCCTTTTTCTCTTTTCACGTAGTTTAAACAGAGCATTCCAAAACCACTGGATAATTTTGATCAGTGTAAATTTGAAATACTAAAGTGGAAATATTAGTAGAGGGAGACTATTGTAGATGAAACATCTTGGCATACAGTGCTACTTTTTTAATACCATCTAGTTTTTTCTCTGGTTCTGTTGAAAGTAACAGTCTCAAGAAGTCTCTTATTTCACTATTCATCTGCCTTTAGAGTTAATATTAGAGGACAAAAAGGAACAGAGCATGGGCAGGATGTCATCCTCATTTAACAAATGAGGAAATATTTCAAGAGAGAGTATACTATCTGTCCAAAGTCACATATCTAGTAAATGTCAAAGACAAAATTGAAATTATGTTCCCATATTTCCAGTTCAATACTTCCCCCTTAATTTAAGCTATTTTGACTCTAGTACTAAATTTAGGATCATGGAGGAAATCTACCTTTTTCATTAGTTTTAAAAAAGATGTTTTTAAAAATGTTTATTTCCTTACCTGACATGGTCAGAGAAGAGTTAACATTAACTGTAGATACAAGAAGTGAGGAGATGATATGTGTCTGGGTAGCTGAAGCTGAACAGTTCATGTGTCAAGTCCAAAGGACACTTGTAACTGATAATTGGTCAATGGTCACTTGCAGTGATTCAAATTTGTTTACAGACAACTCCATGGAAACCCCAAGATTCTACCCCATGGCAGGAGGCTTTTTGGGAGAACAATGTCATAACATTGGTGGTTTAAACTTATGAAGTAGCCAATAGCAAGATCCAATTCCTAACCACAAAGCGGGATTGGTTTGAACTCATAAGAGCCCCTTAATGAGTGAGCTCTGAGGAGTTGAAATCCTGAAAGGCAGATTTTTTTCAGTCTGTCTTTCCCG
The DNA here is from genome assembly GCF_047511655.1 of Castor canadensis. Taxonomy (NCBI): domain Eukaryota; kingdom Metazoa; phylum Chordata; class Mammalia; order Rodentia; family Castoridae; genus Castor; species Castor canadensis. The sequence goes on from NC_133400.1 coordinate 62,592,292, forward strand.
TTTTAGGGAAATCATCTCAATGGTTCTTATAAATGGTCATTAATAAAGATGTTCATAATTTTATATTTTACATTCTAACACATACTATAATTATATACTTCATATATAGTTAATATCCTTGGGGAGGAAGGGAAGACATATTGAGGTTTAGCAATTATAGTTATTCTGAATTCTGAAACTATTTCAATTGATTTGAATAGTGAACTTACTGGGTAAGGTAAGGGTTAAAGAGTCTTTTTTGTAATTTTGTTGAAGTGTATTTTGAAGTTCACTAAGTGCTCCTTGTAGAAGTGATGTGATCCAAGGTCCTTCTCTTTTAGATTCTTCTTTCATGGCCTGTGCTGGGCCTGGGCTAGGTTGGACTTGCATTTTCTTCTCTCCTTCACTGTGAGAATTGTTTGTTGGAGAAGCCTTGATTTTGGAGTCTTACTGGTATGGATGCTACTTCCTGTGAAGCTTGAGAAGCAAGCTTTTCCATAGCCACGTGATTTGAGAAATGGACTCTGCCCATTTGACACAATACCAGAGAGGCAAAATATTCAGCTGAATTTAACTCTTTTGGAGTGTTGTCACAATACTTTTTCCATAATTTCTTGTCCCTAGCTCTTTGGGTCATGCAGATATCCCACACTCTGTTTCTTTCATCCATGAGAAACATCAACTTAGTTTCTCTCTTTTTTAACAAGTAAAACCATTGTGGCAGTTAGTCTAGCATCTTCCCCCTTGAAAACAGCCAGTATAGAATCTTGGGCCTCTTGCATTCTGTCTGCCATGCGTGGGTGCAAGGTCAGGAAAAATAGTGAGATGAATAGTTAGAAAAAAAAGAAGACATTAGTGGAGCACAATAAAAGTAAGAAAAAGAAGATTCATGAGAATTTTTTAGGTTCTGTGTGAAACAAATCTACACAACTTGACCTCATTTTGTGTTAACATAAAAGTTCAATATTTTTTATGTAGCTAAATAATCCAGAAGTTGTTTTGAGTTCTGTACACTAAGGGGAAATATCTTTTTAAGTAAATATTTAAGATTTTGTTTTATGTCACACTGCTCATTTATATCATTCATTAGTTTGTTTGTATATTATAGACTGCTTCTAAAGGTTGTTTTTTTTTACTTCTTTATTCTTGTCATATTTTTTAGCAATCCACATTGTTAAGACACTTTAAAGATTTTTTTCATGAAGATTATTTACTTTTTAGCATTATTAACTAACTTGAACTTTAGGATTTTGTGGAAAAAATAATAAAAAGGGCATGTGGAAGGGCACTTTGGAGAATTAAATGTGTCCCCAAACATAAGGAATGGACTTTTGCAGTAAGCCCAGTTTGATCTGGATTGCCTTTGCTTTTCATACCCTGGTTAGTGATTCTCTTCTTGTGACCAAAATTGCTACGTAAATATACTCATAACTGTAGTTTTAGCTCAATAACCAACTTTAATCACCACTCTGCTTTCAGTTACACAAATTGAGAAAAAAAGATATTTTTTTCTCTTCTTTGTCATTGCCATATCTCCCCTTCAAATCATTCTACCCATGTGAGAGAATGTCTACATTTCCAGGCAACATCATCATGCTTCTCTTCTAATTCCACTTTTTATGTGAATGTAAGAACATACAACACATCATCAATGGCAGGAGCAGGTCACATAGTTCTCATTTTGCCTGGCAAAAATGCCAGAGTTCAACCACCACCCAGTCCTTTGAAATCCTTCATAAAACCCCAACAAAAGAGGCTCAAATGTATGGAACCTATATTGAATCTTGTATAGAATGTATATCAACCACATTCATCTTCCTTACTTCCTTCTTTTATAATACCCATCCCTTAGCTTTACCAGTTTATCATTCCTGTTTTTTGTTGTTTAATTCTGTGTTATCATTTAATGCGATTTTTGCCTTCATATTATATCTTTATAAGTATTGTGCTTAAGTCAATGTATCCCTCCTCCACTGCAAGTACTTACCTTTCCCCCATCCTGTGCTGTTTAACAGTTTTCAGCATGTTTCTTTGCATCTTGTTCCTACACAGATGTGATGTTTTGCATTATTATTTACTATCTTTCTTTTTTTCCCCCATCGCCTGTTCTCCTACCAGGCTCACTGAATACATGCTCTGTATCTATTTCTATGTATATATACTATTGCTTGTATTTTTATTGAGCCTACATTACACATAAGAGAGGAAAACATCAGACATTGGCTGACTAATTTTACTTATGATGTTTTCCAGTTCTATCCACATTCCTGCAAAGGACAAAATTTCATTCTCCTTTATGGTTGAATAAAGTACCATTGCATGCAAACACTACATTTTCTTAATCTATTCATTAGTAGCAAGGCATCTTGCTTGTTTCCATAGCTTAGTTATTGTGCATAATGCTGCAATGAACATGAGTGTGTAGGTGTCTTTATCGTAACCTGACCTACATTACTTTGGTTATGTCCCTGGGAATGGTTTTGCTAATCAGTTGACATTTCTATTTTTGGCTTTTGAGGAGACTCCAGACTGTTTTTCATGGTTGTTATATCAATTTACATTCCCACCAACAGTGTATGAGGTTTCCTTTTTTCCCCACATTCTTGATGACATTTTTTGTTGTTGTTTGTTTTCTTAATGATAGCCATTCTAACAGGAATGAGGGGGGAACCTTAACATGGTTTTGGTTCACAATTCCTTTGGCCAAGGATATTGAGCATTTCTTCATGTTTTGTTTTCTCTTTTGTTAATTCATTTATTCACATGTGCATATATTGAGTCATTTCCATCCTTCCCCTCTCAGTTCCAGGCAGGTTCTGTTCTGCTATTATCACTAATTTTGTTGAAGAAAAGACACAAGCATAATAATGAAGACAAAGCGTTTTTGCTAGTTGATTTAAGGATAGCTATACAGAGAAATTTCTAACATTACTTTTGTGTACCCGTGTGTTACCACCCATGTTGATTCATCTCTAACTGATTTTTACACTGGTTCCTGACTGCCTTCTTATGATAACCTCTGTTACTTTAAAGTTTCTGCATTAGTTCCTCTGCAGTGGGGATGTCCAATGCTTTAAGGTATTGGGTTTTCTACCTATTTCTATATCTTCCTTATGTGCTCTCCCCTTGTCATGGCACCCAAGTCCAACTACATTGCTGCATTTGCCCTAGACCTAAAGTCTGCATATGAGGGAGAACATACAATTTTTGGTCTCTGAGCCTGGCTGACCTTACTCAGAATGATGTTCTCCAGTTCTGTCCATTTACCTGTAAATGATAATATTTCATTCTTCTTCCTGGCTAGTAAAATTCCATTGTGTACAAGTACCACATTTTCTTGATCCATTCATCAATAGTGGGGCATCTTGGTTGTTTCCATAATTTGGTTATTGTGAATAGCGCCACAATAAACATGGGTGTGGAGGTACCTCTGGAGTAACCTGTGTTGCATTTCTTAGGGTACATCCCCAGGAGTAAATTTGCTGGGTCATATAGCAGGTCTATGTTCAGATTTGTAAGAAGTCTCCAAATTATTCTCCAGAGTGGTTGTACCAGCTTGCATTCCCACCAGAGTGGACTAGTGTTCCTTTTCTCACATCCTTGCCAACACATGTTTTTGGTGGTGTTTTTGATGATGGCTATTCTAACAGAGGTGAAGTGGAATCTTAGTGAGGTTTTGATTTGCATTTCTCTTATGGTTAGAGATGGTGAGAATTTTTCATTTGATTTTTGGCCATTTTTATTTCTTCTTTTGAGAAAATACTACTTAGTTCAGTTAGCCATGTCTCAATTGGTTCACTGATTTTAGGAGAGCTTCATTTCGTAAGTTCTCTGTATAGTCTGGTTATCAGTCCCTTACAGCTGTGGTGGTCTTTTCAGTTTACAGACTATTTCTTTTGTTGTGCAGAATCTTTTTAATATTATGAAGACCCATTTATTCATCCTTTCTTTTAGTTGCTGGGCTTCTGGAATTCTATTGATGATGTCTTTGCCTACACCTATTAGCTCCAGAGTGTTTCTTGCTCCTTACTGTAGTAACTTCAGAGTTTCAGGTCTGATATTTAGGTCCTTGATCCATTTTGAGTTGATAGTAATACAGAGTGATAGACATGGATCTAGTTTCAGTTTCTTGCAGACAGGTAACCACTTTTCCCAGCAGCATTTGTTGAAGAGGCTGTCTTTTCTCCATCACATATTTTGGCAGCTTTGTCAAAAATGAGGTGGCTATAGTTGTGTGGATAAATATCTGGGTCCTCTATTCTGTTCCACTGGTCCTCAAATCTGTTTTTGTGTCAATACCATGCTGTTTTTACTGCTATTGCTTTGTAATATAGCTTGAAATCATGTATTGTAATACTTTTAGCATTGCTCTTTTTACCGAGTATTGCCTTGGCTATGGTCTCTTGTGTTTCCAAATGAAGTTTAGGGTAGAATTTTCAATCTCTGTGGTGAAAGTCATTGGGATTTTGATGGGGATTGCATTAAACTTGTAGATTGCTTTTGGTAGTATTACCATTTTTACTACTGATCCATGAGCATGGGAGATATTTCCATCTTCTGTAGTCTTCATCAATCTTTTCCTTCAGGAGATTGTAATTCTCCTTATAGAGGTCTTTCACATCCTTTGTTAAATTTACTCCTAGGTTTTTTATTTTTTGGTGGGCTATTGTGAATGAAATTTTTTCCATATATTCCTTCTCAGTTTGTTCATTGTTGGTGTATGGAAAAGCTAATGATTTTTTAGCTTGATTTTGTATCCTGCCACAAAATAAAAAATCCTGCCATAAGTATATTGTAGCTGTTTATGTTGTCTAAGAGTTTTAGAGTAAGTGTTTTTGGATCTTTAAGGTATAGGATCATATCATCTGCAAATAAGGAAATTTTGACAGTTTCTTTACCCACTTGTATTCCTTTTATTTCTTCTTCTTGCCTAATTGCTCTGGCTAGAAATTCCAGTAGTATGTTGAATAGAAGTGGGGAGAGTGGGCACCTTTGTATTGTTCCTGATTTTAGGGGGAATGTTTGTGTTTTTCACCATTAAGTATAAGTTGGTTTATCATATATAGCCTTTACAATTTTGAGGTACATTCCTTCTATTCCTAGTTTTCTTAGTGTTTTATCATGAAGTGGTGCTGGATCTTGTGAAAGGCTTTTTATGAATCAATTGAGATAATGAAGTGGTTTTTGTTTTTGCTTCTACTCATGTACTGTTTTACATTTATAGATTTGCCTATGTTGAACCACCCCTGCATTACTTGGATGAAGCATATTTTGTCATGTTGCATGATATTTCTGATGTGTTGTTAGATTCAGTTTGCCATTATTTTATTAATGATTTTTACATCAATATTCATTAAGGAAATTGACCTGTAGTTCTTTTTGGAGGTGTCTTTGTCTGGTTTTAGGATGAGAGTAATACTGGCTTCATAAAATTAGTTAGGCAGTGTTATGTCCCTTTCTATTTTGTGGAGAGTTTAAGCAGAGTTGGTATTAGCTCTTCTTTAAAAGTTTGATAGAATTCAGCAGTGAATCCATCAGGTCCAAGACTTTTCTTTTTTGGGAAGCTCTTGATAGTTGCTTCTATTACTTTTTGTGTTATCAGTCTATTCAGGTGATTAATGTCATCTTCATTCAATTTTGGGTGGTTGTAAATTTCTAGACATCTGTCCATTTCTTTGAGATTTTCAAAATTTTATTAAAGTATGGGCTCTCAAATTAGTGTCTGATAATATTCTGGATTTCCATGATGTTTGTTGTTATCTTTACTTTTGCATTTCTGGTTGTACTGATTTGGGTTTTTTATTTCCTCATTTTAATCAGGTTTGCCAGGGACCTGTCAATCTTATTTATTTTTTCAAAGAACCAGCTTTTTTGTTTCATTGATCATTTGTATAGTTTTTTTTGTTTCTATTTCATTGATTTCAGCCCTTATCTTAATTATTTATTTCCTTCTACTTTTTTTGGCATTTGCTTGATCTTGTTTTTCTAGGAATTTGAGCTGTAGTGTCAGGTCATTGATTTGAGATCTTTCTGTTCTTTTAATACATGCACTTATGGCTATAAAGTTACCTCTTAGGACTATCTTTGCTGTGTCCCATAGGTTCTGGTAGGTCATGTTTTCATTTTTATTAATGTACAGGAAACTTTTAATTTCCTCTTTTATTTCATTGATGACCCACTTGTCATGGAGCAATGTTTTTTTCAGCTTCCAATTGTTTACATGTTTTTTTACTGATGTTTTTGTTGTTGATTTCTAATTTTAAGACAGAATGCATGGAATTATTTCCATTTTCATATATTTGCTGAGGCTTGCTTTGTGCCCTAAGATATGATCAGTGTTGGAGAAGGTTCCATGGGCTGCTGAGAAGAAGATATATTGTGCAGAAGTTGTATAAAATATTCTGTAGATATTAGCTAGTTCCATTTGATCTATAGTGTGATTTAGATCTAAAATTTCTGTATTGATTTTTTGTTTGGATGACCTATCTATTGGTTTTGCAGTTATTAAAAGACTCCCACTAACATTGTGTTGGAGTTTATATATGTTTTAGGTCCTGCAGATTGTGATTGATCAAATGGAGTGAATTTTATTGATCAATGTAGATTTGAAGTCTACTTTGTCTGAGTAAGTATTGCTACCCCTGCTTGTTTTGGGGGACCATTGACTTGGTAAATCTTCTTCCAGGCTTTCACTCTCAGCCAGTGCTTATTTCTGTCCATGAGGTAATTCTCCTGTAGGCAGCAGATTTTTGGATCTTCCTTTTTAATCCAGTATGCCAATCAATGTCTTTTGATGGGGGAATTTAATCCATTCATATTCAGTGTTAGTATTGATAAATATGTGGTGATCCCTGTCATGTAGTTGTCTTTGTTGATTAAGGGTTTGATTGTGTGTAGCTTAATCAGGGTTACTTTTTACTTTCTTGCTTTTCATTCACATTTGGTTTGATATTGCCTACCCTTTCATGGTTTTTTTTTCTTTCATTTTCTGTGTGTAGAATTCCTTGGATAATCTTTTGTAGTGGAAGCTTGGTGATCATATATTGTTTTGATTTCTGCTTATCATGGAAGACTTTTATTATTCCATGTATTTTGAATAATAGTTTTGCTGGGTAGAGTATACTAGGACTGAAGTTATTTTCATTCAGTGCTTGGAAGTCCTCACTCTATGCTCTTCTGTTTTTAATGTTTCTGTTGAGAAGTCTGTTGTGATTTTTATGGGTTTACCTTTGTATGTTTTTTGTTTTTTCTTTCTTGGAGCCTTTAACATTCTTTCTCTAGTCTCTGTACTTGTTGTTTTAATGATAATATGATGTGGGGTAGTTCTATTATGGCCAGGTTTGTTCAGTTTTCTAGAGGCTTCCTGTACCTGAATGGGTGTAGTTTTCTCTAGATTTGGGAAATTTTCTGTTATTATTTTGTTGAATATATTATGCATTCATTTTGCTTGCACCTCTTCTCCTTCTTCAATGCCCATGATTCTCAGGCTTGGTCTATTGATGGAGTCAGTGAGTTCTTGGATTTACTTTTCACAAGTCTTGAGTTCTTTTAACTAATAGTTCTTCAGTTTTTCCTTTAATTGCCATTTCATCTTCAAGTTCTGAGCTCTGTCTTCTGTTTGTTGTATTCTGCTGGAATGTACTTCCATTTTGTTTTGTATTTCTGTTTCAATCTTTTTTCTAAGGTTTTCCATATTGTCGGTTACTTCCTCTTTAATATTGTCAATTTTTGCCCTTAATTCCTTTATCTTTCTGTTTATGGTGGTCTCAATTTCAGTTTGGTGTTTATTTAGTGATTGTATGACTTCATTTATTTGTTTCTGGGTTTTCTCATATTCTTTGTTTTTGTTGTCTTTGAATTTCTTGAGTGCCTCCTGTACATTTTTTGTTGACAATGTCTATTAACAGCTCTATGAAATTCTCATTTATTACTTGTAGGATTTCTTCCTTCAGTTTGTTCTTGTGGGCTTTGTTGGATTCCTTCATGTAGTTTCTATTTGCTTTGTTGGAGTCTGCATCTGGGTATCCATTTTTTTCACTTTGCTCTAACTCCTGTACTACTTTATTTTGGGGGATGTTTCCGTCCCTTTTTCTTCTTCCCATATTTCCACTAAGTACCGTTTCTGTCCATGGACTATATGTAATGTTAGTATTAGCTGGGAAATAATATTAATACTAACAAAACCAAGAGATAAAGATAAAAAAGAGAAAGAGATGGAAAGGTAAAAGGAAGAGAGAAGAGAAAACAGAGGAAAAGAGAAATAAAAAGAAAAAAAAAGGGAGAGATGGTAGGTGATCAAACAGCAAAGCAGGCATCAAATCCCTTAAAGAAGGGAAAAAAATTCACCAGTTCTGGAACAGTAGAATTGTAGTCTTAGTTGTGATGTTACTCCTTTAGTATCCAGACCTGTCTGTGTGAGTCTCTTAGGCAGATTGGGAGCCCTCCTGTGGCCAGGGGCATGTCCCTGCAGAGCAGAGATTGTGCCAGCCTGTGCAGAGCTGGCAGTCCTGCCAGCAGAGCAGAGATCATGTGTGTATGGATCCCCAGCTGGGCAGGCCTTTGGGGCACAGGCTTGCAGAGTGGATATTGTGTACACTTGTGCAGGCCTGAGGGGCATGATCCAATGGAGTGGATACCAGTTTAGGCCTGTGCAGACCTGGGGTCCCAGCCCAGTGGAACATAGATATTGTGTGGATCACAGGTGTTCCAGGCCTTGGGGCCATGGACTGGCAGAGCAGAGATTGTGTAGGCCTGTGCAGGTGTGTGGGTGTGGCTCAGCAGAGATCGTGAATGTCTGTGGATCCCCGATTTGGAAGGCCTTAAGGGCTCATTTGGCAGAGATGGTGCAGTTCTGAGGGGTGAGAGTTTGAAGTAGCATGACCCTGGCATGACTAAGGAGCAGGGCCAGAGGATCTGAGATCCCATGCCATGCAGAGCAATGGCTTCATTGGCCTATGGGTCAGGGATTGGCATGCAGTGCCTTCTATTCTTTTAGTATATTGTGGCCTGGAGAAGCCTTCCACAAGCTAGGGGTTCAGATTGCTGATGTTTCAGCTCTACCTGGTGTTTTACCTTAGTCAAGGTGTGTCTCCAGCCTCTCAGCAAAGTCCCTGGATCATGGAGGTCAGGAGGTCTGGGGCTGTGTCCTTGTCACCAGCTTGGATTCTTAAACAGTTTATTTTAAAAAGATGTATACATTTCACAGAAGAAATAAATTTGGAAGTGAATGAAACAAAAAGGCTTGATGGCAGTCAAAATTATCCATGTCAGGTATGCAGAAATTTAAATTTACACTTCTAGTAAAAAATTTTTACTGTCTTTAAAATGTAGCATATTCCAGATTGTTTCCTTTCACAATAAGTATGTCATAATGATAATTAATGCAGAATTTAAAAACATTTTAACTAATTCTAAAAGTTGAAATATTCCTAAAATCTGTACTAAGTTATGGCTTAATTTCATGTTAAGATTTGATGCAAAAATTTCTGTAAATTTTTTGTGATTCCATTTTTGTAAATTCCTTTAATGATAAAGAAGGTAAAAACAAATTTTAACCTTATTATTTCATAATTGAAGTGAAGAACAAGGTAACTGTAACAGACACTGGGCTGTATTCTTACAAAACTAGGTCATTCACAATGGCTTAAATTGGTAGTTTCTTATTACAAATTACAAGTGTCAAGTTTAAAGAATTAATTCTGTTGTATGGTCTCTATTTGTCTGAGCCAATAGGATCATAAAATCTACTAAGTTGCCCTTAGGCAAATCATATCTATTTGAAAAGAACCTTTGTTGTGTTGTACAAACAATGACCTTCCTCCTTATTTCACTTCACTACAGAAAATTGGGAACTATTATTAGTTTTTATCTACTCTCTTTAGTGAATATTACAATATATTAGAACTGGACTAAACACAGGTAACCACATGCAGGTAACACAGTACCACAGATTCATATACATAAAGAAAACAGAACAATGAAACTTCTTCTCATTGCTTTAAGTGGGACAGAGAGAGGGAGGCAGAGGGAGATGGAGGAGATGATCTAACCAATGTACAAAGCTATTCAGAGTTGTCACAACAAATTCTCCCTTTGTATGAATATATGCTAATAAAAGTGAAAAAAATGAATATTTAAGACTATGTTTTTATTTCTGATTGGTGTTTGTTGATTTGGTCTTATAATATTTTAAATTTTGCCTACTTTCCAGTTGCTGATCTCCACAAAAAGCATGTATGTTAATCACATTCAAATCTTAGTTTTCCTTTCCATTTACTACTCCTACCATTTGTGGTCTCCCTTTAGTGTGTGACCCATGTCCAATAATATTACTGAATTTGTGTTGTGTCTATAATCCTCATATGAGGGAGACCATGCAATTTTTGGCCTTCTGACACTGGCTAACTTTCCTTAAGATGACTTTCTCGAGTTCCATCAATTTACTTTCAAATGAGAAAATTTCATTTTTCTTTGTAGCTGAATAAAATTCCATTGTATATTAATATCACATTTTCTTAATTCATTCATTGGTAGTGGGGCATATTGGCTGTTTCCATAGCTTGGCTATTGTGAATAGTGTTGCAATAAACATGGATGTGCAGGTGCCTTTATAGTAACCTGAATTGCAAAACTTCAGGTATATCCCTAGGAGTGGTATTGCTGTATCATATGGCAGATCTATGTTTAATTTTTTAAAGAAGCCTCCATATTATTTTCCAAAGTGGTTGTACTAGCTTCCACTCCACCAGCAGTGTACAAGGGTTTCTTTTTCCCTGCACCCCTGCCAAAATTGGTTGTTGTTGTTGTTCTTGATGACAGCTCTTCTAACAGGGGAGTGGTGGAATCTTAGTTTTGTTTTAATTTGCATTTCTTTTATGGCCAGGGATGATGACTGTTTTTTAATGTGTTTTTGGCCATTTGGATTTCTTTCTTAGAAAAATTCTGTTTAGTTCAGTTGCCCACTTTTTATTGGTTTATTGATTTTGTGGAATCTAAATTTTTTGAGCTCCCTTTCTATTCTGGTTATCAGTCCTTTGTCTGACATATAGTTAGAAAAGATTTTCTCCCACTCTGTGGGTCATCTCTTCAATTAGGGACCATTTCTTTTGTTGTGCAGTAGCTTTTGAATTTCATGTAGTCCCATTTGTCCATCCTTTCTCTTAATTGCTAGGCTGCTTGAGTTCTACTGAGGAAGTTCTTGCCTATACCTATTGCTTCCAGATTATTCCTTGCTCTTTCCTGGACTAACTGCAAGATTTTGTGTCTGATTTTAAGGTCCTTAATGCACTCTGAGTTGATACTAGTACAGGGTGATAAACATGGATCTAGTTTCAGTTCTCTGCAGGTGGAAAACCACTTTTCCATGCAACATTTGTTGAAGAGGCTGTCCTTTCTCCATCATATGTTTTTGGCTCCTTTGTCAAAAATAAGCTGGGCGTAGCTGTGTGTATTCATATTCAAGTCCTCTATTCTGTTCCACTGGTCTTCATATCTGTTTTTGTGCCAGTACCATGCTGTTTTTATTGCTATGGCTCTAATATAGTTTAAAGTCAGACATTGTGATACCTTCAGTGTTGCTCTTTTGCTCATTAGTGCCTTGTCTATTAATGGTCTTTTGTTTTTCCCAGTGAACTTTAAGGTACAATTTTCATCCTCTGTGATGAATGTCATTGGGATTTTGATGAAAATTGCATTGAACAAGTACTTTGTTTTTAGCAGTAGAGCCATTTTTATTATGTTGAGTCTGTCAATCCATGAGCATGGGGAATCTTTCCATCTTCTGTAGTCTTCTTTGATTTCTTTCTTCAGTAGTTTTTAGTTTTCCTTGTAGAGGTCATTTACAATCTTTGCTGTGATTATTCCAAGGTATTTGATTTTTTCAGGCTATTATAAATGGAATTGTTTTCCTATAATTTTTCTCAATTTGTTCATTTTGGTGTATAGGAAGGCTATTGATTTTTATAAGTTGATTTTGTATCCTAATACACTACTGGAGTTATTTATGGTGTTGAGGAATTTTTGGGTGGAGGTATAGGATCATGGTGTCTGCAGATATGGATATATTGATTATTTCTGTACTTATTTGTATTCATTTTATTTCTTCCTTTTGCCTAATGCTCTGGCTAGGAATTCCAAGACTGTGTTTAATAGGAATGGGGAGAGTGGGCATCATTGTCTCATTCCTGATTTTAGGGTAAATGGTTTCAGTTTTTCTCCATTAAATATGATCTTGGCTATAGTTTTTTCATATATAGTCTTTATGATGTTGAGATACATTCCTTCTATTTATAGTTTTCTTAGTGCTTTTATCATGAAATGGTGTTGAATCTTATCAAAGGATTTTTTGCTTCTATGAAGATGTTCAAGTGTTTTTGTCTTTTCTTCTATTAATGTGCCATATTACCTTTATTGATTTCTGTATGTTAAACCATCCATGCATCCCTGGCATGGATCCAACTTGGTCATTGTGAATGATCTTTCTAATATGTTGTTGGATTCGATTTGCCATTATTTTATTTTGGATTTTAGTAACAATGTTCATTAAACAGATTGGCCTGTAATTCTCCTTTTTGGATATGTCCATGCCCCATTTTTGGATGAATGTAATACTGGCTTTATAGAATGCATTAAGCAATGTTCCTTTCCTTTCCACTCCATGAAAAAGTTTAAGGAGTGTTGGTATTAATTCTTCTTTAAGGTCTGGTAGAATTCAGCAGAGAATCTCTCAGGTCCTTGACTTTTATATTTTGGGAGACTCTTTTCTGCTGCTACAATTTATTATGTGTTATAGATCTATTTAGGTGGTTATTATCTTCTTGGTTCAGTTTTGGTTGGTTATGAATGTGTAAAAATTTGACCACTTCTTCTGGATTTTCCAATTTTTTGGAATATAGGGTTTCAAAGTAGTCTCTGATGATTTCCTGGATTTCCTTTGTGTTTATGGTTATCTCCCCTCTTTCATTTTTTGGTTTTACTCATTTGGGTCTTATCCCTCCTCATTTTAGTCAGATTAGCCCAAGCTTTGTCATTCTTGTTTATTTTTCAAAGATCCAGCTTTTTGTTTCATTGATTCTTTGTATGGTATTTTTGGTCTCTATTTCATTAATTTTGGTCTTCATTTTTATTGTTTCTCTCCTGCTTGTTTTGGGTTTTGTTTTTTCTTGTTTTTCTAAGAGTTTGAGATGTAGCATTCATCATTTATTTGAGGTCTTTCTGACTTTTAATATATGCACTTAAGGCTATGAACTTTTCTTTTAGGACTGCATTTGTTGTGTCTCATACATTTTGGTAGGTGGTGTTTCTATGTTCAAGAATTCTCAGGAACCCTGTCATTTCTTCTTTTATTTCTTGTATGACCCTCTATTGGTTAAGCAATGTGTTATTCTCCCTCCAATTATTTGCATATGTTCTTCTGCTGTTATTTTGATGGGTTTACCTTTATATGTTATTTGTTTTTTCTTTCTTATAGCCTTCAATATTATTTCTCTGTTTTATGTGCTTGTTCTTTTAATGATAATATACCATGGGTAGGTTCTATTTTGGTCATCTCTTTGGTGTCCTGGAGGCTACTTGTACCTGAATGGCAAAACTTTCTTAAGATTTGGGAAATTTTCTACTATTATTTTATTGAGTATATTATGTATCCCTTTGGCTTGCACTGCTTCTGCTTCTTCAGTCCCCATGCTTCTCAGGTTTGGTATTTTGATGGAGTCACTGACTTCTTGCATATTTCTTTCAAGGCTTTTGACTAACATTTCTTCAATATTTAAAAAATTTCTATTTTGTCTTTGAGCTCTGAGATTCTATCTTCCACTTGGTTTAGTCTGCCATAGTGGCTTTCCAGTGTGTCTTTTGTTTGACTAAAGGGACTTTTTTAGTTCCAGGATTTCTGTTTGATTCTTTTTTCTGAGGTTTTCCATATCTTTGTTCAACTCCTGTTTTACAATTTGTGTTGTCCTCTTTAATTCATATATTTCTATTTTTAAAATAATGTCCTTTGTTTCACTTTGCTGTTTGTTGAAGTCCTGTCTGAGTTCCTTTTTTTTTCTTTCTGTGTTTTCTCAAGTTCTTTATCTTTGTTGTCTTGAAATTTCTTGAGTGCATCTTGTACATTCTAGTTATCTGTGTCTAGGTTCTTCTCCATGAATTTCTTAGAGATTTCTTCCAGGATTTCTCTTTGAGTTTATTTTTGTTGGCATCACTGGGGTCCTTAGTGACATTTATCATTGCTTTGTTGGGGTCAGGAATTGGGTACCAATTCACTTTATTTTCTTCTGAAACTTACATTGAATTATTTTTTTGAGGAGTGTGGTTTCCATCCCTTTTTCTTCTTCTCATCACTCCACTTGCTGCTGTGCAACTATGTTTTTGATAGACTAGTTGGTGGTTTGATTGCCTGTTTTTTTTTTGCTTGATTTAATTTTTGTGTTGTGACTAACTTGGTTGTTAGTTAAGTTGTGCTCTTTCTGTCCCTGGCCTGGAGTTGTAATTTAGCCATAACAAATTCACAAGTTCAATGCCAGACCAGTTGCTTATATATTATATATGAAACTCCTTAGTGATAGTATCTATAAACAGTAGGACTTGGGAGGTTAATAGTTATTAGGCTAGATATAGAAATTTGTGTAATTGGTAAGGTGGCACTAAAAAGGGGGGTACATGGGTGGGTGGGGGATGAAGCATATGGACTGCTGTGTTTTGTGGCCCTTGTGTGTGTTTGGGTGTACTTCTGTTGTTGTAATGGAGGGTGCTTGACTCAGGGATTGCATGGAGCTGGTGTTGTATACAGTTGTTATATTAGGGTAGTCAGCAGGTGGTAAACGTAGGAGGGATTGGTATTGTTTGACATATCGAGGGATGATAGGTGAAGATGGAGTAAGAGTGGATTAGAAGGAGCAGAAAGAGTAGTTGGGAGGGAAAACAATAGATTGTAGCACAGGAAAAGGTGGGAAAGTGAAGGGGTAAGAATAGAAATAAAAAAAATTGATGGTGAAATTAATGATATGAAAAAAAAACCCACCAGTTACAGACTAGAATTACAACACCTTCAGTCTTTTGGGAGAAGTTCTGGATTTAATCCTTAGGTGTCCAATACTGGTTTTGACATAAAAGTGGGAGCTCTGATATGGTCTCACCAGGTGACTGGCTTGTGAGTAGTATTTGGTTCCTTTTGTCCATAGGGTTAGTTGCAATTGGGAGGTGAGATAAGTCTGCCAGTTCATGCAGGGTGGTCAGCACTCTGTTGTTGTTTTTACTAGGTAGTAGCTGCATTGCCCTTCAGCTGCAACTCTGTTTGGTCATCTCCTGCCCCAGCAAGGTGAGGAAATTCAATTTTGAATACTGCCTTCTGTCCCACCAGATCAGCTCAGGGATCTACCACATGCCCCACTTTCAGGGTTTGACTTGTTGCCCCAGCCCTGCTCTCAGCCTTTGTGACTCTCCTGACCTCTGCTGGGTGCTAGATGCTCCTTTGGAGAATGGTTTGTTGCCACACACCCACTCTTTTTGTTGTGCCTTACCCATACTCATTCACTGGGAGTTCAGCTCCTTGTCCCACTCCAGTATCAGGGGCAGGTTCAGTGTTCCACCTCCATCTTCATTGCCAGTTTTAGATCACAGTTCACTGTTTATGCTATTCAGTCTTGTTTGTGGTGTTCAGGCTTCACTGGATTATGTTCCTGGGAGATGGGTAGGACATTGATGCATGATGCTCACCTGGTCATTCTGCAGTTGCATGCAAGCAGCTTTGAAACCAGCTGCAATGCCACAGTGCAGCTAGGCTTTCCATGGGTTATGGGTCCACGATGTTGCTGAGTTCAACTGTGATTGTTGCTCTGTCTTCTACTTGTTGAGAGAAAAAGAAAAAAGAGAAAGAGAGAGAAACAGCTAGGGGGATTTTTCCCCCTGGACTAGACATGTCTTGCTGTCTGTGCTTTGTGGGATTTTCATTACTGTTAATTTTGATTAAATCCTGATTTAAAGGTCAGTCTTTGTATTTTATGTGCACCTAATGTGATGGTGGTTATGATTTTGGATAGAAGCAATCAGAATTACACAATTGTAGCTCCTATGTCTCAAGGTGGTTTTTTGAGTCCCTGAGTTTAGGATTTCTGATCCCCTGCCCTAACCACCATCTTAGATCCTAAATGTCAAATTTTAATTAATTTCTTTATTTTCCTTGTCTGTGCTCTGTGATTATTTAAGGATAATGTTATTTTGGAATCATGCAAACTAACAGAAAAAATTGAGAATCAAACCAAGAAAATTGATCTTCTACTTTTAAATCTGCTAGAAAAGTCATATAAAGCAGAAGTGGATAGTGACACTGATGGAAAAGACACATTTCTGCACTGAGGACTTTACTCTGTGATGCAAAATCAAAAGAAAACTTCCATCCAATCACTGGAAGTTGAAGCAGAAAGATCACAAAGAGTTCACCAGAAATGAGTTAAAGCAGAGTGTTTGTGAAGTCTGAGAATACATGAAAATTGATGCTTATCATAAGAAGGAGACACTACATGGTCACCCTAAAGGAACAGCACACTTAGTGTTACCACCATGTAAGCTGACAAATGATATACTTAGTGTGAGGGGAAAGGTGCATCTGGAGGGCCTTTCACTGTAGAACTGTAGACAAGCCCCCAAGAAAAGGAACCCAGTATTGAAAATATCTTTCATTCATGTTCTTGGTACCTGGATGCTTGCCAGTCATCTTCTAAGGTTTGTTTAAGTAAAAATAAATTAGACTATGAAAATGAGAGGTAAGAAACACTAAACATGCTTTTGACACAAATGAGGAGAATAGTAATAATAATAAATATAAAGTGAGAGTGCAAAGACATCAAAACTAATTGAGGTAGATATGAAATGAGCCAAAGTGTGTGATTTGCAAATGAAAAAAATCAACATATGACTAATTGAATCACAGATATCAGATATATGCCTATTTCTAGTAAACCAGAGGACTAGAGGGTTAGCTGTTCCTATGAAATGAACCATGTGATTCAATTAAAGCAACACAGTATTTTTGTTAAAGATATTTATAAGAAAACAAAGCCAATACAGGACTTGTCCCAGAAGCTGTTATATGATAATCACAGTGCTAATCACTACAACATAATGAAACCTGAATTAAATGTCAGATTTTTCCTACCAAAAAGTGACAGAATAACAAAATTATTCAAAAGATGACAATCAAAGATTTAAGAATGAAGTAAGCCTGCCAAAATTCGAGGTCCTTGCTTTGGAGAAGAAACATTCATCTGCAGAAAGAGGGAGACAACCAGGCAGCAGTGGATCATGCCTGTAATCCTAATCACTTTGAAGGCTGAAATCAGGAGGATCCTGATTGGAGATTAGACTGAGCTAAAAATATTCATGAGACCCTATCTCTAGGGAAAAAAAGCCTGGTGTGATGGTGTGTGTGTGTGTGCCTGTCATCTTAGCAAAAGTAGGTTGTGTAAAATAGGAGGATCATGGTCCAGGCTGGCATGGGTAGAAAGCAAGACCTTATCTCCAAAACAATCAGTGCAGAAAGCCATGGAGGCATGGCTCAAGTGGTAGAGTGGCTACCTAGGAAGAACAGAGTCCTGATTTCAGGTCTTAGAACCTATAAAATGTAATAATAAAGGGAAAGAGGGAGAGTTTTACTTGCTGGTATTCTATGCTTCCTTTTAAACAATCTTTTCTGATTTTGTCCTAATGAAAAATTTACATATAAAATGGTTTTATCTATGTATGAAATTGCCTAGATATAGATCACTTCTGCTGTCTAAATAATAGGAGTTCAGGAGAATATTTTCATCTTTATTTTTGTGGGTGGTACAGGTGGAACTCAGGGCCTTATGCTCCCTAGGCAGGTACTCTATCACTTGAGCAACTATGCCAGCCCCAGGAGAATATTTTCTGAACATTGTTCCTTAATCATCATCAGTCTTTCTACCAGTCTTCCATGTGACATATGACATGGAAAGTAAAGTAGCTCTGTACCAAGTCACCTTCTTACTCAAGATACTCATTGAGGAAGTTGCTGAAAATGTAATAACCTCTAGGTATCTATTTCATATAAATTTAGGGATACATTGCTTAACAGGAAGGAAGCAATGATACAAAGGGAAATGAAAATATATTTAAGTTTGATAAATATTCCTAGCCAAGATAGCCTATTTGTTGAGCTTTCAGGTGTGTAATTTTTCTTGCTCACCATTTCTCATTGTTCCAACATGACCACTTTTAATAGTTTTGATAATGAGTATATGTATGTCTACATTTTTATTCATTTCAGGGATGTAGAATGCATTTGTGTAATCATCCATTTACATTAGCTCAGTAAGTTTTGGAATATGATTTTATCTCATAAGTAGCATATACTCACAGTCAAACATTTGGCATATAACTCCAAATTATTAGAAAGATGTGTTCTGATGAACATTGAGCTGTAAAATTAACCAAAAATCTACAGAAATTCTTTCAATGTATAAGTAGGCCAGGCATCCACCTCCAATACAGGTATGCATTAAATCATAGTGGACAAAGGGAATAGCTTCCTTTAGTTCCTGAAGCCATACACTGTCACTTTCTCTGGATCTGGTTTCTTGATATAAAATTCAAGTAGTAAAGGCAGAAGAGTGCACATTTTTTTCTTTTTCAGTTAAACAGAAAGTGAAAATGTTGGGTAGGAAGGGGTGGATGCAAAAGACATAAAATAAAGGGCCAATTATGAAAAGATTTCTTTTACTAAAACAGAAATGAAGGAGAATTTTCAAAAATGTCAATGACCTATAATGATAAATACACTAAATATAAAAATATTTTAGTGACTAAAATCATGACAAACTTAAAAGTGAAGAGAGACAGTCAATGAAAATAAAGAATGTTCTTTTTTATTGAGAAGTGACAGTTATCTGTAGTCTCACACTTTCATTGAAGGTGGAAGAAGAAAAGTAAAGGAAAAAAGCACAAAAGGAATAAAATGAAGATGTCAGAGAAGCTGAATCCTGGTGCTGCTGTCCCTGCTGTTGCTGCTGCCCAGAATTATGCTGGCTTACTTCTACAAAGAGAGAGTAGAAAAACTGACAGCAAGGAGTTTCCTATTAAGAAGAATGAAAAAGATGATAAGTAAGAACATGGCAATATTGTAACATAGATAATGGTTATTTTCATAGATGACAAGTTTGTATTTGGGCAATGATCATGCTGAACACATTTCATGCTTCTACTAAGGAATCTGGGCTTCTCGTGATTATCAGAGAAGCCTACAGTGAATACCATTTTTCAATTACATTGACATATTTTATTTAAAAGATAATAACTAAAGTTGCCAAACATAAGGAAAAGATTGTTTTTATGCACTGTTGAACAATTAAATGGATAAATAATGTTTGGAGTGTAACTAGTTGTGTGTAATTAAATTTCCTGTGCACCATTCTTTTATGCCAAACAACTCCACTTCTAGAATTGGGTCTAGGAAAACTTGAAAAATCAAATTTGCACACATGTGATAAGAAATATCATTTATCATACTTAAGTAACATAAAATAGGTCATAGTATATAATTATTATATATAATAATTATATGTTTTAATGATATTTACATATAAATATTTTACTTAGATACATATGTATGTTAAAGATATTTGTTATAGAATTGTCATGTTATAAAGATGAACACAGTCTACTCATCAATAATGAGATAAATTATTATACCTATAAAATAGTGTAGTATGCAGCCATTTAAAAATGATCTTAGCTACTTTTGTTGTTGTTCTTATGACATCTGCTAATTGCAGAAGGAAGCAAACTGCTTCACTGGCACTCTACTTTGTTACCAATAAGATTGCTACTTATTAGGTCTCTGTTTGTTGTTCACAATGGATGAGTGCTCTAATATGAGACTCATATTAATCTGAATTAATCTGAATTTTGCTAAGGGATTAGCTAATTATATTAGGTAAAACCTATTAAAATCCGCATAAAAGATCTTTAATACACTAAACAAGAAATTGGCTAAATGTTTTTCTAACAGTCACATAGCAAATATTTAGGCAAATATACTATATAATTCATTATATAAGAGTTATAAAACAGAGGTAAACAAGCAAAAAATCAGATAATCCTCAATTATTGCACTAAGCTGTGATATATTTGAAAGAATGGTCTATGCTCATTGATAGAATTTTTTCCAATTCATGTGTATTTGTGCCTGTGTATGTGTGTGTAATGTGCAGTGCAAGTGCTGGAACACTGAGCCATTACCTCCCACCCTGATCTCTCCATTCATTCTTGAACTCACTCTGGTAATTATCATTCCCACCAACCCTCAGAAAATTTACCGCTGATTTTCACTCCAATGATCTAGGCTTCATTGTACTTGAACAATCAGCAATATTTTTCGCATCCAAACTCTTATATCCTTTGGATGCATGTTGTAACTCACCTTGTTTTTCTCACGTCCTTTGAATCCATCCATTTTACTCTGTTTTGCTTATTTCTCAGCATCCCCCACCTTTCACACAGTCAAGTGTCCCAGGGCTCAGTGTTTCATCTACTTTCTCAGGATTTTTGTTACTTGTATATGCTAATTATTTAAGTTTAATTCCAGACCTATATACCTAATTGCCTTCTTGACATCTATCTTTGATTAAATATTGGATTTGTCCCTTAAACTTGAAAGTGTTTGATGTGCTCACTGTAGAGGAACAAAAAAGTAATCTTAAACTGACAGAGGTCACTATGGGAAGGTGACTGGGAAGTAGTGACAAGGTCTGGTAGAGATGAACCAATTTGTGTTATAACACTCATGTGCATGGAATCAATGCTAGAATCTCTGTATAAATGTCTTTATCTCAAACTAGCAAAAATGCTGTCTTTCTTATTATTGCTTATGTTCTCTCTTCAACAAAACTGGAAGAAGAGGGAAGAACATGTTTTGCCTTGAAGTGAGGGGGTGGGGGAAAGAGAGAGGGTGCAAGGGATGGGGGACAGAGATGGCCCAAACAATTTATGCACACATAAGTAAATGAATAAACAATAAAAAATGGGCTTTTCAAACTCAACAGTTTCATAGTTGAGTTCCTGGTATGTTTACTTATTCCTGACGTGCATTCTTGCTTGAGTTCATGGCAACTCTTCCAGCTGCTCTCTCAGAATACCTTGGTCTCATTAATGACTCAGTTGTCTCTCTTACATAATACTACACAATAATCTTTCATAAAATCTTGTCAGGTCTCCCTTTGAAATATTTGCAGAAACAAGTCATAACTTCCTTTTTCAAGCTATCATCGCTATCATCATCTGTTGTTTAGGTTAGTGTAAAATTCTGCTAGTTAAACTATTCTTTTTTCTTTTAATTCTCTTCCAATCAGTATTTTTTAACACAGTTGATTATTGAAACATAACCCAGATTATGTCATCCCTCTTCTCAGAGACTTCTGACTACCAAAGTGCCTCCTAAGGCCTAGAAGTAATACATAACTTGAGCCATGTTTTATATCAGATTGGAACTTGTGTTTTTCTTTTTCACCGCATAGCTACTTGGATTTTCTATTTGATAATTCCTTGGCATATTCCTTCTATTTCTTTAGTTCTTTATTTAAAGTCTACTTTCTCAGCAAGGTTTTTCCTGGCTATCCTGACTAACATTCTTATCACCCCTCCCTAAACACATAAAATTCATTTTTTATTGTTATATTTCATTTTTATTTTATTTTATTTTTTTCTTTTATTCATATGTGCATACAATGTTTTGGTCATTTCTCCCCCCTTCCCCAATGCCCCCCCTCACTCCCCAACCCCCTCGCTGCCAGGCAGAAACTATTTTGCCCTTATCTCTAATTTTGTTGAAGAAAGAGTATAAGTAATAATAGGAAGGACCAAGGGTTTTTGCTTGTTGAGATAAGAATAGGTACACAGGGAGTTGACAATCATTGCTTTCCTGTACATGTGTGTTACCTTCTAAATTAATTCTCCTTGAACTAATCTTTTCTCTAGTTCCTGGCACCCTTCTCCTATTGGCCTCTGTCACTTTAAAGTATCTGCTTTAGTTTCTCCGCATTGAGGGCAACAAATGCTATCTAGTTTTTTGGGTGTCTTACCTATCCTTTTACCTATCTTGTGTGCTCCTGCTTTATTGTGTGATCAGAGTACAGTCCCCTTGTTGTGTGTATCCTTGATTTGATGTAAAAATATGAGAGAGAACATACAAGTTTTGGTGTTTTGGGCCAGGCTAACCTTGTTCAGAATGATTTTCTCCAGTTCCATCAATTTACTTGTGAATGATAAGATTTCATTCTTCTTCATGGCTGCCTAAAATTCTATTGTGTATAAATATCACATTTTCTTAATCCATTTGTCAGTATGGCTGTTTCCATAACTTGACTATTGTTAATAGTGCTGCAGTAAACATGGATGTGCAAGTGTCTCTGGAGTAACGTGTGTTACACTCTTTTGGCTATCTCCCCAAGAGTGGTATTGCTGGATCATATGGTAGATCTATGTTTAGATTTTTAATAAGCCTCCAGATTTTTTTCCAGAGTGGTTGTACTAGTTTGCATTCCCACCAGCAGTGTAAGAGGGTTCCTTTTTTCCCGCATCCTCACCAACACCTGTTATTAGTGTTGCTAATGGTGGTTAGTCTAATAGGGGTGAGGTGGAATCTTAGTGTGGTTTTAATTTGCATTTCCTTTACGGCTAGAGATGGTAAGCATTTTTTCATGTGTTCTTTGGCCACTTGAATTTCTTCTTTTGTGAAAGTTCTGTTTAGTTCATTTGTTCATTTTTTTATTGGTTCATTAATTTTGGGAGAATTTTGTTTTTTGAGCTCCCTATATATTCTGGTTATCAGTCCTTTTTCTGATGTGTAGCTGGCAAATATTTTCTCCCACTCTGTGGGTGTTCTCTTCAGTTTAGAGACCATTTCTTTTGTTGAGCAGAAGCTTTTCCGTTTTATGAAGTCCCATTTATGTATGCTATCTCTTAGTTGCTGAGCTGCTGGGGTTCCATTGAGAAAGTCCTTGCCTATAACTATTAGTTCTAAAGTATTTCCTAGTCTTTCCTATACCAACTTTAGAGTTTGGGATCTAATATTAAGATCTTTGATCCATTTTGAGTTAATATAGCTATAGGGTGATAAACATGGATATAGTTTCAGTTTTTTGCAGACTGCTAACTTTTCCCAGCAGTTTTTGTTGAAGAGACTGTCTTTTCTCCATTGCATATTTTTAGCAAATTTGTCAAAGATGAGTTGGTTATAGTTGTGTGGCATAATATGCAGGTTCTCTATTCTGTTGCACTGTTCTTCATGTCTGTTTTTGTGCCAGTACTATGCTGTATTTATTGCTATTGCTTTGTAAAATAATTTGAAGTCAGGTATTGTAATACCTCCAGAATTTTTCTTTTTACTGAGTATTGCCTTGCCTATTCATGGCATTTGTTTTTCCAAATAAATTTAATGGTAGATTTTTCAATCTTTTTGATGAATGTCATTGGTATTTTGATGGGAATTGCATTAAACATGTAGATTGCTTTTGGGAGTATAGACATTTTTACTATGTTGAGTCTACCAATCCATTAGCATGGGACATCTCTCCACTTTCTATAATCTTCCTCAATCTCTTTTTTCAGAAGTTTACAGTTTTCATTGTAGAGGTCATTCACATCCTTTGTTAAGTTTACACCTAGGTATTTGATTATTTTGAAGCTATTGTAAATGGAATTGTTTTCATATATTCTTTCTCAGCTTTTTCATCATTAGTGTATAGAAATGCTAAAGATTTTTCAATGTTGATTTTATATCCTGCTACCTTGCTATAGCTGTTGATTAGGTCTAGGAGCTTTTGAGTAGAGTTCTTTGGGTCTTAAGGTATAGGATCATATTGTCTGCAAATGGGGATATTTTGGCAGTTACTTTATCTATTAGTATTACTTTTATTCTTTCTTCTGCATAATTGCTCTGTCTAGGAATTCCAGTACTATGTTGAATAGGAGATAGTGGGCATCCTTGTCTCATTCCTGACTTTAGAGGGAATGGTTTTAATTTTTCACCATTAAGTATAATGCTTGCTGTAGGTTTGTCACATATAGCTTTTATAATTTTGAGGTACTTTCCTTCTATTCCTAGTTTTCTTATATCTTTTGTCATGACATGGTGTTGGATCTTATCAAAAACTTTGTCTCCATCTATTGAGATGTTCAGGTGGCTTTTGTCTTTGCTTCTGTAAATATGGTGTATTACATTTATTGATTTTCATATGTTGAACCACCCCTGCATTCCTGGGATGAAGACTACTTGGTTGTGCTTAATGATCTTTTTATTGTTGTTGAATTTGGTTTGCAATTATTTTATTGAGGTTTTTTGCATCAATATTCATTAAGGAGATTAGCCTATAGTTCTCCTTTTTGAAGGTGTCTTTCCTGGTTTTGGAATAAGTGTAATACTGGCTCCATAAAATGTGTTAGGCAGTTTTCCTTCCCTTTTTTGGTGGAATAGTTTAAGGAGGGTTGGTATTAGTTCATCTTTAAATGTCTGATACAATTCAGCAGAAAATCCATCAGGTCCTGAACTTTTCTTTTTTGGGAGACTCTTGATTGCTGCTTCAATTTCATTTTGTGTTATAGATCTATTCAGGTGATTAATATCCTCTTGGTTCAGTTTTGAATGATCATAAATATCTAGAAATTTGTCCATTTCTTTAAGATTTTCAAATTTATTTGAATATAGCTTCTCAAAATAGTCTCTGATAATTTCCTGGACTTCCATGGTGCTTGTTGTTATCTCCCCTTTTGCAGTCCTGATTTTACTGATTTGGGTGTTTTCTCTCCTCATTTTAGACAGGTTTGTGAGGGGTCTATCAATGTTGTTTATTTTTTCAAAGAACCAACTTCTTGTTTCATTAATTCTTTGTATGGCATTTTTGGTTTATATTTTTGATTTCAGATCTTAGTTTTATTATTTCTCTCCTTGCATTTTTTTTGCGATTTGCTTGTTCGTGTTTTTCTAAGAGTTTGAGATGTATCATTAGGACATTGATTTGAGATCTTTCAGTCTTTTTAATATATGCAATCCTGGCTATAAACTTTCCTCTCAGGTCTGCCTTTGCTGTGTCCCATAGGTTCTGGTAGTTTGTGTTTTCATTTTCATTGATTTACACTAACCTTTTAATTTCCTCTTATATTTCATCAATGACACCTTGTTCATTAAACAATGAGTTTATTCAGTTTCCAGCTTTTTGCATGTTTTGTGTCTTTATTTTTGTTGTTGAGTTCTAGTTTTATTGCATTGTGATCAGATAGAATGCATGTTATAATTTCTATTTTATTATATTTGTTGAGGCTTGCTTTGTGCCCTAGGATATGATCTATTTTGGGGAAGGTTCCGTGGGCTGCTGAGAAGAATGTACATTGTGTAGAAGTTGGATGAAATATTCTGTAGACATTCACTAGGTCCATTTGATCTATGGTATGTTTTCTTTATTAATTTTTTGTTTGGATGACCTATCTATTGTTGATAGTGTGTGTTAGAGGCTCCCAAGACAAGTGTGTTGGAGTTAATATATGACTCTAGGTCCTTCAGGGTATGTTTAATGAAGCTGCGTGTGTTGACATTGGGTGCCTATATGTTGATAATTGTTATTTACTTTTGGTCTATTTCCCCTTTTATTAGTATGGAATATCCTTCTTTGTCTTGTTTGACCAATGTGGGTTTGCAATCTAGTTTGTCTGAGATAAGTATTTCTACTCATACCTGTTTTGGGGGCCATTGTCTTGGTAAATTTTCCAGCCTTTTATCCTAAGCTTATGCTTATTTCTATTGATGAGATGGGTCTCCTCTAAGCAACAAATTGTTTGATCTTTCTTTTTAATCCAGTTTGTCAAGCAGTGCCTTTTGATTGGGGTATTAAATCCTTTACCATTAATTGTTAGTATTG
This sequence comes from Castor canadensis, assembly GCF_047511655.1. Classification (NCBI taxonomy): domain Eukaryota; kingdom Metazoa; phylum Chordata; class Mammalia; order Rodentia; family Castoridae; genus Castor; species Castor canadensis. The sequence continues at coordinate 62,618,193 of NC_133400.1, forward strand.
ATATGTATGTGGTTATTCCTGTCATTTCATTGTCTTAGTTGTTTGAGGGTTTGATTGTGTGTAGTTGAATTGATACTACTCTCTTCTTTCTTTCCTTTTCTTCTCCTGTGGTTTGTTATTACCTGCCCTTTCATGGTTATGTTGCATTTCACTTTCTGTGTGCAGTATCCCTTGAAGAAACTTTTGTAATGGTGGCGTTGAGATCATATATTGTTTTAGTTTCTGATTATCATGGAGGGTTGTCATTGCTCCAACTATTTTGAATGATAGTTTTTCTGGGTTGAGTATCCTAGGATTGAAGTTATTTTCATTCAGTGCTTGGAAGACCTCACTCCATGCTCTTCTTGCTTCTAATGTTTCTGATGAGAAGTTTGCTGTGATTTTGATGGGTTTACCTTTGTATGTTATTTGTTTTTTCTCTCTTATAGCCATCAATATTTTTTATCTAGTCTCTGTATTTTTTTTAATGATATCAAATCATGGTGTAGTTCTGTTTTGGTGTGGTCTGATTGGTGTTCCCGAGGCTTCCTGTTCCTGTATGGGCATAGTTTTCTCTAGATTTGGAAAATTTTCTGTTATTATTTTGTTGAGTATATTACACATTCCTTTTACTTGAACTTCTCCTTCTTCAATGCCCATGATACTTAGGTTTGGTCTTTTGATGGAGTCAGTAAATTATTGCATTTTCTTTTCACAGGTCTTGTGTTGTTTAACTAATAGTTCTTCAGGTTTTCCTTTAATTACCATTTCATCTTTGTTTTATGAAATTATGTCTTCTGCTTGTTCTAGTCTGCTGAATTTGCCTTCAATTTTCTTTTGCATTTCTGTTTCATTCTTTTTTTGGAGGTATTTCATATCCTGATTCGTTACCTCGTTAATATTGTCTATTTTTGTCCTGAGTTCACTTATCTCTTTATTTATTGTGTTCCTTGTTTCACTTTGGCTTTTATACAGTGCTTCTATAGTTTCTTTTATTTGTTCATGTGCATTCCAAATTCTCTATTTTTGTTGTCTTGGAATTTTTTGAGTGTCTCCTGTACAATTTGGCATTGCCATGTCCAGTATCATCTCTATAAAATTCTCTTTGATTATCTGCAGGAATTCTTCTTTTAGAGTGCTCTTTTGGGCTTCATTGAATTGTTTGGTATAGTTTATCTTCATCTTGTTGGAGTTTGAATATGAGTATCTGTTTTCTTCTTTTCCCTCTGGTTCCTCTACTAATTTATTATTGAGGGAAAAAATGGTTTGCCTCTTTTTTCTGTCTTCCCATCATTGCCCTTGCTATTGTTACTGTCCATGTACTGTGTGTAATTCAGTATTGTCTAGCTTGCAATTACAACAATGGTGAAATTGAGTGTAAGGGTGAGAGGAGAGAGAAAGCAAAGAAGGTAAAGAAAAAGGAAAAACAAAACAAAACAAACAAACCAACACAGACACACACAAACACACACACACACACACACACACACACACACGTACAAAACACAGCCAAAGAAATAAACAGGCAGAGGTATTGTACTAAACAGTAATCTAAACAGGCATTACAGAGAGAGAGGATTTAAAAAACTACCCAAGTTCAGATGGTGTTAGTCCTTCAGCCTCCAGTCCTGGTGTTGTTGCCTGTGAAGTAGTTCTGTCATTGCCTCATCAAAAAGGAAAAAACTAAAACAAAACCAAAAAACAAAGAATTAAAAAAATATATCCCATATTCAAATGCAATACAGGTTCAGTTAGTCCTTCAGCATCTAGTCCTAGTTTTGTCATTGTCTCATCAAAGGAAGAGGAAAAAAAAAGAATCTGGAGACAGCTTTATGAATGTCTATCTGAGGCTGTGGCTCACCTGCTATGTACTGTCAGCTAGCAGCTGTTGCAGGGTTTATTTATTGTAGGTCTCAGGAATGAGCTTTCCACTCACCTAGCCCCTCAGGCTTTGTTTATTTAGAGTTTTCCTGGATGCATACTCCTTTTGTTTTCTCCAGTATACAGCCCTACCCACCTGTTGCACTTGCAGTCTTTTTTTATTTAGAGTTCGCATGGGGATGTGCCCTCACCCACTCTCTGGTGGAGCTGCCACACTTTAGCTGCCATTGGAAGCCTTCCCCTCAGCACACTGGGGGAGGTGGTGCCACACCCACCTTCTCTGGCTGGCTGTTTATTTACAGTTTACTTGGGGGAGTGTCCCTTCCCCCCATTCCAGTGGAGCTTTCCACAGGACAGTTGCTGTTACAAGCTTTCCCTGGAGCTCAGGGCACCCTGCCCTCTTTGATATGTGTCTTTTTTTTTCAGCTGCTTGTTTATTTTCAGTTTATTTTTTTCCTCTTTTTTCCCTAGCTGCGGTCAGTCTGTCCAGGGGGCTGTCCTGATGTGTTCCACAGTTGTCTGTGGGAGTACCACAAGCCACATAGCTCATCTGGTGGTCTGCTTTTTCCAAGCAGGTTTAGAGCTGATGTCTGGTGGTGTGGGAGCCCTCCTGTTTTTTATGCTTAATGTGGAGTGGGAATACTATGCATGGGCTGGGGGTGTGGAGGTGTTGTTAGTTTTGCCTCTTCTTGGTGGATTAGCTTGCAAGACATATCTCCAGCATCTCTCCAAGATTTTACTTTAGGAAGCATGCTTTCGCTTCCTCCGTCTAGTCACCATCTTAGATTCCTCCCATAAAATTCATTTGCATGCTTCAATTTTTCTCCTCTTAGATAATATACGTTTTCCCTATCTGTCTTGGTTTATTGTTCTTGTGTGTATACTTCATGTTCATTAGCAGAATTTTGTCTGTTCGCTACCATATACTCAATGCTTAGAAAAGGAAATAGCATAAATTAGGTGGCTACCATAAGAAAGGGGGAAAAAAGAAAAACAAAGGAGGTGAGCCAATTTGAGTTAATTCATATATACACGTACATGTCACAAGGATACTCCCTACATAGCTATCTTAAACAAATAGAAATGTCATTTTTTTCTTTTACAAAATTGGAGAACAGGAGGACAGAACATGTCTTGTCTGGTGGGGGGAGTTGGTACTAGTGGGAGGGTGGAGGACGTGGGGGAAAAGATGTGGGAGAATGAATATAGTGCAAATATTTTGTACACATGTATGCAAATAAAAAAATAAGACCTGTAGAAACTATTCTAGGAATGGGGGAGAAAGGGATAAAGGAGAGTGATGGAGTGGGTGAATTCAAATATGATATATTTGGTGCATTATAAGAACTTTTGTAAATGCTACAATGTTCCCCAGTGCAACAGTTAAAAAAAAAGAAGTTTAGCCAAGCAAGTGTTTTCCTCCTTAAATAAAATGATTTTTCCCCAGAAAATAAAAAAGTAAATTAGGTGGCTACTTAAGTATTTAATAAATGAGGGAATGGAGTTTAACCACAGCGTGGTTTCAAACAGTCCATGAATTGTCACTTAATATTAGGGTGACAGGTCCATTCTGAGTTTTAATTTGCAAATGTATGGATTCAATGTTTTTGGCTCTTTGTTATCTGTATTCTCTATAGAATACAGTGTTTTCCCACTTAGGCAGAAATGTCCAAAATTGGAGCATCTATTATGTCTTGTTTTAGTGGTATATATGATAGTTTTAATTATGGTAAAGTGGATCAAAAGAATTGCAAAATCATTTGTAGTTTACTAGGTAAATACTATGTAAACAAAGGATTTAAGAGGCTTAAAGTATTTTTAAAAGACTGAAGGCTTCAACACCTGAAAGTGGAAGACAGTTTGAATTTATTGCCTTTTATGGTAAGAGAGAGTTATGCTACTCAGGCATGGTGACTTCTCATACTGCATCCTACTTATCTTGTTCAGGGTTTTGGGAAAAGTGGTGCTTAAGGATCAGGCAACTTACAGAAGGTAAGTGGGTGGACATCCGGGAGAAGCAGAATTTAAAGATCAACTCAGACCTTCAGAATGCCAACATTAAGAAGGTATGACCATTGACATCTGTAGCAGTTTGGAAATTCTAATTATTACTAAGGATATAGGTCAGCTTTTTCCTGTGGTTGAGACAGCTTTAACCACATGTTTTCTAGTTGTAAGTTTTTTCAATGAATTATTCAATTTGAAAAACATTTCTTTTTCCAAAGCTGTTATTTTTGAATTTCACTCAAGAAGAAGTGTTTAATAACTGCTTTCAGGAATGTCATCCATTTTTTATATATTCACACAGTTAGAAGAGTTTATCTATGTTATTTTAAATTTCAGTTTAGTTTTTGTTTTGGGTAATTTTTATGGGTTAATAACATAATAAACTCCATGGTCTTTATAAATTTTGTATGTATGTGATAGTCACATCATATGATTATCACATAAAAAGTAATTACAATGGCCTGTTGATAATTCAGCATTGTATAATACAATTGGATACAGGGCTAAAAGTGTACAAATCTTCTAGTTTGAAAGAAAATCAGAAATAGGCATTATTTTGCTTTTTGAACTATATGTATTGACATATGAGTATTTGAAATAATACAGTTTTGCCCCAAAGATATAACATCACTTTTTTCTTTAATTTTTTATGTATCTTGTTCATTTAGGTATTGTTATATTTGAAAACAACATAAAAAATGTAACAGCAATCTGATTATTATTCGCATATCTTAAGAGTCCTTCCCTGTATGCAGTGAGCTCCAGCCTTGTAGTGTAGGATTCAAGGTTATTGAGGTGTTCATCTCTGGCCACTTCCTTTCATGTATTTTCAACATTTCCTTTAAGTTCCTGGACCATGGCTGTGTGCTTATGTTCTGTCCTTTAAGTAGAATGGTTCCCTCCCACCTGTAAAGACTTCCATGTGGTCAGACACAACTACTCCTAAATTATCTCCTAATACACATTGTATCTTAATCATAAATTGATTTGTTTTCAGGCAGTGAAGATATTTCCATGTCTGTATCTGATCATTTATAACTGTTTGGTTGAATGAACAAATGAATTCAGATGAGGAAGAACTAGAGTTTAACAAAATGTTTTATAACCTTGGCTGGTGGAATTGTTAGAAAACAATGATTTTATGAATTTTTTATTAAGGGTGCTCCTGTTTTGCATGTTGATGAAGTAAAGGAAAGTGAAAATGAAAAATACACCTCCACAGAATCTGTGATTATGCCAATGATTAAGAAGTCCACTTCAGTAACCAGTCGTCTACTACAAGTGATTGATGAATGGAGTTCAAGTGAAGTAGAACAAGAAGAAATAAGGTAAAAACCATAAATTATTTCTGTGTGAAGGAAAGCTGAGGATAATTCATTTTCTGGAAATAAAACAGAATAGTGCAGTATGAAGCAGAGAATACTCAGCTATGTCAATGTTGCTGAAATGTTGATAAAGATGGGGATAAGCAACATGGACAAACATCAGTTTGAATAAATGTTTATCATGGAAGCCTGATTGTAGTTGAAAAGTCTAGACAACATCTTAGAGAATTCTGACTGGGGAAAATAATAGTAGTGGGTAATGACTGAAGAAGAATGTCAGAAGTAAGAATGTTTTTTCTTTTTAAATGAAGCTTTTAGAGTATGTTTGCATTCTATGGGAAATGATCCATCAGAGAAGACATGTATATTCTACAAATTTAGTATCTATGTTCAAGTGAAAGAAAGTGTACTACAATCTCTTGAAGGATTTATTATATACTAATTGTTCTTAGAACTTCTCTTCATGTGTGTGTACATATATACAGTACACATGTATAGTAGTGTACATATATATAGTGAGAAGTTGTCATTTGTGATTTGGATAAGAAATGGAATGTCATAGTGAAACTTAACACGTGACTGATGATTTAAAATTGAATTATTAGTGATAGCATTTTACAATTTCATAAAAATTGCATTCATATGCCTTGACCATATTGTAGAGAATTCAGTTTCTTTGTGTCTTTTTAGGAGCATCATGAGTACTTATGATTTTGTAAGGTACTCTAAATTACCACGTGTGTCAATTTAATTGTTGTATTGATCTTGGAGAAGAGGAGGAGGCTGTTCATCTGTGAGAGATTATTACTTTTGGACAAAATGTTCTAAATCTAGAAAGGTCTTTTCACTATAGTAACTGTGTAACTGACATGTGTTCTGTGCTGAATAACTATTTGTTGAATGTTTCAACTGACAATTGAAAGGATAAATGTTGCTTATTGATAGATATTTTTAGAAAAAATATGACTGGATTTATTGAAAGTAGGGTTCCAAAAAGGCTTAGGTATAAAGTCTGTTTGATTTTAAAATGTATAGGCAAGAATCACATAATGTTATTTATAAATATAACCAGAATTGGGATCATCTGCTGTTACATCACCTTAGCATTTAAAGAGAAATATTGTTTCACACAGTATTGCAAAGCATAGGTTGTGAAAACAGAACTAATTTGTTTGAATTGTTTCTCTGCCACTGACTGTCTCTATGGTTTAGACAAGTTACTTGGCCTTTCTTTGTCTAGACTCTCCCAACACCAATTATTTTATATACTTCACATAACTATTGTGAGGATTAAAATGAATCTGACTTCCTAGATTGAACACAGCATTTGCAAAGATCCTGAGTAGCTAACTGCTAGCATCCTTAAAAGAGGGACTCCTTCATATGAAGAAGTATGTAATATTTTACAAATGGAATTTGCTGTCCTTAAAAGATTGTGGATTTTTGTTGCTGTTTATTTGACAATAACAAAAACACTGGCATGTTTTCTTCTGTCAAATAATACAAGTATCATTATGTTTTTACTTTGCTTTGACTGTGAGAATGATAGGTTAAAAATTCATTTCTGTTCATACTTTCATATTTAATAATGTTACTCTTTGTCTCCTAAGTTTATTCTCTGCTTATATTTGAATCCATTTTGTGGAAAATGATTGCACTTCAAGTAGCCTGTAAAGTTTGTGAATAGAAGTAACTTACAACTTCAGATGTTTTGCTAAAAAGACTATTATTTTTATTCTATATATTTAAAACTTGCCTGAGAACATTTTGTTATTTTTTTTAAACTGAGAAAGAAAACATGTAAAGAAAATCACAACGTATTGATGAAAACTAAATAAAAATCAGAGCTACTTTGTTAGCAGAGCAGAGTGGAAACCAGAGTCCTGAGCAGCTGCACTGTGCTGCAGGCCTATTGACCATAAGACTCTGGGAGGAGCCTCAGCTGCAGCAACTGACATAAGCACCATGGCAGCCCTGAGCCGTAAGGCCAAGACACAGCCACACAACACCTGTCCCCTGTGCTGCCCAGGCCAAGTCTGTCTGCTTGGTGTGGAGGTTTGTGTGGTAACTCATAGGCTGTGACAGAAGAAGAAGAAGGTGATAGCAATGAAGGTTTTGGAAACATAAAATGTAAGGAAAGATATGGATTCACCAAGAGGAATGATGCCAAAAAAGGTATATTGATACCAATATGAATAAGGTCTTCGTAGGAGGTAGAGAGACAGTGAGGTTTGATGTTTTTGAAGGAGAAAAAGCTGTGGAGGCAGAAAACTTTTCACATTTTAGTGGAGAGGGTAAAAAGACTAAAGCAGCATTTTCACCAACTGGTTTTTCCTGAGCTCCCCAGGCTCAGTTAGGGGAGGGAGGATGAGTAAATGAAGGCCTACCATCCCTATCATCATGCTGTTTAGACACCCACCAAGGAGAAAGGATTATGACATCCCAGCAATAATAATTGAAAACACATTGCACTTGAAGACCTTAAGTGCTTGCTCCTTGCCCATGGACCAGATAACTAGAACTACCTGCATTGTCTGCATGGGATGGTGTTTAATTTTTAATTTTTTTTTACCTAAAACCATCTCTAATTGCAATTATAAATTTTTTTATAAGCCTTATTTTTTTAAGTTACATTTACAGTTTTAAAATAGATTCCCATATGCTCAAGTTCAGATTTTTTTCTTCTCTTTTTGGGGGTTTCACTCATACACTAGGGTTTGCTGGATAGATGCTCTATAACTTGCTTTAATTACTTTTCAGATAGGTTCTCTAATTTCTTTCAACCTCCCTCAGGTTGGCCTAGGACTGGGATCATCTTATACCTTCTGCAGTGCTGGGATAAGAGGCATTGACTTCTTTTCCTAGCACATTTCTTGAGATGGGGTCTTCCTAACATTTTGCCTTGGCTTGCTGCAAACCACAACCTCTTGAATGATATCTCCCAGTTAGCTGGGATTACAGGCCTGAGTCACCACATAATATGAAGATTTACTGGTCTACAGCTTTAAATTTTAATAACTTTAGTACTTGATTTTTTTTTCAAAAAGGTAAGAAACTGAAAACACATATGTCTTCAATAATTGTAAACAATATCAAAATACTATTTTATTCAAAAATATAGCATAAAAGCTAATGTGATCCACTATAGAAATGAAACATACATTAGAATAGATAGAGTGAAAAAAATAGTCCTTTGTTATGTAAGGATATTTACTTAGCCATTGATAAAGGGATTCTTTTGATAAAAATCTGTTCTTTTCACCAATACCAATACATGTGCACCTTCAACATGAATATATATATATATATATATATATATATATTACATAACTACCACATAGTTATCTTCAGTATAGAGTATAAGGTATGAATATTTAAAATAGTATTATTTATTTTATAGGTCAGAAAAGAAATAAAACTTGTGGAAGACCTTCATGACTCTTCTTCATCATCTGAAATAATCATAAACTATCGTGAGTAGCCTCACCCTAATTATAAAGATGTGCAGATCGCTGAAAAACTGAGAATGAAGTGTAAATTGAGGACATTTCATAAACATAAGTCCTTTAATATACATTGTAGTACTAGGTCACACTTTGATTAGCACTTCACCATAGGGAATTAACTTGTTATCATGTTGTTCATGTTTACATTCATATGTCTATTTTTAAAATTCAGATCTGATCATGCTATCTCCTTTCTTACAACCGAGATACTTCTCACTCTTACTACTTTATCCGGCATGTTCCTCAGTCCCTAGTTACATCTTTGATGTCTGTTCTCACAACAGAGCATTATGTTTTCAATAGCTTTGCTAAGTATGCTGGATATATGATGAACTGCACACATAAAAAGTGTGTCATTTGATGAGTTTTGACATGTACTAAATACACAGTTAAAAACATAATCAAGATGGTTAACAAATGCTTGCCCACAAAAGTCTCTTCTTCATAGTTTACATTTCCTGTCAAATATTTTCTAAATATTTCTCCAAATCATTTTTACCATTTTCAATTTGCATTCAATTTCCTTCTTTTTATTGTTGTTCTTGTTGCTTGAGTGTTTGGTTTTCAGTGCTGACATCCAACAACAGGTCTCATAACATGCTAGGTCAGTGCTCTTTCACTGAGCCATACCTTCAGGCCCATTTTTCTGTGCTATATATAGAAAATTTTTATTTGTGTACCTTAACTGCATAAAACAATGTGATTCAATGTAACACTAACTTCATAAACATAATTTAATTTATGATATTTACTCCCTTTATTTATCCTCTTAAAAGTATCATTTGCTTTTGATCTCAGGGATATGCACTTGGTAGGCACCTACTCTACCACTCAAGCCAAACCACTAGTCCTAATAGTATCTTTCAAAGAGTAAACATTTTAATTTTTTTTTTGAAAATCCAATTTATGTGTTTTTTAAAAATATGGATTTAAATTTTTTTGCATCAAGAATCCTTTTCCTAACCATGTCACAAAGCTTTCCCCCATTCCTTCTTCTAGAAATTTTATATTTTTCTGAATTTTTTTCTGGAATTTGAAGTATTATGAAGAAAGTTTCAACTCTTTTTATTACAAGTACTTTATGAAATTTTGAATTTGCTAATTACCTTTAGTGTTTTGTAGGAAGAGAGTTTCTTAGTCTTTTTAGTGTGAAATTCTTGGAAATAGCATGACAATTTTTAATCTGAGAATCTAATAGTTCAATTTGCATTTTCTAATTCATGGTTCTAATGGCTGAATAGAAGTCTCAACATATATAAAACCTGCTTTCATGGCAATGATAATTTGGGTTGTGTTCATGTACTTGTATTACATTAATGTTACAAGGTGCAGTGTTTGTATAAATATATCTATATTATGTCTATATTTCTGATTATTTTGAGTCAAATGTATGTAGATTATTTGCTTGAAGTTATAGAAAGTTTTAGATAGGATTTGGGTTAATATACGTATACTGCTCTCAATAAAGGCAGGATATTGATTGATAAGTTAATTAAATCATTCCTGTGTTCAGATAACATCAAAACATCAATTTGTATGTCACATTGTACCACTATTTCATATTAATATTTTTTATAGTGGGAAATGTACACTTGCAATCCTTAGCTGGATTTTTTTAGCAGTGTTGGAATTTGAACTCAGTGCCATGTGATTTCTAGACATTCTACCACCTGAGCCATGCCATAGCCCTTCAGCTGGAACTTTACAACTTTATTAAATTAATGATTAAGAGTTGGAATTTTTCTGGGCTGGGATGTAGCTCGGTGGTACAGCGCTTGCCTAGCATGCCTGAGGCCCTGGGTTCGATCCCAGCACCAAAAAAGAAAAGACAAAAAAAAAAGAGTTGGAATTTTTCTAAATATTTAAATGTTGGCCAGTAGAATTATTAGAAATCCTTGCTGTTTATGAATTTTTAGAAAGATCAGTCCATCCTTGCATAGGAAGAGAATATAGAAAAGTGAAGATAAAAAATGGACTTCCACAGGATCTGAGAGTAAACCTGTGTCTATAAAGTCCACTTCAGTACTGGTGGTCAACTGTAAGTGATGGATGAATGGAACGCAAGTGAAACAGTCCAGGGTGAAAGAACGTCAAATCTATTAATTCTTTCTTTCCATATGAAGGGATGTTAATAGGAATTCATATTCTGGAAATAAAACAGAATATTGTGGTTTGCAGACAAAGCAAGGTAATGTTCAACTATTTCAATGCTGCTGAAAGGTTGATTAAGATGATAACAAGAGACTTTCCCAAACAGCAGGTTGAATAATTGGTCAGCATGAAAGTTTAGCTGTATCTGATAAGTCTAGATGACAACTTGAGAATTTTGACTGTGCAAAGCACAGTGTGGTTAAAAAATGAAGAACTGTGTAATGTTTAAAAGTTTTCCTTTTAAAATGAAGCTGTCAGCATATGCTTGTATGCAATTGGAAACAACTCACTAGAGGATATGTATATTCAATTAAATTTAATTATATGTCCATGAATCAGAAAGCCTGATACATTATCTTGAAGATTTTATAACGTTTCTTTGAAACATTTTCTTGTTTATATTTGTGTGTTTATATATACTAGTACTAGAGTATATTACTAACAATATATATGAGGAAGTTGCCATATCCAAAATGAAATAGAAATGGAAAATGCTAATGTGATTGAACATGTAAATGATGACCAAAAAATTGACTACCATGCACAGTGTTTTTAAAAATTAAGTTAAAATGCTTGTAGACATCTAGGTCATACTACAGAGAATTTAATCTTTCTTTGTCACTTCCCAAGATCATCATGGGTAGCTGTGATTTTTCAAGGTACTCTAAACTATCAGGTGGATCAGTTTAATAGTTGTGTAGTTTCTGGGGAAATGGGAAGACCATATTTGCATAACATTGCAAAGTAAATGAGCAGAGATAATTGCTTTTTATTTATAAAGTTCTAAGTGCTAAAATCTTGTCATTAGCATGTGTTGTGTGTTAATTTTGCATTTGTAAAATGATTTACTTGACAATTGAATAGATGAAGATGCCTACTAATGAATTCGTTTAGAAAAAATAAATATAAATTTATTGAAAAGAGGGTTCCAGAAGGATTTAAGTATAAAGGATTCTTATTTTTCACAATGATATTTGAAAAATTAACAAATTATTGTTTAAAATTATATTCAGACATGGAATGGTAGTATGGGATTCATCTGTTAGTATATTACTTAAAAACCATTAAATTTTGCTTTCACAGCATATTTTTAAATATATATTGTGAAGAGAGAATTCATTGTCTTAAATTGTGAGTTGGCCACTGTCCAGCTGCATGGGGTTAGCTAACTTACTTGGCACTTTTTTTGCTTGATCCTTCTTATGTCTACATGTTATGTGTCTCACAAAATTGTGAGGATTCAAATGAATTTATCATCTATACAGTGCTTAGAATAGTACGGTGGAATACTTGCATAGTAGGTCCTGAGAATGCAGATTACAATTATCATTAAAAATGTTTCCCATGTACATACAAAGCCTCCTGCCTGTAATAGTAGTTAACTGGGAAAAAGATTGAGACATCTCTTTCCCAAGAGAAAAGAGAAAAAGTTTCTGGGAACCTATCTCAACCAATAAAAAGCTGGGCATGCTGGTGAGTGCTTGTTATCACTAGTAATCATAAGAGAAACACAGGAGGATGGCAGTCCAGGTCTACTGGAGCATAAATACAACACCCTATTCAAAAACTATGTGAAGCAAAAATGACTGGGGTCTGACTAAAGAGGTAGACTCCCTGCAATCCTCAGGCCCAGAGGTCAAATCCCAGTACCACTAAACAAACAAACATTTCCCTCACAAAAGGTCTTAAATAACATTTCCCAAGTGAGGTTTAAGGTAAATAAACTTTGTGGGTTTTCTTTATGTTGTGTAAAATGACAATAGCAAACAACCTAGGTACATTTCTCTGTATCAAATAATGCAAGTAACTTCATGATTTTCCTTTTGCCTTGACTCTCATAAAGTTTGGTTGAAACTTAATTTTTCATATGTTAGCAGTATTATTTTTTATCAGTTAAGTGTACATCTTGTGGAAAATAATTGTATTTTAAATAACCTGTGAACTTTGGATAGAAGTAAATTATGACTGCAGATATTTTGTATTAAAAGACAAGATTATTTGTATTTTATATATTTAATTCTTGCCTGAAAAGATTTTATGGTTTATTTTAGATTTCCAAGGAAAACATCTGGAGAAATGCAAAAGGTATTGTTAAAAAATTAAGTAAAAGACAGAATAGTAATAAGACAGAGTGGACCTCAAAACCTCTAAGCAGCTGTACTGCAAAAGGCCTGTTGACCATCAGACGCTTGGAAGAGCCTCAGATTCAGCAGCTGACATCAGCACCACTGCAGCTGTTAGCAGTGAAGCCAAGACAGCCACACACCGCTATCCTCTTTGCTCTCTAGACCAAGCCTGACACCAGGAGCATCCTGTCTGGATTGCAGGCCTGTGTGGTCTCTCATGAGCTTGACTTAAAGAAGGGACAAGAAGATCACAGTAGGGAAAGATTGGAATAAAAAAGATGGTTCAATGTAAGAAACTAATATGACTTCATCAAGAGAACTGATGCCATGGAAGACATAATGCATCCAGGAAGAACTTCCAGGAAATTACTGTACCTGAAGTAGTTGGAGAGACTGGGGTTTAATTTTGTTGAAAGAGAAAATGATGTAGAGATGTCACAATGTTCAGGACAAGACATTGAATATACAGAGTACCTTAAGAATAGTAGGAGATGTTCCAAGACACACTGGTCCTCCATGCAACCTACTTGCAGAATTATCAGAATAGCAAGAATGGGAAAAAGTGAGTGTTTGCAGCATGTTCCTGAGGCCAGGGAGAAAATTTGCACTATAGGTCCCACCTAATGCAGAGCTTCAAATCTTACTATGTGCAGTGAATGTGTGCAGAAAGCAAGCAGAGAGAGTGCTGAAAACTTTCATGCAGAAGAAAGTATACTAGTGAGCTGGAATAGGTATCAAGACTACAGGCTACAATCATGCAGGGATCCTCCCCATGCCAAAGACAGCTTGGAGAGAAAGGCTGGAAGATGATGAAGAAAAACAAGGATAGGAGCCCAAGGCCTGATGACTTACAAGTCAGCTTCATTGTAGCTTCAAATACCAATGCAGATAGTCAGAAATCCCTAAAGCATAAGAGGGCAAAGGGATTAAAGTAGCAGTTGCCTCAGCTGAAATTCCTGTTTCCCAGACTCAGGGAGAGAAGGAGGGAGGATGAGTAAATGCAGGCCAACAATCACTACCATCATCCCGTTTAGTCACTCAACAAGGAGCTAGGAATATGATATACCAGCAACATCAAATGAGGAAAAGACCTGAAAACCTTAAGTGCTTGTTTTACACCCATGGGTCCAGATCACTAGAATGAACTGCATTACCCATACGACATGGGCTTTTATTACTTTCACAGAAAAAATCTCTGTTGCAATGACAAGTGGATTTTTATTTGAAAGCCTGGTTGATCTCAAAACACATTTAAAGGTTGTTAAATTGTTTCATATATGGTCAAATTGACACTTTTAAGAATTTAATTTTAAACCATAATAAAAGTTTTCACTTGTTTTTCAAGTAATAAACTACAAACACCTGTAGTTGTAGGTCTTAAATAATTATAAGCATATCAACATATCATTTTATTGTATAATACACTATAAAAGATATTGTGGCAAATAAAACCTAAATTAAAAATTCAAAAGAAAAGGTAAAGTAAAAAAGTATTTTGTTTTATAATGACATTTATTTTTGGAAAAGCAATTAAAAATAGTTGCAGTTGATAAAGGTATCCTTTTGAGGAAAATCAGTTCTTTTCAGAACTGTTTGTTCTTTTGCTTATATATTTTTATATTAGATGTATAACTATCACTTCTTCTTCTTCTTTGATATGGCATGAACATATTAGGAACATTTTAAAATAGCATTACTTATTTTATAGGTCAGAAAACAAATAAAAGCTCTGGAAGACCTTGTTGAGTTTGTTAAGTCTTCTGAAAACATCACAGACGATTTTACGTAGATTTATCCTAGGTATGAAGACGTCTTGTTTGTAACTGAACAACATACATTGGTGTGTAAGGTTAGGACATTGCATAAACATAAGGACTTTTAATGTATTTTGTAGTACATGTGCACACATTGCTTAACTCTGTGCCACAGTGCACTGGTGTGTTATAATGTGACTCATGTCAGACATTTGCTTTGTGTCAAAGTAGGTTTAACTAAAGTTAAACTGCTCCCTTCTCCAGCTTTATCCTTCAACTACTTCTTAAGTGTTTGTTCTTGCAACAGAGCATTTTTGTTTTCAATAGACTTACCAAGGTATTTGTACTACAAAGTGTGCCATTTGATAAGTTTTGACGTCTGTTGAACACATACTTAATCATAATCTTGATGGTTAACAAATCAATCACTTATGTAAGTCTTTTCATGCCTCTTTATAGTTCCATATTAAGAAATTGCCAAAATATTCTCCAAAATTTTATACCATTTTCCATTTACATATCTAATATATAACATCTCCAGTTCCTTCTCTCTTCCAAAGCACCTACTTTTATTTTTTTCAAAAATTTAACAGTGTAATGGGTGTCTACTGTACATATCACATAGTTCAATGACTAATAATGGTGAGCATCTTCTGATGTGCCTACTTTCCATTCCTTACGAAGAATTATTCCCCAGACTGTGGCTTGTGTATTTTCCTCTTCTTCTCACTATTATTGTCATTTTCTAATTTTTTTTAATGCTGGTGATCCTAGCCAGGATCTTAGACATGTTAGGTAAGTGCTTCGCTACTGTGACACACCACAAGGCCTATTTTTTATCTTCCTTTGGTCCTTTGTATAAGTAATGTTTATTGTGTATATAATTACACAAAGTGGAGTGCTCCAATATGACAGTTAGTACATGTATGGGGTACATTTATTATGATTACCCTCCACATTTATCCTTTTTAGGGGGATTTCTGGGGTTTGAACTCAAAGCCTCAGTATTGCTAGGCAGGTTTCTATCATTTGAGTTATGTCCCAGCCTTTTTTTCTTTAGATATTCAGGTAGGGCCTTGTGTTTTGCTCTGGGCTGACCTTAGCCTGTGATTCTCCTACCTACTTGTCCTACATAGCTTCTACCACAGGGGCAAACATCACTCCCAGCTTACTGATAAAAATAGGGGTTCACTGACTTTCTGCCTATGCTGGCCTCAAACTATAATCCTCCCAATTTTTCACATTCCCCATTACTTGCATTTATAGATGTGATCTACTGTGCCTGGCTATTTATTATCCTAATAGCTTCTTTTGAAAAGTGGAAGTTTCAAATTTTGTTGAAATTCAATTTAGGTGTTTTTATAACAGTGGATTTTAAGTTTTTGTGTCATTAAGAAAAGTTTTTCCTGCATAGGGTCACAAAGATTTTGTTTATATTCTTTCACCTACAAATTTTGTTTTCAGTCTTATATGTAGATCTAAGATTCATTTTTAATTTTCTTATATATGGCCTGAAATGTGGATCCAACTTTATTTTGTGGATACGGTTGTCTAGTTTTTTAAGCACCATTTGCTGATAAGGTTATTTTTCTACAGTGCACTGTCAATGTGTTTTTGTCAAAAATAACATTCCTTTGGGTATATGTTTGCCCATAGGATGATAATAAGAACATATGTTAGCTCTATTTTTAGTTTCTTGTGCAAAATCCAGTACTGATATCCACATCTAAATTCCCAGAAACAGTGCATGTTTCCATTTTTCCTACATCATAGACAGCATTCATTGTTCCTTGCTTTCTTGAAGATAGTCATTATTCTGGGGTGAGATAGAATCTCAGTGTTGTTTCCATTGGAGCTTTTTGTATGGCTAAAGATGTTGAGTATTTCTTCATTTATTAGCCATTTGTACATCTTTTTTGAGAATTGTCCAATTCATTTGCCCATTTATTAGTTGCATTATTTGTTGTTTTGGTGTTTAATATTTTGAGGTCTATACAAATGATGGATGTCAATCCTTGCTAATCTGTTGTCCCATGAATAGCATGCAAAGATGTTCTGCCATTCTGTGGGTTTTCTCTTGATTCTGGTAATTGTATACTTTGATGTACCCAAGCCTTTTAATTTGATGCATTCCCATTTGTCAATTCTTACTCTAGTAGCCAAGCAAATGATGTCCTATTGAGAAACTAATGCCTATGCTTACGTATTTCATGTTTTCCCTGTAATGTCCTGTAGTTTTTTCAAAGTTTTTGGTGTTCCATTACGATCTTTGATTTATTTTTATTGTCAGATGTTTATGGTGTCCAAGAGTTTTTGGGTAGGGTTTTTTGGGTCTTTAAGATATTGGATCATATCATCTGCTTATAAGGAAATTTTGACAGTTTCTTTACCTATTTGTATTCCTTTTATTTCTTCTTTTTGCCTAATTGCTCTGGCTAGAAATTCCAGTACTATGTTGAATAGGAGTGGGGATAGTGGGCACCCTTTGCTCATTCCTGATTTTAAGGGGAATGTTTTCAGTTTTTTACCTTTAAGTATAAGTTGGTTTGTCATATATAGCCTTTACAATTTTGAGGTACGTTCCTTCTATTCCTAGTTTTCTTAGTGTTTTATCATGAAGTGGTACTGGATCTTGTCAAAGGCTTTTTCTGCATTTATTGAGATGATCAAGTGGTTTTTGTCTTGCTTCTATTGATGTGCTGTATTACCTTTACAGATTTGTGCATGTTGAACCCCCCCCTGCATCTCTGGGATGAAGCCTACTTGGTCATGGTGTATGATCTTTCTGATGTGTTGTTGGATTAGGTTTGCCATTATTTTATTAATAATTTTGCATCAATATTCATTAAGGAAATTGGCCTGTAATTCTCCTTTTTGGAGGTGTCTTTATCTGGTTTTGGGATGAGAGTAATATTGGCTTCATAAAATGAGTTAGGCAGTGTTACTTCCCTTTCTATTTTGTGGAACAGTTTAATGAGAGTTGGTATTAGTTCCTCGTTAAATGTCTGATAGAATTCAGCAGTGAATCCATCAGGTCCCAGACTTTTCTGTTTGGGGAGGCTCTTGATAGATGCTCTTATTTCCTCCTGTGTTATAGATCTTTTCAGGTGATTCATATCCTCTTTATTCAGTTTTGGGTGGTTGTATGTTTCTAGAAATTTGTCCATTTCTTCAAGGTTTTCAAATTTTTTAAAGTATAAGCTCTCGAAGTAGTCTGTGATGATTTCCTGCATTTCCATGGTGTTTGTTGTTATCTCCCATTTGCATTTCTGATTATACTGATTTGGGCTTTTATCTCTCCTCACTTTAGTCAGCTTTGCCAAAGGTCTGTCAGTCTTATTTATTTTTTCAAAGAAACAGCTTTTTGTTTCATAGATTCTTTGTATGTTTTTTTGTTTGTATTTCATTGATTTCAGCCCTCATCTTAATGATTTCTTTCCTTCTGCTTGTTTTGTTATTCGCTTGTTCTTGTTTCTCTAGGAATTTGAGCTATAGTATTTGGCCATTGATTTGGGATCTTTCTATTCTTTTAAAGTATGCACTCATGGCTATAGACTTTCCTCTTAGGACTACCTTTGCTGTGTCCCATAGTCTGGTAGGTTGTGTTTTCATTTTCATTAACTTCCAGGAACCTTTTAATTTCTTCTTTTATTTCATCAATGACCCATTCATCATTAACCAATGTGTTGTTCAGCTTCCAATTGCTTGCATGTTTTTTACTGATGTTTATGTTGTTGATTTCTACTTTTAATGCATTGTGGTCAGATATAATGCATGGTGTTATTTCTATTTTCTTATACTTGCTGAAGCTTGCTTTGTACCTGAAGATATGATCAATTTTGGAGAAGGTTCCATGGGCTGCTGAGAAGTATGTATGTTTTGCAGAAGTTGGATGAAATGTTCTGTAGATATCAGCTAGGTCATTTGATCTATGGTGTGATTTTAGTTCCAGGATTTCTTTATTGGGTTTTTTTTGGCCTATCTATTGGTGACAGGGAGGTGTTAAGGTCTTCCACTACCTCTGTGTTGGAATTTATTTATATTTTTAGGTCCTTCAGAGTATGATTGATGAAATTGGGTGCATAGACATTAGGTGCATAGAGGCTGATAATTGTTATTTCCTTTTAGTGTTTTTCCTGTTTTATTAGTATGGAGTGACCTTCTTTATTTCATTTGATCAGTGTAGGTTTGAACTCTACTTTATCTGAGATAAGTATTGCTACCCCTGCCTGTTTCGGGGACCATTGGCTTGGTAAATCTTCTTCCAGCAATTACTCTCAGCCAGTGATTTTTTCTGTCAATGAGGTGGGTCTCCTGTAGGCAGCAAATTGTTGGATATTCCTTTTTAATCCAGTTTGCCCACTAGTGATGGGAGAGTTTAGTCCATTAATATTCAGTGTTAGTGTTGATAAGTACATGGTGATCCCTGTAATGTAGTTGTCTTTGTTGATTAAGGATTTGATTGTGTGTAGCTGAATAAATGTTACTCTTTAATTTCTTGCCTTTTCTTCTCCTCTGGTTTGGTATTACCTGCCCTTTCATGGTGTTATTTTCTTTCATTATCTGTATGCAGAATTTCTTGGGGAATCTTTGTAGTGGTGGTTTGGTGGTCATATATTGTTTTAGTTCCTGCTTATCATGGAAGACTCTAATTGTTCCATCTATTTTGAATAATAATTTTGCTGCGTAGCATATCCTAGGATTGAAGTTATTTCCATTCAAGCTTGGAAGACCTCACTCCATGCTCTTCTTACTTTTAATGTTTTTGTTGAGTAGTCTGCTGTGATTTTGATGAGTTTATTTTTGTATGTTACTTGTTTTTTCTCTCTTATGGCCTTAAATATTCTTTCTGTTGTCTCTGTTCTTATTGTTTTAATGATAATATATTATGGGGTAATTCTATATTGGTCCAGTCTGTTAGGTGTTCTGGAAGCCTCCTGTACCTGAATGCGCATAGTTTTCTCTAGATTTTGGAAATTTTCTGCTATTATTTTGTTGAATATATTTCACATTCCTTTTGCTTGCACCTCTTCTCCTTCTTCAATGCCCATGATTCCCAGGTTCAGTCTTTTGATGGAGTCAGTGAGGTCTTGCATTTTCTTTTCACAGGTCTTGAGATGTTTAACTAATAGTTGTTCAGATTTTTCTTTAATTGCCATTTCATCTTCAAGTTCTGAGATTCTGTCTTCTGTTTGTTCTTTTCTGTTGGAATGGCCTTCCATTTTGTGTAGTATTTGTTTTATTCTTTTTTCTGAGATTTTCCATATTGTGAATTACTTCCACTTTAATGTTGTCAATTTTTGCCCTTAAATCATTTATCTCTGTTTATAGTGATTTCTGTTTCAGTTTGGTATTTAGTTAGGGTTCTTGTGATTTCATTTACTTGTTTCTCTGTTTTTATATATTCCTTAATATTGTTGTCTTTGCATTTCTTTAGTGTCCTATGTACGTTTTGGTTGACCATGTCTATAATATCTCTATGAAATTATTGTTAATTACTTGTAGGATTTCTTCTATCAGTTTGTTTTTGTGGGCTTTTTTGGTATAGTTTATCTTTGCTTTGTTGGAGTCGGGATCTGGTTATCCATTTTCTTTATTTCACTCTAAATACTGTACTACATTATTTTTGAGGGGAGAACGGTTTCCTTCCCTTTTTTCTTCTTCCCATATTTCCACTAGGTAACATTTGTATCCCTGGACTATGTGTAATTTAGTATTAGTTGGGTTATAATATTAGTACTAACCAAACCAAGAGAAAAGTATAAAAGAGAGAAAGAGATGGAAAGATAAAAGGAAGAGAGAAGAGAGGAAAAAAAGAAATGGGAGAGATTGTGGGTGATCCAACTGCAAACCAGGCAGTACAACTCTTAAAGAAGGCATAAAATATATAGATACATACATTAAAAAACATATTCTCCAGTTCTGGGACAGTAGAATTGAAGTTCTGTTTGTTTCTTTAGCATCCATGCCTGTCTATGTGTGTCCCTTAGGCAGGTTTGAAGCTCTTCTGTGGCAGGTGGTGGGTGGGTGGTGGGTGGGTGGGGCCCCACAGGTCTAAGGGCAGAGAATTATTCTACTAACGTTCATATTTTTCTCATTTTGGAAAAAGAGCTCATTAGTTATGTAGTCTGAACTGAGACTTATAGATTTGTACTATTATGCAACTGGAAAATCTGTGGCTACAGATTTTCTAATGTGTCATTCCACATAACCTTCTTCTTACCAGAGCTCTGTATAAAACAGCACAGCATTAACATTTGGTAGGCATGAATTGATTAGGGAGCTTTGATTTCACAATAGAGTCAGTATTTTCAGGTGAGTGTTGTTAGCATCCCTCTGATAGTCATGGCAGTTATTTTCTAGGTAATTCTGGAGGTGCTGTTTTGCACTACAGTGCACATTCATTCTCTTCTGAATAATACTGAAAGAAAGTGAGATATCAATTATTATAAGTGGAAAAAGTAGGGGTGACTAGTGCAAGTGTAAAAGTTTCATGAAATACTGAGTATGTATACTGTGTCTCCTCATCCTCATTTACCATTGGCCTATATCATATTTACTAGAACACAAAATGTAATTAAAATACAAATGCTAATAGCAAATTTCATGAGGAGCTTCCTGTGTGCCACATGTATTTCTAAGTACTTTAGATATAGTCCCCAATGTAATCTTCTCAGTGGTTCACTGTGTTTGATAGTATTATATCTATTTTACAGGCAAGGAACCTCAGGCACAGAAAATTAACTTGAGATAACACAGCTCTGAGCAGGTGGAAGTGAGATTCGGACCCAACACTGGAGCATCTGTGTTGATGCTACCATTGAAGCTATTTTGTGAATCATCTAGTTGCAATTTAACAAATCATACTAAACTTTATGTAAACTTTATATAAATATATTGCTAGTATAGTAATGATGAATAGTAATCATTCAAATGTAGGAGGTTTTAAAACTGTTTTTGTTTATGTGGTATTTGGAATAGAAACCTATGAGTTCTAACTATGAAGGAATTTCCATTTTTTCCCATTTTATCTATCCAAGCATCTGATAAAATATGATTTACAAACAAAAATAAAGTGCTTCCTCCTTGAGCAGAGGTCAATCTACTTTTCTGTAATGGGCCAATTATAAATTATTTTAGGACCTATGGTGATGAGATCCCTGTTTCAACAACTGTTAATGCTGAGGGAAGAACACAAGAGTCCTCAAAAGGAAAACACAAACACGGGAATACCACGATGTTCTAATGAATGTTTAGCATAAAAAAGTAGTTATCAGCAGGTTTATATGGGAGTTTTAATAACAATTTGTTCTTCTTTGTTTCCCTTGCAAGAAGAGCACTACCAAAACAGAGGCTGTACAGAACTTTGTGAAAATGGAAGGTCACCACCAAAGTTATAATTCAAAGCAGTATAAAAGTAACTCTATTATTTTATACAGAAAAATAAGCAGTGTAGTGAGAAAATTAGGTCAGTTGTGATAATAAGTATTTGTGTGTTAGTCCAGGAAAACATTTCATGCTATGTGCAATGAATAATTTAAGACTGTGGGGTGACTATGCTATAGAGTGCATGCTTTGCATGTTCAAGTCCCTGGGTTCAATGTCCAGCACTCTAATTAGAAATACATATTTTTTGCACATTATCCTTAAATTCTGCACAGTTAAAAAATGAAAGATTCTAAATAATCTACTTTTCAAATTTTTAAGAATTTATTGAATTACTCTTCCAGATATTTGTTATGAAGTTATAAATGGAAATTTTATCTTGGTAAAGATTATTTGACAAAATGCATTTCAGTCTTGAAGATGAATGTTCCATTTTGAAAGTTCTAATGAGAAAGCAAGCATGAGAAAATGAATAAATTTTAAAAATCAGGTACCTATAAATTTGGTAAGTCAGTGTCCAATTCATTTCTTAAACTTTTTCTTTCTTCAACAGTGGCATAATAGGAATATGTTAGGCAGTATGGAAAGTCTCAGTGATCAAAGTATTTATTGTACGCATGTCAAAAGTACTTGCTACTCCTCAGGAAAATACTATTGACACTAATAGATGAAATTGCCTGAATTTGTAAAATTAGTGTTTTGGATAATGAGATTATATCAAAGAAGCTTTTTCTTGTCTAAAATGAGTGGTTTATACATACAACATTTTAATAATCCATTCACCATTGATGGCCATGAAGGCTGATTTCACACCGCGGCTATTGTGAATGATGGTGCTCTGGACAATGCTATGCAGTTCTCTGTTTGAACTTCTGTTTAATACTTTAGATCAAAAATGTCCAAAGTAATTTAGGTAGTACATGATCTAGTGTTCTGAATCTCTCTGTAATCTGAGCCTTTCAGTGAGGTTTTGAGAGTTAGTTACTTGTAATTTTTTGTCATCATTAAGCATGGAAACATGCTCATTACATAAGAATTTCTGCAAATGAATGATTTTCTCTTTGGAGTTCAAAAGCAAAGGCAGCTGTCATTGATTAAATAGAAATGGCTGCTTGTATGAATGGGACCTGATAAAGGAATTCAGTGCTCTTAGCTTTAATGACATGGAAACTGCTTTTTCTATTCACATTTTTTTCACCTATGTTTGAAAGACATAACACTCCCATCTCAGGAAAGATTGATGGTGCTCAAGGACAGCACTCTACCACTTGTGTGATGCCCCAGCCCTTTTGCCTTTGGTTTGGATTTTATGTAGGGTCTTGTGCTTTTACCTTGGAAGGTCTCAGACATGATCCTTTCTACCCTGCCTCCCAAGTAGCTGTGATTATGAGCATATGTTACAACCAAGAAGATTATCATCAAAGTTCTTCACCTTTCTTCCCTTTATCTACAGAATACAGAATCAGTGCGGGTTTCAGCAAAGTCTGCCAGTCAGGATGAATTTATTTTTAAATAAAGTGTTAGTAATATTTTCAGTGAATTTTTCTGTTTTTTCAATTTTTGGGGGTTGTTTGTACCATTGATGTAAATGGTGGGCCTATTGCTTGAGACGTAGTAGTAGTGCACTGATAACATCAAACTAACAGCATTTCATTTGAAAACTATGTCTTAACATTCTCCTTAAAAATAAGTTTATTTTGTTATAAGCAAATTTTTGTTTTCTTCACTTTGTCAAAATGACTACTTTCTGAAGATAGTTTTCCTTTAGACCCTTTCATGTTCCATAAGAACTTGAATGGCTCTCAGGCTTGTGTGTGTTTCTTGGTGCACAGGAGTACTTTAACATACATATCTGTGGCAAGAATATTCCTTGATTTATGGTTAATTAAAGAGATTATTCAATTTTGTAACCTTTTCATGGCTTGGTATTATTAAGTTATTTTTACTTTATGTGATTGCAATTTGGATTCTTTCTCAGGTGCAATGATGGGTGAGTTGAGAAACATTGTGAATATAGCACAGATGAAGTTGACAGTGAAGAAATGGATGCTTACTGCAGGAAAGAAAACAGTTCAGAAATCTATAGTAAGGACAGAATGTATGTCTGTGTACAGTGTGTTTATAGAAAGAGTGATAATACAACTGAAATTTCTTCTGGCAAATTCTGAGAGTGCTATAATTTCAACTGTGATAAATCTAATTTCTTAATTTGTGGAGGTGAGAAAATCATCAGAAATGGTCATAGAATATGATTCCTGTTAGTTTGTTGCAACATCTTAAGAGTAGTCATTAAATCAGCAGTAAAGGGACAGCATTTGGGGCCAGTCCATCCTTTGTTAAACTTGTTTTCATTCTTGTTGCTTGTTTTTACTTTTAAATCAATGATGTGACTTTATTTTTTTATCATTTTTTTAGAAATGATGTTTTTATTTGCAGGAAATGTTGTTTGCAGGTGTTATGTGTGTGAGTGCTACCCCAACTACACTGGCAGTGCATCTGACTGCTGTTTGGATACTACTCCATGCATGGTATCAATTGGACAGATCTGCAATAACCAGGGCACCTGTGAGTGTGGTGTCCGTAAATATACAAAACGGAGTTTCAAGTGCTTGTGAGACATGTCAGACTTGCCTTGGTGTCTGTGTTGAACATAAGCAAGGTTCTCCTAATTGCTTGAAATATTATTTACTGTCTGTTGACCTAAGTATGTATCACAGTCATCACTAGACCCAGCACACATACTAATGTATAATACTATAAATAAAAACAAAAGCCCACTTTTTTTGTTCTTAAACATTCTTACTCATTAAGTAGTATATGCCATCTGAGACTTGTATTTTGAGTTTGATAAGAAATTGGGGCTTGCTATATAATTAAATTTATGTAGTTACTTTCATTAAATTGACATGGCTATCTTTTTTGGTGTGGGACAAGGGATCTGGGAATAAACCCCAGGGCTACATGGGATACCACTGAGGAGTAACCCCAAACCAAGTACTGTCTTTTGACTCAACAAAAGGTTTTCTCCCCTTGAATTTTAATTGTGCCAGTAGCACATTTGCCTCACTGTAGTTAGTCCTGTGATTTTACAACAAGTATATGTCACACTGCATGCCTCTCTGTTGGCAACATTATGTCACAGTTTGATGCCATCATATGGTGACCAAAACTTGTATCAGAGTAATTACTATCTCTGATGGCACCATAATTTTGCCTCACAGTACATACATCTAGGATGCAGTATAAAATTTCCTCTCAGTAATTACTTCCAGGAATTCACCATAATTTTTACTTCACAGTCATTACCTCTATGATGGCATTATACATTCCCTCACATTGGACAACTCTATGTTAACATCCTAACCTTACCTCAATAATTAACTTCAATTATGGCAATATGTTTATCTCATAGTAGTGAACTTTATGATGCTTCAGAAACACTTGCCTCATAGTGGAAATCCTATGAGTGAATTCTAGCCTAATATCCCTCAGTAATTATCTCTAAGACATCACTAATTTTTGCCTCATAATAGTTACCACTGTGATATTACCATGATTGTTGCCTCATTGTCGTTATCTCTATGATGGAACATAAGCATTTGCCTCCATGTACTTCCAACTTTGATGGCCTCACCAATAATCCCTCACAAGATTTAGATGTATGATGGGAGTGAAAAATTATACCTCATGGTATTTACCTCTGTGTTGGCACCAACATCTGTACCTCTTTGTGATTAAAGTTTGCCACACATTGATTAACTTTATGTTTCCAGAGAAAACATTCCTTAAATAGTTACCTCAATGATAGTACCATAAAATTTGGCTCACAGTAGTAATTTCTGTTATGGAAACACCCAAGGAAAAGAATAAAAGTTATGTGTTGGGTGGATCTGTAACTCTCACAAACCGTAGTTACCTCAATGATGGCATATTCGTATTTTTCTCACAATGGTTAATTCTATGATAGTACCATAACTATACAGCACAGTGTATACTGTTTTGTTGGCTCCATTACCTGATAGTAATTTACCTATTATGTGGCACTAAATCATTAATTCCTGATAATCACCCACTGTGCTGGTACTATAACATTTGACTCACATTACATACTTCTATGATATACTGTAAACTTTTCAAACAGTTGTTACCTGCAGTGTGGTACCATATCTTTTACCACACCGGGGTTACCTGTAGAACATCACTTTACTCTACAGTTGGTACCATTATGTTGATACCTTACATTTACCTATAAGTAAATTATCTATATCATGGCATCATAAAATTTTTCTTGCATTAGTTACCTTGATGATGCCTCAGAAACCTTTGTATCACAGTAAAAACCTCTTGAAATGAATGGTAATCTTTATCTCACCATAGTTACAAATGAGATTTACTGTAAAATTTTCTCCACCTTTGTTCCCTCCATGATGTTATGCTTAAATTTGCCTCATACTATTTACCACTGTGATGGCCCCATAAACTTTACCTCATAAGAAACATTCTACATAATGGCACTGTAACAATAAAAAACAAAATTTAGGTTTGAGAGACTGAATATTTTGCCTCGCATAGAAAGTTATATGAATACTCCTTAGCTTTAATCTTACAGTAGTGACTGCTAAAATGGAATAGCAAAATATCCCTCACAGTACTTTTCTCTATGAATGGAGCTGTTATCTTTCCCTAAGAGTAGTTATTTCGCTAATGGCATAGACAAATATGCCTCACAGTAATTAACTGTATGACCATGGTGTATCTTTTGCCTCACAATTTAAACCTCTGTGATGGCAAGGTTAGTGTTTACTCACATGATTTACCTTTACATGTCACCATAACCCTTACCTCACAATGAGTAAGCTACAGGATGACACTGTGACATTTACTACACAATAGTTATGTTTTTGATGCTATAGCAACTTTGCCTCCTCATTAAACTTCTATAAATGCACCATAAATTTTACCTCACATTAGTTACCAATACCATGCCATGGAAACTTTTTCCTCACTATCACCATGATTTTGCCTCACTGCTCATATCCTTTCACTCTATGATGGCACCTAATGTATGGATCATACTTCAGTAGTTACCAACATTGATTTGACAATAGTATTCAGGAAATAATGGAAATTAACATTTGCCTCTTTGATGATACCTAACATTTTTTCCCAGTTGTAATGATGTATGATGGCAACACAACTTAACCTCACAGTACTTACACTTATCATGCTATGTAAACGTTTTCTTCACAGTAGTTTCCTCTACAATGGCACCATTACACTTATCTCACAGCAATTCCATCTATGATTGCACTTAACCTTTGTCACATAGTAGCTATTATCTACAATGGCACTGTAAGTTTTACTTCCCAGTAGCTCCTTTCTAAATTGGCACCAGAATCTTTCCTTGCATTGGTTACTTTTGATCCTTGGCAAATCTTTCCTCACATTAGTAATCTCTATGATGGTTATTGAATATTTCCCTCACAGTGCCACTGTAACCTTTACCTCACTGTGGTTACTTCAATTATGGGACCAAAATCATTACAATACTTAACATTATTTTGTCACTATAACCTTTACCACACATAGATGTCTCTGTGATGGATCTGTAACAGTTGTTCACAATGGTTTCCTCTATGATAGCTCAGTAAATTTAACTTCACAGTAATCAATTCAACCAGAAATCACAGTTGTTTCCAGAATAATGGTCCCTTAACCATGCCTTCAAATTGATTACCTCTATAATGTCAATATAACATTTACCTCATGGTAATTACATACTGTAATGCACTTTAATATATTCCTAGTAGTTCCCTTTAAGATACCACATATAACTTTTTCTTACAGTTGAAACCTCTATGATGTCATTGTAAACTTTGTGCTTTGTTACCTCTAAGATGGCAATTTATGATTTGCCTCATAATAGTTAGCTCTATCATGGTATTGTGACATTTGCTTAACACCACTTTTCACCATGATTGCATACAATTATTGCTCTCTTTGCACAGGCAAAGTTTTCCATTGTGTCATAAATATGACTATGATGATTTAATATTTGTGGTGCCATCATATATGTTAATTACTGTGATGTAATGATTATGAAGTCATAATAGATGAAACAAATGTGAAAGTTTATGGCATTTTCAGAGAAGTAAATACGACCAGGAGTCAGTTTCAGTACCATGGTTGAAGTAATTATGTGTGGCAGATTTTTCTGTGTCTTCAAACAGGTTACTGCTGTGAAGCATAGGTTTCTATGTCATCTTAGAGATAAAGACTGTGAGATAAACTTCATGCTGACATATTAGAGTTAACTATTCTGAGGTGAAGCTTATGGTGCATTCACTAAGTCTGTACTGTAAGACAAATTTTCTTTGGTCTCAAAGGCAACTGTTATGAAGTTAAGATTACAATACCATTACATACATTAATGATTGTTCTGTAAAATAATGGTGCCAGCAAATGGTACCCACTCCTTGGTAAAACTGTGGTGCCATCATAGAGGCACATAATACTGTAAGACCATGATTAGGTGCCATCATAGAGGTAACTACTGTGAGGCCAAACTTTGAAGCAAAGCTAAGGTGCCATCATAGAGTTTCCAACTCTCAGGAAAATATTTCAGTTTTATCTTAAATGTAACTATAGTTAGGTATAGATTAGGATGCCATCATAAAAGTATCTATTGAGAGGTTAAGATTATTTTACCATCTTAGAGGTAAACACTAGGAAAATGTTATAGAACTATCATAGAGGTAACTATTGAGTGGTAATGGTTATGTTGACAAACAGTGGTAACAACTGTGAGAAAAGGTTTCAGTGACACCATTAAAGTAGCTACTGTGAAGTAAAGGTTTCGGTGCCATTAGAGAGGTAACTACTGTGTGGGAAAAATTAAGGTGTCATCATAGAAGTTACTTAAAAGAGTAAAGGTTTCCATGCCATCAAAAAGGTAATATATGTAAGGCAAATTTTATGGCATCATTTTAGACATGAAATACCATGAGGTAAAAACCTCATTGCCATCATAGATAGTAAGCACTCTGGAGCAAATATTAAACTCAATCATAGATGGCAGTAGTGAGAGGCAAACATTATGGTGCTGCCATGAAGGTTACTACTGTAAGGCAAAATTGTCCATATCATAACGGTAACTATTGTGAAGTAAAATTTATGGTGCCATCATACACCATATGTCCTAACAACTGGGAGACAAATGGTGGATACCATTACATGAGCAACTATTAGAGGCAAACTACAATAAAATCTATGATGGTAACTACTGTGATACAATTGCTATGGGTCATGATTGAGGGAAATATTGTAAGTTAAGGATACTGTTCCATCATAGAAGTAAGTCCAGTGAGACAAAGTTTAACATGTCATCATATAGTTAACAGTGTGAGTTAAACGTTACAGTGCAATCCCAGACACAAGCACTCTGAGATAAACGTTAATGTGTCATCACAGAAGTAACTAGAGAGAGGCAAGCATTACAGGGCCATCATATATGTAACTACAGGAGGTTAAACTTTCCATGATGCATAAAGGTAACAATTGTGAGGTAAGTCTTAGTAAGCCATCATGGAGAGTAAAAACCTCTACTAGTAGAGGTTAATAATTTCTACTAATGTACCACAAGGTTTCCCTCAGTCACCTCTATAATTTTACAGTATGCTGAACTCAAAGTAGTTAATTCTATGATGGTTACATAAACTGCCTCGAAGTATTAATCAGTATGATTGCACAGATTTACCTCCATGTAGTTACATGTACATTTCACAGAATACTATGCCTAACAGTAGTTACATCTATGGTGGCCCCATAACTTTTACCTCACAGAACAAACATCTATGATGGCACCATAAATATTTCCTGACATTAGTTACCACTATCATGGCAAAATAATTTTACATCACAGTATTTACCTCTATGTTGTTACCATTACCAGACATGAATTACCCTCTATGAAGGCCCTGTAAGATTTTCCTCACATGAATTCCTTCTATGATGCACAGTATCTGCCTCTCTGAATGAACCTTATAGTTGTTATATCTAAAATGTAACCTTACAAATTACCTCATAGTAGTTACCTGTTTGATGGCACTGTAATCTTTGCCTCACAGTGCTATATGTTGGCAAAGAGGATGGAGTCACATTAGTTATGTGTATGATAGTCCTGTAACATTTGCTTTATAATAGTTACCTTAAACATGGCATGGTAACAATTCCTTTAAAGTAGTTAACTACATGATGGCAATGAAATTCTATCTCACAGTATTTAGCTCTATTATGGTACCATAAGATTTTCCTCACAGTAGTTAACTCTAGGAGAGCCCTGTAAGATTTGCCTCACACTAGTTACCTCTATAACCACAACATCAACTGCCACACAAGAATAACCTGTATTGGTTACTCCAGAGGCACCTGCACACCCATGTTTATTGCGGCACTATTCACAATAGCCAAGTTATAGAAACAGCCAAGATGCTCCACCACTGACGAATGGATTAAGAAAATGTGGTATCTATACACAATGGAATTTTATGCAGCCATGAAGAAGAATGAAATGTTATCATTCGCTGGTAAATGGATGGAATTGGAGAACATCATTCTGAGTGAGGTTAGCCTGGCCCAAAAGACCAAAAATCGTATGTTCTCCCTCATATGTGGACATTAGATCAAGGGCAAACACAACAATGGGATTGGACTATGAGCACATGATAAAAGCGAGAGCACACAAGGAAGGGGTGAGGATAGGTAAGACACCTAAAAAACTAGCTAGCATTTGTTGCCCTTAACACAGAGAAACTAAAGCAGATACCTTAAAAGCAACTGAGGCCAATAGAAAAGGGGAACAGGTACTAGAGAAAAGGTTAGATCAAAAAGAATTAACCTGGAAGGTAACACCCACGCACAGGAAATCAATGTGAGTCAACTCCCTGTATAGCTATCCTTATCTCGACCAGCAAAACCCCTTGTTCCTTCCTATTATTGCTTATACTCTCTCTACAACACAATTAGAAATAAGGGCAAAATAGTTTCTGCTGGGTATTGGGAGGGGGAGAGGGAGTGGGTGGAGTGGGTGGTAAGGGAGGGGGTGGGGGCAGGGGGGAGAAATGAACCAAGCCTTGTATGCACATATGAGTAATAAAAGAAAAAGGAAAAAAAAAGAATAACCTATATCATGTCACATAAAACATTGCCATAGTAGTTCTGTGTGTGGCACCATCAACTATGCTTCCAG
This sequence comes from Castor canadensis, assembly GCF_047511655.1. Lineage (NCBI taxonomy): Eukaryota > Metazoa > Chordata > Mammalia > Rodentia > Castoridae > Castor > Castor canadensis. The sequence continues at coordinate 62,649,555 of NC_133400.1, forward strand.
TAGAAACTTCTACAATGGCACCATAACTTTTACTTCACAAAATTTACCCCTAATATGGTACCATAACAAGATGACAGTGTAAATTTTCCTCACAGTGGGTAACATTGTGTTGCCACTGTAACTTTTAACTATCAGTCATTAACCTATATAATGGCCTTATAATTTTACCTCTCAATATTTACCTGAATTAATGCACCATAATGTCACCTCATAGTAATTACCATCTGTTATGTCACCATAATCTGTACCTCAAGTTATTTTACTTTTAGGATGTCACAAAAAACTTTGCTTCTCAGTACTTTCCCCATTAGGCACCTTAAACTTTGTCTCACTCTAGTTATCTCTTTGATCTCACAACAATTTTGCCTCACTTTGGATCCATTTATGACATGTCTTTATCCATTGCATCATGGTAATTATATCTATTATGGTACCTTTCCATTTGCCTCATATTGGATACCTACATGATGTCACCTATCTATTGTCACAATAGTTTCTTCAAAGATGTCACCATATTCTTAATTCCACAATAGTTACTTCTATAAGGGACCATAACATTACCTCCTCATATTTACCTCTTTGACAGCACAGAAACATTTGCCTCACAATATATATGTGTATGTAGCACCATGTAATACGTCTTATACTATCAACCTCTCTGAATGCACTATAACCTTTATCTCAGAGTGTATAAGCTATATGATCTCACCATCACTTGTCTCTCACAATACTTACAGGTTAGATGCCAGCAGAACCTTCCCTGACAGTTAAATCTCATAAAGGGACCATAACTTTTATCTAATAATAGTTTACTTTAAAGTCCTTTTGGCACCATTACTTTGCCTCTCAGTAGTTACTTCTATGATGGCACCTTAAGATTTGCCTCATAGTAGCTCTATCTATGATGGCATAGAAACTTGTCTCACATCACTTTTGTGTATTATGGGACCATAAATTTAGCCTCACAGTAGTTTACTCTATGATGGTATAAAAAACTTTTACCACAGTGTTATGATTTGTATGATGACACCATAAACTCATTGCCTTTCACTAATTTCCCATAAAAGTTATCTCACATTATTTACCTTATGAAACATTTACCTCAAGTAGTTAACTCTATGATGGCATCTAAATTTAATCTCTGCAGTTTCTTTTAAGATGTTCCCATGGTTATTTCCCTCTCAGTAGTTACCTCTATAATGCACCATAACTATGCTTCACAGTGGTCACCTCTATAATGGTACCATCACATTACCATCTTTAATAGCACCATAATCTTTATCTCTCAGTAGTTTCATTTATCATTCCATGGAAACATTTGCCTCATAGTTGTAAGGTCTATGATGGCCAAATATTCTTTGCTTCACTGTAGTTACTTCTATGATTGCACCTTCACATTTGCCTCACTTGGTTATGTTTATTATGACACCTAAGTTGTGCTTCATAATAGCACCTAACTTCTCATGGGAACATTTACACTTGTACAAACCTTTTAACTAACAGCAATTAACATGTTAACTGATGTTGACATCATTAACTTACATAACAGTAATTACCTTTATGGTACCATGGAAATGTTTGCCCTACAGTTTCAACCTCTACAAAAGCATCATAACTTTTACTTCACAGTATTTCCCCTCTATAATGGCACCATAAACTGTGCCTTGCCATAGTTACCTCTATGATGGCACCTAAATTTTGCTTCTCTGTAAGTTAGGTTAAGATTTCACCAAAGCATTTGAATCACATTAGTTATTGTTATAATGACACTATAACTATTCCTATTTTATGTAACATCCTTGGTTGCACCATAGCTTTATCTCACAGTAATTAACCTATATGATGACACCACCAATTTACCCTACCATAGTTTCTTCTATGATGGCACATAAACATTGCCACATCTAGATTACACCTAGATGTCAGGGTAAACTTTCCTCACAGTAGTTACATCTATGATGACACCATAGAATTAACCACACAATAGCAATGCCTACTATGGCACAGCAATCTTTGACTCAGAGTAGTTACGTGTATCATGTTACTGTAAAATTGTGTAAACATAATTACCTCTGTGATGGCACATTACCTTCATATCAGACATCTCTATAATTCCCATAAGGTTCACTCACAGAGGGTACCTCAAATTTTCTACCATAATCCTTACCTGACTTATTTGCCAGTATAGTGAGTAACATTATCATTTAACAAAAAAGTTACTATTTGATCCCCTAGAATGGTTTGCCTCACCATTGAAACTTTTATGAATACACTATAACTTTTACCTCACATTGGAAATATCTATGATGTCACTGTAAATTTTGCCTAACAGAAGTTAGCTCTATGAGGGCAACATAAGATTTTTTTCTTACAATAGTTAATTTTATCATGGCACCATCATCTTTGCCACAAAATAATCTCTATGATGTCACAGAAACCTTTACCTCATAGTAATTTTCCTTTATTATAGCACTGTAAAGATTTCCTCACAGAAACTATGTTTATTATGGTACTGAAAACTTAGACTTACATAATAACTTAGAAGATGGTATTATAATCTTTACTGCTTTGTAGTCCCTTCTATGATGGTACATTAACCTTTTCCCCAGAGTGGTTACTTCAATAATCTCAACATACAATGTAAGTCACAATAATTATCAATCTGATTGAGTTGTAACAGTTACATCAGAATAGTTGCCTGTATGATGGCACTAAGACATTTCCCTAACTGTACTTACATCAATGATGAAACACTAACATATACCTTATAATAGTTCCCACTATGATGGCACCTAACTAACAGTTGGGTCCTCCATTGAGTTGACTATTCCTTTCCCTCAAATTGTTACCTTTAGTATGTCACCACATATTTACCTCCTAGTAATGATGAAGTCTTTCCTTACATTAGCAGTCCCTATGATGCACCTTAACATTTGATTCACAATAGTTACCTCTATTATGTCATAAAATTATTTCCTCAGAGCAGTTGCCTCTGGGATGGCACCATCCATATTACTTTTCACTATTTACATCTTTTGGTGGTACTGAAGTTTGAATACAAGGCCTCATGCTTGCTATGCAGGTACTCTACTGCTTGAGGCACTCTGCCAGCCCTGTGTTTCCCTGTCGGATTACACATTAACATTTATTTCACAATAGACTCTTTGTGATGCCACAGAAACCTTTTCCTCATATTGAACATTGTATGAATTCACTATAAATTTTGGGTCATAGTTGTTATCACTAACATAAAATTGAAAATTTTCCTCACACTTGTTTTTTCTACAGTGGCACCACAATCTTTGCTTGCTATAATAACCTGCTTGATGGCATAGAAATTAGCCTAATTCTAGTTACCTATATGATCACACCATAAACTTTGCCTCACACCATGTGCATTTATGATGGTATCATAAGTTTTACTTCCCAGAATTTGCTTTAGGATGGTCCCATAATCTTTACCTCACAGTAAGTAAGATATGATGGGCCCATGATATGCAACTCACAATAGTTACATTTTTTGATGCCATGACAACATTTGCATCACAGTTAAATCTCTATAAAACTATTATTATTTTACCTCATAGTAGTTACCTCTAGATACTACCATTAACTTTCTCTAAAAGTAGTTTATGTATTATTGCCCCATAAGATACGCCTCCATATGAGGACAGCATAATCTTTGCCTCATAGTAGTTACTATTAACTTTGTCTCACAGTAGTTACGCCTATTTATCAGCATGAGATTTTCCTCCCTGGAGTTTCCCCTATGATGACAGCATAAACTCTGCCTCACAATAGTTATATCCATTATTTCACTGATAACTTTGCCTCACAGTATTTACTTCCAGGATGGCAACTTAAGATTTCCTTCACAGTTGTTACTTTATGATGACACAAAAACTTTTGTCTCACAGTAATTAAAGGTAGGTTGGCATTGTAAAGTGAGTCTCACAGTACTTTTCACAGTAATGGAATCAAAAACTTTTACCTCAGTGTATTTACTTCTACAATGGCATGAGAAACAAACATTGTTTCATAGTAATTTACATCTATTATGACATAAAATCTTTAATTCACAGTAGTTTTCTGTATGTTGGTATGGAGACATTGACCTCAAGCAGTTACCTCTATGCTAGTAGAATAAATATTGCATCATTATACTCACCTGTATCATGGCACATTACCACTTCACCTTGCAGTGATAACATCTATGATTTCACTGTATCATTTCCTAACAGTCGTTAACTATATGATGTAATATAACATTTACCTGCCAGTCACTGCTTTCTACAATGTCCCTACAAACTATGCCTAATAAGAATTACCATATCAGTGTGGTGAAAGCTTTTTCCTGTCAGTTATGGCACCAAAGTATTTGCCTCACAGTAGTTAAAGTTATGATTGCACCCATCCTTTGTTTCGCAGTTGTTTTCTATGACAACACTGTTAGCTTTCATTCACAGTAGATACCAATGATGATGACACCATAAAATTTGCCTTATGTAGGTTAACTTTATGAGCCTTGGGAGACCTTTCCTTGCAGTAATAACTCCTTTCATGACCCTTTAACTTTTGCCTCACAATAGCTACTGCTATGATGATGCTTTACTTCACAAGATAACTTTTATATCACAGGATTTATATCTATGAGCTCAATATAATTATTGCCTAAGAGTAGTTACTTCTATGATGGCACTGTGACATTTACTCCATAGCATTTATCTCTATGATGGCATCATAATTTTGACTCATGGAACTTACCTTTCTGATGGCACCATATCCTTTTTCACACAATGGTTACCTTTCACAGGTTATGGAACATTTTTCTTCACCGTAGTAACATCTAAGATGCCACTGTATAATATTTAGCTCCAGGTAGTTATCTCTATGGTGGCACTTTCACATTTGTCTCAATTTGTTACCTATGTAGGAGCACCTAATTTTTGCCTCACTTTAGTTTCCTGTATGATAATGTGACCATTATTTGTCTTACAATAGTTACTTATGTAATACCACCCTTGTCTTTGTGTCATAGTAACCACTTCTATTATGGCACAAAAACCTTTGCTTTATAGTAGTTATGTGTATCATGTTGCAATAATCTCTGCCTAATAGCACTTACCTACATGATGATATCTTTACATTCGTCTTACAATAGTTAGCTCTTGGGTTATAGAGTTACTATAACTCATAGTGGATTCCTGTATGTTGGCATAACAATTATCTTACAGTTATGCACTTATATTTTGGTCCTTGTCATTCACCACATAATAATTCATTTTTGATGTCACAGACTCATTTGCTTCACATTTGACACCTTTATGAAAATACTCCAACTTTTATCTCACAGAAGAAATCTCTATGATGTCCCAAAACCTTTGCCTCACAGTGGTTACCTCTACGATGGCACCTTCAGATTTGACTTACAATATTACCTCTATGATGATGTTGTGAACTTTGCCTGAGAGTGCTTGTTTTTCTCTATCATAGTGGAGCACACAGAAACCATCCACTCAAGGTAATCACACACAATGATGACTTTGTAAACCTTTATGATGGTATAGAATACCATAACATTTCTCTCACTACACATGATACACAGTTAATTTACCTTAGTGTACTTCCGTCTATGTTGGCACCTAACCTATGCATTGCAGTAGTTGCAATCACTTATTTCACTGTGCCTTTGTCTCTAATAGATACTTCTATGATGGCACCTAACATTTTCTTCCCAGTTGCTCATTTGTATGATGGCACCATACCATACAGTTACTCATATTTGCTATGGAAACTTATTCTGCACAATAGCAATCTGTATGATGATAACATAACATTTGACTCACTGTAGTTTCATCTATGACTGCATGTAACCTTTCCCTCATAGTAGTTAGTATTTATAATGGCACTCTAAGCTTTACCTCACAGTTCCTTCCACCTAAAATGGCATAAAAAGTTTTCCTTATATATCTTACATTTATGAAACCAGGGAAACCATTCCTCACATTAGTAACCTCCATAATTGTACCTTAATATTTCCCTCACCATATTAGCTCTATGATAACACCATCAACTTTACCTCACAGTATTTACTTTGATGATGGCATCAGAGTCTCTCCTCATTGTAGTTACTTCTATTATGTTAACATATGGTGACTGTGTAACCTTTTCCTCATAGAGTTTATCGCTACGGTTGCACAGTAACCATAATCTCTCAACAGTTACTTTTATGATATCACCACAAACTTTACCATACATAGTTAATTCTGATAACATCTAACCTTTGCCTCTAAGAAGATGCCATATAAAATGATAATGTATATTGGTCTCAAATCAATTTCTCTATGCACACACCTTTCAGTCATTACCAGTGTTGGTTCTGTAAACTTTACCTCATAGTATTTACATTCATTACCGCAATGCTGTAGTCACTTCTTTTATGGCACAATATTTATATCTATGATGACACCACAATATTTGCCCCACACTACTTACCTCTATAATGGTACCATAAGTTTATTCACCATATTACCTTTGCAATGACACAGAAAGTATTGCCTCATGGAAATAACCTATATGAAAGTACAGACTAGGGCTTTGCCTAGCAGTACTTACTTGTATAAATTTTACCTCACATTAGTCACCACACATTTTTCCACACAGTACTTACTTCTAGGAAGACAAAATAACCATTCCCTGCAGCATTTTACCTCTATGAAATCACCATAAACATTATCTCAAATTAGCAACCTTTATGAAGACAATGAAAACTTTTGTCACAGTGTTAACTTCTAGATGTCACCTACTTATTCCAATAGTTTTACTGTCTATGATAGAACTTTAATGTTTACCTTACAGTATGGCCTTCTATGATGGCAACATAAACTTTGCCTCTCAGATGTTACATTTATGATGCCATGGAAAGTTTTCCTAACATTAGTTACCTTTATGATGACACAGAAGCCTTACCTTACTTTGGGTACCTTTATCTTGGCAGAGTATTCTTTATCTCACAGTAATTAGCCTACATTTTGGCACTATAAACTTTACCTCACAATAGTGATCATTGGATGCCATGGAACTTTGCCATTCTGCAAAATCTCTATGTGTGTACTGTAAGCTTACCTCACAGTAGTTACTTCTATGACTTTGCCTGACAATATTTATCTCTACAATGGCACGGGAACACTTTCCTTACAGTAGATAACTCTATGATGACATAGCATTTTTCACTCACAGCATTTACCTTTATGATGACACTGTAACCTCTGCCTCACAGCAGTTACCTCTGTGATTTCACCATAAAGTTAAACTCATAGTAATTGCCCTTTATGATGACACCATAATATTTACCAGCAGTTATTTACTCTTATGTTACAGAAGTGTTTGCCTCATAGTATTTACATGTAAGATGTCACATTAAACTTTATCTCATAGTAGTTACCTCTAAGATGGATCTGTAATTTTTACCACATAGTAGTTATCTTTATAAAGATACAAAAAACATTTCCTTACAATATAGACATCTATGATGGTGCCATAACATTTACTTCATAGTACTTACCCTCTATATTGGCATCATAACTTTTAAATAAAATTTGTTATGTTTTTCATGCCATGGAAAACATTGTACTACAGTGTAATCTCTGATATGGTACATTAATCTTTGTCTCACAGTAGTTCCACTATGTTGGCACAGTATTTACTTGTATGATAGCATCATAAGTTTATGTCACAGTGGATATATCAATGTTGGCAACATACCTGATATCACAGTAATTAACATACATGGTGGTGTCATAAACTTAACTTCACATAGTTACCTTCTGATGCCATGGAAAACATTTCCTCACAGAGGAATCCTCAATGGATGCTCTGTAGACTTTACCTCACTGTAGTTACCTCTATTATAGCACAATAAAATTTGCCTAACAGTAGTTAACTATATGATGGCATAGAAACCTTTGCCTCACAGTTGTTATATGTCACCATAAACCCTGCCTCACTCTGGGCACATCCATGATGGCACTGAAACTTATAACTCACAGTATTTACTGATATGATGGTACCCTATAATTACACCTAAATTGGCACTGTAACTTTACGTCACAGAGGGGACCATTGTCTTGGCACATAACCTGTCTTCAGAGCAACTAACCTACATGATGGCACTGTAACTTTTACCTCAGAATATTTACCTGTATGAGGGTAACCATGATCTCACAGTTATCTCACAGTAGTGATATCTTTGATAACAGAAAAGTAATATCTATGATTGCACATAGTATTTTCACAGTACTTCATAACTACAATGGCACTGAAAAGTTTACACAGAACTTATGAGGTCAGGGGAACCTATCCACACATTGTTATCTCTCAGGCAGCACCATAAATTACTTACACCTCAAGTTATAGCCTCAAATTACTTACCCCTATGATGGCACCATAACCTTTCCTTCACACCACTTGTCTCTGTGTGGCACAGAAAACTCTGCATCACATTGCTTATATATATGTTGGCAATGTAAACTTGCCTCACAGTGATTACTAATTATCTACGATGGCACCATAAACCTTGTCTCAGCATAAATAACTCTGTGATGGCACAGTAACAATTACCTGATAATATTCACCTCTATTATGCTACAGTAACCTATGCGTCAATGTATGATTACACAGTAATTAATACCACACAGTGTTTACATCAATGATAGCATTGTATTCTTTGCCTTACAGTAGTAACCTCTATGATGGTACAGAATATGTTGCCTGATAGTAATTATTCTACAATGGCACTGAAGCCTTTACCTCAAAATAATTCTTGTCTTCAAGTCACTGTAAACTTTGCCTCTCAGAAGTTAAAGTTATTATGCTAGGAGAAACATTCATCACATTAGCAACTTATATAATGTCACCGTGAATTTTGCCTGGCAGTATTTACCCCTATGATAGCACTGCAAACTTGCTTCATAATTCTAATTGTTGTGATGCCACAGAAAAATGTGCATCATATTAGTTATATATACCTTGTCACTGTAACTTTTGCCTCAGAAATAGTTACCACTATGATGGTACCATATCTTTTACCTCACAGTAGTTCACATAGCAATGCAACATTTGCCTATCATATGCATAGATTATCTTTTTTTCTTTCTTTTATTTTATCATTTTTACATTTACCTATATGTATATATATTGACTGGGCCATACCCCCTCCTCCCCCCTCCTCCTAACTCTACCAATCTCTCCCTCCCTGCTTCAGGGCAGAACCTGTTCTGCCCGCTTGTTCTCAGATTTTGTTGAAGAGAAAGCATAAGAGATAATAAGACATAGTGTTTTTGCTTGTTGAGGTAAATACAGCTACACAGAAAGATTTCAAGCATTGCTTCTATGTACCTCTGTATTATAACCCATACTGTATTATCCCTGCCAAACTTCTTCTCTATTTCCTAGTCTCTTTCCTACAGTGGCTTATGCCACTTTAAGATTACTATATTCAGTCTTCTACAGTGAGCACATCAACCACATTCAAATTTTAAGTTTCCTTCCCTTTCCCTACTCCTCCGGTGTGCATTCTCCCTTTAGTGTGTGACCCATGTCAAATAATATTACTACATTTGGTTTAGGTCTATAATCCTCATACAAGTTAGAACATATGGCCTTCTAAGCCTGGCTAACTTCACTTCAGATGATATTCTCCTGTTCCATTCGTTTACTTGCAAATGACAAATTTTCATTCTTTGTGACTGAGTAAAATTGCATTGTGTATAAATACCATACTTTCTACCTTTATGATGTCAAGGAAAGCTTTCCTCACGTTAGTCATCTCTATGGTTGCACTATAACATTTGCTTCACAGTGATTCTTTCTGTCATGGTATGCAACCTTGGCTTCACAGTACTTACAGTCTGTAATGCCACTGTAAATTTTGCTTCACATAAATTACGAAACCAAGGAAAAGTTAATCACATTGGAAATCTCAGTGATGACAACATAGCCTTTGCCTGACAGTATTTACCTCTAAGATGGCACCAACATTTACTTCACAAGAGTTCTAGCTATGACTATACCTTAAATTTGTCTCACAATAATTACCATCTATTATGACTCTAAAATTTTACCTGACATTGTATACCTGTAATTTTGCACCATGACTTTTATATCTCACTGTAATTTTGGTGACCCTGTGAACTTTCTCTCACAATATTTACCTTTATGATACCAGAGAACACGTGCACCATAGCAGTAACCTCTGTGAATACACCATAATATTTACCTCATATTACCTACATCTGTGATGGTACCATAACTATTTTCACAGTATAAACCTCTAGGATGACAGTGAAACATTTAGGTGACAGCAATTACTCTCTATGAAGGTGATATTAACTTTACATCAAATTAGTTACCTTATCATGCCACAAGAAACTGTGCCATACAGCAGTAAGTGCTCTTGTGGCAGCTTAAACTTTGCCTTGCTGTGGTAATTTCCATAATGAGACCATAATATTTGTCTCAGAGTATTTTCTTTCTCTGATGACAGTACAAAATTTGCCTCTCATATTTTATGATGCCAAGGAAACCTTGCCTCACTTTAGTAAATTTGACAATGGCATCATAAAATTTGCCACAGAGTAGTTACCTCTATGATAGGAGAGTAACATTTCCCTAATAATCTCTACGATGTTAAAGAAAACCTTAAATATATAGTTACATATATGATGATGCCATAAACTTTGTCTGACAGAATTTATATAAATGTTGGCAATATTAACATTTCATTCACTGTAATTACCCTCTATGTTGGTCCCATAATTTTTACTTCAAATGAGTTACAATCATGATGCTGCAGAACCTTTTGACTTACAGAAATACTCTCTTACAATACCTTAAACATTGCTTCTCCAAAGTTACATCTATAATAGCACAATTACATTTACTTCACATTAGATCCTGTTTTTAATGTCACTGTCAACTTGGCCTCACATAGGTTACCTTTATGATACCAAAGAGAACTTTCATTACACTAGTAAATTCTATGATGTCCCCTAACCTTCAATAAATGGTAGTTACCATCTAGGATAGAATTCTAACTTTCACCTCACATTATTTGCCTCTTTAAAAGCATTATCATCTTTTCTCACAGTGGTAACTCAGTTTTGGCAGTGTAAATTTTAGCCCACAGTATTATCCTATAAATGGCACCATAAAATTTACCACAAATGCATTTCATTTATCATATCACAATAATCTTGCCTAAAAGTAGTAGCATATTTTATGGCACCTTAAATTTTATCTCAGTAGAGTTATCTCTATGATAGCACTGTAACTTTTGGCTCCATGTAGTTCTTTCTTTGATTTCTCTATAACCATTGTCTCATGCTAATTACCTCTGTGATGACATCTTCATTTTTTCCTCATAGTAGTTAACTCTATTCCTCTAAGGTGTTCCCATTCCTTTGCCTCACAGCATTTGCCTCTATAATGACACTGTAAATTTACCTAACAATATGTAGATCTATATCGACACCATAACTTTTACTTCACAGTAATTGAATGATGGCACTACACGTTACCTCACCTCAGTTATATTTATGATTACAGGGAAATTCTACCTCACAAGAGAAACACCTGTTAATGCACCATAACATTTTCCTCACAGTAGCTATCTCCATCATGTCACCTTAAACACTACTCAGAGTAGTTAAAGCTTTGATCTCATTTTCAATTTTGCCTCACAGAAGAAATCTCTATGGAGGCTTATAAAACTTTACCTGTCAGTAGTTTCACATTTGATGGCCATGTCTAATTTGTTTCACTGTAGGCAAAATTTCCTCTATGATGGTACCATGAATTTTACCTCTTTTATTGCACTGTAGCAATTGCCTCACAGTAGTTACCTCCATGAAGGCACAGAAACGATTACATCACAGTATTTACTTCTATGTTGTCACTGTAAGAGTTATCTCAAAGGAATTACTCTCTTTGATACGAGCATACTGCATACTCTTTATCTCAAATTAGTTACATTTATGAAGCCATAAAAACCATTGCCCCAGAGTAGAAAGTTTGATAAATTCACTATGATTCACTACAGAAATGTCACAGATGAGTGTAAAAGAAGGAATTTAAGATGGTTAAATATGGTAATATACTTCCTATACAGGAATGGATATGGATGTTTTCAACCTATTGAAATCACCATAAGAAGGGACTAAGGTAGAATGGAGATAAATGTAGGGGATGAACCAATTTTGGTTATGAGACGACTTGTTTATCTACGTAAACAAAAATATCACTCTCATTTTTTTTTTTACAAAAATGGAGGACAGGAGGACAAAACAGGTCCTCTTTGGGTGTTGGTACCATTGGGTAGGGGAAAGGTGGAGGGAGAGGATGTGAGAGGGTGAATATGGTGCAAATATTGTGTATACATGTGTAAATGGAAAAATGAGAACTGTTGAATTTGTTCCAGGAATGGGATTGGGGGATAAAGGAGAATAACAGAGGGTGTGAATTCAACTCTGATATACTGTATGAACTTTTGTATATGTCACATTATGATCCCAGTACAACAATAAAAAATATGCTGTGACTTCCCTGACAGTACTTACATCTATGCTGACATGTGTTGTTTGCCTCACAGCAATTATCTCTATGACAGCACAGAAAATTCTTTTGGGTAGCACTGGGGTTTGGACTCAGGGCCTACATGTTAGCTACTCTATCAGCCTTTTGTTTGGTGATTTTTTTTTCATTTGAGATTCAGTCTTGCAAAGTATTTGTGGGAGCTGGTTTTGAAATGAGATCTTCCTGTTCCCTGCCTCCTGAGCAGTAAGTATAACAGGCACGAGTCACCTATGCCTAACTTTCATAGAAATTTTTGACTCATCATAGTTAAGTGTGTGATGGCACCCTAAATTTTGCCTACCAGAAGTTACTTCCATGGGATACCACAACTTTCTCTTCACTGTATTAACCTATAGGATGGCCTTTGAATATTCATCTCAGAGCTATCACCCTTCATGATGGCAACAAAAACTTTGTAAAATAGTTACATGTATGAAACCTTAATTTAGCCTCACACCAATTACCTCTATGATGATACATTTATATTTACCATCTATGATGGCACTGTTACATTTACCTCAAAGTAGTTTCTGTCTATGATCACAATGTTAACTTGACCTCACCTATGTAACCTTTTGATGCCAAAGAAAACATTCCACACATTAGTAACATCTATGATTGCAGCTAACCTCTGACAGATAGTAGTTACCATAAAAAATGGCACTGCATAGGAAAGAGCAGGGAATAACTGGAATATATATACACAGGCAATAGCTTTCAAAAGAGAACTAAAATAGCATGGAAGCTAAGAGAAAGGTTTGACAAATGGGACTACATGAAACTAAAAATGTTCTGCACAAGAAAAGAAATAGCCACCAAACTGAAGAGGAAGTCACAGAATGGGAAAATGTCTTTGCCAGTTATATGTATGACAAGGAATTAATAACCAGAATATTCAGGAATTTATATAAACTAAACTCCACCAAAATCAATGATCCAGGGAAAAAATAGGAAAATGAACTGAACAGAAGTTTTTCAAAGGAAGAAGTCCAAATGGCCAAAAGTACAGGAATAAATGAATATTCCTGGCCATACATGAAATGGAAGTCAAAACCTCACTCCTGTGAGAATGACTATCATCAAGAACACAAGCAACATCAACTGTTGGCAAGAATGTGGGGAAAAAGAACCCTCATGCACTGCCAGCCAGAATCTAATTTAGTACAACCACTATGGAAAAAGTATGGAGGCTCATCTCAACTCTACAAATAAAATTGCCATATGATCCAGGAAAACTATTCCTAAAAATATACCCAAAGGATTGTAAGTCAGATTACAATAAAGAAACCTGTACACCATGTTTATTGCAGCAATATTCACAATAGCTAATATGTGGAAACAGTTACAATGGCACCAACTGATGAATGGATTAAGAAATTGAGGTCCTCGCTGGTCCACTGGCCCACTGGTCCACAAGGTGTCCACTCCACACACCAGCCAGGCTGGCATCTCTCCACTGGCCCACTGGCCCACCACCTGCCACCCACCACATGAGGGCTTCAACACCACCAGAGGCCAGCTCCGACCCTGTTCCTGAACCAGGGATTTTTTTTCTTTTCTTTAAGACTGTATTTGTCTTGTTAGCTATTGATTGTTCACCATCTCTCCTTGTTGATTTCTTTGGTGGTCCTCCATTTTTTTTTTCTTTTTCTCTCCTTTGTTCTTGGATTTGTTAGTTTTACTATTGTAAGTTAGCTAATACTAAATTACACATAGCCCAGGGACAGAAGAAGTACCAAGCAGAATGATGGGAAGACAAAAAAAGGATGGAAGCCATTCTCCCCTCAAAAATGAATTAGTACAGGATTCAGAGGAAAATGAAGAAAATGGATACCCAGATCCAGACTCCAACAAAACAAAGATAAACTATACCAAGGGTCCCAACAAAGCCCACAAGGACACAATGAAAGTAGAAATCCTTCAAGTAATCAATGAGACATTCATAGCGATGCTACTAGACATGGTCAAACAAAACACAGGAGGCACTCACGAAATTCCAAGACAATAAATAATATGGGAAAACACAAAAACAAATAAAAGAAATCATCGGAGCCATAAATAAACATCAAAGTGAAATAGAAAAAACCATATGTAAAGAGATAAATGAATTAAAGATGAAAATTGACAGTATTAAAGACAAAGTGACCCCTGATATGGAAAACCTCAGAAAAAAGCATGAAACAGAAATACAAACAAAATGGAAGGCCACTCCAGCAGACTAGAACAAACAGAAGACAGAATCTCAGAACTCAAAGATGAAATGGTAATTAAAGAAAAAACTTAAGAACTATTAGTCACACCACTCAATACGTGTGAATGGAATATGCAAGAACTCACTGACTACTCAAAAGAACAAACCTGACAATCATGGGCATTGAAGAAGTAGAAGAGGTACAAGCAAAAGGAATTCATAATATTTTCAACAAAATAATAACAGAAAATTTCCCAAATGTAGAACAAACTGTGCCAATTCAGGTACAGGAAGCCTCCAGGACACCAAACAGACTTGACCAAAATAGAAGTACCCCACGGCTTATTATCATGAAAACAACCAGCACAGAGACTAGAGAAAGAATATTGAAGGCTTTAAGAGAGAAGAAACACCATTCAAAAGTAAAACCCTCAAAATTACACCAGATTTCTCAATAGAAACCTTAAAAGCAAGAAGAGCATGGAATGAGGTCTTCTGAGCAAAGAATGAAAAAACTTCAACCCTAGGATACTCTACTCAGCAAAACTATCACAGAAAATAGATGGGGCAATAAAAGTCTCCCATGATAAGCTGAAACTAAAACAATATATGACAATCAAGACACCACTACAAAAGAGTCTGCAAGAAATTCTGCACTCATAAAGTGAAAGCAAACAAAACCATGAAAGGCTAGGCAATACAAAAGCACAGGAGAGGTCACCTACATCCTTGGTGAGAAGAGCTTATGGATAGCTCTCGATCTGTGATCTCTCCAGCTGTGATTTCTCAAGTAATACAGTGGGCAGGGTAACGCAGTTTGTCAAAAGGAAGAATGGTTGAGGGTGATTCCAAGATGGTGGCTAGAGGGAGGAAGCAGAAAGCATGCCTCCTACAGTGAAATCTTGGAGAAATGCTGGAGACACACCTTGCAGGCAAGGCCACAGAGAAGATGCAAAACTTTGACCCCTCCACACCTTCAGCCTGCACAGAGAACTTCCACTTCACATTAAATGGAGAATCCAGGAGGGCTCCTGGGCTGCCAGTCACCCGCACCCAGACGGTTAGGGAAGACAAGGACAAGGTGAGCTAAGCAGTATGCAGTACTTCCACAGACAACCCTGGGCCAGATCAGCATAGCCCCCTGGACAGACTGACCCCCACCCGGGGAAAAAAAGAGAAACTGAGTAATAAGCAAAAAGAACAATAAAGACACATGGCAAACAGCGTGGGGTGCTCTGAGCTCCGAAGAGGGGGGAGGGGAATCCTTCCCAGAACTGTAAATAAATAAGCTGGGCCTGGCTGGAAAGGTTCTGGTGGGAGTTGGGGCATGTGCCCAGCAACCAGGAGCAGGAAAGCTTGTGAGAGTGGCAGAGGGAGGAAAACTCCATAGGAGAGGGGGTAAGACCCACCTCCCACATGAGCTGTAAACAAACACACAAGCCAGAGAAAGTGGGTGCAGTGTCACCTCTCCCAGTGTGCTTGGAAAGGGGAAAGCTTGTAGCAGTGGTGTTCACGCACAAGAGAGCTCTGAGTAAACATAGCCTGTGGGGCCAGAGGAGTGTTAAGCTCACTCCTGAGATCTGCATAAATAATGCCTCAAGCAACAGCAGGCTGAGAGCAGTGGGCAGGCAAGCCACAGCCGCAGATAGCCATTCACAGACCTGTCTCCAGACTCTTTTTTTTCTCTCTCCCTACCTTTAATGTGAAAACAACTGAACTACACCTGCATGCTGAAAAACTTACTGAAACTCTATTGCATTTGAACTTGGGACACTTGGTGGGCTTTGTGTGTGTGTGTGTGTAGTTTTATTCTACTTTATGTCTCCCTTTGATGAGACAGCTACAGAAGAACATCTGAGGCACTATCTCAAGGACTGGATGCTGAGGGACGAACACCAAAATTATTAAGACTGAAATTTCATTGCATTTGAACTTGGAGGTTTTTATTTTTTATTTTTTATTTTGTTTTATTTTATTGTATTTTATATATATATATAAATTTATTTCTTTCATTTACTTTTTAAATTTTTATTCTTATCTTTACTCTTTTTATTTTTTATTTTCAATCCTCTCTTGTCTCTCTAATGCCTTTTCCGCTTACGGTTGATTAGTACACTGTCTCTGTTTATATCTTTGAATTTTTTTGTTTGTTTTTTGTTTTGTTTTTTCTTCTGCTTGATTATTTGTTTTTCCCTTTTCCTTTAACTTCTCTACTTTCCATCCCCTCTCACCCTTCCATTCTAAATATCACTAATGTTATTAATACAAGCCAGAAAATACTTAATTGCACACAGTACAGGGACAATAACAATATCAAGGGCAATGATGGGAAGACAGAAAAAACAGGGAAACCAGTTTCCCCACAGCAAAAAATTAGTACAGGTACCAGAGGGAAGTGAAGAAAACAGATACACAGATCCAGACTCCAGCAAAATGAAGATAAACTATTCCAAATAACCCAATGAAGCCCACAAGAAAAATTTAAAAGATGACATACTACAGTTACTCAATGAGAATTTTATAGATGATACTGGATATGGTCAACCAAAATGTACAGGAGACACTGAAGGAATTCCAAAACAACAAAAATAGAAAATTTGAAAAAGCAAAAGAAGAAATAAAGGAAACCATAGAAGCACTGTATAAACACCAAAGTGAAACAGACAACATGATTAATAAATAGATAAATGAACTCAGGACAAAAATAGACAACATTAAAAAGGAAATGACCCAGAATATGGAAAACCTCAGAAAAAAGAATGAAACAGAATTGCAAAACAAAACGGAAGGCCAATACAGCAGAATAGAACAAACAGAAGACAGAATCTCAGAACTTGAAAATGCAATGGTAATTAAAGGAACAACCAAAGAACTATGAAACAACACAAGACCTGTGAAAAGAAAATGCAAGAACTCACCGACTCCATCAAAAGACCAAACTTGAGAATCATGGGCATTGAAGAAGGAGAAGAGGTGCAAGCAAATGGAATGCGTAATATATTCAACAAAATAATAACAGAAAATTTCCCAAATCTAGAGAAAGATATTCCCATACAGATGCAAGAAGCCTCCAGGAAACCAAACAGATGAGATCAAAATAGAACTACCCCACGACATATCATCATTAAAACAACAAGTACAAAAACTAGGGAAAGAATATTGAAGGCTGTAAGAGAGAAAAAAACAAATAACATACAACAGTAAACCCATCAAAAGCACAGCAGACTTCTCAACAGAAACATTAAAAGCAAGAAGAGCATGGGGTGTGATCTTCTGGGCACTGAATGAAAATAACTTCAACCTCAGGGTACTCTACCCAGCAAAACTATCAGTGAAAATAGATGGAGCAATAAAAGTCTTCCATGATAATAAGCAGAAACTAAAACAATATGTAACCACAAAGCCACCACTACAAAAGATTCTTCAAGGGATTCTGCACAAAGAAAGTGAAACCCAACACAACCATGAAAGGACAGGCAGCAACAAACTACAAGAAAAGAAAAAGCAAGAAAGTA
Source organism: Castor canadensis (assembly GCF_047511655.1). Classification (NCBI taxonomy): domain Eukaryota; kingdom Metazoa; phylum Chordata; class Mammalia; order Rodentia; family Castoridae; genus Castor; species Castor canadensis. The sequence goes on from NC_133400.1 coordinate 62,667,891, forward strand.
GAGACTAAACTCAACTTAGGTACACACAATCAAACCTTCAAACAACTAAGACAACTAAATGACAGGAATCACCACAAACCTATCAGTACCAACATTTAATGTGAACAGACTTAATTCACCCATCAAAAGGCACCACTTGACAAAATGGACAAAATGGATTAAAAAGGAAGATCCAACAATTTGTTGCTTACAGGAGACCCATCTCACCAACAGAAATAAGCATAGACTTAGGATGAAAGGCTGGAAGAAGATTTACCAAGCCAATGGTCCCCGAAAACAGGCAGGAGTAGCAATACTCATCTCTGACAAAGTAGACTTCAAACCTACATTGATCAAATGAGATAAAGAAGGACATTCCATACTAAAAAACGGGAAATAGAACAAAAGGAAATAATATTTATCAACCTGTATGCACCCAATGTCAACACACCCAATTTCATCAAACATACCCTGAAAGACCTAAAAGCATATATTAACTCCAACGCAGTGGTTGTGGGAGATTTTAACACCCTATTCTCATTAATAGAGAGGTCATCCAAACAAAAAATCAATAAAGAAATACAATATCTAAAATATACAATAGATCAAATGGGCCTACTTATATCTACAGAACATTTCATATAACTTCTACACAATATACATTCTTCTCAGCAGCCCATGGAACCTTCTCCTAAACAGATCGTATCTTAAGGCCCAAAGCAAGCCTCAGAAAATATAAGAAAATAGAAATTAAACTATGCATTCTATCTGATCACAATGCAATAAAACTAGAACTCAACAACAAAAGTAAAGACAAAAATCTTGCAAACAGCTGGAAACTAAATAACTCATTACTTAATGAACAATGGGTCATTGATGAAAGAAAAGAGGAAATTAAAAAGTTCCTAGAAGTCAATGAAAATGAAAACACAATCTACTGGAACCTATGGGACAAAGCAAAGGCAGTCCTGAGAGGAAAGTTTATAGCCATAAGTGCATATATTAAAAAGATTGAAAGATTCCAAATCAATGACCTAATGATACATCTCAAACTCCTAGAAAAACAAGAACAAGCAAATCCCAAAACAAATAGGAGAGAAATAATAAAAATAGGAGCTGAAATCAATGAAATAGAAACAAAAAAGACCACACAAAGAATTAATGAAACAAAAATTTGGTTCTTTGAAAAAATAAATAAGCTCGACAGACCCATGGCAAACCTGACTAAAATGAGGAGAGAAAAAAACCCAAATTAGTAGAATCAGGAGTACAAAAGGGGAGATAACAACAAACACCATGGAAGTCCAGGAAATCATCAGAGACTACTTTGAGATCCTATATTCAAATAAATTTGAAAATCTTAAAGAAATGGACAGATTTTTAGATACATATGATCATCCAAAAATGAACCAAGAGGAAATTAATCACCTGAATAATTCTATAACACAAAATGGAACTGAAGCAGTAATCAAGAATCTCTCCAAAAAGAAAAGTCCAGGACCTGATGGATTCTCTGCTGAACTCTATCAGACCTTTAAAGAAGAACTGATACCAACCCTCCTTAAACTGTTCCATGAAATAGAAAGGGAAGGAAAATTGCCTAACACATTTTATGAAGCCAGTATTACACTTATCTCAAAACCAGGCAAAGAGATCTCCAAAAAGGAGAACTATAGGCCAATCTCCTTAATGAACATTGACACAAAAATCCTCAACAAAATAATGGCAAACCGAATTCAACAACACATCAAAAAGATTATTCACCATGACTAAGTAGGCTTCATCCCTGGAATGCAGGGGTGGTTCAACATATGAAAATCAATAAATGTACCAAACCACATTAACAGAAGCAAAGACAAAAACCCCTGATCATCTCAATAGATGCAGAAAAAGACTCTGATAAGATCGAACACCATTTCATGATAAAAGCTCTAAGAAAACTAGGAATAGAAGGAAAGTACCTCAACATTATAAAAGCTATATATGACAAACCTACAGCCAGCATAATACTTAATGAAGAAAAACTGAAACCATTCCCTCTAAAATTAGGAACTAGACAAGGATGCCCACTATCTCCACTCCTATTCAACATAGTGCTGGAATTCCTAGCCAGAGCAATTAGGCAAGAAGAACGAATAAAATGAATACAAATAGGTAAAGAAACTGTCAAAATATCCCTATTTGCAGACAACATGATCCTGTACCTTAAAGACCCAAAAATCTCTACTCAGAAGCTTCTAGACATCATCAATAGCTACAGCAAGGTAGCAGGATATAAAATCAACATAGAATAATCATTAGCATTTCTATTCACAAACAATGAACAAACTGAAAAAGAATATATGAAAACAATTCCATTTACAATAGCCTCAAAAAATATCAAATACCTAGGTGTAAACCTAACAAATGATGTGAACGACCTCTACAAGGAAAGCTATATACTTCTAAAGAAAGAGATTGAGGAAGACTATTGAAAATGGAGAGATCTCCCATGCTCAAGGATTGGTAGAATCAACATAGTAAAAATGTCTATACTCCCAAAAGTAATCTACATGTGTAATGCAATTCACATCAAAATTCCAATGACATTCATTAAAGAGATTGAAAAATCTACCATTAAATTTATATGGAAACACAAGAGGCCATGAGTAGCCAAGGCAATACTCAGTCAAAAGAACAATGCTGGAGGTATCAAGATACCTGACTTCAAACTATATTACAAAACAATAACAATAAAACTGCATGTTACTGGCACAAAAACAGACATGAACACCAGTGGAACAGAATAGAGGACCCAGATATGAAGCCACACAACTATAACCAACTTGTCTTTGACAAAGGTGCTAAAAATATACCATGGAGAAAAAGCAGCCTCTTCAACAAAAACTTCTGGGAAAACTGGTTAGCAGTCTTCAAAAAACTGAAACTAGACCCATGTATATCACTCTATACCAATATTAACTCAAAATGGATCAAGGATCTTAATATCAGACCACAAACTCTAAAGTTGATACAGGAAAGAGTAGGAAATATTCTGGACTTAGTAGATATAGGTAAGAACTTTCTCAACGGAACCCCAGCAGCACAGCAACTAAGAGATAGCATAGATAAATGGGACTTCATAAAACTAAAAATCTTCTGCTCAATAAAAGAAATGGTCTCTAAACTGAAGAGAACACCCACAGAGTGGGAGAAAATATTTGCCAGCTACATATCAGACAAAGGAATGATAAGCAGAATATATAGGGAACTTAAAGAACTAAATTCTCCTAAAACTAATGAACCAATAAAGAAATGGGCAAGTGAACTAAACAGAACTTTCTCAAAAGAAAAAATTCAAATGGCCAAAAAACACATGAAAAAATGCTCACCATCTCTAGCAATGACGGAAATGCAAATTAAAACCACACTAAGATTCCACCTCACTCCTGTTAGAATAGCCATCCTTAACAACACCAATAACAACAGTTGTTGGTGAGGATGCGGGGAAAAAGGAACCCTCTTACACTGTTGGTGGGAATGTAAACTAGTACAAACACTCTGGCAAAAAATTTGGAGGCTACTCAAGAAGCTAAATATTGATCTACCATTTGACCCAGCAATACCACTATTGAGGATATACCCAAAAGACTGTGACACAGGTTACTCCAAAGGCACCTGCACACCCATGTTTATTGCAGCACTATTCACAATAGCTAAGTTATGGAAACAGCCAAGATGCCCCACTACTGATGAATGGATCAAGAAAATGTGGTATCTATATACAATGGAATTTTAGGTAGCCATGAAGAAGTACAAAATGTTATCATTTGCTGATAAATGGATGGAATTGGAGAACATCATTCTGAGTGAGGTTAGCATAGCCCAAAAGACCAAAAATTGTATGTTCTCCCTTATATGCGAACATTAGATCAAGGGCAAACACAACAATGGGATTGGACTTTGAGTACACGATAAAAGTGAGAGCACACAAGGGAGATGTGAGGATAGGTAAGACACTTAAAAAAATTAGCTAGCATTTGTTGCCCTCAACACAGAGAAACTAAAGCAGATACCTTAAAAGCAACTGAGGCCAATAGGAGATGGGGACCAGGAACTAGAGCAAAGGTTAGATCAAAAAAATTAACCTAGAAGGTAACACACATGCACAGGAAATTAATGTGAGTCAACTCCCAGTATAGCTATCCTTATCTCAACTAGCAAAAACCCTTGTTCCTTCCTGTTATTGCTTATATGCTCTTCAACAAAATTAGAGATAAGGGCAAAATAGTTTCTACCAGGTATTGAGGGGGTGGGGGAAGAGGGAGGGGGCGGAGTGGGTGGTAAGGAATGGGGTGGGGGCAGGGGGGAGAAATGACCCAAACATTGTATGCACATATGAAAAATAAAACAATAAAAGTAAAAAAACAGTAGAAGAAAAGGCAAGAAAGTAGAGCATAACATGGATTGAGCTGCACACAATCAAACCCTTAAACAACTAAGACAACTAAAAGAAAGGAATCATCACATCCCTATCAATACTAACACTGAATGATAACAGACATAATTCCACCCTCAAAAGACACTGTTTGGCAAACTGGATTAAAAAGGAAGATTCAAAAATGTGCTACCTACAGGAGCTCCATCTCATGAAGAGAAACAAGAATTGTCTGAGATTGAAAGGCTGGAAGAAGATATACCAAGCCAATGGCCCCCCAAAACAGGCAGGGGTAGCAATACTTATCTTGGACAAAGTAGACTTCAAACTTACATTGATCAAACGAGATAAAGAAGGACACTTCATACAAATAAAAGTGTAATACACCAAAAGGAAATAACAATTATCAACTTATATGCACCCAATTTCATCAAACATACTCTGATGTACCTAAAAACATGTATAGAGTCCAACACAGTGGTAATGGGAGACTTTAGTACCACCTTATCACCGATGGATAAGTCATCCAAACAAAAAATCAATAGAGAAATTCTAGAAGTAAATCACACCACAGATCAAATGGACATAGCTGATGTGTACAGAATATTTCATCCAATTTCTGCACAATAATCTTTGTTCTCAGTAGCTCATGGAACTTTCTCCAAAATTGATCCTGTCTTAGGGCACAAAGCAAGTATCAGTAAATATAAGAAAGTAGAAAAAATCCCATGCATTCTATCTGATCACAATGCATTAAAACTAGAAACCAACATCAAAAACAACAGTAAAAAACACAAACAATTGTAAGCTGAACAACACATTGCTCAATGATCAATAGGTCATCGATGAAATAAAATAGAAAAGTAAAAGTTTCCTTGAAGTTAATGAAAATTAAAATACGACCTACCAGAACCTATGGGACACAGCAACGGCTGTCCTAAGAGGAAATTTTATAGCCATAAGTGCACATACTAAAAAGCCAGAAAGATCTGAAATCAAAGACCTAATGCTGTATCTCAAACTCCTGGAAAAAGAAGAAAGACCAAATCCCAAAACAAGCAGAATGACAGAAATAATAAAAATAAGGGGTTGACATTAATGATATAGAAAGAAAAAAATACAAAGAATCAATGAAACACTAATCTGGATCTTTGGAAAAAATAAGATTGTCAGACTCCTGGAAAACCAGACAAAAATGAAGAGAGAAAAAACCCAAGTCAGCAACATCAGAAATGCAAAAGGGGAGATAACAACAAACACCCTGGAAATTCAGGAAATCATCTGAGATTACTTTGAGAACCTATAATTTGAAAATCTTGAAGAAATGGACAGATTTGCAGATACTTACAACCATCCAAAATTTAACCAAGAGTATACTAATCACCTGAATATATCTATAACACAAAATGAAATTGAGGAAGCAATAGTCTCCCAAAAAGAAATGTCCAGTACATGATGGAATCACTGCTGAATTTTATCAGACGTTTAAAGAAGAACTAATACCAACCCTCCTTAAACTTTTCCATGAATTACAAAGGGAAGGAATACTGCCTAACTCATTTTATGAAGCCAATATTGCTCTCACCCCAAAATGAGACAGACACCTCCAAAAAGGAGAACTACAGGCCAATTTCCATAATGAACATCGATGCAAAAATCCTCAATAATATAATGGCAAAAGGAATCAAAAACACCTCAGAAAGATCATCAAATCATGACCAACTTGGCTTCTTCCCACAGATGCACAGTTGATTCAACATATGCAAATCTGTAAATGTAATATAGGACACTAATAGAAGCAAAGACAAAAACCACTTGATCATCTCAATAGATGCAGAAATATCCTATGAGAAAATCCAATACCACTTTATGATAAAAGCTCTAAGAAAACTAGGACTAGAAGGAATGTATGTCAACATTGCAATGACTATATATGACAAACCAACAGCCAACATCATACTTAATGGTGAAAAACTGAAATCATTTCCCCTAAAATCAGTAATGAGACAAGGGTGCCCATAATCCACACTCCTATTCAACATGGTACTGGAATTTCTAGCAAGAGCAATTAGGCAAGAAAAAGAAATAAAAGGAATACAAATAGGTAAAAAAAACTGTCAAAAATCCCTATTTGCAGATGATATGATTCTATACCATAAAGACCCAAAAACTCTACCCAAAAATTCCTACACAGGTATACCAAGGTGGCAGGATACAAAATAAATTTACAAAAATCATTAGCTTTTTTATACAGCAACAACAAACGTACTGAAAAGGAATTTATGGAAACAATTCCTTTTACAATAGCCTCCAAAAAAATCAAATAATTAGGAAAGGATGTGGATGACCTCTACAAAGAGAATTAGAAATCCCTGAAGAAAGAGTTTGAGGAAGACTTCAGAAGATGGAAAGATCTCCTATACTCATATTGGTAGAATCAATATAATAAAAATGTCTATTCTACCAAAAGCAATCTACAAGTTTAATGCAATTCCCATCAAAATCCCAATGTTTTCAAAACAGATTGAAAAATCTACCCTAAACCTCATATGGAAACACAAGAGACCGTGAATAGCCAAGGAAATACTCAGCAAAAAGAGCAATGCTGGAGGTATCGCAATACCTGGCTTCAAACTATATTACAAAGCAACAGCAATAAAAATAGCTTGGTACTGGCCCAAAAACAGACATGAAGACCAGTGGAACAGAATAGAGGACCTGGATATGAATCCACACAATTATTTACTCACCTTATTTTTGTCAAAGGTGCCAAAAATATATGATGGAGAAAAGACAGCCTTTTCAACAAATGTTGCTTGGAAAAGTGGTTATCGGCCTGCAAGAAACTGAAACTAGATCCATGTTTATCACCTGTACTAGTATCAACTCAAAATGGATCAAGGACCTAAATATTAGACCCAAAACTCTAACGGTAGTACAGGAAGGAACAGGAAGCAATCTGGAAATAATAGGTATAGGCAAGGACTTCCCCAATAGACCCCAGCAGCCCCAGTGACTAAGAGAAAGAATGGACAAATGGGACTTCAAAAAATTAAACAGCTTCTTGGCAACAAAAAAAATAGTCTCTAAACTGAAGAGATCACCCACACAATGGGAGAAAATGTTTACCAGCTATACATCAGAAAAAGGACTGATAACCAGAGTATACAGAGAACTTAAGAAACTAAACTCTCTCAAAATCAACTAACCAATAAAGAAATGGGCAACTGAACTGAACAGAACTTTTTCAAAAGAAGAAATTCAAATGGCCAAAAAACACATGAAAAAATGCTAACTATCTCTAGCTATAAACAAAATGCAAATCAAAACCACACTAAGATTTCACCTCACCCGTTAGAATAGCCATCATCAAAAACACCACCAACAACAGGTGTTTGAGAAGTTGTGGGGAAAAAGGAACCCTTGTATACTCCTGGTGGAAATGCAAGCTAGTGAAACCACTCTTTTAAGAGGCTTCTTTAAAATCTAAACATAGATTTGCCATATGATCCAGCAATCCCACTCCTGGGGATATACCCTCAGGAAAGCAACACAGGCTACTCCAAAGGCACTTGCACACCCATGTTTTTTGCAGCACTATTCAAAACAACCAAGTTATGGAAACAACCAAGATGCCCCACTATGGACAAATGGACCAAGAAATGTGTTATTTGTGCACAATGGAATTTTACTCAGCCATGAATAAGAATGAAATCTTATCATTCACAAATAAATGGATGGAAAAGACCACCATCATCTTGAGCAAGGCTCAGAAGCCCAAAAATCATATGTTCTCCCTCATATATGGACTTTAGATCGAGACCAAATACACTAATGTGGTTGGACTTGGTCACATGACAAGGGAGAGCACATATGGGAGGTATGCAGATAGGTAGAAAACCCAAAACATGAAAGCATTTGATATCCCCACTCCAGAGGAACTAATACAGAAACCTTAAAGCAACAGAAGTTAACATGAGAAGGGGTCAGGGACTAGTGTAAAGATCAGTTAGAGATGGATCAACTTAGTTTGTAACACATTTCTACATGGAAGCAATGCTAGTAATCTCTCTGTGTAGCCATCCTTAACTAGCAAAAGAGTTTTGTCTTTCTTATTATGCCTATGTCTTCTCTTCAACAAAATTAGAGATAAGGACAAAGCAGATTCTGCCTGGAAGCGAAGGGGACAGAGAGGGGAGAAGGTGGGCTGGGGGCAGGGGGGAGAGATGACCCAAACACTGTATGCACTTGTGAATAAATGAATTTAAAAAAATCAAAATGAAAATGTGGTCTTGTGCTGGTGGTGGCTCAAGTGTTAGAGCAGCTGCCTTCCAAGCATGAAGCCCTCAGTTCAAAATCCAGTACCAGAAAAATCAAAGAAAATGTTGCCTTATATACAATGTAATTATATTCAAACATAATGAAAAATGAAATTTTGTCATTTGCAGGTAAATGGATGGAACTGTAGAACATCATTTTAAGGGAAGTAAGGCAAGTTCAGGAATCCAAAAACCTCTTTTTGTCTCATATACAGAATAAAAATCCAGTACAAATAGAAGAAATATTAGAAAAACGGGTTACACTAAGGGGAGGTCACTAATGGGAGGAGAGTGTAAAAGAAGAAAGTTAAGAATGTGAATAAGATTGATATACTTTCTACATAAGATGAACATGGAATTTATAAGGCTATTGAAATCACTGCAGGAAGGGATCAAAGTAGACAGGAGAAAAATAGAGAGCATGGACCAATTTGGGTTATAATGCATATATACATGAAAATGTCACAATAGAACTATCTATGTAGCTATCTTAACAAATAAAAATGTCTTTTTTTTCAAAAACCAGAAAACAGAAAGGTAAAGTAGGTGATGTCTGAGAATTGGCTTCAGTTTGGGGTCATACAAGAAAAGGGTGAAGGAGGATGAATGTGGTGGAAATATTAGGTATAAAAATGGAAAAATATGTCCTTTTGAAACTATTTAGGAATGGGGGGTGGAGGGATAAAGGAGACCAATGAAGGGGTTGAATTCAACTATGATATATAGTAAGAGCTTTGCTAAATATCACAATGTACCCCAACCACAACAATAATTATAAAAACATTCAAAAATGCCACTTTAACGTTTATCTCACAATATCTACCTCTGTTATGGCAATGTAACTTTATATCATAATGGGTATTTATGTTGGTACCATACATTTCAGCACAAACTAATAAACTATCTGATTGCACCATAAATGTTTCCTTAAATGTCTTTCCTTAATGATGTCATGAAATTTTTTGTATCACAGTATTAATCTCTATGTAAACATGGTAACATTTGTCTCACTTTATTATATCCATGACAGCACAGTAAACTTTTTATCACATTAGGTGTGTTATAATGGAACTATAATATTTGCCTCACAGCATTTTCCTCTAATATGACATCTTAATCTTTGTCTTCTGCAATTATTTCTATAATGAGATCATTGTCTTTGCCTCCCAGTACTTATTTTAATGGTGACACTGTAGCACATACCTTAAAGTATTTACCTTCATGATGGCATCATAAACTATGCTTAAAGAGTAGTTATCTTTATGATGGCACCTTAATTTTTACCTGACAATATTTATCCCTAACATGACAACTTAAGTATTATCTCACACATCATAAAGTTACACTCAATGATGTCAATATACACTGTGCATACATTTAGCTGACTTTGTCTTACCTCACAAACCTTTGCTTAACAGTAATAAACTCTGTAATGTTACCTTAAGATTTGCCTTACTACACTAATCTCTCTCACAGCACTTTAGTATTTGCCTCACCAGGATTCCATTTGTTACAAGATTAAATTTTTTTCACAGTGGTTCCATCTATGAGGACACCTAATTTTTTTTCACAGAAGTTACCATCAATGATGACAACATAAACATTGACTCACAATGTTTGGGTTTAGGATGCCAGGGAAGCAAATACTCACATTAGTACCCTCTATGATGCCACTGTACACATTGCCATACACACTAGTTACCTCTTTGGTGGCACCTTCACACTTGGTTCACATAATTTTACTCTCTGATGGAACCCTAATTTTACCTCATTGATGATTCTTCTATGTTGGCAGCATAAATTTTACCATAATGTTTGCCACTATGATGTGAATGCATCATAACCTTTACCACACAGAATTTAGCTCTAAGATATCATGGTGATATTTGCCTCACAAGGTTACCCTTGTGATGGCACCATGAGATTTGCCTCGCAGTTGTAGTCTCTTGATAACAAAGGAAACTTTACCTCACAAGAGTTATGGCTATGATGGTACCATAAACGTGGTGTCACTTACCTCATAATATTTATACATAGGATGGCACTGTAACTTTGCCTCACAGTAATTTCTTCTTTAATGAAACCATAACTTTCCCTAAACTGTAATTACAGCTATGATGACATCATAAGCATTACCTTCAATTAATTACCTTTAAGATGCCATGGAAAATGATGCCTCACAATAATAACTTTTCTAATGGCACTTTAAACTTTTCCTCACTATAGCTCCTTCTATGGCCCCATAATCTTTGCCTCAGGTAAGTTCCCATTTGCTCCCACCTGTTCCCACATTGCTACCATTGCCTCATCTTTATTATGAAAAGAAATCTTTCCTCCCATTTATAACCTCCATGAAGGCACCACAATATTGCCTCACTGTAGCATATCCTCTAAGATGTCACAGTGTCTTTGCCTCATAGTAACTTCTATGATGGCATATACCTTTACCAAAACATGATTGCCATCTATGATTGCACTGTAATGTTTACTTCACTGTATTTACCTGCCTCAAAGCTGCTCCCTCTATAATAACACCGTAACTAAAACTCACAGAGAGCACCTGTGTGCTGGCACCACAAATTAACTAATCTATGTGATTGCACCACAGGTATTACCTCAATATAAATACCTTTATTATGCAACAGAAACATATGTCTTACTCTAGTTATGTATATGAAAGCACCATAGCCTAAAAATGTTACCTCTATGATGGCAACCTAAAAGTTGCCTAAAATGTTACCTCTAAGTTGGTTCCCTAAGTTTTATCTCACAGTATGTACATCTAGGATGGCAGCTTAACTTTGCCTCACAGTAATCACCCTCTATGAGGGCAACAGAAACTTTCCCTTGAATTAGTTACTTTCATGATTCCACAGAATCCTTTGCCTTACACTATTAAACTTTGCCTTACTACAGTGACCTCTCTCATAGGTGTTTTTCCGCAACAGTACATACTGTCTATGATGGCACTGTAACGTTTTCCTCACAGTACTTCCATCTATTATGGTGATATCAGTTTGTCTCACAAAAGTTAAATTCTGATGCCAATAAACCAATCCCCACTGTAGTACTCTCTCTGATGTCACCATAAGCATTGCTTCACAGGAATTACCTCCATGATTGCATAGATAGTTCTATGCAGATACCAGAAATTTACCCACTGTGGGTGCCTCTATGTTGGCACCATACCAGTTACCTCATATTATTGACTTCTATGAATGCACCATGACCTTTACCTCACAATAGTTTCTCTAAAATTTCATCATAACATTTGATTCACATTAGTATCTGCTATGAGGGACCATGAGATTTGCATTAGAGTCAGAATTTTTATGATGGCATAAAAATAACTTTGTCTCACAAGAGTTACGTGTATGATGACACCATAAAATTAGTCTCACAGTGCTTATCCTTATGATTGCACTTTTACTTTCCCTTTGTACTGTGCACAAATGTGATTGCATTGTAACTTTCCTCACAGTAGATACATCTATGATAACACCATAACTTTTCCTCACTGCTTTTACCTCTGTGATGGCACCATATATTTTACCTTAAATTACTTATATTTATTTTGCCATGAAGACCTCTGCTTCATGGGACTAACCTTTCTAATGGCACCTTACATTTCTCTCATTACAGTTACCTTGATGATGGATTGGGAAACTTTGATTTCCACTAGTTCCTGTCTATAATGCAACTGCAAATTTTGGCTCACATAGGTTACAATTATGATGCTAAGTAAACCTTCCTCACATTCATAACCTCTATGATGGCATTGTAAACTTTTCCTCATAACTGTTAATCTATGATAGCACCATAGTCTTTGCCTCACATTACTAATATACATGGAGGATTGAAAAATTTGTCACATTAGTTATATGTATGATGGTACGTGTAGGGTTATGTGTATGTTTGCCTCTCAGTGATTACCTCTCTGATGATACAGGAACTTTTATCCCATATATATACCTCTATTTGGGGGAGGCAGGAAAAGGACATAGTTTAAACTCAGGACTTCTCACTTGCAAATCAGGTGTTCTACTGTGCAACACATGCCTCCAGTCTTCCCATATGCTGTGGATATTTGAAGATGGGGTCTTGCCGTATGTTTATCTGGTCTGGCCTGCAACTGTGATCCTCCAGTGTTCAGCCTCCCACATGTTCCCTGCTCTGGAAATGTTTTTTAAATGGGAGCATTGTTCTTTGCTTTTTGTCTTAATACAGAAAGTCATAACATGCATAAGTCCACTTAATGACTCACTAATTCACCAAATTAAAAATAAGGTTTATAGTAGAAATCTGAATCCCAAAGAAAAACACACTGTATACTTACACACTTCTGGAAGTCATCTAGCTCTCATTTTAAGAAGACCTTCATTTGAAATAGGAGCCACACTCTGCTCTTGGATTATAACTTCTGTTAAACCTCAACATTATGAATATTTCCAATACAAGTGCACTCTGGGACAGCCCTCGTCTAAAAATTGTTGAGTAAAATGGTGATTTGTGACCTCTCCAGAAGAAGACTGCGATTTTGCTCCTCTAGACATTTGTTAAACCTGTAAAGGCTAAAAAATGTAAATGCTTTTTATCTTACTTTCCATAAATTAAACATAAGGGATAGACAGTTTATTAAAAAAAATGAGAAAATACAATTTCCCAATAAGCTATTCTTTAACACTCAACATGTTTTAGAACATGCCTACCTACACAATTATAGGTCTATTCTACTCTAAAGATGTTCAAACTGTGCTACAGAGCCATGTTAGTAAAAACAGTGTGTTACTGTCACAAAAACAGACATGATGACAAATGAAATAGGACAGAAGACCAAGACACAAACTTGCACAGACAGAGCCACTTGATTTTTGAGAAAGGAACCAAAAAAATGTGTGTTGGAGAAAAGATAACCTTTTAAAAAAATGTAGTGGGAAAACTACATATCCACTTACAGAAGATTGAGAATAGTCTTCCAAATTGTACTAGTATCAATTCATAGTGGAGCAAAGTATTAAACAAGTTCTGAAACTGTGAAATTATTCCAGGAAAAAAATAGGGAATACGCTCAGGTAATAGGCATAAGTAGGTTAAAAAAATAACTTTATGAGAGCTCCAATATCTCAGCAATTGAAAGGATTGACAAATGGGACTGCATGAAGCTAAACTGCAAAGAAAGTAGTCCCTAGACTGAACAGACACCCTACAGAATGCTCGAAAACCTTTGTCACCTGTATATCTGAAAAGTGATTAATTACCAAAATATACAAGTAGCTTAAAAAACTAACCCTACAAAGAATCAACAACTCACTAAATAAACTGGCAAGTGAACTGAAAAGGTAATTCTCAAAAGATGAAATAGAAATGTCCAATAAATCTGTGAAGAAATGCTTAATGTACTTGGCTATAAATAAAATGCAAATCACATTCCACCTTACTCCAGTTAGAAGGGATATTATCAACAACACACACAACATCTTTCACCTGGCAAAGATGCTGGTCAAAAGGAACACTCATACACCATTGGTGGGTGTGTAAATTAGTATGACTGCTATGGAAAAACGGTATGGAGGTTCTTCAAAAAGCTAAACATAGAACTATCTTATAATCTAGTGATACTACCCTTTAGCATATACCAAGAGCAATCGATGCTGGATATGATAGAGTTATTAATTGCATCAGTATCCACTGTAACCATGTTTTAAGTACAGCCCTGAAGCCTCACAACTGATGAACACATTAATAATATGCAGTATATATACACATATACACAATGGAATATTACACTGCCATAAAGAAGAATGAAATTATGATGTTTGCAGGTAAATGGATGGAACTGAAGAACATCGTGGTAAGCAAAATAAGCCAGGCTGAATAGGTCCCAGGTTAAATGTTTTCCTAACTCTGTGGAAACTAGATCTAAAAGATCAGTATACACCTTAATACCTATATTTTTATATACATATATATCTTACATATGAGTGTATAATATTCATATATATGTACATATAGAGATGTAGAGAGAATGTGCTAACATGAGTGAGTCTCTCTGAGAAGACAAACGGAAGGAGAGGAAAAGAGAATGTTAGAGAGCAAAAAAAATTGAAACATTTCACCTGTTTATGATCATAATGCAGTACCCTGTAAGCTAATGGATAACACTGGAGTAGGCCACTAGGAAAAGAGTAAGGGGCAATTAGTCAGATTAAGGCACAATATATGCAGTTCTGAAATACCAAGGCAGTACTTCCATGAACTCTCAATGTGCACTTAAAAATGAAGGACAGGAAGGTAGAACAGCTCCTGTCCAGATGTGGGCACCACTGGGAAGGGAAAGGACATAAGAAAGATTGAAGAAGGGTGAATATAGTGGATGTGTTTTGCATTGATAAATGAAAATAGAATAAAGGCAACTGTTGAAACTGTTCTAAGTTACAGGAAGATGGGATGAGGGAGAATGTTGGCACGGATGAACCTGGTTATGATATATTGTAAGCACATATGTAAACATCACATTGTATCTTCCCTGTAAAACTATTGTAAACAAATAAAAATGATACGAAAAAGAAATACATACGCTTTTCATGGTATTCCTAACTCATAAGTAATTCAAGCAAAGTAAAAGGGGGAGAAATGGCTGCCAATGGTGTATGGCAGAAAAGGTATCAGTGCTGCCTTTGGGAAGGGCTGTACTTGAGAGTTTGACAGTATTATTAACATGCTTGCATTTGAAAGGCAACTATGTCAGATGATGGATAAAGTAATTTGGTGAACTTTCACTATGCATAAATATAAGAAAACAACGTACTGCACTCCTTAATGAATGCAATTAACATATGACTAGACAAAGCTACTATAATTGTATTTAGTAAAGCAGTTCTATAATTTTAAATACTTCCTACCAAGGCATTTACAAGTATTTGCTTTCACAATGTGTATACATTTCTTGAGAAATCAAGCATTTGATAATACAGAGCAGGAAACTCTAGGGGAGGAGAGAGCTGAATTGGTGATTAAAAAGATCTAAGCAGGTCCAGAGACCTGATCCTTCCCAAAGAATCAGAGATGGTATGTGCCATTTCTGTCTTCCAAACACCTCCACTTGGAATTATTATACTTACTTTGTAAGTTACACATCCCTTTATACAGGTGTAGGTCTATCCCTATTATCACTCTACAGGACATTTTGTCTCTAGCCTCCCTCTAGTGGTAACACCAATGATTAGCATCCAGGAAAGTCATTTTACCAAGGTTAATAATTACTTAGCTGAAAGTCTACTAGATATGCTTAATTATATGAGAATATTAAGGGGTAAAAGCCACATGTAACCAAAAACAGGGCTAGAAATATTAAGCATCTTGGGTTACTATTTTAAAGAAAATTAATTGAGTCATTTTCCAAAATTGTGTCACCTAAGTTGGGTGCCAGTGGTTCATGCCTCTAACCTTAGCTACTCAGGAAGAAGAGAGCAGAAGAATTGTGGTTTGAAGCAAGCCTGGGTAAAGAGTTCCCAAGACCCTATCTTAAAAAATCCCATCACAAAAAAAGGGCTGGTGGAGTGGTTCAAGTGTAGACAATGAGTTCAAACCACACTACCACAAAAAAATTATATCATGTAATTAGAATTCACTTTCTACTATTCTAATGAACCACTCTCACTAAAAAGTATAATTTAGTGCCAAATTCATCAGCTTAATTTTTTCCCTGTGATTCTCTTTTGACTTACTTATTTAGTTGGTCTGACAAGTGTTTTCTAATTTCAGATTCTTTAAGATAGCTCTCCTTATATTTTTTGATGTCTGATGTAAGAGAAACTGCTTGAGATTTCTGTGTAGTGAGAGCCAACTCCAAATCTTTAATTTTCCTTTCCATCTGATCCTTCAGTGAAGCAATTTGATTCTCTCTTGACTGCTGTAAATTTTCATCAGCCTCTTTTCTTTTCTAAAAAAAATGAAACAGATACAGTATAAAAATTAATCTTGAATACTTTTGCATATTTGGTTTTCTTAGTTTGGAGCCAGTGATTCAGAGAGCCAATTTGAATATGTGAAATGACGTTAGAGTTCAAAATATGCATCATCCATGACAACTGCATTTTATTTGAATTAGAAAAACTTCAATCTTTTTTGTTCCTGGGGTTTGAACACTAGGCCTTATGCATGATTAGGAAATCTCATTACAGTGATTGGTACCCTTATTCCTGAATTGATATTAGGTTGGTACATATGTAGTGTACAAAGAAAAATAATATCACTATCCATTTTGAAAATCTTAGATTGAATAATTGAACTGACAAAAATTCAACAGCATGTTATAATTTTGGCATCACAAAATTTTCTCTTCCTCCTAGTAGTCTTGTTTTATGACAACTATTATTAAAAATAAAATTACTCTCTAATAAAAATCCATATTCAGAAATATCAATGTATTTATCATAATGATTGGAATTGAAATATTTCAATGAAAATTCGAAATAAATACTCAACCTCCAGGGAATTTCAAAAAATACAATGGATACATGCACACTATAACTTGTAGTGAAATCAAACACATTCCAGATAAATATTATCACCTTTAAAACTTGATTGACTTTGTCAACTGTTTGTGATAATACTTCTTTTGCTTTATCTTCAACCTCTCTTTTGTACTGTTCTATCTCATCATTGTATACCATATTTTGTTCCTTATAATTTTTGAGTTCTTTTAGTTCCTCTTCCAACTTGTGCTGATTCAACAATAATGTTTCAAGTTGCTTTTCATGTATTACTCTATGTTGTATTTCCTGCTGAAGAGACTGATTTTGTTTATCCAGACCTTGTTTGATCAAAGATATATATTTCAATTGTTCTGTAACATCATCAACCTGCATGAATAAATGAATATAGTTTGATAAATAAGGGTGTAGATAAAAAATTGTCTAACATTAATCCAATCATAAATCTTGACATAAAGTCAAAAGCAATAAAATGTAGTGTACATCAGATTCTTAGAATGTGGCCCCTTGAATTGCACAGAAAATCTCGACATATATCATCTTTGTCACAATGTACTTGCACATGACCTTAGAAGTTATCTTTTCTGTATTTTTTTCAGATCTTCTTAAAATGACTCTAACTCCACTCTTAATAGAAAAATAATTCTAATTAATGAAATGTCAAAATAGGGATTTTGATGTGATAATCCGTTTAGTTTACTGCAAGTATTTTATATGAATCTGAATTTCCTGCCAAAAATAATTAGTGTTAGTGAGGAACAATAACATGTGGCACTATAAAAGTTTAGTGATATGATCCATATAATTTTGAACAAAAATGATATAATTTCATTAGGTATTAATTATCTGATACCACAAAATTAACAAGTTTTGTTACTAAGAAAATGTACAGCAGAGGATTCAAGATGGTGACTGGAACACTGCCATAGACTGCATAAGCTCCATGAATTAGGGACAATGCTAAAACGTGGGAGACACACTTGGCTGAGGTAAAGCAACAGGGAGAGAAAAAGTTGCAGCATCTGAACCCCTACATCGTGGATGTCTTCTCCATGCCACAATCTACTAAAAGAACAGCTGGCCCAACAAGTCCCCACCCTATATGCCCCCGGACCCACTGCTCCATTCCACCAGGCTCTCCACATTTTCGACCCCACCAGGCCTCAGCTCCGCTTGGGACCACCAGATCCCAGCCCCACTGATGCAAAAATCCTCAATAAAATAATGGCAAAAGGAATCCAAAAACACCTCAGAAAGATCATACAACATGACCAAGATGGCTTCATCCCAGGGATGCAGGGGTGGTTCAACATACAAAAATCTATAAATGTAATATAGCACATCAATAGAAGCAAAGACAGAAACCACTTGGTCATCTCAATAGATGCAGAAAAAGCCTTCGACAAGATCCAACATCACTTCATGATAAAAGCTCTAGAAAACTAGGAATAGAAGGAATGTACCTCAAAATTGTAAAGGATATATATGACAAACCTAAAGCCAGTGGTGAAAAAGTGAAACCATTTCCCCTAAAATCAGGAATGAGAAAAGGGTGCACACTATCCCCCCTCCTATTCAACATAGTCTTGGAATTCCTAACCACAGAAATTAGGCAAGAAAAAGAAATAAAAGGAATACAAATAGATAAAAAAAAACCTGTCAAAATATCCCTACTCACACACTATATGATCCTATAACTTAAAGACCCAAAAAACTCTATGAAAAAACTGTTAGACACCATAAACAGCTGTGGCAAGGTGGCAGGATACAAAATCTACTTACAAAAATCATTAACTTTTCTACACACCAACAATGATCAAACTGAGAAGGAATAATGGAAACAATTCTATTTACTATAGCCTCAAAAAAATCAAATATCTAGGAGTAAACATAACAAAGGATGTGAATGACCTCTACAAGTAGAATTACAAACTCCTGAAGAAAGAAATAAAGGAAGACTACAGAAGATGGAAAGATATTCTGGGTTCATGAATTGGTTGAATCAACATAGTAAAAATGGCTATACTACCAAAAGCAATCTACATGTTTAGTGCAATTCCCATCAAAATCCCAATAATATTTATCACAGAGATAGAAAAATCAACCCTAAAGTTCATCTGGAAACACAAGAGACCACAAATATCCAACGCAATATTAGCAAAAAGAGCAATGCTGGAGGTAGCACAATACCTCAATTCAAGCTATATCACAAAGCAATCGCTATTAAAAACAGCTTGGTACTGGCCCAAAAAGAGACATGAAGACCAGTGGAACAGAATACAGGACCAGTATATGAATCCACACAACTATGCCCACCTCATTTTTGATAAAGTTTTTAAAAATATATGATGGAGAAAAGAGAGCCACTTCAACAAGTGTTGCTGGGAAAAGTGGTTATCATCTGTAAGAAATAGAAACTAGATCCATGTTTATCACCCTGTACTAGTATCAACTCAAAATGGATCAAGGTCCTGAATATCAGACCTGAAACTATGAAGTTAGTACAGGAAGGAGCAGGAAACACTCTGGAAGTAATAGGTATAGGCAAAGACTTCCTCAATCTAATCCCAGCAGCTCAGCAGCTAAGAGAAAGGATGAACAAATGGGACTTAATAAAATTAAAAAGCTTCTGCACAACAAAAGAAATGGTCTTTAAAGTGAAGAGACCACCCAAAGAATGGGAGAAAATATTTGCCAGCTATACATCAGACAAAGGACTGATAACTAGAAAAAACAGGGAACATAAGAAACTAAACTCTCCGAAAATCAATGAACCAATGAAGAAATGGATAACTGAACTGAACAGATCCTTCTCAAAAGAAGAAATTCAAATGGCAAAAAATGCATTAAAAAATGCTCACTATCTCTAGCCATAAAAGAAATGCAAATCAAAACCACACTAAGATTTCACCTCACCCCTGTTAGAATAGTTACCAAAAACACCACCAACAACATGTGTTGGTGAGGATGTGGAGAAAAAGGAACCCTAGTACACTGATGGTGGGAATACAAGCTGGTGCAACCACTCTGGAAAAAAATTTGGAGACTTCTTAAAAATCTAAACATAGACCTGTCATATGATCCAGAAATCCCACTCCTGGGGATATACACTAAGGAATGCAACACAGGTTACTCCAGAGGCACCTGCACACCCATGTTTATTGCAGCACTATTCACAATAGACAAGTTATGGAAACAACCAAGATGCCCCACTATAGATGAATGGATCAAGAAAATGTGGCGTTTGTACATAATGGAATTTTACTCAGCCATGAAGAAGAATGAAATCTTATTTGCAGGTAAACTGATGGAACTGGAGAACATCATTCTGAGCCATTTTAGCCAGACTCAGAAGACCAAAAATTGTATGTTCTCCCTCATATGGGGACTTTAGATCTAGGGCAAATGCAGAAATGTTTTAGGACTTGGATCACATGACAAGGGGAGAGCACATACAGGAGATATAGGAATAGGTAGAAAATGCAAAACATGAAAGTGTTTGATGTCCCCTCCCCAAAAGAACTAATACAGAATCCTTAAAGCAACAGAGATTAACATGAGAAGTAGATCAGGAACCAGAGAAACTAAAGTAGATACTTTAAAAGCAACTGAGGCCAATAGGAGAAGGGGACCAGGAACTAGAGAAAAGGTGAGATCAAAAAGAATTAACCTAGAAGGTAATACACACGCACAGGAAATTAATGTGAGTCAACTCCCTATATAGCTATCCTTATCTCAACCAGTAAAAACCCTTGTTCCTTCCTATTATTGCTTATACTCTCTCTACAACAAAATTAGAAATAAGGGCAAAATAGTTTCTGCTGGGTATTGAGGGGGTGGGGGGGAGAGGGAGGGGGTGGACTGGGTGGTAAGGCAGGGGGGAGAAATGACCCAAGCCTTGTATGCACATATAAATAATAAAAGAAAAATATAGCAAAAAAGTGTAATCTTTACTTACAAAAAAAAATCAGTTAGAGATGAATCAACTTGGGTTGTAACACACTTGTACATGAAAGCAATGCTGGGAATCTTTCTGTATAGCTATCCTTAACTCAACTAGCAAAAATACTTTGTCTTCCCTATTATGCTTATGTCTTCTCTTCAACAAAATTAGAGATAATGGCAAAACAGGTTCTGCCTGGAAGTGAAGGGGGAAGGGGAGGAAAGGGTGGGGAAGGAGTATTGGGGGAGAAATGACCCAAACAATGTATGTACATGTGAATAAATGAATAATAAAATTTTTTTAAGATAAATATGCTTAAACAGGATATTAAAAAAAGAAAATGCACAGCAACAAAAATTTGGTGGTAACTCAAAGTTCCAGTTTGTAAAGAAGTATATTCTTTTACATACAATAAGTACTTACAGGGAAGATTATAAAAAGTGTCTACATATTTTTGACATTTCGCCTATGGCATTCCCTGCCATGAATATGGATTGGCCTTAGTAATTGCTCTCTGGTCAATAGAATATGGTGGATCTGCTGTTTTATAAATAAGGCAGATCAGAAAATGCTACATTGAATCCATCTGACATTTTGTAAGGAAGCTTGCCATTAAAATCCAGAAAGGATACTGTGAGGAATTCTAAGCCAGATGCTGAATCTTCCACTAGCTGATCCATCTGACTGCCCACGGAAAAATCTTGCTTGGATAGCCAAACTACTGAATGAACTTGTCTTTGCTGATTCCAATCCTCAGCTGATGAAAGGGCAGAAGAAATGGAATTTCCTGGGAGGACTTACTTAAAATGCAGATTGTGAACACAATAAATGAGGCTTTGAGACACCAACTTTGGATGTGTGTCATTCATTACATGTGAATAACTGGTACAAATACTGGTTGTAAATATGAGATATTGCCATTAAAAAATAAATCTGAATTCTTTTGGATTCCTTTGGAACAAAAGGTAGGCAGAAGAATAAAGGTCCTAGAAAAGAAAGCCAAAAGAGCTTCACAGGGATATCAGTGGAAGACTGATGGCCCCTAAAGAGACTGATAGTAAGCGTTTAAAAGCCAGTGAAGAAGATTATCCTAAAGCCTGGATGAAAGGGAATTCTTGCTATACCGCAAGCAGTGGTGAAATTGACTTATGAGATAAACTAATGTTAATAAATATAAATGAATCAGGATTGATTGTATTCAAACAACTTTCTCATTTGTAGCATCTCCACATGTCAAAATGAAAAATAATTCTAAATTAAAATGCTTCTGGCATAAGAAGCAACAAAAAAATCCCTGGATGAATCCAGGGTCCAGAAGGGAAGACATGATCAAAGCATCAAGAGTACATGGTTCTGCAAATTCCCAGAAGGATTTTATGAACACAAAATTAATAAAGGTGTAATTATAGTACAGCTGCCAAGAAGCCCAATAGGAAAAAGATTTTGGGAAAATGGATTTTTAATGGTGTGAATCCAAGTGAAATTCACAGGAGACTCAAAGTCTTTAAGGGAATTGGGATAGCAAAACACTTCCACTTAAAAGGAGTACAAAAAAATGAAAGATATCATTAGACTATGGACATTTTACAGGGGAAATAGACTGAGAAAACTCTTCAGACTTCTAAAAAGATTATGTCTTAGGAAAAGAATAGAACAAAAAGCCAAAAGGGTAAAGGAGAGATCCATGGAAAATCAGTCTCATATGGAGGATTTTATTGTTCATGTATGAAGTTGCCCCATGTGTCAGTACCTCCTTGAATACCTCCCTTTCCATTCCTAGGATAGGAGGGCTATACTGTTTAGCAGAATATTGTGTCTGTGTGTGTCGTTAAAAGCTTGATCTCTAATTTCTTCATTCTTCATATGTGGAGAAATTGTCTTTAGGGGTCTGTACTGTAATAACTCAACCTAGGTACCCCCATCCACATCTGACCTGATAAAGATTTTAACACATTCCACTTCAAGTTTGAGACTGAAGCCATATTAACTGAGACTTGTGAAGGATATTGAGTGGTAACAAATGTAGTTTTCAAATGGTTGGATATAAAACCTTTCTTGCCAAAGGTGAGAATGTGCTAGTTTTAGAACATGTCATTCTTTAATATTCATTGCATAAAATGGTAGAATATAGGGCCATCTTTGGCTTTAATATAATGAATGTACTGTGATACAAATAATGCCCCATGAATTTCAACACTAAGTGAGAAAAGCTCTCTCTCAGACTGCTTGCCCATGCCCTTAGAACCCAATTACGCATGTTGTGAAGATGCTCAGACTAGAAAGAGAGCCAATTGTGATAATGCAAGCGACAAGCCGCCTGACCAACTGAACTACCAAACAAGGCCAACAATATATAGTGAAAGAAGCAATGTGGGAGTGCAGAAACTTTCACATGACTCCAGCTCCCCACCTTTGAGCTATCCTAAATGAAGAGAAGGGTCATAAAATGAGCTTTCCTTACCACAATATCTCAGAACACAGATTCATGAAGAAAGTAAATGTTATTGGAAATCACTAAATTTGGGGCAATTTTTAGGGAATAGTAAGGAGAAAAATGTATGTTACAAACAGATAGTAAGAAACAGTAAGTTATGTGGTACAAAACAGGCTATTTTTAGTAAGAATCTAATGAATATCAACACTGATTTTTAAAATTACCAGCCATGTGAATGAAAAGCAGCATATGTCTTAAAGACATATATTGCAAATGTTGAGGAAGAAGCTTTGTAAAATTTCCTTTAATTCCAAATTCTTATAAATCCTCAAGTGTGCCTCTTTAGAATTTTCCCCATGGTAGGGAATAGAAATGAAATAAAGGAAGGAGACATAGGACATGAACTGTAATACCTGCAAAATAACTGGAAATATTTGATTTGACCATCAAAATGAGAAATTTAACTTCATTTCAATTAGCAGATTCTGAGAGTGGTAGTTTGAGTATTTATAAATCAGCAGAGTATTAAGTCTTCAATTTCCTTTCCTCAATAAGGGAACAAAGGTAACATTATGGAATAATTTTCAGCTTCTCAGTGGTAAAACAATGTAGTGTCTATTGAATATAAAGACATTGAATACAATTTCTCCTAGTCTTTATTTCAAGCTTCCTTCATTGGGGAAGACAATCTCATATCATTTTGTACCACAGTGCTTCTCCACATCACAGGATTGAACTGAAGTTTGGAAATAAAGTTACCACTTTGACTAAAAATTTTCCCTTCATGTTAGGGATATTGTCCACTCATGATATTTATCAAATATCCTATTTGAAAATTAATATCCTGTGTGAAAATTAAAGGCTGTAATCTTGAGTTATTTTTTCCTTTGGTTGTGTTGCGCTACTTATTCCATGAATGTTATGTTGAGCTGTAAAATGCAGCAAGGCATCTCTATATGTTTAAGTAGAAGGAGGTGAATATAAGAAACTGTACTCCTGAGCACGTAGAGATGATGTTATCAGAACTGAGAATTCCTATGCCTAGATTCCATATATGAAAGCAAGCATGAGATCTTCATCCTCCTGGACCTGGCTTACATTGTCTAACATTATATATGTATATATGTATGTTTTATGTGTACATACAGATAAGTACAATGAATGTAATTTTTGATCTATTTTGGGGGGATGAGGAGTAGGAGATAGGATTAGAGGGAAAGAGAATAAGTTGGATGAATAATATAGAAATATTCCATGTTTCTGAATGAACAGAGGCATAAGGAAACTGTGTGGAAACTGTTGATACATAGTGGAGGAGAGAGGAAGGGAAAAAGTGAGGGAAATGGAGGGGTTTAACCTTATCAAATTGTAATATATCCATATGTGACCACCACAGTGAATCTCCTTACTAACTAATATTGATATATAAAAATACAAAACAGACATAAGCTTTCACTACAGGATTTGGCAATAGTTTCATTGACCTGACACCAAAAGAAAACAGATAACTAGACTTTATGAAAATTAAATTCTACTTCCTTATGGGGATAGGGGGCATAAAGAAGAATGATAGAGGAGTGACTGCAACTATGAAATATTGCAAAAATTTTTCAAATGTTACAATGTACAACCAGTACAATAATAAATAAAAATAAAAACAGAAGGACACCATCTATAAGTGAAAAGCAACTGAGTTTCAGAAAATATTGAATATCATTTATTAAAAGATTACTACATAGATTATAAAAAAGGGGTCCATCAATTAAAATGACAAAAACATAACCCAATGTAAAACTCAAGAAAGAATTTAAGTGGAAATTTCTCGAAAGAAGATATTTGAGCACATGTGAAGAAATGAGGTCTTTAACATCACATTACTCATTAGGGAAATACAAATGAAATCACAATGAGGATCCACTTCACTAGAGTGAAATCATTTCAATCAAATGATGAGAAATGTCAGTTGTCAAGGACATCAGTAAATTATAACACAAAACAAATACTGGAGAGATAGAAAAAGCTCACCATTTCAGTCATAGAAATAGCACAAAGAAAAATTAAAACCACATGCATACACAAAATATACTACATGCATTGGTAAGAGAACTGAAATTTCCATGTATGGATGAGTGGATAAATAGCATATGTGCTACTTTCATACAAGACAATATTATTCAGAAATAAGTAAGAAGTGATACTTCCACAACACACATGAACCCTGAGAACACTATGTTAAGTAAAGGAGCCACTCCCAAAAGAAGGTAGGCACATATTGTGAGATTCCATTAATACAAGATGAGTAGAACAGGCAAATCTATAGAGTCAAAGTATACTGATTGTTTCCAAAGGCTGAGCAGGGAAGAAATGGGTGATGACTTTGAGGTAGGACATTTCTTTTTAACGTGAAAAATGTCCTAAAATGTGGTAATGATTCCATAACTCTACTAAAAGTTACTTACTTGGATACATTAAATAACAAAATTATGTAATATTTAAATTATATCTCAATAAAGGTATTATCAAAGTACTGGAATTAATATTTCTGATTTGTAGTCAGCTAAAGTCATACTGCTTGGCTTTTGTTCATCAGTCAGGGTTCAAAAAATAAGCAAATCAACACATGATTTTTACTTTAAAAACTAACATCTTTTCATTGACTTCAAACTTCAAAATTTTCAAAACTCTTCATTACACTCTTCAAAGTGCTGATGGATTTAACATTTTCTAAATTTAAGTGAGTCTTTGGTACTCAAACTGGTTAAAATTACCTTAAGTTTCATGTTATCTCAATTTCTGTTGCTGGCTAGTTTTGAAATATTCATGGAAATGAAGTCGTATTTTGTTTTATTTACCTTCCTTTCTATTATTTTTAGATCTTAAGTGCAAATGAAAACATCTCATCCTAGTCAGAATAGCTATGCTCAAGAAAATAAATAACTGATATTATTGGCAAGAATGTGAGGGGAAAAGAATCCTTATACACTATTGGTTGCAATGTAAGTTATTCTATCCATGTTGAAAATCAGTATGGAGGTCCTTTTAAAAACTACATATGATTACCCTATACCACATACACAAAGAAATCAGAGCAGAAAGTAGAGATAACTACACACCCATTTATAGCAGCACAATTTACAATAAATCAGTTATAGAATCAGCCTAGGTGCCAATCAATTAATGAATAAAGAAAATGTGTTAACTGTGGTATATATCACTAGATGCAATATTATTTTGCCATGAAGATGACTGAAGTTATGTATGTTCAGGAAAGTGGAAGGAAGTACAAATCATTGAATTAAGCAAAATAATCCAGACACAGAGAAAAATGCCACATTTTTCTTATATGATGAAGGTAGGACATAAAAATACACGATCATAATGGGGGAATATGTAGAGGAGTAGACAAGTGACATGGGGGAAGTTGTAAAAGAGAGGCTGGGGACAAGAGAATATGATTGAAGTTAGTTTTTGCACATAGGAAGAGGATATAATGAAACCCACTAAAAATTGTAAGATAGCTTCCAAAAAAAAGAAGGTTGGGGAGGATGAAAAAGTGTAACAGTGAAGGCTGTAACAGAGAAAAAACAAATAACATACAAAAGTAAATCCATCAAAATCACAGCAGATTTCTCAGCAGAAACCTTAAAAGCAAGAAAGGCATGGAGTGAAGTATTCTGGGCACTGAATGAAAAAAAACTTTAACACTAGGATACTCTACCCAGCAATATTATCATTCAAAATAGATGAAGCAATAAAAGTCTTCCAGGATAAGCTGAAACTAAAACAATAAACAACCACCAAGTCACCAAGTCACCACTACAAAAGATTCTCCAAGGAATTCTTCATACAGAAAATGAAAGCAAACAAAACCATGAGAGTACAGGCAGTACCAAACCACAGGAGACGAAAAGCCAAGGAATCAGGGAGTAACATTGATTTGGCTGCATACAATCAAACCCTTACACAACAAAAACAACTAAATGACAGGGATCATCACATACCTATCAATATTAACACTGAATGTTAACAGACTTAACTCTCTCAACAAAAGACACAGTTTGGCAAACTGGATTAAAAAGGAAAATCTAACAATCTGTTGTTTATAGGAGACCCATCTCATCAACAGAAACAAGCACTAGTTTAGGTGTATTACTGGAAGAAGATTTACCAGGCCAATAGTCCAACAAAACAGGCAGAAGTAGCAATACTTATCTCAGACAAATAAGACTTCAAATTAACATTGCTCAAACAAGATAAAGAAAGACACTCCATACTAATAAAAGGAGAAATACACCAAAAGGAAATAACAATAATCAACCTATATGCACCCAGTGTCAATGCCCAATTTCATCAAACATACTCTGAAGTATCAAACAGCATATACAGACTCAAACACAGTGGTAATGGAAGACTTTAATACCCTCCTATCATCAATAGATAGGTGATCCAAACAAAAAATCAATAAAGAAATTCTAGAAGTAAATTATACCATAGATCAAATGGACCTAGCCAATGGCTACAGAATATGTCATCCAACATCTGCACAATATACATTCTTCTCAGTGGCCATGGAATGTTCTCCAAAATTGATTATTTCTTAAGGCAGAAAGCAAGCATCAGCATTTATAAGAAAACATACACAATCCCATGCATTCTACCTGATTACAGCGCATTAAAATTAGAACTCAATAATGAACACAGCAGCAGAAAATGTGCAAACAATTGGAAGCTGAGCAACACATTGCTCACTGATCAGTGGGTCATTGATGAGGTAAAAGAGGAAATTAAAAGTTTCCTGGAAGTTAATGAAAATGAAAACACAACATACCAGAACATATGGGACCCAGCAAAGGCAGTCCTAAGAGGGAAGTTTATAGCCATGTGTGAATATATTAAAAAGACAGAAAGACCTTAAATCAATGATATAATGATGCACCTCATACTCCTGGAAAAACAAGAACCCGCAAAACTCAAAACAAGTAGAAGGAGAGAAATACTAAAAATAAGGGCAAAAATTAATACAGTAGAAAAAAATCATACGAACAATTAATGCAAAAAAAGTTGTTTCTTTGAAAAAATCAACACGATTGACAGACCCCTGGCAAATCTCACTAAAATGAGGACAGAAAAAACCACAAATTAGTAACATTAGAAACGTAAAAGAGGAGATAACAAACTCCATGGAAATCCAAGAAATCATCAGAGACTACTTTGAGAACTTATGTTCCAATAAATTTTAAAATCATGAAGAAATGGACAAATTTGTATATACTTATGATCATTCAAAATTGAACCAAAAGGGTATTAACCAGTTGAATAGATCTATTACACAAAATGAATGTGAAGCAGGAATAAAAAGTCTCCCACAAAAGAAAAGTCCAGGACCTGAAGGATTCGCTGCTGAATTCTCCCATACCTCTAAAAAAGAATTAATACCAACTCTCCTTAATCTTTTCCACAAAATAGAAAGGGAAGGAATACTGACAAACTCATTCTATGAAGCCAGTTTTACACTCATCCCAAAACCAGACAAAGACACCCCAAAAGGAGAACTATAGGTCAGTGTCCTTACTGAACATCAATGCAAAAATCCACATAAAACAATGGCAAACCAAATCTGACAACACATCAGAAAGATTACACACCATGACCAAGTTTGCTTCACCCCAGGGATGCAGGGGTGGTTCAACATACACAAATCTATAAATGTAACACAGCAGACAAAAAGAAGCAAAGACAAAAAGCACTTGATCATCTCAATAGGTACAGAAAAAGCCTTTGATATGATCCAACACCACTTCAGGATAAAAGATCTAAGAAAACTAGGAATAGAAAGAATGTACCTGAACATTGTAAAGGGTATATATGAAAAACCTATTTCCAACATCATACGTAATGCAGAAACACTGAAACCATTTCCCCTAAAATCAGGAATGAGACAAGCGTGCCCACTATCCCCTCTCCTAGTAAACATAGTCCTGGAATTCCTAGCCAGAGCAATTACGCAAGAAGAAGAAATAAAAAGAATGCAAATAGGTAAAGAAACTGTCAAAATATCCATATTTGCAGATGACATGATCCTATATCTTAAACACCCAAAAACCCTACCAAAAAACTCCTGGACACCATAAACTGCTTCAGCGAAGTGGCAGGATACAAAATCAACTTACAAAAGTCATTAGCTTTTCTATACATTAACAATGAACAAATTGAGAAAGAATATAAGTAAACAAGTCCATTTACAATAGCCTCAACAAATCAAATACATAGGACTAATCATAAAAAACATTGTGAATGACCTCTACAGGGAGAACTACAAACCCCTGAAGAAAGAGATCGAGGAAGACTACAGAAGGTAGAAAGTTCTCCAGTGCTCATGGATTGGTAGAATCAACATAGGAAAAATGTCTATACTACCAAAAGCAATCTACATGTTCAGTGCAACTCTGATCAAAATCCCAATGATATTCATTACAGAGATCAAAAATTCTACAACATAGTTCATATGGAAACACAAGAGACTGTGAATAGCCAAGGCAATATTCAGGAAAAAGAGCAATGCTAGGGATATCACAACACCAGACTTCAAACTACATTATAAATGAATAGCAATAAAACCAGCATGGTACTGCCACAAAAACAGATATGAAGACCGGTGTAACAGAATAGGGGATCTGCATATGAATCCACAAAGCCATGCCATCTTGTTTTCGATAAAGGCACCAAATTATCCAATGGAGAAAAAACAGCCTCTTCAACAAATGTTGCTGGGAAAAGTGGTTATCTGCCAGCAAAAAACTGAAACTAGATCTATGTTTATCACCCTGTATTAGTATCAACTCAAAATGGATCAAGGACCTTAATATCAGCTCCAAAACTCTGAAGTCAGTACAAGAAAGAGTAGGGAATACACTGGAATCAGTAGGTATAGGTAAGGACTTCCTCAATAGAGCCCCGGCAGCTCAGCAATTAAGATGAAGGATGGACAAATGGGACTACATAAAATTAAAAAGCTTCTGCACAACAAAAGAAATGGTCTCTAAGCTGAAGAGACTACCCACCGACTGGGAGAAAATATTTGTCAGCTGTACATCAGACAAAGGACTGATAACCAGAATATGCTGGGAGCTCAAAAATTAAAATCCCCCCAAATCAATAAACCAGTCAAGAAATGGGCAAATGAACTAAACATAACTTTTTCAAAAGAAGAAATTCAAAGGGCCAAAGAACACATGAAAAAATGTTCACTGTTTGTGGCCTTAAAGGAAATGCAAATCAAAACTATACTAAGAGTCTAACTTACCCCTGTTAGAAAGAATAGCTATCATCAAAAAGACCACCAACAACAGGTGTTGGTGAGGATGTGGGGAAAAAGGAGCCCTCATACACTGCTGGTGGGAAGGGGGACTGCAAACTAGTGCAACTCTGGAAAACAATATGGAGGCTTCTTAAAAACTAAACAGAGATCTGCCATATGATCCACAAATCCCACTCTTAAGGATATACCCAAAGGAATGTGTCTCAGGTTATTCCAGAGGCATCTGCACACCCATGTTTTTTGCAGTGCTATTCACAATACCCAAGTTATGGAAACAGCCAAGATGCCCCACTACTGATGAATGGGTTATTAAAATGTAGTATTTATTCACAGTGGAATTTTACTTAACCATGAAGAGGAATGAAATCATTCCTAAGTAAATGGAGGAACTGGAGGACATCAACTTAAGCGAGATTACCCAGGTTCAGAAGACCAAAAATCGTATGTTCTCCTTCATATGTGGACTTTAGATCTATGGCAAATGCAGCAGTGTTGTTGGACTTGGGTTACACTCTAAGGGTAGAGCACATACGGGAGGAATAGGGATAAGTAGGAAACCCAAAACTTGGAAATGTTTCATGTCCCCACTGCAGAGAAGCTAATATAGTAACCTTAAAATGACAGAGGTCAGTATGGGAAGGTGACAGGGAAGTAGTGAAGAGGTCAGGTAGAGATTTATCAATTCGGGTTGTAATACACCTGTTTATGGAAGCAATGCTAGGAATCTCTCTGTATAGCTACCCTTACCTCAACTAGCAAAAATGATTTGTCTTTCTTATTATTGCTTACATCTACTCCAACACACCTGGAGAAAAGGGCAGAACAGGTACTGCTTGGAAACAATGGGGATGGGGGGAGAGGGGTTGGGGTCAGGGGAGAGAAATGGTCCCAACAATGTATGCACTTATGAATACATGAGTTATAAAAGTGTAATAGAGGGGATGAATGTGGTCAAAACATTAGATGCATGTATGAAAGAGGTACAATGAAACCCTTCTGTATAAGTAATATGGACTAATAAAGTAAATTTTTAGTGATTACCTTTTCTTTTAGCAGATTGATCTCAATATCTCCTTTAAATTGTTCAGTTTTTACATCTTCATAGGAATGAAATTCTCCATTTTCTTGCTCATTTAACTTCTCTTTTGTCATGTTTTTTAAGTTGTTACATCTGGTAGAATATACAGAATAGTAAATGAAATTGTTAAATATTAAATTCTAATTTATTAATTAACGTTCTATCATGTGAAAGATACATATTTGTAAATCATGATCCTTTTCATTTATTTTAAGCTAATATCTTTGTATATATTCTGGTGACATATAATCACAGAAAAAATGAACATATTTTGCAAACTATACTATAAATAATGAATTATTGTAGAGCTATATAGAGAATTCTGATAATTAATATAACTTTTACAATGTTAATGAGATATTAATTTAATATTAGCCATAATTCAAAGGTAAGTAATCATGCTGAAGAAGAAAGATGTGATTTTGTATAACTGTTTCAAAAAGATACAAGAAAAGACATTTTATCTTTAGACCATGGTCAACAGAAAGAAAAAAGAAAGCACCAAAAAAAATTAAGGAACACTGGGGTGAACTTCATTGGTACAGCATATGTTTGGAATGTGCTTAGATCAATTCCAGTGTACACACACACACACACACAAACACACACTCTATATTCAAGAAAATCATCAAAGTATAAAAAGACAGCAAAAATGCCTGAAGTGTGTGCTGAGGGAAAAATGAAGAGATTTTTAAAAGCATTAGCAGAAAGGAAATCAACACAGAAATAACAGGAAAATATGTAGTTTTAAGAAGAAATCTATGACCTTCATTATCCCCACATTGACAAAATACAAGAGATATAAGCCATATAAACAGAAAGACACTTAAAGGAGAGAAAATATTCATTGAATCAGAGAACAAATCCAAGTCCTAAGCAAAGAAGGATAAATGCAGCCCCTGATGGTGGCATTGAAAGACACCGGAAAGCATTCCATGTTTTTTAATCTGTTGCTTTCATTCTTTGTCTGTGAGTCAAACATGTTTTGGGGTCTACAAGTCAGTCTTCCTTATCTATGATTTCTCCATCATGGGATTCAATGAACTGTGTATTGAAAATACTGAGGGAAAATTTCATCTCTACTGAACATGTGCAAACATTTCATCCTTGTCATTTTTCCCTAAGCAACACAATATAGCAATTATTTATATTATATTAGGAATTACACATAATTCAAAGCTGATTTTAAAAATTCAAGAGGATAAAAGTTAGTTAAATACAAGTCATATAAGGGATACAAGTATATATGGATTTTGTTTATTGCAGGGTGTCCTCAAGTAGTTCCCTGAAGATACCAAGGCATGACTGGACATCACATGTGTTTCTCTACATATACATAAACATATACAGTGTGGGGGTGGAGGAGGAGGGTTAGAAACAAACAAGTTGAAAAACATGTTTATCTTGTGTGTATTTGGGAGATACATGTGGAAAATGAGAACACTCCATGATATTATTTGTAACTAAAAATGAAAGGGTAGAAAGAAAATTTAAGAAAAATCAGCATAAATTTTGATGTTGTTAAAAATGAACACACATCTTTCTTTTTTCAGTGTTTTATAGTTTTGATTGTAGAGGTCTTTCACATACTTTGTTAAGTTTGTTCCATGTATTTGATTTTTTTTGAGGCCATTATAAGTGGAATTGTTTTCCTATATTCTTTCTCAATGTGTTCATTGTTGTTGTGTTGAAAGGCTACTGATTTTTATACATTGGTTCTGTACCCTACTACTTTGCTGAGGCTGTTTAAGGTGTCTAGGAGTTTTGGTGTGAAGTTTTTTCGGTGTTTTAAGTATCAGAGTGTCCTATGCAAATAGGAATACTTTAACTACTTCTTCAGAAGGTAGAAAGATCTCCAATGCTCATGGGCAGGCAAAATCAACATAGCAAATATGGCTGCACTACTGAAAGCAATCTACATGTTCAACACAATTCCCCTGAAAATTCCAAAGACATTCATCACAGAGATTGCAAAATCAAACCTACAGTTCACTTGGAAATACAAAAGAACTAGAATAGCCAAAAAAATTTGAGCAAAAAGAATGACACTGAGGGTATGACAATATCAGACTTCAAACTACTGCAAAGCCATAGCAAAACAAACAACATAGTACAGACACAAAAATAGACATAAAGACCAGTGGAACAGAAGACCCAAACATGAATCCACACAGCTACACTTGCCTAATTTTTGACAAAGTTACCAAAGACATATGATGGAGAGAAGACAGCCTCTTTAGCAAATGTTGCTGGGAAAACTGGATATCGCCTGTAGAAAACTGAAACTGAAACTAGATCCATGTTTGTTACCCTGTACAAATATGAACTAAAAAGTGTAAAAAGGACCTTAGTATGAAACCTGAAACCTTGAAGCTAGTGCAGGACAGAGAAGGGAATACACTGGAAGCAGTAGGCTTAGGTAGCGACTCCCTCAGTATAAATCCAGCAACTCAGTAACTAAGAGAAAAGATGGAAAATGAGACTACATGAAATTAAAAAGCTTCTGCACAACAAAAGTAATGGTCTGTAAATTGAAGAGGCCACCTATAGAATGGGACAAAATCTCAGATCACTGTACATCAGACAAGGACAAGGGACTTATTACCAGAATACACAGGGAGCTCAGATCCCTAAAACAACAATGACCCAATAAAGGAATGGGCAACTGAATTGAACAGTACTTTTTCAAAGGAAGAATTCCAAGTGTCTAAAGAGCACATGAAAATGCTCAAATCTCTAGCCATGAAGGAAATGCAAACCAAGATCACACTAACATTTGATCTCCCTCTTGTTAAAATAGCTACCATCAAGAACAACAACAGCAAATTTTGGTGAGTATGTGGGGAAAAAGGAACCCTCATACACTGTAGGTGGGAATGTAAGTTTATACAACCACTATGGAAAACAATATGGAGGTTCTTTAAAAAGCTAAAAATAAATCTACTATATAATTCCAGCAATACCACTCCTGGGGATATTCCCAAAGCAGTGTGAGTCAGGTTACTGCAAAGCCACCTACACACCCAGATTTATTGCACCACTATTCAAAATACCTAAGCTATAGAAACAGCTAAGATGAACCTCTTCAAATGATGGATTAAGAAAATGTGCCAACACCCATGTTTATTGAGGCACTATTCACAATAGCCAAGTTATGGAAACAGCCAAGATGCCCCACCACTGGCAAATGGATTAAGAAAATGTGGTATCTATACACAATGGAATTTTATGCAGCCATGAAGAAGAACGAAATGTTATCATTTGCTGGTAAATGGATGGAATTGGAGAACATCATTCTGAGTGAGGTTACCCTGGCCCAAAAGACCAAAAAGCGTATGTTCTCCCTCATATGTGGACATTAGATCAAGGGCAAACACAGC
Source organism: Castor canadensis (assembly GCF_047511655.1). Lineage (NCBI taxonomy): Eukaryota > Metazoa > Chordata > Mammalia > Rodentia > Castoridae > Castor > Castor canadensis. The sequence goes on from NC_133400.1 coordinate 62,703,254, forward strand.
AATGGGATTAGACTATGAGCACATGATACAAGCGAGAGCACACAAGGGAGGGGTGAGGATAGGTAAGACACCTAAAAAACTAGCTAGCATTTGTTGCCCTTAACGCAGAGAAACTAAAGCAGATACCTTAAAAGCAATTGAGGCCAATAGGAAAAGGGGACCAGGTACTATAGAAAAGGTGAGATCAAAAAGAATTAACCTAGAAGGTAACACCCATGCACAGGAAATCAATGTGAGTCAATGCCCTGCATAGCTATCCTTATCTCAACCAGCAAAAACCCTTGTCCCTTCCTGTTATTGCTTATACTCTCTCTACAACAAAATTAGAAATAAGGGCAAAATAGTTTCTGCTGGGTATTGAGGGGGTGGGGGGGAGAGGGAGGGGGCGGAGTGGGTGGTAAGGGAGGGGGTGGGGGCAGGGGGGAGAAATGACCCAAGCCTTGTATGCACATATGAATAATAAAAGAAAAAGAAAAAAAAAAGAAAATGTGCCAAGGATGAACAATGGAATTTTACTCAGCCACAAGTAAGAATGAAATTTTGTCATTCTAAAGTAAATGGATGGAACTGGAGAACCTTACTAAAGTGAAGTTAGTCAGACTTAGAAGGCCAAAAGCTGCATGTTCTCCCTCATGTGCAGATTATAGACCTAATAGAAATGCAGAAGTATTATGGGACATAGGTCACACTAAGGGGAGGCAGAGCACAGGAGGGATAGGACAAGAGAAGGAAATCAAAAACTTGAATGTGGCTGATGTGCTCAAGGTACAGGAATGAATATAGAAATCTTAAACTGGCCGGGGCCTCCATGGGAAGGGGACTAGGGAGAAGTGAAGAGGACTGGTAGAGATGAAACATTTGGGGTTGTATGACACACATGCATGGAAACAAAACAAGGAAACTCTCTGTAGCTATCTTTATATCAAACTAGCAAAAAATGCCATGTTTATCTTTTTCATCTTTTATGTGTTTTCTTCTACAAAATCGGAGAACAGGAGATTGGAACAGGTCCTGCTTAGGGGAGGAGGGGGTTTAGCATTGGCGGGTGGAGGATGATATGGGGAAAGGGGTAGGAGGCTAAATACCGTGCAGATAATGTATACACATATATGTAAATGAAAAGACGATAACTGTTGTAACTGTTCCAGGAATCAGGGGAGGGAGGATGAAAAGGAGCAGCTGAGGGGGTGAATTTAAGTATGGTATAATTAATACATTGTAATAATTTTGTAAATGCTACAATGTACTCCCACCCATCACAACAATAAAAAAAGAAAAAAAAGAAGTGATATTTAATTATTAAAATGTTGGAATTCTAAAGGGAAGGACAATACTGAAAGAAGGAAAGAAAGCTAAAATATCTTCAGAAATTAAAATTCAAGTTACATGAATTAGAGTGCAGTGTACATAATAGACCAGAATCATGGTCATTTTCACATTCATAAATATTGAAGAACAAATGTCATATTTGTTACAAAGAATTTTTCATTTTCTGCTATGAGTTTCTGAAGTAAACTGGAAAAGGGAGTATTTTTAGTTAACCTATAAAAAGGCAGATATAAAATGAAGTTGCATTTATATTTTAGTGAAATTACAGTTTAATTGATTACTGAATGGTTGAATCATTTAAATATTAAAAAATCTTACCCAGTTTTCTCCTTTTTTACTTTGCACTTTTTCTCACATTGTTTCTTCACATTACATTGTAGGGATTTAATTGCCTCAATCAGTTTGTTTAAATCATCATTCTTTGAAAAAATAAAGACAATTAGATTTAAAAGTATGGATTCTCACTCTTCTTTTGTGAAACATTATTCTCATAAGTTTAAGAGTTAGGTTTCTAGACAAGTTCACCAAACACATTTTATAAAACTGATGGCAATACGCACAGACGTACGTTATGACTTCTCTTAAAACAGCTGAAATTGAATTATACTTTCACAACTATGTTCTCTGTAATTTAAATTTCCAGATCTTATTTAATAAAAATAAATGTTGTTACACTTCTATTTACGAAAATAATTAAGTATAATTATGTTTGTTAACTTTTAAAAATACCATGGAAACATTTAAATAAATACTTCCAGCTAATCAAGGTTTATTTAAATCATTTTTTATTTAGGCAATTTTTAAAACTCTCAGCTCACCTTATTATATTCTTAATTCTCATCTGACTTTAGGATGAGAAAAATACTATCATTCTTTTAAAGAATTCTGCCAGGAGTTTTAAGTCTTCCTTTGTTAATAACAATTTCTATTTAAAATTCCTTCTCTACAATAAAAAAAATTAACATCTGTCTAGCTATTGAGTTTCCTATCATCCTGTTTATTTCAATCTTTGATTCCTAATATTCTTAAAATAGAGTCTAGTATACAAATCTATTTAAAAATCACTTAGTGTCTTATTTTACAATAAGAAATTACTTCTAATCCTATAACTTCAATGAAAATTTCAGGGTCATCAAAGACATTTTTAAATGTTTAGTTCTTATCCTTCACAATTTCTCAAAGCAAATGCCAAGAGTACCTGTAACCTTCACTCTGTTTCATTTCAAAACACCAGTCACTGTTGCCTTATCCTGGCTCATATATTTTTCTCTTTGTAAATTTTCTCAGGGTTTCTGAAATCCAAAGGCTTCAACTATTATTCCTAATCCACACTTCAAGCCCTGACCTCTTTACCAAGGTCATTTATATATTTCTGTCTTTCCCCTAGTTCACTTCTCATATACTATAACCTCAGAACCCATTACCAGTTGTGGGTTACTGTTGCACATAACTAATTTCATATCATTCATGTTGATTCCTATTGGTTTTACATTGAGTGGAATAAAATTTCTGAATTTCAAGGATGTGCTTGGGTCCACATTTGAATGATAACAACCATACTTTGTCTTCCTGTTATAATGCAAAACTTTTCCATGAGAATCTCTTTCTCAACTTGTCCTTTTTGAAATTTGAGTAAATTTATTTTCTATGTAGATATGACTTTATAGAAGTCTCCTTAGTGAAGTCTCTTCTATGAAGGCTTGAGTGAGCTGTTGCAGCTAGCTTCTCTTCCCAGCACACACAGTTCATAATCAAAATTGTGTACATCAAAAATCGTAACAGAGCGAACCACTGCCATAGAGACCCATGAATTGAGAGCTTTCTGGAGAAATCAAGAACTGTTGCCTGGGGTGGAGGTCCTTTGTTAAATTTGTGATTCACAGTGTAGAATTCAGAATGCTAAAAATTCTGTGCTATATTCCGATTTCATGACTTTGGAAGTCTATAGAAATTCCGTCATTATTTTCAGTAAGTTTAATAGGTTGGGGGCACTTTTACACCTTTTCAAATTTTGAAACAGTATTACATGTCTGTAAGGACACTTTTGTAGGGAGATATCTCCTGGGACTCTCATTCAGAGAAGACTCCCCAACAATAAACTATGTCACATGTACGAAAAGTAAACCAGTAAAAGGGTAAACCAATAAAAGGGGAATGAATTATATGAGTACTAAAAAATTATTTATTAATTTATTCAGCCAAAAAAAAGCACAAATTGCTCCCAACAGGCACCGATGGCTGATGGCTATAATCTTAGCTACTCAGGAGGGAAAGATCAAGAAGACTGCAGTTCAAAGACAGTCTGGGCAAATATTTTGCAAGACTCTATCTTGAAAATATCCAGCAAAAAAACTAGCTGAAAAGTATCTCAAGCGATAGAGTGACTGCCTTGCAAGTGTGAAGCCCTAAGTGAAAAACCAGAACTGCCAAAAAAAAACAAAACATAGCAAAAGTTCTCTCAAGATGTTTATCTCTCTAATCCAACTGTATGAATGTAACCATTGTGACTTAAAGAAACCAGTCAGTGGGAGCAATTACTTCACTGTTCCAAGGTAGTGTCCACTGTGTGATTCTGTTCTCAATTTCTATGAAGAAAATGTAACCAGTAACGCTGACATTTGTATGCCAATATTCAGTGTAGCATTCTTCACAGCATCCAAAATGTGGATAAAATGCACTTGCTCATCAACAGATGAATGGAAAATCAATGCATGGATTGTATAAAATATAGGTTGCAGTCTATCACAATCTTTGTTATTAAAATGTTATAAACATCATTAACCTTATGATTTAAGTCACCCACTTCTATACAGTTAAGAATCTTTGCACTACTAAAACAAGTAGTAACAAATGCTTTTAATATTGTCTAAAATATTTCTATATATTATTAGTACACAAAGAGAAATTTTGTAACAGCATCACAGAAATTAATGACAGACATACTTACCAAAATTGAACTGAATTGCTTCTCCTGAAGTTGTTCCATTTTCTTTTTTTGCTCTCTTATTGTATCTATTAACTGGGGGTGTTCCAAAGTCAGCCTACAATACACATATATACTTCAAATTTATTCTCAGATCAAAATTGAAAATTCCACATAATGTGAAAACAAATTCTCAAAGATGATTACATAAATTATTATATACTAAAATATGAAATGTAGAGTATTTGATAACTGCAACATATTTTTAGTTGTGTTTTGTGGATAATGCACAAAGAAGAGAAAGGGAATATCACATCAAATAGCAACGCATACCAGTGGGTCATTAGTGAATACTTGCAAAGTTGATGTTGTAATAAACTGGAAAATCTAGAAAATATGGATAGATTTGTAGACTCATCTGACCTGTCTATATTTACTCAAGAGGCTACCAATTGCTTACAGTACTCTAAAAAAGCAAGGACATTGGAGCAGTAATAAAGGTACCAACAAAAAAGAGCTTAGGCTCAGAAGAATTCACTGTCAAATTCTTCCAGACCTTTAAAGAAGAACAAACATCAATGCTTCTCAAAATATTTAATAAAATTGTAAAAGAAGGAACTCTACCATACTCATTTACAAATCCAATATTATCTGAAACTGAAGCCACATAAGGAAATAACAAAGAAAATTATAGATCTATTCACTATATGAACATACTTGCAAAAAAACCTCATCTCAATGAAATACTTATAAACAAATTAAATAGTCTTTGAAAAGATCATACACAATAACCAAATTAATTTCATTAAGTTGATGCAAAGATTGTTCAACATACATTGGTCAATAAATGTAAGACAGCACATAAACAAATAAAGGACAAAAATCACATGATTATACCAATAGATTCAGGAAAGTTCTTTAACAAAATTCCATACCCTTTCATGATAAAAACTTTGAAGAAATAGGAATAGAGGAACATACTTCAAAATATGATAAAGCCTATCTCTGATAAGAACAACTGCCATCATTGTACAAAAAGGGATGAAACAGAAACCATATCCTCAATAACCAAGTGCCCAAAAAATTTAAAATAAAAATAAAATAAAATTCATATGGAAGCATGAAAGACCTCAAATAGCCAAACAAATCCTGGCAGAAATGAGTTATGGTTGAGGTAACAATATTTCACTTTATTTATTTTATTTTACATTTTTACTTTTACTTACATGTGTATACATTATTTGACTTTAAATTGTACTATAGAGCCATACTAAAAAAGCAGTATGGTATTGGCACAAAAATAGCCATGAATGCCAATGGAACAGAAGGCCCAGAATAAAGCAGCACAGCCACAGTCATCTGATCTTTGACAAGGAAACAAAAACCATGTGTTGGAGAATAGACCATCTGTTCAATAAATGATGTTGTGACTATTGGATATCCACATGTAGAAGACTGAAACTAGATCCCTTTGTCTTACCCTGTTATAAAATCAGTTCAAAGTAGATCATGGCCCTTATGGTAAGACCTAAAACACTGAAAATACTACAGAAAAGTGTAGAGAAAACCCTGGAAGATACAAATGTAGGAAACAACTTCCCAAATAGGACTCCAATAGATCAGCAATAAGAATAAGCATTGACAAATGTGGTTCTATCAAATAAATAGCTTTGGACATCAGAGAAAACAATTTCTAGAGTCCAGAGAGAACTTACAGAATGGGTGAAAATCCTTGCAAGCCATTCTTCAGACAAAGGAATAAAATCCAGAATACAAAGGAGTTTCAAAACAATTAAAGACTAATTGAACAAATAATCCAATTAATAAATGGTTAATCAAATTGAGCAGAAAGTTTTCAAAAGAAGTATCAATTGACAATGAAAAAATAATAATCCTTAAAGGAAATGCAAATCAAAACAACATTGAGTGTTCATGTGAAAATGGCAGCAAACATACAGATTGGGTATCCTCACAACCATGTTTAAGGCAGCACTGTTTACAACAGAGAAGATCTGGAACCAAGCTAAATGCTAACAAGCAATCATTAGATAAAGAAAATGTGGTACATATATACAATGGAGTATTAGTCAGGCATACAGAAAATGGAGTTATGTCCTTTGCAGGAAAATGGATAGAAATGGAGGACATGATGTTAAGCTAGATAAGGCAAGTTCAGAAACACAAATATTGCATGCTTTTGCTTTTATGTGTAATCTACACCAAAAAAAGTCCAATATGACATGATAGTCAAAGGGAACCATTTTGGGGAGTGGGACCAGTAGGCGTGGGTGAGAAAAGAGAGGGTGACAGTGGGTGAATATCACAATAATACAGTAATATACACTTTACCCTGGAGATATGTCCCCAGCCATAAACTAAACAGTCCAGTCAAAGTTAAACAAATTTCTTCCGGGCTTCACACAGGTATACTTTTCATCACAACTGATGTAATTCATATACTTCTAGACATATTTTAATCACTTACAAACACTCATATTACTCTGTAGGCTGGTTTAAATTATACCTTTGAAGAAGACAAGACCTCTTGTGAGCACACTCTCCAGCGTCTGTGTGTTTGTCCTGTGTTTTTTGTAACTGAATCAAATAGAAAAAAATCATTACTAATAATTTAACAGAAATCTTCCCACCCTGATTTTTATAGGAAGTTTTATTGGGACACATCTGCACCAAATCATATGCATGTTATTTGTAGTTTGCTTTTGCACTATAATTGGAGAATTGACTGAGCTGGTGTAACAGGGATTCCATGGCCAGTGGAGTCTCATATCATACTATGTGACACTTTACAGAAACATTTATGGGACACTGATCTTGGGCGAAAACATATTTTTTTTAAAGTATATTTATCAGATACTTCTCACGTTGATAAAATTTGGTGAAAGGGGAATAAAGATGAGGCTAGCTATGGAGCAATTTATATTTTTGTATTCAACGCACCACAACATCAATGGTAAATTAAAGCATTGCTGCATACAATTGGTTGGGACTCTGCAACTGATGATAAAAATTAAAAGGATGCATTAGTTACAGATTGGTATCTCATGCAATGATAGAAGCAATATCTACCCAGAGGTCAGTATGTCAAGTCTGAATCCAAGCTCCATAGGCTAATAGCTATGGGGTCATGAGCAACCTGGTACAATGCCCAGAAAAGACCTGTTTTACCTTCCTATTCTACATTTTTTGAAGAAAGGCATTTTTGTTTGGTTAGGAGAGCTATATAAGGAGACTCATTCATTCATTGTGACATTTCCATGTACATATGTATCATAACCCAAATCGACTCATCTCCCCCTTTCGTCTCTTTTCAAGTTTAGTCATGCTCTTACGGTGATTTCAAAAGATTTACAAATTCTATATTTATTTTGTATAGAACAATTTTATAAACAACCATTTTATCCTTCTTAATTTCCTTCTTTTACCCTCCCTCTTCTACTAGCTGTCACTCTTTGTTTTGGTTAACAATAATTCATTTTGTGTTATTTTTACCAAAAAATAATTTTTAATTTAATGACGCAAAGGTTTCCTCACATAAAATGATTTTGCCTCAATATATGTTAAACATGAAGACTTTATTATGCGTTTATACCCATTTTTGTTTTGTTTTTTTCGATCTTTTCCAGATTTTTAAAATATTTTTTATTTATGTCTTTTCAAAAGGACAATTAACTTGCAATTCAAGACAAACTTGAATTTATTAAGAGCAAAATCCATGACATCTGAACAGGCAGAAAAACAAATTGTTAAATTTTGGTTCAGAATATATACTTTTATAATGTATGGCTCTATATAGCCTAGATATACATTCTATCTGTATTAAGTTCAACTCAAAAATATACTAATCTCCACTAAACACAGTGGGTCAAAATTACTTATGTTTATTGATTTAATACAATAAAATCAAGTAAGGTAGAAATTTATTTTTTGTACCTTAACACTAAAAGGCCCATTCTAGAATATACATTTTTTTGAATAGTGATAAAGTGGTATCCAAATTTGGTGTATTTATACAGCTCATTTAAAAAGATAGTAGCATAAAAGTCGCAGGAAAAAAATGTGAACATAGAAAAAAAACAGAAACCATCCAGGAAGATGGTACAGCCTGGATACAGCAAATTTATGTCTCTGCCACACACAGAATGAATACCCTTTCCCCCTCATCCTTGTGCTGGCAATAGGATATGCATTTGGATATGCATTAGAAAATTTGATCTTGGAGTCAGTGAATGAAAGGATGAGCTCTCACATCTTGATCCCTCTTTCTAAAAAGGATGCTGATAATTTAGCGATGTCTCAATGGAAAGGAGAAGCTATAGGGCAAAAGGCTGTTTCACATTTTGTAGTCCACTAGTTTTGGGCAGCTTTCTACTGAGGACAGATTCATGTAGGAAGCCCCAGATCTGTGGGTATCTCCACACGGTCAAAAGAAAAGAAAAGGAACAATTTAGAGGTGATCTCTGCTGTAGTGGTGGGCAGGGTTTAGGAATTCAGCCAAAGATGTTGCAGAGACTTGAAGCTGCAGTGGCTCACTTGTAGGGGATGAGCTCCAGCATGGGCAGAAAGAAATCTGTGAAGCCAGCTGCATCCTCTTGAGACCACTCATACTTTTCCACTACAACCTCAAAAAGCACCCAGGGCTTCAGCTTTGTGATGTGCTTCAGGTCACCTTTTTTTGGTGAAAAATTCCTTGGAAAATTTTCCTGCCACAATGAACTTGCAAGGCACCTTCCCCCAAAGTTGTATGATCCGTGCAATGTGATCTTCATCTCGAGTATAATCTTCCCCTGAATGAGGTTCAAACAGTCACCTGTTTTTAACAGGCACTTCAGTTTATCACCCTATATGCTCCTTCAGTGTTCACTGCACTCAACTAAAGAATACAAGGCAGCATTCAGTTTTAACCTTGGTTATACTGACAGGTAATATAAAACATAAATGTAAACCACAGGGAATGATCACCCTTGACATGGATATGACTCAGGGCTTATCACTGTGTTTTATTGTTCATTATTTCAACGGTGTAATCACAACACTCAACTTCCATCTCATCTACTTTATCATGTAAGTTTATTCAAATGGAAGCACAGTCGTTATTCAGAAAAATATTGTGTCAATACATATAACACAAAGTATATTCTGTAGTTTATAAAATATTTCAGGATTTATTGCTATTTAAAATGTTTTCAAAAATAATATTAAATATACATTATGATCTACTGATTCTAAAGTGTTAGTCTGAAAAATAATTTATTTACTACATTATTAAATCCAAGAAACCATTATTAAACCAGAAATTTAAAGAATAGTTTCTATACCTGGAACTTATTTTCACTACCATCAAGGCTCTCTTGCTCTTCATCTGATGACACTATTAAGCCCTTTTCTGTAGAAAAAAATATTTAATTAAAATAACCTCCTAGAAAACTAAGATTAAAAAAAATTTGTTATAAAAATGGATCAAAATTGATGAAAATTAGTAAAAGTTATTTTTATTTTCCCAATTAAAAATCTAAAATAAACTTAATGTTCACTTGAATATTCATTTCTTTAGGAAATCTTTCTAATCATCCAAAATTGGAATATATCACTCAGAGAATTTAGGTATCACAAATTTTAAGCATAAGATCCTCCCAAAGATTCATCCACAATTCATCCACCCAACATCAATGAACAAAACTTTAGAAACAAAATTTAGGAGTATACTACAAGCACATGAACTCACACGTTACAATTTCCCCTTCCATGTAATAGTAACTGGTTTTAGATAGGCTCTTGCTTTGTAACCTAGGCTGGCCTCCAACTCACAATCCTCTTATCTCACACAATACATTGTTGTGATAACAGACTTTATACCTTTTCTGGCTCATAGGAGACCAAGCATGTTCTTCAGCAATTATATTTTTCATAATTCTGGTTACTTTTTATGCATCATCTGAGAACACCCTGCTCCTTATGTCAGAAATATTTTCATCCACTTCCTTGCAAAATTCTCTTCTTCTTTTAATCCTTGATTATAGCAACTTTTCCTTAAGAACAAGTGCCTCTTTTGGTAGTGCTCCTATAGTACTTTATTGACTTTCCTACTATGTCTTTAGCACTCGAACAATGAATTATTTCTTTGCATATCTATCTTTTTGCTTCTAGACAGGCAGGGGAAAACTTATGTTCTCTTTGCACCATCTTTATATGTTTTCATTTCTCAATCATTCAATTTTTAGTTCCTGCGAAGTGATTGGCACTGGAGTTTAAAGAGTGTCAATAAAACGTGTTAGAATTGACACTTCTACAGTTAGTGTCTGGATGTGGAATTTCATGAGTAAACTCAGCCAGATAGAGGACAGGAAATGATTACATCCTGAAAGTCAGTTAGAAGAAAGAAGTAGCAAATGGGGTTTATATTTCTCAAAAATATACAGCTCATTGAGGAGGATACAATCAGCTGTTTCATAATGCTCAACATGAGAGTGGAGAATAAAATGGTAGGAAGGGAAAGTAACACAGAATTCACATCACAAAAGCTTCACATGTAGCCTTAAAATACTTGGACATTAATGATTTAAACAGTGGTTCATGGTCATATTTGCACCAGAGATAAGTCACTCCACATGTTGCTAGGAAGGTGAGTGTTGGAGTTTCAAATAAAAGGAAGGAGTTGATTTTTGGACAGCAACAGAACAAATTAAAGATGATGCAGATCTGAACTGAGAATATTTTTCCAGAAAATTATATAAAATTATCAGTGACAAGGATAAAAGAACATATTAAAAAATAAAGTAATGTTTGTATCTATTGAGAATTATATCCTCCTCATTACTTGGCAAATGGTTCGAATGAGATGTGAAATGAACTACCCACACTGTTTAAGTGCCTTGCATTTCCTTTGCATTTTCTCTGCTCTGCATCTTCCTATGCTGAGGGAACTCATTTAGGTTTTTGTTTTAAATCTCCTGCTTCTCAGAGTGACATAGCTTATCTAGAAATAAGAGTAGGGCTGGGGTTGCTCCTCAATGGTTGATCATGTGTTTGTCATCCATCATATTTTATGTTGCATCCCCAGAACTACAGAACAGAGCTACCCATTTTCAAAAGGTATTCACTGACCCTTGTGTGAGCAGGTATTACAGCAGTGATACTCATTTACTTTAATATTTGAAGAAATGACAACCTGAGTAACAATGTGAGCATTAGCTCCTTAATTGAAGAAACTGAAAACATATTCAACAAATAATTTCCATTATATAATTAGAACAAAAAATTAAGAAAAGTAAAATACTTTATCTTGTTTCAATGACAGAAATCAGGTTTATATGACACAAATGATTCTAGTAGATTCACTTCTAAATGAAGTCCATTTATCATAAAATTAAATAGGATACATGGCTGTTAGATTTGGCAGTACTCAGTTTAACCTCAGAACCTCACACTTTATAGATGTGCACTCTATGAATTGAACAATGCCTCCTACCCGCCCAGTTTTATTTTTTGGGATTTTGGGGGGGAAAGTTCTCCTATTTAACCCAGTTATTCCTGGAAACATCTGCCTATTCAAGACCTGCCTCCAACTCAAAATCCTCTTCTTTTACCTCCCAAGTGTTGGGATTACAGGTGTGAGTCACCACCCTTAAATCTAGAGTATCCATTTCACAACTTTCCAAATTTGTTATTAAGTGCCCATAGAAGAAAAATATAGTACATAGAGGAAAAAACCCTTTCTTTCTTTCTACTTAAATATACAAAAGCTTTCAGGGCCCAAATTAAATGAATCATTTTAGCACAAATACTGTCTTAGATTATAATTTTCATACAACTAAATTCTTTCATAATTCTGAAATAATAAATTTATTAGGAAGGACTGGAGGAGTGCATCAAGTGGTAACAGCACCTGACTCACAAGTGTGAGGCCCTGAGTACAAGCCCCAGTGCTACAAAAAGATATATATTTTCTAATTTATCTATTTTCCTAATGTAGAAGGAAAATATGTAAATGTCATTTATATATCAATTATTTTACCTGCTGTCCTGAGATTAAAATTTCTTGTTCTCACTCTCTTATATGGGATAAGATTTTCACAAGTAATATATAATCAGAAGTCTTACCTGGTTTGCTATTTGGAGAATTTTCAGGTGTTTTTCCTCCACATTCCAAAGGTATTGGTTTTCTGCCATTTAAAAAGTGATGAATAATATTATAATATTAATGTTGATATGAAAATCTTTTACTAAATGCATTAAAACTTTTATAGTATTTAATATTATAAGTAGTATCATATTTTTACATATGATTCAAACTTACAACCTACAACATTTTTTCAATTAATCTTGTATTCAAAGACAAAGTAAATGTTAGGTGAAACTGGCAATACATCTCACTACATTAACACCATTAGCTTGATACAATAGAAAGTGATCTGAAATCAGAAGAGCTTCTAGCTCTGCAAACAATAGCTGTATTTCTAGCAAAAGTCCTTTGTCTCAGGGGCAAACTTTGTTCTGATTATGAAGGAAGGGATTTTACTAAATTAGTTAGCAAGGTTATTTGGAAGAGTTAATGACAGCATATAAAAATATTCATGGATAAATAGTAAGATTAATGTAATAACTTGTTCTTCCATGCTGAACCATTCTGAAAATACAACTAAAACAAATTTGTGTTATTACACAGACTATTACATTCAAATACTACATTTATCAGACAATCTTAAGTCCAATCCTTGGTTAAGAGATTTCTTGTTTTTACAGTTCATAAGTTGGAATAAATCAGACATTTAATAATTTGTATCTAATTTTAGCAAATTATCTCGAAACATAAATTACAAAATTTCCCCTACTTTTGAAGTAATCAACCCTACCAAGAGAAGAAGACTAATATATGTCATGACTTCGATAGAACTACCATTGTTGATTCTCTGCATAATCAAACTCTGAAACAATAGACCTTTACAAAATGACACTACATTTCCATGTTCATTAACAAATCACTTCAAGGCAGCTCCATCTGTTCTACACGGATACTGATGAGTCATGAGGGGGATTAGCTGTCTTCAATTCAAGTAAGCTTCTTTAGTTTCAGAGAATTCTGCTTAATGGCCGCTTTTTGAAACACAATTTGGAAATATTTTAAAAACTTAGGAGTGTCACTACTATGAAAAACATATGACTTGAAAGTCAATTAAATTTTGGAAAGGATAGTGAGAAAAAGAATTGTTGCAATGTTTGTTCTCTTTTTACCTCTCCAACTCACTTGTGAAGGAGAATTTTCTTCCTTGGTTTTAAGGACACCTTAAGTTACTGAGAAACTCAAAAACATGGTGTAAGGGAGAGCTCCAGGAGAATAAAACAAGATTTACATTAAGGTGGATTTTCCAAGACAAAAAAAAATGGTAATGAGAAAAATCAAAGTTGTGACATGCTTTAAACCTCAATTGGAATAAAATAGCATTCTCATGTAAACATTTACGTATCACAGCCACAAAAAAGCGTAATGTATTGCATGCTGTCTAGAAAGAACATTATCAAAGACATCAATACCAAGCAGAAGGTTTTACTTATATTGTGATAACACATATTAAAGCTTCTGGGCTGTCTTAAATTAAGAGACATACCTTCATTCTTAAGTACTTAAGATAGTTATATTTTAAAAGACATCTGAATATATTATAACAAGTTCATATTTTGCCTATCTGTGTAGAATTAACCAAATAAACATTCTTATAGACAAAAGTATCTTGGAACCTCAAGTGTTAATTTTTGTAAATTCACTCAAAGGCCTAAAGCAAACAGGAAGCCTCTTCTTCCATAAGGATATTGCATAGAAGAAGTTCCCATTTAAAATTTTTTGATGGGTAATAACCATGTAGATTTAATTTATCTGAAGTAGGTAAATGTATAATTGAAAAAAAACTCCATCACTTCTGTAGTCTGATATAATATATAGTACTTCATACTAATCTAAACTTTAAATAAATAAAAGCTATTTGAAGTCTACAATTAATAATACTAATATAATGTATTTAAAATAATGACATTATTAGCTTAATATGTTTTAGTCGGTAATACTGCAAATATTTTCTAGGACCTAAACTAAGTGCTATGTGTATAAACTTCCAAAAACTATTCAGAATTATATTATGCTCTTTTTCATATCATGAAGCATATGTGGGAATAAGTAATTATCAAAGATTACACACAAAGCAAGAATGAAAGCCCAGAATTAAGTCCACGTTGTATGAATATAAAGATTATATTTCTTCTCTTTACTCTTCTCCTATGACTTGTCATCATTAAAGAAAAAGTTTTCCTAAATAAAGTTATTTATCTTCCCTATGCTCATGCCAATTAAAACGAGAACATCAAAATCTATTAGAAACCAAAGAGGGAAAAATGAACAATGTGTGGTTAATACAATTGACAGTTACTCAGAGATGACATAACACCAGTATTCTTCAAAGAAACCAGTTTAATATTAAAAATCATCAAAAATACATTATGATTCTCAGCTCCTGCTCATGCTTCATGCAGCATTTGAAAGGCAACAGGTAAAAGAAAAGGAGGTGAAAAAAATGATGAAATGGTCATAAATTTCATTGTGAATCAAGAAGTAAACTATAAGTTTAAAATTTATAAAACTGATATGAAACTCCTTCAGCTAACATAAGAGCATATCACCAAAAAGTCAGATTATGAACAAACAACAATCTATACTATACTATTATTTCTGTTCTTCAGCCTAATGACTTTTTACCTGATGCTTGGTTTCACTATATTCCATTAAGTATAACTTAATCTTCTACATACTAATATAATATTTACAAATTAAGTAGTATTTACCACTGTACAACACACACAAGGTTTGAGAAAGTGATAAACATATATACCTTCCCATCCTATCAACTCCACATAGATCTTCTTTGATGTTTAACAAAGATTCTGCCATTTGATGTCTGTTTTCACTTATAGCAGGTATAAGCTGTGTGAGGACAGCCTGTAAAACAACAGTGACAATCTATTATTATTCTATATTTCTCAAATGAACTGAAAATCTAAAGATACCCTATGGAGGTATAACTACAATGCCAAGAATAAATACACAGCATACACAGCACTCCTTCCCTTCTCACCCACTGGGTTTTCATATGTGCCACTCCTTCCATGCGTCAATATCTTTGCCTTTGCTTAAAATCAACCCAAAATGTAAGTTAAAAGCCTCATAACACCTTTGCTTAATGAATTTTCCCATCATTTACTATTGTATACTCCATTAGTATTTAATTCTCCAATACTGTTAATTAAATGAATAATTATTTGCATACGATGGTTGAAACTAAACAATTAAAAGGACTCTCATATATATTCTCATGAATCTTATGGTTTTCAGTGTTTACTGCTCCCAGCCTGATGATTCCAGGGGACTATGAACTTAACAGACACAGTGAGGTCAACTACCACCCAGGAAACAATGACAAAAAATGTTGAGTGGAACTTTTCTGATAAAGGAAGAAAACCCTGCTTATAATTGTTACTTAGTGACCTGCTGAGCTGAATGATGAGAAGGGGATATGAAATCTTTGAGACGTGCTTCTACTTATGAAAATACAACTTAAAGCATATTTCTCAAAACTTTCTGAAGAGCAGTGAGTGTCAAAAGTTTGGAAAGAAAGGAGTATCGTTCTGTAAACCAAGAGATATGTCCAGTAATTCTCTTTTAACTTTTCTTCAAACCACAAAAGCAAAGGAAGACAGAGGAAATCTAGGCTAACATTATGGGAATGAAGACACTGGAAAGAAGCAGTACCCAATGAACCACCACCTCTTATAGAGATTTCATAAAGCTTTGAAACCTCTAAGATCATATATGACAAAAATGTATTCAGCGGTATTTATCAAAGAGCTGTATTAGAATGTCAAGGAAATATTTTTAATTTACCATATCTAGTCCAAATTAGATTTACTGAATCATACTCTCCAGGAGAAACCTGCACCTGTAAATTTTCAATACATTCCTTTGGTCAGTCACTTGAAATGCACAATTTTACTTGAAAAGTAGAGAAGACTTACTTAACTCTCTTCATGTATGGACAACTCCATTTAATTTTCTTGGGTAGGGTCAGAACAGGGACGATTCAAATCAAAATACAACCTCAATTCATTATTCAAAAATACAAGTAAAATATTTTTATTTGTCACAGCAAGACATTGTAGAAATAAGAGCTGTTTTAGTCTCTTAACCAATTGATTGTTTCTGCCAGTAAATGTTACTAGTGCAATGTTTTATCATCACTCTGGCTGTACATATAATACCAACTACACAGTGAGTTTGGTTTCGTCAGAATATTCCTAAAACTAATCTCTATGCATGTTTATGACTGAAAGTTTTTCTTTCTTAACTAAGAATAATCATTCAAAAAACTGAACAGCACCACTACATCAATATACATGATGTGGGAATCATCTCCAAACTCCTACAAATAACTCTTACTGATAGTTTCCATCAATTACCGCTTTTTAAAATTTTCCTGCATATTTTTATCTGTTTCCCTTTCCATTTCTCATTTTAGCTTGATCACTAAAGTTAAATCCCTTTGATCTAATTGCCCCAGCAACAAAATTTCCATTTACTGAAAAATATTTTTGAATGCTGAATGCTGAATTTTAAGATAAAGCTGATTTCCAAGACAAAGTTGGAATTCCTATATTGCATTACACTAATAAGGAAAAAATACAGTAACTAGAGAAAAGCACATGTAAGTGTAAAAAATTCAAAAATAAGAATAGGATTTTCATAAATATTTGACATGAATACATATAAGAAAACTGTGTTCTCTAATACTACTTTCAAACTATCCATATTTACATTGAAATCTTTCACAAGTAAGTTATTTTAACATAATTTTCACTCAGAGAATGTTTGAGAATTCAATATGGCATATCCGCTCTACTAAATATGTTTATCTCATGATCAAAACACATTTTTAAATTTTGGAAGTAAGTTTGGAGAATCTATACCTTGATTTTTTCATCTTTCTTTGCATTATACGCAAGCAGCTGGGCAGCTGTTGAGGTGTTCCCCATAGAGACGGCATAGTGAAGGGCAGTGTTGCCCCTGGAGTCTTTCACATTTGGATCAGCACCATGTTTGAGCAGAATAGATAGACATTCCTCCTGCTGGTATTGCGAGGCCTGTTGGTTTTGAACCAAGAAATGGTTGTCAGTTGCATAGATTCAGGATAAGCTTTCCACGTGTTTCATAAACTAGTTCTACTTAAATGAGTTATTTTCATTTCTATTTCAAGAATTTAAATCAAATCCATCTCTTGATGATATTGTTGGCTTCCACTTACCTTTATCAAAGCAGTGCTGTGTTCATTGTCAAGAGTGTCAATATCACACTTCCTCTCTACCAAGAGAGTCACCACTTCTGGATGGCCATAGGCACAAGCATAATGAAGAGCAGTCCTGTGAAAGTGAGATTATTTTCAAGAAATTATGCAGCATAATCCCAAACCGTTCCATTCTTCATTCATTGCAACCATTAAATAGCATGCAATTCCTCTGCCTTCCATACACATTTTCTTCTGAAAAAGGACAATGTGTATTAGCTCTTAATATTTTCTACAAAGAAAAGACAGGCAATTTGTTTCTCTCTCTCTCTCTCTTTCTCTCTCTCTTTGTGTAGATGTATCCCAGGCCCAGAGCACCAGAGCACAGAGAAGCCTGTATGAAAACAAAGAGCATAGCCTTTGGGTTTACTTAACTTGTATTTGAATTCTATTTATGCTGTGCTGCTTACTACTATCACTTATTCTTTATGCAATTTCCTCACTCAAAAATGGGGATTTAAGAAAAAGTAGTTACTTCACAGAAATTATTGCTGACACATGAAAATTTATTCAAAGTATTGAGGCCAGTTTTTAGCACATAACACCTCAACACATTTTAGATATTATAATTAAATAGTATTGTTAGTATAAAAAAAGACTGCATTTCCACTAAGTGAAAAAATATGATTATACCTGATTTGCAGATATGTTTAAATGACATTTAATTATAATTAAATTATAATTGACATTTCAAAAACTTCTTAATAGAAAATAAAGGATGAAAAAATTTTGTGCAAAATGAGATTTTTTCATATGATATACATGTACGTTACAGACATACATGTAGATTGTAGATTATAATGCCTGTTTTTCTTAATTTTTTCACATACAACATTTTCAATTTCTTTTCATTTTTTCTTATTTTTATTCAGACAGTCCCTCACTGTGTAGCTCAATCTCAACTTGAGGTCCTGATCCTCCAGACTCACTCTCCCTGGTGCTGATATTATAGGCCTGTACACCATACACATAGCAGTGGCTTCAATTTCTGTTTCAATAAATTGACCTACAGAATGCTTGCTTTTGAGCTGGCAGTGTATCTTAGTGATAGAATCTGTGCATGGCAAACCCCAGGCCATGGCTTCAACCGCAGAACAACCACCAAAAAGAATGCATAATTTTGAGTTGTGCAAATTATGGTACTCTTCACCACCGCTAAAGTTTATAAACATTCAATTGCTTCCTTCATTCCTTTTCTCATTTTGCATTAGTTAAAATTTTAACCTGTATTCAATCAGAAATCAAGTGTCACATAGAGCACAGCTAGCTTGAAGGACTAGGGTAGACCATTTGCACAGCATACACCAAGCTCTAACTTCCATCTCCAGAAATTCCCCAAGCAAACAAACAAACAAAAACAACCTAGATGCTTTCTTCCAAATTTTTAAGGTGCATTTCATTCAGGAATAATTCATATTTTATAACTTGTATTGAATATCACCCGTACCAAATTCTATATTCTTAAATATAATTGGGTGTTTCAGGGTTTTCTATTACATTACCCTCATTTATGTAGCTTACCTATTTTTTCGCTGATAAGGCATTATGTTGTGACAAGTAATGGCTCACATTGATTCCAGGAAGACTAGTGTGTTATGTAGAGACAGTTTCTCAGTGTTCTCAAAACCAAAGTTGACCAGCCCAGAAAGGGCTCTACACTTGGGGAAAGGAGACTTGCAGTTGAGTACACAGTGAACATAGCAGTACCAGTGACAAGGATCCTTCCGGTTAGGACACAGCCTGTAGGTAGCCTTGGATCACCTTCTCACTGCCTCCCTGGCAGTTGAGAGTGAGCTGGCTGGACCTACTCATGCTAGCTCCTGACCAAGATCACCCTAAGTAACCCTTCAGAACTAAACCAACTGTGATGAAAAGACATCAGAGAAACATGAGAAATCTAAGGACCAGCAAAAACAATGCCTCAAAATAATTTAGTGTCACATAACTTCAAAAAAAAAAACAAAACACAGAGCACTTAAAATTTTCAGGTAGGTTGTCTCAATAAACAGAAATCATACATGAATGTGCATTGATGTAAACTAGATCCTGGATTTTAAATGAAGACTATTGAGTTTTGATGGCAATACAGGCCAGGAAAATTTTTCCCTTTATGCAGTTTTCTACAGTATCTAAATCAGGATTTTTACACTATACATTAAAAATAAAAGAGTGAAATGTGCTTGTTGTTCCTGTCATCACTTTTAAATGTAAATATACTACTCTCTACACTAATTAGTGGGGCCCTGAAAGCAGCTAAAGTTTTGTTCTTGCGTTTGCTGTTCATAAAGACAGGCTTGGTTAGAGTCCAGCCCAGGGGCAGAGGACCTAGGTGCTAAGTAGCCTGAGGCAGGAAGAAAGCCCAACATCCCTGCAGAAACAGGACCCAGCCCTTCCTGCTCTTCAGTACTAGGGTTTGAACTCAGGGCCTCATGCTTTCTAAGCAAGTACTCTACCACTTGAGGCACCCCGCAAGCCCTTACCTGTTCTTCTTGTCTCTGCCATTCAAGCTATTTTCCCCACAAAGGAGCATTTGCTGCACTTTGGCCACATTGCCTTTGCTTGCAGCCTTGTAGATCTTTCCTGTAGGTTTGTATCCAGCAAGGTATTTGTGCACAGAGAGACTATCAGCACTCTGGATCTGTCGTCCGAAATCTAGGCAGGTTGTCTGCAGACCAGTGGAGAAGCCCGAGGGCTCCCGGCCCTTTCTCCTAAAGCCAAAGATCTTCTTCATGGCTTCTTCTCCAGCCCTCCCAACCTCCTCCCTCCCACCCTCCCTGTCTCCCACCCTCCCTCTCCTCTCCCTCTCTCCTCCTTGTCTCCTTGCCGCCTCCTGAACCAAAGACAGCACTTAGAGTGAACAGAACAGTGATTATAGTGATTGGATTAGTACTGCGATAATCGCAATCAGACCAATACAGCAATAATAGCGAAAGGACCAAGTGTCTCTCTCAGCAGCTTCCCAACAGGGCAGCACAGCTGTTTGGCAGCTGTCAATTGGCACGTGCACGTTGCCAAGCAACACAAATAAATGCAAGTACCGGCCTGTGCGCGCACTTGCATCACAAGCCTCCAGACAGCAGCGATAGCAACTGGCTAGAGCCAAGGTTGCGCAGTGCGCATGTGCAGAGCCACTGTCAAATCTCACCTCAAGGGCGGAGCTATAGTCCCTTCAAATGTTGGAAATTAGCGCGAGTTCACGTAGTAAGTCCAGCAAGACCCGGAGCAGCTTCCCAATGGGGTAGCAAAGCGATTATGTCAGTTAACCGCCTCCTTGTTGCTGAGCAACGCCTCTAAACACAAGCACGTGCTTCAAGTCCTTGTGCACCTGCAGCTCCTGCATTCTGACACCAGTAATAGCTCCTGGCGCTCTTTAAAGGTGCGCAATGCGCATGTGCAGAGCTGGCCTGTCACATCTCAGCTCAATACCAGAGCTGGGTTCCTGTCAAACGTCAAATGTTGGAAATCAGCAGCATGTTCACGTCACTTGCCAAAGGCAGACTCGTGCTTGTGGGAAAGGAGTGTTTGTACATGACTGGGTTTAAAGTAGAGTGGAATTTCAGGATGCTGAAGCAGGAGTCTCTAAGAACACTCCCCTAAATTCTCCAATCTCCCTGTCCCTCACTTTATTCCCCTTCCACATCAGCTGGGCTGCAGCTGGTATCCATGGACAATTAGCTGATGCAGTAAGAGAGGCTTTTGAGTGATTTCTCAAAAGGCTCAATTTTTTTAGAAGAAACTAGTGCACAGGGCTGCCTTTCTAGTAAGGGCGAGTCCCTTAGTTCAAATTCTTGTATCGCCGAAAGAGCAAATAAATAAATAAAATAAAATTTGCCTGGGAATGATGGACATCAGGGACAGTGGCCAGTCCACACCCTGCTGAGCATTGGTGCCTTCCATATGTACGGGGACGTGATGCAGGGCCAACAGCGTTAGAAGGACGTGAATGTGGTGGAGAACTTCAGTTGTGGCCGTTTTTCAAGAAGGTAATCTGGAATAGGTCAGTCACACACAGGTCACTCGATTTTATTTGTTTGTAGTGACAATGATTTACACCTCACACAGACAAGGCCTTGCACATGTGAGGTAACCATTGCACCGCTGAGCTAGATCATCAGCCCTATGGCACACCTCTTAAACGGCACTGATATAGATTTTAATCTTTTGTCTCATCCCTGCCCTTCTTCATTCCTTCCTTCCATTTATTCCCTCTAATCGCTTCTGCCTTCCAAACCAGCCCTTTCCGTTGCTTCTCACCACTAAACAGTCCTGTTACTTTACACTCTTGTCATTCATTTTTTAGGGCTATATTCTGAATATCAAAGAAAATATGTAATATTATCTTTCTCAGTCAGGGTTATTTCACTGAATACGATGTTTTCCTGCCTCATTCATTTTCTTGCAAACAAAATAATTCATTAAATACCATAGTGATTTCTGTACTGTCTGCACTAATTTAGATTCCAAACCACAGTGTATACGAATTGCATTTTCACCTGCATCTTCACCACCTATAAGTTTAGTAGCATTACTTCCTTCTCTATTTTCTGAGAAAGTTTGAGAAGCATTACTCTGATTTCTTTAAATGTATGATAGAATTCAGTAGTGAATCAACCTGTACTTGTCTTTTTCTTCATTGGGTGACACTTTCATCAGCAGGACAAGGCCTTGCATCTGAGAGGCTGGAATTGTAGAGCTTGCTTTTGTTGTAGAGGTTTGTATTGATACCCAAGCTGACCTGATCCACAACTATCATACTGACAGTTCCCTTCTAGCTAGGATGAGAGGCACATGCCATCATGCTCCACGTTTTAATTGATAGGGATGTAGTCTCAGTAAATTTTCTGTCAGACTGTCTGTGGATCATGATCATTCTGAGCCACACCTCCCAAGTAACAAGGATAAAAGCTGTGAACCATCACGCCCAATGAGAGAGACTTTATTACTTCTTAAATTTCATTGCATGTTGTTGATCAGATTAGGAAATGTATGTTCTCCTAGTCAATTTTGTTAAGTCATATGCATCTAGAAGCTTACCCTTTTCCTCTATGATTTTCCATTATTAGAATATAAGTTTTTGAGATATTCCCTAAGATCCCTGTAAATTTCATTGCTGTTTCTTTTCATAATGCCTTATCACATGTCCAAATCTGTGATTTTGGATCTTTTGTTTCTTTCCCGTGTTGAGCATGGCTAAGGGTTTTTCCATTTTATTTATCTTCTTAAAGAAACCAATATTTGTTTCATTGCTTTGGTGTTTATTACTTCTTTCCAGCTACTGCTTTTGGGTTTGGCTTGTTCTTGTTTTCCAAAGACTTGAGGGGCATCATTGGATTACTTTTGGATATCTCTCTGATTATTTAGTAAAGATGCTTACAGGAATCAACTTTCTTGTTAGAACCCCCTTAAATGTGTCCCAAAGTTTCAAAAAAGTTTTACTTTCATTTTTGTTTGATTCTAGGATCTTTTTGATACACCCCATTTCTTGGATGACCCAATGAGCACTTTAGAGTGAACTATTTCATCTCCATGTATTTGAGTATATTATGCAATTTCCCATGTTATGGATATCTAATTTAATGTCTTTGACAAAAACAAGAAATTATTTCAGTTTACTTGTATTTGTTAAGACTCACTTTATGCCTTACGATATGATGTGTTTGAGGGAAAGTTCTGTGGGCTCCTACGAAGAAGGTGTATTCTGTGAATATTGGGTGAAATATTCAGTAATTAGCTTTAGGTCCTCTTGACCTAGTGTGGTTTAATTCCAGAGCTTCTGTGTTGATTGTTTCCTCAGTAGATTGTTTCTATTAATGAGAGAGATATTATTGTGCATGGATCTATCTGTGTTTTTATGTCCAGTAGTATTTGCTCAATATTGTTGGATGAGATGTCATTCAGTTTCTATATATTTACAGTTATTTTCAAATCCTAGATCATTGCCTTTATCAATATGAAATGATATCCTTTATCTTTTCTGACTACTGATGTTTGAAAGCTACCTTGTTAGACTTTAATATGTGTATTTTTGCTTGCTTTCTGTCTCCATTTGTTTAGAAAATGTGTTTCCATCCTTTCTACTCTGAGCCAATTTTTTTCTTTGCCAGTTATATATATTTCTTTACTTTTATTATTATTATTACTGTGTGTTGGGAGTACATTGTGACATTTACAAAAGTTCTTGCAAATTTCATAGTTGAATTCACCCCCTCCATCATTATCCTTTATCCTCCCTTCACTCATTGACATATATTTCTTAAATGCAATAAATGGTCAAGTCTTCTTTTCTAATCTTTGTTGTTCTTCAGTTTTTCTTTCATTTTTTTGTTGTTACAAATTTTTATTGGATATATTTTTTTTCAGGTGTGAATGAAAATAACAATCCTGATTAGGCTTACATTGTGCATTAGTTACAGTGCTCCCATCATCTCTCCTCAATTTCCTCCCCACCCACTTAAGGAAATTGCAAGATTTCTTTGTTCTACTTCATATATGCATATGAAATCCACCAACCATATATCCTTACCTTAAACTCCTTCATTCCCCTTCCCACCTCCCACTAGTACTCCCTGACAAACTGCACCTAAATTACAGTCCTGCCTTTCTTTGTTAATAATAAAGTATATGCTCAAAATAAAGTATAAGCTCAAATGCTGAAAATGGTTTTTCAGTATATTCCCATTGTTGGTATACTTTACACTTGTCCATTCACCCCCTTCCATTACTTTCTGTTACCAATTTACCTCCTATCCCCCTCATTTTTCAACAGCTTTCAATCCATACACTTATATCTTCTACATAACAAATGTTATGCTTTACAATATTACTTATGCTCTAGCATTCTCTTTTTCTTTCCCTCTTTTCTTGAGTTCCATGGAGTAGTTCTACTATTACAAACATGTTCTTCATATGAGTTTGTGTGCCACCATGCTTGGATTTTTTGTATATATTTATCTTTTGGATGTATCTTCAACATATAAGACAGTCTTTGTCTGTCTTACCCTGGCTTACTTCACTTAACATGATGTCCTCCAATTGCATTCATTTACCTTCATACCATATATCATTATTCCTTATGGATGAGTAAAGCTCCATTTTGTATATATATCACATTCCTCGATCCTTTCCTCAGTTGTAGGGCAAATGGGTTCTTTCCAAATCTTGGCTATTGTGAATAGTACTGTGATGAGTATCAGTGTACAAGTGTCTCTATTGTATTATTCCTTTGGGTATATGCCTAGAAACAGTATGACCATATAAATGACAGTTAAATCTTTAGCTTTTTGAGGAATCTCCATACTGCTTTCCATAGGGGTTGTATTAATTTGTATTCCCACCAACAGTGTATAAGGGACCCTGTTTCTCCAAATCCTTGTAAGCATTTGTGGTTGCTATTGACATTGAGATGGCCATTCTAACTGGGGTGAGATGAAATTTTACTGTAGTTTTGATTTGCATTTCTGTTATAAACAGGTGAGTTGAATAAACCTTCATGTATTTACTGTCCATGTGTATCACTTCCTTTGAGAATTCAGTTTAGTTCATGTGCCCATTTCTTCATTGGGGTGTGAATTGTTTAGGGGTTCAGTTTTTTGAGTTTCCTATAGATTCTGGACTATAATACCTCATTGGATGAGTAGCTGGCAAAGATTCTTCTCCCTTTCTACAGACTGTCTCTTGAATCTGATGACTGTGTTTTCTTTGCTATGCAGAAGCTCTTCAGTTTGATGCAATCCCATTTGATCATTCTCTTAGATGCTGAGCCTTTTGAGTTCTGTTTAGGAATTCATTCCTTATTGCTGTCTCTTCCACTGTATTTCCTACTGCTTATTGGAGTTGTTTCAATGATTCAGGGCTTATATTAAGGTGTGTGATACACTTTGTGTTGATTTTAGTAAAGTGTCAAAGACAGGGGTACAGTTTCAGCATTCTACATGTGGATATCCAGTTTTACCAGCAACATTTGTTTAACAGGCAGTCTTTTCTCCATTGTGTGTTTTGGAATTCTTTTTCAAAGATCAGTTGGCTGTAGTTGTGTGGGATTATATATGGTCTTCTATTCTGATCCATTGGTCTTCAGTGCTGTATTTATTGTTATAGCTCTGTAGTTTAGTTTGAAGTTAAATTATTGTGATGCCTCAAACATTGCACTTTTTGCTCAGAATTTCTTTGGCTATTCAAGGTCTTTTGTGTTTTCTTATGCATTTCAGGATTGACTTTTCTATTTTGCTGAAGAATGTCATTGGAATTTTGATAGGGATTGCGAAGACTATGTCAATTGCTTTTATTTGGATAACCTATCTACTGATGATAATGGGGTAGTAAAGTCTCCCATGACCACTGCGTTGGAGTTCATGTATAATTTTAGGTCCTTCAGGATATGTTTGATGAAATCGGGTGCATTGACATTGGGTACATATGGGTTCATAATTGTTATTTCCTTTTGGTCTATTTCCCCTTTTATTAGTATGGAGTGTCCTTTTTTATCTCGTTTGATCAATGTAGGTTTGAAGTCTACTTTGTCAGAGATGAGTATTGCTACTCCTGCCTGTTTTCAGGGGCCGTTGGCTTGGTAAATCTTCTTCCAGCCTTTCATCCTAAGCCTATGCTTATTTCTGTAGATGAGATGGGTCTCCTGTATGCAACAAGTTGTTGGATCTTCCTTTTTAATCCAGTTCATCAAATGGTGCCTTTTGAAGGGGGAATTTATTCCATTAACATTAAGTGTTAGTACTGATATGTATGTGGTGATTCCTGCCATTTAGTTGTCTTTGTTGTTTGAAGGTTTGATTGTGTGTACCTAAATTGAGGTTACTCTCTACTTTCTTGCTTTTTCTTTTCCTGTAGTTTGGTGCTGCCTGCCCTTTCATGGTTATGTTAGGTTTCACTTTCTGTGTACAGAATCCCTTGAAGAACCTTGTGTAGTGGTGGTTTGTGGTCACATATTGTTTTAGTTTCTGATTATCATGGAAGACTTCTATTGTTCCATCTATTTTGAATGATAGTTTTGTTGAGTACATCAATTGCTTTCGATAGTATGGCCATTTTTGCTGTGTTGAGTCTGCTTATCCATGAGTATTGGAGATCCTTCCATCTTCTGATGTCTAATTTGATTTCTTTCTTCAGTGGCTTACAGTTTTCATTAAAAAGATCTTTGGTTTCCTTTGTTAAATTTATTCCATGCTGCTTCATTGTTTTTGAGGCTATTGTAAGTAGGATTGTTTCCCTTATTTCTTTCTCAGTCTGTTTGTATATAGGAAGGCTACTGACATATGTATGTTAATTTTATATTCTATTAATTTGCCAAAAGAGTTTATAATTTCTAATACTTTTGTGCATAGTTTTTAGGGTCTGTTATATATAGGATCATGTCATCTGCAAATAGGGATACTTTGACTTCTACCTTTCCTATTTAAATCCCTTTTATTTCTTGTTCCTATCTTATTGCTCTGGCTAGGAATTCCAAAACTATATTGAATAAGAGCAGGGAAAGTGGGCATCCTTGTCTCATTCCTAACGTTGGTGGGACTGGTTTCAGTTGTTCTCCATTTAAGATAATGTTCAGTATAGAATTTTCATATGTAGCCTTCATTATGTTGAGGGACATTCTTTCTATTCCTAGTTTCTTCAGAGATTTTATCAAGAAAAGGTGCTGAATTTGGTCAAAAGCTTTTTCTGCATCAGTGGAGAGGATAATGTGGTTTTTAACTTTGCTTTTGTTTATATGCTGTGTTGTGTTTATAGATTTACATATGTTGAACCATCCTTGCATCCCTGGAGTGAAACCTACTTGGTTACGGTGTATGATCTTTTAGATATGTTGCTGAATTTTTTGCCAGTATTTTCTTAAGTATAATTGTATCTATATTCATTAAAGATATTGATTTGTAATTCTCTGTTTTGTTGCTTCTTTATTAGGTTTTTGAATGAGTGTAATGCTGGCTCCATAGAATGAGTGTGGTAGTGTTCCTTCCCTTTCTATTTCCTGGAAAAATTGGTATTATATTAGCTCTTCTTTAAAGGTTTGGTAACTTTCAGCCATTAATACATCAGGTCCTGTGTTCTTCTTTGTAGGGAGGCTCATTATTACTGCTTCGATTTCATTGTTTATAATAGATTTATTTAGGTGGTTAATATCTTCTTGGTTCAATTTTCCTTGGTTATATGCATCTAGAAATTTATCCAATTCATCTACATTTTCCAGTTTATTTAAATATAATTTTCAGTGTACTCTCTAATTCTTCACTGGAAGACATTAGTATTTGTGGTTATGTCCCCATTTTCACCTCTGATTTTATTAATTTGGTTCTTTCCTCTCCTCCATTTTGTCATGATATCTAGGGGTTTGCCAATCTTGTTAATATTTTCAAAGAACCAATTTTACAATTCATTGATTCTTTGTAGTTTTCTTGGTCTTGACAGAATTGATCTTGGTCCTGATATTTATACTTTCTCTCTGTGTGCTGGTTTGGGCTTTGGTTTGTTGTTGCTTTTTCTAGGAGCTTAAGGGGCATAATTAGGTGGTTTAATTGAAAAGTCTCTGTTTTTTAGTATCAAATATTTTTAAAGAATATGAGAAGACACAGAAACAAATAAATGAACTCATAGGAGCCCTAAATACATACCAAAGTGAAACAGAGAACATTATAAATAGAGATAAATGAATTAAAGACAAAAATTGACAATATTAAAGAGGAAACTACCCATGATATGGAAAACCTCAGAAAAAAGAACAAAAGAGAAACACAAAACACAATGGAAGGCAATTCCAGCATACTAGAAGAAGTGGAAGTCAGAATCTCAGAACTTGAAGATAAAACAGAAATTAATGGAAAAACACAAAAGCTATTAGTCAAACAACACAAGACCTGCAAAAGGATTTGTAAGAACTCACTGACTCCATCAAAAGACCAAACCTGAGAATCATGGACATTGAATAAGGAGAAGAGTTACTAGTAAAAAATATTTATAATATATTCAACAAAATAAGAAGAGAAAAATTCCAAAATCTAGAGAAAGCTATGCCCACTCAAGGACAGGAAGCCTCCAGGACTCCAGACAGACTTGACCAAAATAGAGCTACTCCACAATATATTATCATTAAAACAACAAGCACAGAGAATAGAGAAAGAATATTGAAGGCTGTAAGAGTGAAAACACAAATAACACACAAAGGTAAAACCATTAAGTTCACAGCAGATTTCACAACAGAAACCTTAAAAGCAAGAAAGGTACAGAGTGAGGTATTCGGGGCACTGAATGAAAATAACTTTAGCCCTAGAATACTCTAAACA
This sequence comes from Castor canadensis, assembly GCF_047511655.1. Lineage (NCBI taxonomy): Eukaryota > Metazoa > Chordata > Mammalia > Rodentia > Castoridae > Castor > Castor canadensis. The sequence goes on from NC_133400.1 coordinate 62,732,194, forward strand.
GCAAAACTATCATTCAAAATAGATGGAGCAAAAAGTCTCCCACAGTGAGCAGAAACTAATACAATGTATGACCACAAGTCACCACTATGAAAGATTCTTCAAGGAATTCTGCATATAGAAAATGAAAGCAAATAAAACCATGAGAGGGCAGGCAGTAACCAAACAACTGGAGAAGAAAAGACAAGGAATCAGAGAGTAACATTAATTCAGCTGCACACAATCAAACCCTTACAACAAAAACAACTAAATGACAGGAATCACCACATACCTATCAATATTAACATGGACTTAACTTCCCTATCAAAAGGCACCATTTGGCAAACTGGATTTAAAAGGAAGATCCAACAATTTGCTGTTTACAGGAAACCCATAATATCAACAGAAACAAGCACTGGGTTAGGGTGAAAGGCTGGAAGAAACTTTACCAAGCCAATGGCACAAAAAATGACAGGAGTAGCAAAACTTATCTCGGACTTAGTAGATTTCAAACTTACATTGATCGAATGAGATAAAGAAGTACACTCCATACTAATGAAACTAGAAATAGAGCAAAATGAAATAATAATTATCAACCTATAAGCACCCAATGTTAGTGCACCCAACTTCATCAAACATACTCTGAAGGATCTAAAAGCATATATAGACTCCAACACAATGGTAGTGGAAAACTTTAATACCCTCTTATCACCAATAGATAGAGCATTCAAATAAAAGTCAATACAGAAATTGTAGAATTAATCACACCATAGATCAAATGGACCTACCTGAAGTCTACATAATATTTCATCTAACTTCCACACAATATACATTCTTCTCAGGAGCCCATGGAACATTCTCCAAAATTGATCATAACTTAGCACACAAAGCGAGACTCAGCAAATATAAGAAATTAGAAATAATCCCATAAATTATATCTAATCAAAATGCATTAAAATTAGAACTCAACAACAAAAACAATAGTTGAAAATATGCAAACAATTGGAAACTGAACAACACATTGCTCAATGATCAATGGGTCACTGATGAAATAGAAAAGGAAATTAAAAGGCTCCTGAAAGGTAACGAAAATGAAAACACCATCTACCGGAACCTATTGTTCACAGCAAAGGCAGTCTTAAGAGGAAAGTATATAGCCATGAGTGCATATACTAAAAGGACAGAAAGATCTCAAGTCAACGACCTAATGCTACATCTCAAACTCCCAGAAAAACAACAACAAGCAAAACCCAAAACAAGCAGGAGAAAAATAATTAAACTAAGGGCAAAAATTAATGAAATATAAACAAAAAAAAAGAATCGACAATCAAAAACACCACCAACAACATGTGTTGGCAAGGATGTGGGGAAAAAGGAACCCTAGTACTCTGCTGGTGATGCAAGCTGCTGAAAACACTTTGGAAAAAAATTTTGGAGTCTTCTTAAAGATCTAAACATAGACCTGCTGTATGATCCAGCAATCCCACTCCTGGGGATATACCCAAAGGAAAGCAACACAGGTTACTCCAGAGGCACCTGCACACCCATGTTAATTGCAGCACTCTTCACAGTAGTCAAGTTATGGAAACAACCAAGATGCCTCAGTACTGATGAATGGATCAAGAAAATGTGGTACTTGTACACAATGGAATTTTACTCAGCCATGAAGAAGAATGAAATCTTATCATTTGCAGTAAATGGATGGAACTGGAGAATATCATTCTGAGCGAGGTTAGCCAGGTTCAGAAGACCAAAAATCGTATGTTCTCCCTCATATGTAGAATTTAGATCTAGGGCAAATGCAGCAATGTGGTTGGATTTGGATGACATGACAAGGGGATCGCATATATGGGAGATATAGGAATAGGTAGAAAACCCAGAACATGAAAGTGTTTGATATCCCCACTCCAGAGGAACTAATACAGAAACCTTTAAAGTGACAAAGGTTAACATGAGAAGGGGTTCAGGAGCAAGTGTAAAGATCGGTTACCAATGAGCAAAGTATACACAAAAGCAATGCTAAGAATATTTCTGTATAGCTATCCTTAACTCAACTAGCAAGAATCCTTTGTCTTCCTTAGTATGTTTATGTCTTTTCTTCAACAAAATTGGAGAACAGTTTCTAACTGGAAGTGAGGGATGAGGGGAAGAAGGAGGCAAGGGGGAGAAATGACCCAAACAGTGTATGCACATGTGAATAAATGAATAATTAAAAACCAAGACAATCAATGAAACAAAAAGCTGCATTTTTGAAAAAATAAGCAAGATTGAGAGACCCCTGGAAAATCTGACAAAAATGAGGAGAAAAAAAATCCAAATCAGTAAAATCAGAAATGCAAAATGTGAAATAACAATAAACACCATAAATCAAGGGAATCATCAGAGACTACTCTGAGAACATATATTGCAATAAATTTGAAAATGTTAAAGAAATGGGCAAATTTCTAGATACTTATGACCATCCAAAATTGAACCAAGAGGACATTAATCACCTTAATGGATGTATAACACAAAATAAAATAGAAGCAGTAAGAAAGTCTTCCAAAAAAGAAAAGTTCAGGACCTCATGGATTTTCTGCTGAATTCCACCAGACCTTTAAAGAAGAACTAATAACAACTCTCCTTAAAGTGTTCCATGAAACAGAAAGGTAAGGAACACTAGAAAGGTAAGGAACACTGCCTAAGTCATTTTATGAAGCCAGTATCACACTCATCCCAAAACCAGACAAAGACATGTCCAAAAAGGAGAACTATAGGCCAATCTCCTTAATGAACATCAATGCAAAAATCCTAAATAAAATAATGGCAAACCAAATCTAACAACATATCAGAAAGATCAGTCAACTCGACCAAGTTGGCTTCAACCCAGGGATGCAGGGGTGGTTCAAAATATGCAAATGTGTAAATGTAATACAGCACATTAATAGAAGGAAAGACAAAAACAACTTGATCATCTCAATAGATGCAGTAAAGCCTTTGATAAGATCCAACACCACTTCAAGATAAAAAGCTTTTTTTTTCTTTTATTATTCATATGTGCATACAAGGCTTGGTTCATTTCTCCCCCCTGCCCCCAACCCCTCCCTTGCACCCACTCTGCCCCAAGAAAATTAGGAATAGAAGGAATGTACCTCAACATCATAAAGGCTATCTATGACAAAACTATAGCCAACATCAGACTGAATGGAAAAACACTGAAACCATTTCCCCATACACAGGAATGAGACAAGGGTGCCCACTTTCCCCACTTCTATTCAACATAGAACTGGAATTCCTAGACAGAGCAATTAGGTAAGAAAAAGAAATAAAAGGAATAAAAATAGGAAAAGAAATTGTCAAAATATCCTTATTTGCAGAAAACATGATCCTATATCTTAAAGACCTAAACAACTCTACCCCATATCTCCTAGACATCAAAAACAGCTACAGCAAGCTGGCAGGATACAAAATCAACTTACAAAAATCATTAGTTTTTCTATACAGCAACAACAAATAAATTCAGAAAAAATATATGGAAAAAATTCCATTTACAATAGCCTCAAAAAATTAAATACCTAGGAGTAAACTTAAGAAAGGCTGTGATTGACCTCTACAAGAAGAACTACAAACTCCTGAAGAAAGAGATCAAGGAAGACTACAGAAGGTGGAAGAATATCCCATGCTCATGAACTGGTAGAATCAACATAGTAAAAATGGCTATACTACCAAAAGCAATCTACAGGTTTAATGCAATTCCCATCAAAATCCCAATGACATGAATCACAGAGATTGAAAAATCTACCCTAAAGTTCATTTGGAAACACAAGAGACAGGAAATTCTCCACTGATACTCAGCAAAAAGAGCAATGCTGGAAGTATCACAATACCTGACTTCAAACTATATTACAAAGCAACAGCAATAAAAGCAGCATGGTACTGGCACAAAAACAGACATGAAGAACAGCGGAACAGAATAGAGGACACAGCTATGCCCACCTTGTTTTTGACAAAGCCTCAAAAGTATATAATGGAGAAAAAGACAGCCTCTTCAACAAATGTTGCTGGGAAAAGTGGTTATCTGCCTACAAAAACATGAAACTAGAACCATGTTAATCACCCTGTACTAGTATCAACTAAAAGGGATCAAGAACCAGACTAGAGGACACAGCAAAAGGACAGAGTGGGAGAAAATATTTCCCTGCTATACTTCAGACAAATGATTGATGATCAGAGTATACAGGGAGCTCAAAACACTAACTCCCCCTGCAATCAATGAACCAATAAAGAAATGCACAACTGAACTAAACAGAACTTTTTCAAAGAAGACATTCAAATGTCCAAAAAGCACAAGAAAAAATGCTCACCATCTCTGACCATAAAGGAAATGCATATCAAAACCACACTAAGATTCCACCTCACCCCTGTTAGAATAGTGATCATCAAAAACACCACCACCAACAGGTGTTGGTGAGGATGTGGGCAAAAAGGACCCTTCATACACCACTGGTGGAAATGCACGTTAGTGCAACCTCTATGTGAAACAATATGGAGACTTCTTAAAAAATTAAATGTAGATCTGCTGTATGATCCCACAATCCCACCACTAGGAATATACCCAAAGGAATGTGACTCAGGTTACTCCAGAGGCACCTGCACACCCATGTTTATCACAGCTCTATTCACAATTTCCAAGTTATGGAAACAGCCAAGATGCCCCACTACTGATGGATGGATTAAGAAAGTGTGGTATTTATATATAATGTAATTTTACTCAACCATGAAGAAGAATGAAATCTTTCCATTCACAAATAAATGTATGGAACCATAGAACATAATCTTGAGCAAGTTTAGCCAAGCTCAGAAGACAAAAAAATCATATTTTTTTTCTCTCTCATATGTGGACTTTAGATTTAGGGCAAATGCAGTAATGTATTTGGACTTGTATTTCTACTCTAAGGGTAGAGCACATAAGGAGTAATGGGGATAGGTAGGAAACCTAAAACTTGAAAGTGTTTGATGTCCCCACTGCAGAGGACCTAACACAGTAACCTTAAATTGACAGAGGTCAATGTGGGAAGGTGACTGGGAAGTAGTGAAGAAGTCAGATAATAATGAATCATTCAGGTTGGAATACATTTGTGCATGGAAGCAATACTAGGAATCTCTCTGTATAGCTATCCTTATCTCAAGTACAAAAATGCATGTCTTTCCTATTATTGCTTATGTCTTCTCTTCAACAAAATTGGAGAAAAGGGCAGAATCGGTTCTGCCTGGAAGTGAAATGGGTGATGGGGGAGGAGAAGGGAGTGGGGTGGGCAGGGGGGAGAAATATCCCACACAATGTATGCACATATGAATAAAAGAATATAGAAAAAAAGTAATGGAAATGAGAAGATTCAAACAGGAGGGGGAAATTGCATATTGTATTTGTGGTGAAAATTATACTGAGAGAGACACATTAAATATTTATAGAAAAAGACAAAGTGAGAATGGATGGTCAAACAAAAGAATAAACACTTTCAGAAAAGAAAGAAATACCTTAACCTGTTCATATTTTTTCCTTGTTGAGAAAAAAGGGTGGGTTCCCTCCTCCACAAAGCAAGTTTTTTTCTACAAATAAAAGGAGAAATGCACCAAAAGAAAATAACAATTATCAACCTATATGCACCCAACGTCAAACCACACAATTTCCTCAAACATACTCTGAAGAAACTAAACACATATATAAAGTCCCACTCAGTGATAGTGGGAGACCTTAATACTCCCCTATCACCAATAGATAGGTCATCCAAGCAAAAAATCAATAAAGAAATTCTAGAACTAAACCACACCATAGATCAAATGGACATAGCTGATGTCTACAGAATATTTCATCCAACTTCTGCACAATACACATTATTCTCAGCAGCCCATGGAACCCTCTCAAAATTGATATTATCTTAGGGCACAAAGCAAGCCTCAGCAAATATAAGAAAATAGAAATAATATCATGTATTCTATCTGGCCACAATGGATCAAAACTAGAAATCAATAACAAAAACAGCAGTAAAAAAAATGTAAAGAATTGGAAGCTGAACAACACATTGCTCAATGACGAATGGGTTATTGATGAAATAAAAGAGGAAATTAAAAGTTTCCTGGAAGTTAATGAAGATGAAAACTCGAACTACCAGAACCTATGGGACACAGCTAAAGCGGTCCTAAGAGGAAACTTTATAGCCAAGAGTGCATATATTAAAAGGAAAGAAAGATCTCAATCAATGACTTAATTCTACAGGTCAAACTCCTAGAAAAACAAGAACAATCAAATCCCAAAACAAGCTAAAGGAAAGAAATAATTAAAATAAGGGCTGAAATCAATGAAATAGAAACCAAAACTACCATACAAAAAATCAATGAAACAAAAAGCTGGTTCTTTAAAAAAATAAATAACATTAACAGACCCCTGACAAACCTGACTAAAATGAGGAGAGAAAAAACTCAAATCAGCAAAATCAGAAACACAAAAGGGGATATAACAACAAACACCACAGAAATCCAGGAAATCATCAGAGACTACCTTGAGAGCCTATACTCTACTGAATTTGAAAATCTTGAAGAAATAGACAGATTTCTAGTAACTTACAAATACCCAAAACTGAACCAAGAAGATAATAATCACATGAATAGATCTATAATACAAAAAGAAATTGAAGCAGCAATCAAGAGTCTCCCAAAAAAGAAAAGTCCAGGACCCGATGGATTCACTGCTGAATTTTATCAGACGTTTAAAGAAGAACTAATAACAACTCTCCTTAAACTGTTCCATGAAATAGAAAGGGAAGGAACACTGTCTAACTCATTCTATGAAGCCAATTTAACTCTCATCCCAAAACCAGAAAAAGACACTTCCAAAAAGGAGAATTATAGGACAATTTCCTTAACGAATATCAATTCAAAAATCCTTAATAAAATAAAATAATGGCAAACTGAATCTAACAACACATCAGAAAGATCATACACCATGACCAAGTCGGCTTAATCCCAGTGATGCAAGGATGGTTTAACATACATAAATCTATAAATGTAATACAGCACATCGATACAAGCAAAGACAAAAATGACTCGATCATCTCAATAGATGCAGAAAAAGCCTTCAACAAGATCCAACACCACTTCATGGTAAAAACTCTAAGAAAATGAGGAATAGAAGGAATGTACCTCAACATTGTAAAGGCTATTTATGACAAACCTACAACCAACATAATACTTAATGGTGAAAAACTGAAACCATTCCCCATAAAATCAGGAATGAGACAAGGGTGCCCACTCTCCCCACTTCTATTCAACATAGTACTGGAATTCCTAGTGAGAGGAATTAGGCAAGAAGAACAATAAAAGGAATAGAAATAGGTAAAGAAACTTTCAAAATATCCTTATTTGCAGATGACATGATCCTATACTTTAAAGACCCAAAAAAATCTCTACCCCAAAACTCTTAGACACTGTAAACAGCTACAGTAAGGTGGCAGGATACAAAATCAACCTACAAAAATCATTACCTTTTCTATACACCAACAATGAATCGACTGAGAAGGAATATAAGGAAACAATTCCATTCATAATAGCCTCAAAAAATCAAATATGTGGAGTAAATTTAACAAAATATGTGAATGACCTCTACAAGTGATTTACAAACTCCTGAACAAAGAGATGGAAGAAGATTACAGAAGATGGAAAGATGTCCAGTGCTCATGGATTGGTAGAATCAACATAGTAAAAATGGCTATACTATCAAAAGCAATCTACATGTTTCATGCAATTCCCATCAAAATCCCTGTGACTTTCATCACAGAGGTTGAAAAATTTACTCTACAGTTCATTTGGAAACACAAGAGACCATGAATAGCCAAGGCAATACTCAGCAAAAGAAGCAATGCTGGAGGTATCAAAATACCCGACTTCAAACTATATTACAAAGCAACAGCAATAAAAACAACATGGTACTGGCATAAAAACAGACATAAAGACCAGTGGAACAGAATAGAAGATCCAGATATGAATCCACACAACTATACCCACCTCATGTTTGACAAAGTTGCCAAAAACATACGTTGGAGAAAAGACAGCCTCTTCAACAAATGTTGCTGGGAAAAGTGGTTATCCATCTGCAAGAAACTGAAACTAGATCCATGTCTATCACCCTGTACTAGTATCAGTTCAAAATGGATCAAGGACCTAAATATCAGACCTGAAACTCTGAAGTTACTAAAGGAAGGAGCAGGAACCACTCTGGAAGTAAAAGGTGTAGGCAATGACTTCCTCAATAGGACACCAGCAGTCTAGCAACTATGAGAAAGGGTAGAGAAATGGGACTTCATAAAATTAAAAAGCTTCTGCACAAAAAAGAAATGGTCTCTAAACTGAAGAGTCCACCCACAGAGTGGGAGAAAATATTTGCCAGCTATATATCAGACAAGGGACTGATAACCAGAATATACAGGGAACTTAAGAAACTAAACTCTCCTAAAATCAATGAACCAATTAAGAAATGGGCAACTGAACTTAATAGAACTTTCTCAAAAGAAGAAATTCAAGTGGCAAAAATCACATGAAAAAATGCTCACCATCATTAGCCATAAAGGAAATGCAAATCAAAACCACATTAAGATACCCTGTTAGACTAGCCATCATCAAAAACACCACTAACAGCATGTGTTGGCAAGGATGTGGGGAAAAAGGAACCCTAATCCACTGCTGGTGGGAATGCAAGCTGGTATAACCACTATGGAAAAAAAATGGAGATTACTTAAAAATCTAAACATAGACCTGCCATATGATCCAGCAATCCCACTCTTGGTGATATACCCAAAGAAATAAAACATAGATTACTCCAGAGGCACCTGCACACCCATGTTTATTGTAGCGCTATTCACAATAGCCAAATTATGGAAACAACCAAGATGCCCCACTATTGATAAATGGATCAAGAAAATGTTGTACTTGTACACAATGGGATTTTACTCAGCCATGAAGAAGAATGAAATCTTATTTGCAGGTAAATGGATGGAAGTGGAGAACATCATTCTGAGCGAGGTTAGCCAGGCTCAGAAGACCAAAAATATTATGTTCTCCTTCATATGCGTACTTTAGATCTAGGACAAATGCAGCAATGTGGTTGGACTTGGATCACATGATAAGGGTAGAGCACATTTTGGTGATATAGAAGTAGACAGAAAATCCAAAACATGAAAGAGTTTGATATCCCCACACGAGAGGAAATAATACAGAAACTTTAAAGCAACAGAGGTTATAATAAGAATGGGATCAGTAACCAGGGTCAAGATCAGTTAGAGATGAATCAACATGGGTCATAACATGTGTACACGAAAGCAATGGTAGGAATATTTATGTATAGCTATCTTCAACTCAACTAGTTAAAACACTTTGTCTTCCTTATTAGGCTTGTCTCTTTTCTGCAACAAAACTAGTGATAAAGGACCTGCCTGGAATTGAGAGGGGAAGGGGGCAAAGGTTGGGAGAGCGGGGCAGGGGGGAGAAATGACCCAAATGATGTATGCACATGTGAATAAACAAAATAATAAAAAAAGGTGACAGGAGGGTTAATGTCTAATAGAATGGCCTCCATTTTGAAGGTGGTTCACTGAAGACTGCATCTCCCAGAGCAGGAGAATAACCCTTTTCACATGCTAGCAAAAGAGAAGGGAGCAAACTCATTTCTTAACTCTTATTTATGGCAGAATTAATCCATTCATGAGGACAGAGACCTTATGACTAAATTACCTCTTAAACACCCCACCTCTTAATACTATTAGAATCCCAATTACATTTTAATATGACCATTGCAAAGAAAAAGTCACACAATAGCACAGATGATCACCAAAATGAATAATCATAATGAAATTAGTGCAGTACATTTGTAATGAAATGAGTGTTGAGGAAAACAGTAAAGAAGAAATCAAAGAAGATAGATGGCATGTTAGAAATAGTCATCAAACACTTGTATCCCAAACACCAAAAGTAAAATCTCAAGTATGTGGCTCCAAAGAAAGGTGGTTAATTTAGAAAGGCACAGGATACCAGTAAAGAATAGAAAATATTGAACTTTAGACCTAATAAAAATGAGAAAACATTACTTAGGTATAGCTCAGAGAACTTACAGATCCTGGGTACTCCCAGCTCAATGGCAGCTACATTGTCAGGAAATTCTGATGAGTGATACCTGGCTCAATTAATCTCTGGACACACCAATGTATTTGTATGATGCAAGACACACCCGTTCTGGTCAATACTTTACAAACTGAGTGCCAGCCTAGCAGGCTAGGAGATACACAGTAAGCCTAAATGCAGGTGACCTTGTGCTAACTGGCACCTGAGACCACAACCAGGGTTGGACATAGGTACAGGGTCAACTGTAGAAGTGGGAAAACTCCATGCAGTGCTCAGTAACTTGCTTCATCCCTCGACCTATTACCATGCATATTTATACGGGAAGAGCTAGCCACATACCATGTTTTAAACAGAGCACCAGACCAATGAGCTAGACAATATACAATAAACCTCTATGCAAAACAGAAGTTGCTCCCTGTTAAAATGTGTCACCAATACAGGGAAGTGACCAGACCCAAGTAGGACCATAGGACTAGGCATAAATTGCAGAGTGCTCCCTGATGCACTAGCCATGCACATATGCTTCTCCAAACTCCTTTAGCTACATCCACATGTCCTGAGTTGCCTCACCCTCACCAGAACCATTGCATTGAATCATCATGGCCTCAAACCCAGAACATCCCAGGCCACTGGAATTGTTGCTACTGCATAGGAAAAGCATCATCTCCTGTTTAGGTACAGTACCTGACCAGAACTTTAACTGTCTACCTACTAAATTAACTAAGATGCACCCAAAGTGGGTATCAATGGCATTTCCAGGCTCAAAAGATAAATGGCAGTGTACACACTGGGGAACTACAGACAGAACTCTTAGGGCTAATTGCTAATCAATCAAGCTCAATGAATTTTCAAATGAATAAGTACAAATGACTAATGAGTTTTAGCATCTTTTTCTTCTTAGGCATCAATTTTTCCTTCTGATTTTAATGCTGACTCTCCCTGCCTTACCAACTAAACTAAATTTAAGCTTAGAAAAGGGTGGCATTAATTTGGAAAATATTTTTGGATGATCATATGGTCCTAAGCACTGTTGGCTACTTCATTCCAATGAAAAGTAATGTGATTCAGAAGCCTCCTTTCTTCATTTTTCTGAATCTGGATGAATTTTCAACATATTTATCAATTAGGGAAATCCAAAATCTAAACTATATTGAGATTCAAGCTATAATGACTATCATAAAAAAACAACAACAAATGTTATATTTTTGTTCACTTCTGGTAGGAAAGTAAATTAGTCCAGTCACTCTGAAAATCAGTATGGAGGTTCCTCAAAAAATATTTGTGTTTAAGCTTACTACAAAGAAACCTGTATTACCATGTTTATTGTGGCATGAGTCACAGCCACCAAAATATGGAATCATCCTACATGTCAATCAATGGATGAATTGATAGACATGTTGTATATCTACACAATGGAGTTTTAGACAGCCATTTATAAGAATGAAATTATGACTTACAGGAGAATGGATTGAACTGGAGATCATTGTGTAAATGACATAAAGCAGTACCACAAAGACAAAAATCACATTTTTTACTTTTGCAGAAGATGGGGTAAGACAAAACAAAACAAAAAGCCAAAAACATGATACTAAAAAGACTAATGGGGTGAGGGGGAGAAGGTTGAGGGAAGAGTGAAGTAAAGAAAGAGCAATAGAAGGTATGAACTAGTCTATATTCATATATAGAAATGTAATGAAATCCATTAGTTTGTATAGTTTTGTGCATGCCAATAAAAGAAAAAACAAGAAAAAAATAAACTAAACAGTGTGGGCATTAATTAAATTCTAGTAGTACACACAAAGGGAAACACACACCAAAAACGATCTTTAAAGATATATGTAAAGTCTTCTATTCCAATTATACAAATCATTAATGAATTTACTAGAAAAAACACTTATGCAAGCCAATCTAAATATCAAAAATACTTTACTCAACTAATGATGATGAATGTGTCATCATATGTGAAATAACTTATAATTTTAAAATATGAGAGGTGGAAATTAATTAAATGATCTTACAACAATTAGCCTCTTTGATGAATGAACAGGTTTTGGGAATGATGTGAGACACTAGGAATATCTAATGGGAAAGCCAGTTATTGCAACAATTTAGAAAAAAAAACACTTTGCAAATATCCAAATGTGATTATCTACTTTGTAGAGACAATAATCTCCATGCTGAGTATAAACTCCTTCCATTTCCATCAGAAGTGATAGAAGAGAATATTGTTTTATTTTTATTAAAAGTAAAATACCTAACAAATTTCATCAACATCATAAGTGCTCCATATTTTAATGTCAGAACACAAAGTATATAAAGATAGAGTTTTGACGATGAGTAAGTGATAACCCCCAAACATCATGATCGATCTTGAAGCACAATGATGAGAATAAAAACAAAACTGGAATTCAACAACTCTGAATTTTAAAAAGGTTTAAATGAGGACATTTATGCACAGATGGAATTTTTAAAACAGGGGAAATAATTCATATATAAGAGGAAATAATTGCAAAACAAAAAACATCCCCATACAGTAGTCACTGTGGGTGTGGGGTATTTGGGTGTGTGCGGGTGTACATAGATTATTGATAAAGGTAACAACATTGGCCTTCTTGATGACTTGAGCAAGTGAACAGAGTAGGGGATTTCCAGATCATTAGAGGAGACAGTCACAGTAGCATCAGACTGCAGAATAGGACATGCACAGTACTAATGATCAGGGAGAAGAGAACCAGTGGGACGCAGAAGTGGGATTTAATGATGACTGTGTACATCAAGGTGTGACAAATGGCCACATAACTGTCATAGGCCATTACTACAAGGAGACAAGTTTCTAAGTACAAGAACACACATATCACAGGTATAGATTAAAATTTTGGAACTTTGTTGTCAATATTGGTAAAGAAAATGACAAGTTATCCGAAAAGTAGTTAACTTGTGATATAAGGAATCTTTGTGATATTAATAAAAACTTTTAGTTCTTGTTACCCTGATGATTATAATTTTAGCTGAGTGAGGTGCTGCAATCATAAAGATATGTGAAAACAGTGCTGGGGAAAATACAAAAACCCTATTGTTCAGGAAAGACAGACTAGACAATACATCAACACATTAATAATGGCACACAATTTATTTCTGAAATGGCATTACAGTGAGCAAATGAATGGTAATTATTTTTTAAAGGTGCTAAGAAATAAAAGTGAACTTCTGTTTCACATCAAAGGCAAAAAATACATTTTAGGTAACTTCAAACTCAGATGCAAAAAACAAGAATACAAATCATCTTTCAAGGAAAGTAGAGATTTCAATATCAATACCTATGGAACACAGATAATGGGTAAAATAACAACAAATTAAGCCATGTTAACACTTAACATTTGTAGTTATCAACTGAATAATAAAAGCATACGCGAAAGGAGTCATGACATGTGCGTGTGTGTGTGTGTGTGTAATTCTGCATTCTGAATATATAAAACTTGTTATGAATTGTTTTTAAATTAATAATTAGCTCAGTGGAAATATCATGAATGTATAGACCACAAGAGTAAAAGCTGGGCCATTTCCATATTATCAATATGGCCCTCAACCTCTCAGAAAAACACATGGAAATTGGTCAAATGCTATTTTATTCCCATTACTCCAACAAAGTAAATGCAAATTTAGGGAGCGGGTATTGTGGGGTACAAGTAATATCTAATGGGAAGTTAAATTGAATCAAGAACTTAAGAATACACTGTAGAAATACTGAAACACAATAACCTACTCTGCTGCATCCAGTAATTTCACCCTGAGTAAAAATGCTAGCTTTTCTTTCCTGCAAAAGTCATAGAAAGTATCCAAATGGCTTTATTTACAGTAGCAGAAAAATACCTACCAAATTTCATCACCATCAGAAAAGCTTCTTATATTTAGTGTCATCATATATAATATGAAATTGTAGAATATTAAAATAAATGCATAACTGATGAATCCAACATCATTGCAGTTCTGAAGCATAATGATGAGAATAATAAGACATGGAGTTCACAAGTTTGGCCTTGACTTTACCCATGTTAAGAAATTAGCATATTACAATAACTTGTGTATGTGTTTTCCTGTGGGTGATAGAAATACATTAGAGTCATATGAAACTGAGAGATCTGCAGGAGAAAATTGGTCACATACTCAAATGAAATTCTGGATACACAAGTCCAATTTTGACCTCTATGATTAAACTTACTAATTTTGTATATAATTCTTTTCTCCCCTTCTGTCTGTGTAAAGGAACATGACTACATTTGTAACCCAATGAGATAATGAGTAGCGGCAACTCCTCTGTAAATTCCCTTTGAGAAACCATTCACCTGTCTGTCATATAAGAACCACTAGATAACAGAGAAAGACATAGATATATTTTGAGTTCCACCATTCAGTCCCTAACAGTGATGTAGTCTAGAAAATCCATTAAAATTAAATAGTAATGGACCAAGAGAAAGACCCTCCAGTTTCTGTCTCTGTCATCATGTCTGGGTAGGACATGCTTATCTGTGTTTATTGTGCTCACCAGGTGACATGGAAGAGAACAAGTCCTAGGATGAGATTAAACATGAAATGCTGAATGAAGCTCAGCTCACTGTTCTAGAATATTGCTTATTTCTGGAGTCTTTGAAAGAAAAGATAACTCTATTTTTTGAGTATGTTAATGGTAGGATTTTTTTTCTTATTAGCTTGAAAGTATACTCACTAATCAATTTGAAATATAACACAATCATCTCTTGACACAGATATTATCTAATTGTGACTATTTTCCAGAGGACTACACTGAATTTGATGGATCCCATGATTACCCCGGAAGGATATGGTTTGACAAAGACAGGTTTCAGTAATTGTTTCACACAGTCTGCGTCTGCTCCTCTGATCCACAATAGGATTAGCTGTAGGATTCAATTCTCATTATTTAACCAAGTGATCAAGTGGAAATTATTATCAAGATATGACAGTAGATTTGATTAAATTTTATCCAGACTCTGTCCAGCTTCAACAATGTGATTTCTTTTGAGTGTGCAAATCAAAAGCAATTGTTATGTTTAGAAACACTATTCCATGATTTGCTTCTGTGGAAACCAAGCAAAAGTGTTTCAAACTGCACAGAGCTGGACAAAAACAATGTCCTAATTTAAGCCATGTTAAAATGCACCTGGACATTATATTACTCATTTTGAAAAAAGAATCTGGCACTTTAGCCTACCAGGAATTCTCATGCTTTGAATCTAGAAAGTCTAGTCTAAAAGAAATGAAACATCACAGAGGAAACACTAATCTTCCAAACAATTTCCTCAAGGCTTCCTTCACATTCCTGTCCCTTAAACTGTAGGTAAATGGGCTCAATATTTGAGGAAAAACAGAGTGCATCACTGAAGCTGCTTCAGACTTTCTGGATGAATCTGTAACTGTGGAGCTAATGTAAACACCAAAACCAGTCCCATTAAACAAGGAAACAACTGAAAGATGTGAACCACAGCTTTATATTTTCTTTCTGATAAAACTTTTTTTGGAAAAGGCTGTATATTTTCCTTCTGATGATGGCATACTCAGGACAGAGGACGCAATGTGACCATAAGACAAAATTATTCCAGAGGGAGGAACACCACCAAATATGCAAGATGAAACATATATCAGTATGTTATCAGTAAGAGTATCAGAACAGGCTAATTTGGTAATCTGAGTAAGTTCACAGAAAAAGTGGGGGATTAAAAGTTCTGTGCAGAATATCAAATGTAACATCATTAGACAATTCACTATGTTATTGATGATAATGGTAACTAATAGAGAAAACATCACCAGAATGAGACAAAGGCATGATTTCATGATGATCCTATATCTCAGGGGATGACAAACGGCCACATAAGAGTCATAAGCCATTACTGCAAGAAGACAATTTTCCATGCCAAAAGAAAGCAAGGCAAAGAAAATGTGGGACAAGCATCTTATGTAATTGATATTCTGGTTCTGTGTTTGAATGTTCACTAGCATTTTAGGGATTGTGCATATGATTAAAAATGTCAGTCAATGAAAGACTTGAGAAAAAGAAGAACATGGGTGTATGGAGATGGAAGTCAGAGGACACAACCAAGATGATCATCAGATTTCCTGGGATGGTATGTAGATATATGAAGAGGAACAGGATGAAAATTAGGAATTGCAGTCCTGGATCATCCATGAATTCCAAAAGAATAAATTCTGTAACAGTCGATTGAATTAGAGTTCTCATGTTGTTGATGAATGTCAAAATGTATGGAAAAGAAAACAAAATGTGTGGACAGCAGCAGCCCTTGAGAATGTAGGAAAACACCCCATCTTTTAATTTTATCTTGCACAACTGTATTAAAATGAATGTATTCTTATTAAATCACATAGTTTATAGTATTTAATTAGAGCATCCCTAGTAGCTATTACAATCATCACATCACCTGCCCATCATGAACACAAGAATAGGATTAAATGACAGAATGGTTTATAAAAGCAGTCAGGATCGAGAAGGAGCAGAGTTCTGTTCTGAAGGAAATGGGATCTTGTGGAAATATGAGAGGATCAATGGGAGACCTGTGTGTGTATCAGCTCAAACATAGGAAAATGTGTCAAGAGGATTAAAGACAGTTGACAAGAGTGGCATGAGGTATCTTACTTCTTATCATATCATGCATGGTCTCTCATTGCTTCCCTTTATGAATTCTAATAAAACAGCTCCCTTCATTTCCAAGGCATTTACTAAGGGACCCTCTGTTACTTGATTTGTCATAAGAGCAATGAAGCTCAGCATCTCACCTGTTTGGTTAAGATGGAATTTCTGTCCTCAGACGTTCAAACAGACTGAAGTTGTCAATGCACTTCTGAGCAGGAACTATCATCTCTAGGGGGAGGTTCAGGTTGTGCCCTCTGACAGTAGCAGAACTGCTCAGTGAGGTTACAGACTGAATCACACAGTCTCAGTCTCCCTGGGGGTACAATATCCAAAACTCCTCATTAGCCGTGCTATATTGTCATCATTCTAATCTCATGGGGGGGAATATCATTATAAACCAACTCTATAGAAGTAAAGAATTTATCATGATCCATGATTCCTGAGGCTGGTAAAACATTCAATTCCCACCATTGTTTCTGCTCATCTCCTTTAGCAGGAACTTGAATAAAAAATACAAACCACTAGCCAGATGTGGGTATGCATTCAGGAAGCTGATGCAGTAGGATCACATTTTGCAGGAATTCTGAGATACATTAGAACAACTTTTCTCAAAAATATAAAAAAACATGCTGGGCACCAGTGACTAATGCCTGAAATCCTAGTAACTCAAGAAGTGGAGATCAGGAGGATCATAGTTTGAGGTCATCCCAGGTAAAAGTTCATAAGAACTCATCTCAACAGAAAAATCTAGGTCTGGTGGCACATGCCTGCCTTTCTAAATAGTCTAAAAAGCAAAAATAGGTGGATCACAACTGAGACCAGCCTGAGAAAAAGCAAGAAACTACCTGAAAAATAACCAAATCAAAAAAAGCTGCAAATGGGGTCAAGTGGTAGAGCACATGCCTAGCAACCATGAAGCCCTGAGTTCAAACCCTAGTACTGCAAAAAAAAGAAGCAGAAATAGAAAAACACAAAACCAAACCCAACCAAAACAAAACATAAAAAAACCTCAAATACTACAACTATAATAAATTACAGAATTCCTTTTCTTTTAAATTATAACGAAAATTATATATTCATTTCAGCAAGACTATCTCCAATATTAAAGGTGGTTATACATCATATATGATATAAAGTTGTGTAACTATAAATATTAAATAAGATATTATAAAAATGTAAACTTCAAGGGAGTCTATTTTTAAGCATCACAAATGTTTACTAAATCTTAATTTTGTTTTGTATTTTGCACAGATGATCCTAAATTATTTGTTTGATCAATGCCAAATTTCAAAAATATATGCATGATCATAACTCCCTGGTTTTAATTTTATTTATGTATTTACTGTTTTATTCATTCATTTGATGTTTTGAGAGAGGGCATACTATGTAGTTCAAGCTGAACTCAAATTTTAGTCCTCTTGCTTCCACCTCCCAAGTGCAGAGACTATGGTATGTAAAGTTTTAAAATCGATTTGTGAATATTGTCACAAGGGTTTAAGTAGTTTTCTTCATAAACAGACTGTGAGTAGAAAATATGGTTCCTCATTTTTATTGAGGTGTTTTTATTTTCAAATTTTATTTTATTGTTTTCACATTTACTTACATGTGTCCACATTATTTGGGCCACCTTCCCCCCAAATCCCTGCCCCCCCCCCACCTCTGAGAAGAACCTGTTCTACCCTCTGGTTCTCCAATTTTGATGAAAAAAAAACATATAAGATAAAAAGAAAAACATGTTGTTTTTGCTAGTTTGAGATGAAGATAGCTATGGAGGGAGATTCCTTGTGTTGTTTCCATGCCTATGTGTATTACAACTCAAACTGGCTCATCTCTACCAGACCTCTTCACTACTTCCTAGTCCCTTCCCCATAGTGGCCTCTTCCAGTTTAAGATTATTATATTTGCTGTTATGCAGTGAGCATATCAACTATATTCAAGTTTTTGGTTTCCTTTCCTTTCCCTATCCCTCCTGTGAGTAGTCTCCCCTTAGTGTGTCACTGATGTCCAATAATATTTCTGCAGTTGTTTCAGGTCTATAATACACATATGAAGAAGAACATACGATTTTTGGCCTTCTAAGCCTGGCTAACTTTGCTTAAGATGATGTTCTCCAGTTCCAGCCATTTACTTGCAAATGACAAAATTTCATTGTTCTTTGTGGTTGAATAAAATTCCATTGTGTATAAATATCATATTTTCTTCATCCTTTGGTTGGTAGTGTGGCATCTTGACTTTTTCAATAGCTTGGCTATTGTCAATAGTGCAGCAATTAACATGGGTGTGCAGGTGTCTTTGTAGTAACCTGAATCACATTCCTTCAGGTTTATCACTAGGAGTGGGATTGCTGGATCATATAGCAGATCTATTTTTAGTTTTTTAAGAAGTCTCCATATTTTTCCATACTGGTTGGACAAGCTTACATTCCAATCAGCTGTGTGTGAGGGTTGCTTTTTCCCTGTATCCTCACCAACATTTATTCTTGGTGGTATTCTCTATGGTAGCAATTCTAACAAGAGTGAAGAGGAATCTCAGTGGGTTTTGATTTTGATTTCGTTTCCTTTATGGCCAGGGATGGTGAGCATTTTTTCTTCTGTTTTTTGACAATTTTTACTTCTTCTTTTGAAAAAGTTTTGTTTAGCCTTCCTGGAACTGATGGGGAAAGGGAGAGAGAGTAGGGGAGGAGGGCAGGGGGGGAGAAATGACCCAAACAGTGTATACACATGTGAATAAAAGAATAATAAAAGAGAAGAAAAGAAAAAAATTTGTTTAGTTCAGGTGTTTATTCAAAGAAAAAATATCGTGTAAAGCAGACCACAGAGGGCAAGATGGAAGAGGAATAGAAGCTTTCTCCATCAGTCTTTATGAATAAGAGTCTGAAAAAGAAGAAGAGATAACATACAGAAGAGCAAAACAGAGGAAGACCATGAGAACAACAAAGAGGGAAAAGATCATTGAAACTTACTGTAAAAAAAAAGCCAACAGAGTCAGTTAAGGAACATTGTGCATCTCCAGCCCAGCTTCTCTAGCTGGAAGGGGATGACAAAGCTTCTGTTTCCAGACTAATACCAAGTGGTTTGATGGTAAATGAATGGAATTGGAGAACATTGTGAATTAAACCAGGTTCAGAGATGGAAAGGCTGCATATATTCTTCATATGTGGAAGATAGATCCAAAAGATAAATTTATATACAAAAACATATATCATTACAAACAAATATGTAGAACTACTTTATTGAACCCGGGGGGGGGGGTGGGAAAACAGGAGAGAATGATAGAGAGTAAACAATATCAAATACATAATATCTGCGCAGGTAGAAACTATTGCTATATGAACTGAAAGCTGTTGAATAATGGGGCTGTGTGAAAGAAAGGGTAAAAAAGAGTAACAGAAGGTGCTGAACTGACTAAATTAAAGTATATTCACAGCTGGGATACATTGAGAAACTCCTCTCCATTTACCGTAGAGTTAATAATGAAAAACAGGACTGTAAAACAGGTACAGTGTGTTTGGTGGTACTTGTGGGAGGGGAAGGTGAATGGAAGAGGTGCACATGAAGGAATATTGTTGATGGGGTCCATGATAATGAAATCTCTTGTGATTGCTTTAAGTGGGATAGGGAGAGGGTTGTGTGTGTGAGGGAAGATGGTGGGTGTAATCTATCCAATTTATACTGTAAAGCTATTTGTAACTGTCCCACTGAATATATGCTAATAAAAATACATATGCTAGTATTTAAAAGGCAACTAGCTCCACTGGCAGAGATATTAAGTTACAGAAGCTGCCTGCAAACTGCCTGCAGGTAGAGGAGCATTGTGACTGAGTAATTCTGAGGATTAAAGAATTGCAGCTTGGGAAGTTCCAGTACTTGAAGACACATTGTATACATAAGAGACTGCCACCAGAGGCAACCTAGAGGGGGTGAGGTTTTGACTGAGGCAAACTGAGGGCTACTGGCAGGATCCCTGGAAGTAGCAAAAGGGCAAGAATTTGGTGGCCCACCCTATCTAGTGACAGCAACTCAAACCACTAATGACAGTTTTAAAAACAAAGCACCTAGTATCCACTCAAAGACAGCTCAGATTATTGGGGTGGCCCTAATCTGCTGGTGAACAGGCAGGCTTTTAAAATGAGCCATTATGGGAACTGGGAAAGTGAAGGAACAATTGCAGTTCAGGATCACAACACTGGAAGAGAGATAGCTAAGAAAAGCAGACCAGAAGAGGAAGGGGCTATTGAGGATTCACAAATTATTGGATGGTGGTCAAAAACTTGATCCAGAACCTATCAACCCTCTTGTTAGTTCTGTACATACCAGAATGGAAACATGGTAGTAGAATAGGTATGAAAGAAATTACCTTTGAAAGGAAGTAAGTAGAAAAGTATTGGAGACTGGAATACTAGAACTGAAGCTATCCTGTCTGGATAGCTTACCAAATATGTCTCCAAATTGGATCACCAGGTTCAGGGAACAGAAATGTCTTGGTTTCATCCAAGGATGAGGAGGAGACTTAAGCAGGAGTAGGTTTACTAATGCAAAGCCAAACATAAGTGCACCCCTGGGTGGGAGACTGGGCAGGGTCAAGAAGGAGCACTGTTCTGGAGGTCCCCAGACTTCAAGCTTTTATTAGAGTCTGTGCACATGGAAAACTGTGTTAATAAATCAACTTCTGGAGAGTATGCTATGTGTCATCAACTCCTCCCACAAGTTGGATTGCAGAATTCTTGGCCTTGGATGGTCAGATGCAGGTAGCCATGGGGATTCTGAGTCTGTAAGATTCTGCTGTATGTCACAGGTCATTTAGTTAACATCACCATTCCAGGATATGATTCATTATCAACATTCAAGCCATCATTCTGAGCCATCAGGTTTGTTATTTCACAGCCTAACTCCTATGCCAATTCCATGTATCAAATGAGGTAAAAGACTAAAATATATAAGTGTAAATAATTTGTAACCATCAGAAACTGTAGGAAGGAGTAAATGGAGTGTGACTGATAATGACAATAGGGTTTCTTTGGGTACAATGAAAATATTCTGGAGTTGGGTAGTAGTAATAACAAAATTCTTTAAATATCCTTTTTAAAATTGTTTGGTACATGTGAAAATCCTAGTCTTTATTACAAAGTGATGGATAGTGTACCATCTAGTAAACACACATCTGAGCTCAATAAATAAAGAGACTGTGTCAACCTTACAAATTTAACTCAAGTTTTGAGTTTGGCAGCATCATATCTCGGTAGTATGTTCTCTGTGACGTGTTCAGCAAGTCTCACTTCTCAGTGAAGTCCACGGCCAATCATTATGGTTAGTGAGCTCTGAAATACCAATACATTCTGTAGGAACAAGATAATTATCCTATCCATGCTCCAGGGAAGAAGGTTCTTACCAGCAACACTGGTGATGAAAGAGGACTTCATAGTAACTTCAAATAGGATTCTGAGTTATTCAAAGTTGAATCCTTAGAAGCTTAACTTCTCAGTTCGTGTTTGTTTCTTAAGTGATATGACACAGTATCAAGGATTTTAAGCAACTCTACTAAACTGGCATTATATTTCACATAAACACAAATATGAAATGATAAAAGTAACTACAAAAACATAAAAGTGTCTGCAGAGTTCAAAGACTCAAAGAGAACATAATGAAGACAAATAAGGGGCCTAATACAGATGAATGGAAAAGCCATTATAGGGGACAAGAAAAAAGTTTTATGAAACACATGCACATAGATATTCAAAGCCCAGAGTTATCTAATGCAGTTCAGGTTTACAGGTAGTTTCAGGTGGTCAATATAGTAATATTATAAATCTCTATATAATATGTAAACAACTGGTCTGGCATTGAAGTTGTGAATTTGTTATTGCTAATTTACATTTTCAGGTCAGGGATAGAAACAGCAAATCAACCTAGCTAATGAGTAAGCCAGTCGCAACTCAGTAATTAAGTCAATGTAAAGATAACAGGTGATTAAAACCACCCACTAGTCAATCAATAACATAAGAGCACAGCACAAAACAGAAGCATGGGGAAGAGAGGCTAGGAAATTCTACCCCTCAGAAGACCAACAATTCAATAGAGGATTTAATGGGAAATGAAGAAAATGAATACCCTGTTTCCAATCCCAACATAAATATGATAAATATAACCAATGAGCTCAATGATATTCATAACAATTTCTTAAACAGGAAATCATGAATGAGCTCATTGAGATATTCATGGAGAAGCTACAAGAGATGATTAAACAGAATGTACAGAATGAACTCATGGAAAATCAGAAATAAAAATCTTGAAAAGACACAGAAATAGTGATAGGAACTCAGAGAGGAATGCAACAAACTTCAAAGTGAAACAGGAGACTATAAATAAAGAGATATATGAAATAAAGAATACTGCACAAGAGATAAAAGAGGAGTTTAACAAAGATATGCAAAATCTCAGAAAAAAATCAGACAGAAATCCTGGAAATAAAATTTCCTTTAATCAAAAAAAAAAAAAAACACAGTGAAAAGCCACTCCAGCAAACTAGAACGAGTGGAAGACAGAATCTCAGGGATCAAAGACAAAATAGATATTAAACAAGAAACAGAAGAATTCTTAGATAAAACAATCAAGAGTCATGAAAGGAATACCCAGGACCTCAGTGACTCCATCAAAAGATAAAACCTGTGAATCATGGCATCAAAGGAGAAGAGGTACATGACAAAGGGATATGTAATATATTCAACAAAATAATAGCAGACAATTTTCCAAATCTTGAAAAAAGTTGCCCATTCAGCTACAGGAATCCAGGACACCAAACAGATTAGACCAAAATAGAACCTCTCTATGACATATTACCCTTAATGCAGCTAGCACAGAGAACAAAGGATGTTGAAGTCTGTAAGAAAGAAAATACAAGTAATATGTAAAGGAAAACTGATCAAAATAATGACAGATTTCTCAACAGAAAACTTAAAAGCAAGAAGGGCATGGGGTGAAATATTTTGAGCACTGAAAGAAAAACATTTCAGTTCTAGAATACTCTACCCAGAAAAACTACAATTCAGAAGTGATGGAAGAATAGATGTCTTCAATGATAAACAGAAAGTAAACAATATATTACCACCAAGCCATCACTACAGAAGATTCTGGAAAGAATCTTACACACAAACAAATATAACAATGAACAATGGGAAGTATTAAATCTCATGAGAAGAAGAGATAAATACTCTTAGAGTAGCATTGAGTCAGCTGCACACACTTATCCTTAAATAACAAAAACAACTACATGGCAGGAATAACCACATACCTCTCAATATTAACACTGAATGTTAATAGACTCAACTCCCCCATCAAAACACACCATTTGGCAAACTGAATGAAAAGGAATATCTGGCTATCTGTTGTTTACAAGAAATGCACCTTATTGACAGAAGCAAACACTGGCTCAAGGTGAAAGGGTGAAAGGAGATTTACCAAACTAATGGCCCCTGAAAAATGGCAGGAGTACCTATACTTTCATCAGATAAAATACACTTCAAAGTTAAATTAGTCAAGAGAGACAAAGATGGTCACTTCATTCTAATAAAATGAGTAATAATCAAGGAGAAATAACAATTATCACCTTATATGAAACTAATGTCAGTGCACCCAACTTCATTGAGCATACACTAAAGATTTAAGTTCAATACAGACCCAAACACAGTGGTAGTTGGAAAATGTAATCTCTCTATCACCAATAGAGAGTTCATCCAGATGAAAAAGTCTATAAGAAATCCTGGAACTAAATGACATAATAGACTGAATGGAAATAACAGATGTCTACAAAGTATTCCATCTGCAAAAGCAAAGTACATGTTCTTCTCAGCAGCCCATGGAAATTTCTTCAAAATATACCACATCTTAAGGCACAAAGCAAGTCTCAAAAGATAAGAAAACTGAAATATCCTTGTGTACTATCTGATCAAAATGTGATAAAACTAGAACACAACAACAGAAGCAGCAGAAAAAACACAAACATCTGAAGGTTGCTCAATGACAAATGGGTCATAGAAGAAATAAGCAAGGAAATCAAAAAGTTCCTGTAATTTAATGAAAATGCAAACACAGTCTATCAGAACTTATGTGACACAGCATAGGAAGTCCTAGAAGGAAATTTCATAGCCATGAATGCATATAATAAAAACACAGAAAGATCTAAAATCAACGACCTGTTGCTATGTCTCAAATTCCTAGAAAAAGAAGAACAAGCTAAACACAAAACAAGCAGAAGAGAAATAATAAAAATAAGAAAGAAAATCAACAAAAATATGATAAAAAATAAAGAATCAAGCAATAAAAATCTGTTTCCTTGAAAAAATAAACAAGACTGACAAATCCCTGGCAAATCTAACTAAAAAGAGGGGGGAAATGCCTAAATTAAGAAAATAAAAAATGAAAATGGAACATAACAAGAGACACCAAGGAAATCCAGGGAATCATCACGGATCTATATTAAAATAAATAAATATAATAAATTTATTAAATATTAAAATAAATAAAGCCTACATTAAAATAAATTGGAAAAAGAAGAAATGGAAAATGTCTAGATACATATGACCAACTAAAACTAAATCAAGAGTATATTAATCACATAAACAAATCTATAACATGGAATGAAATTAAAGCAGAAACAAAGAGTCTCCCAAAAAAGAAAAGTCCAGGACCTGCCAGATTTTCCACTGAATTCTACCAGAACTTTAAAGAAGTACTAATACCAACCCTCCTTAAAGTGTTCCACAAAATAGAAAAAGAAGGAACACTACCTAACTCATTTTATGCAGCCAATATTACTCTCATCTCAAAACCAGACAAAGACACCTCCAAAAGGAGAACTATAGGCCAATTTCCTTAATGAACATTGATGCAAAAATCCTCAATAAAATAATGGCAAACAGAATTCAACAGCACATCAGAAAGATCATCTACCATGACCAAGTCAGCTTCATCCCAGGGATGCAGGGGTAGTTCAACATAGACAAATCTATAAATGTAATACAGCACATTAATAGAAGCAAAGACGAAAACCACTTGATCATCTCAATAGATGCAGAAAGAGCTTTTAATAAAATTCAACATCACTTCATGAAAAAAGCTCTGATGAAACTGGGAATAGAAAGAAAGTACCTCAACATAATAAAGGTTATATATGGTAAACCTAAAGCCAACATAATATTTCATGGGGAAAAACTGAAACCATTTCTCTTAAAGGCAGAAATGAGACAAACGTGCCTACTTTCAGCACTCCTATTCAGAATGATCTTGGAATTCCTAGCCTGTGCAATAAGGCAGGAAGAAGAAATAAAAGGAATACAAATAGATAAAGAAGTCAAACCTATCCCTATTTGCAAGCAACTTGGCCTAAAAGATGCCTCTCCCCCAAAAAAATACTCCTCAAAACCATAAACTCCTTCAGCAAAGTGGCAGGATACAAAGTCAACTAACAAAAATCAGTAGCCCATCTATATACCAACAACGAACAGATTGAGAAATAATATAGGAAAACAATTCCATTTAGAATAGCCTCAAAAAATCAAATATCTAGGAATAACTTAAAAAGATGTGAATGATCTTTATAATTAAAACTACAAACCACTGAAGAAAGAAATTGAAGAAGACTAGAGAACATAAAAAGATCTCCCATTCTCACGCATGAGAGAGTAAGCATAGCAAAAATGGCTATTCTACCAAAATCAACCTACATGATCAATGCAATTCCCATTAAAATCACAATGACATTCATCATAGAGACTGAAAAAATCAACCCTAAAATTCATATGGAAGCGCAAAAGATCACAAATAGCCAATGCAATTCTGAGCAAAATGAGCAACACTGGAGGTATCACAATACCTGATTTCCAAATATACTACAGAGTCATAGAAATAAAAACAGTATGGTACTGACACAAAAATAGAACAGAAGACCACTGGAACAGAATGGAGGACCCAGATATAAATCCACAAAACTATTCCCACTTAATTTTTGACAAAGGTGAGAAAAACATATGATGGAGAAAAATCAGTATCTCAATAAGTACCTGAATATGTCAATGAAGATAAAAGAATGAGTGGATACATACGTACATAAATACATCAAAATACATAAATAAACTATTGAGTGAATGAATGACTATATCAATGAATGTATAAAAAATAAGCATATAAGACAATAAATACTCAGATGTGCCAATAACAAATAAATGCATAAATGAATATATGAATGAATGCATGAATGAAGAAATATATAAAAGAACAAATAAATGCATAGGATTTAAAGAGTGAATGAACAAATGACTGAATGAATTCAAATAAGAATAAAATGATAGAAAGAAAGTAGTAAGAAAGAAAGAAATAGAAATAAATTTTAAAAAAGAAAGAAAACTTCACAGATAACATAAATGAAGACATCACTTGTTCATTGACCCACAAGTGATCCATGGGTAGCTTGGTGGCTGCCAGCACAGCCCTGGTTGTGTGGAGGTTCCACAGGGCCTGCTGGATGACATTAGTCCAGAGGAACGGAGGTTTGTGAAGCAGGTGCAGGACATGACCCAGGGGGAGGGGGGGGGTGCAGCCACCTCTGGCTTCCACCGGGCTGCCTCAGGCATTGCAAGACTATAGGGCAGCGTGGAGCCCGCTTCCACCAGCGAGTCTGGGTGGCGCGTTGGGCCTGCAGACAGCTGATGTGGGCAGCAGGGCCCAACCCTTCCTGTCACGTGACCATGGTCCCCAAAGAGGCAGCACTTTGCCTCTGAAGGCGGCAGTGGCTGATCAGAACCCTTGGCTTGGTGGGGCTCAACAGTTCATGCTCAGAATTGCGCTGGCCAGCTTGCTTCCTCCATGATTGGTTCTCCCTAAGGGGCCTGTAGGAAGGGAAGCAATACAGGAGAGCAAATCAGCTCACAGGAATCAGCTGACTGCATAGCTCAGGCATTGGAGTGGTGGGCTTGGGGGCAGTAGGTCCAAGGTGCCTGGATACGGTCCTGTGGCCTTCCTCCTAGGAAGTTGGCGTTTTCTTTCTTCCAGCTGCCCTGCTTCTCTTGCGATTCAAGAGGGGAGTGGGATTGCCCTGCAAGTCCCACACCTGCCAAAATAGTTGGTGCACCTCCACTTCACCAAAAAGCATCAGAAAACCAGGGCTGTCATAAGGATTAGGAGATCATTCCTCAGCACACAGTTTCATCTCCAGTCCCACAAAGAGAAAGACAGAAAGAAACAATGAAGGAATGAGTGAATTTATGAATAAATAAATATGTAACTGAATACCTCCACAAGAATAAAAGAAAAGATAAATATATAAATGTATGGGTATATCAATAAATGCACACAGAAATAAAGCATAATACTTAATAAATAAAAAATAAAAAATAATAAACATCCAAAGAAATTAAAATTAAAACACATGCATCAATAAAAGTACATGAATAAATGAAAAATTAATATATTCTAAATAAATGTCAATAAATACATAAATGAATATCAATAAATACATAAATAACTACATAAATATAAAGACATGAATAAATGAAAATACAAATAAATACATGAATTCCTAAATGATCAAATCAATGAACAAAGGAGGAGTGAATACCAAAATGAACAAGTGAATACAAATAAATGAATGAATAAACAAATAGCTACATACACAGACACATAGATGTATAGCAAAGTACATAAAAGACTAAATACATGAATGGCTAAAGAAATACATAATTGAATACATAATGAATGCACACATGCATAAATACCAAAAGGAATGAATGAATAAAAACTACATACATATACAGATACATAAGTCCACAAATGAATAAATAAATGAATGAATGAATATCTAATAACCATACAAATATATTAATAAATGAATTGAAACACACGTCAATACATAGAATACCAATAAATACGTGAAAAGTTCAATGAGTAGATAAAACAAGGAGTGGATACATACATACTAAAACACATCAATGAACACATCAATACATAAATGATTGAGTGAATGAACACATAAATGAATGAATTCGAAACTGAACACAGAAGACCACAAAAACGTGTCAATAAAAAATAAATGCATGAATGAATATGTGAATGAAGGCAAGAATGAAGAAATACATAAATAAAAGAATAAAGGAATAAATGAGTGAATGAGTGAACAACTGAATGAGTACAAATACGAATAAATGAATAGAATGAAAGTGGGAAGAAAGAAAGAATGTTGAAAGAAAGAAAGAGAAAAAAAGAGAGAAAGAAAAAACTACACAGATAACTTGTGGTTCTTTGGCCCACAAGTTATCCATTGGCGGCTTAGTGGCGAGCAGCACAACGCTGGTTGGTTGTAGGATCCGCAGGGCCTGCTGGATGACTGTGGTCCAGAGGCACTGAGGTTTCCGAAGCAGGTGCAGGACGTGATGGGGGAGTGCAGCCGTCCAGGTTCCAGCTGGCTGCATCAAGTGATGCAAGGCTATAGGGCTGCGTGGATCCCGCCTCCACTGACCGGTCGGTGCAGCTCGCTGGACCTGCAGCAAACTGGTGAGGGCAGCGGCTGCCAGACCAGAGTCACAGAAATGGCTCAAAGGGGCTCCTGGAGGCAGTAACACCTAACCAAGGCGCTAGGGGCCAGCCAGGATTCCTGCTCAGGGAGATGGCCCTCTTTGGCGCCTGGAGGCCAATTTCAGCCGGCCTTGATCTGGCCTCCCTCGAGCCGGTGCACCTCACCCTAACACCACAGCAGAACCTTCTGCCCCCCCATTAGGAAGCTGTCCTCCTCTGCCACTTCCTCCCCCCTCAGCTTCCTCACAGCATTTCATCTTCCTCTTTCTCCTGTCTCATGCAATTCATGCCCCCTGCACCTGCAAAACCACCAACTACCTTCTCCCTCTTCTTGAGTCCATTCTCTGACACAGCTGACAGCTGACAGCTGGCAGGGGCTTCACTTGGTCTCCCAACACCTGCTTCTCTCACTAATGGCAGATGGAACAGTGAGTGAGCGCCACATCCTTTTGGTGGGCTGCAACCTTTCGTGCTGAGAATTACTCTGGGAAGTTTGCTTCCTTCCCTGATTGGATCTCTTCTCTCTAAGGGGCCTGGAGGAAGGGAAGCAATATAGGCGAGCAAATTGGCTTGCAGGAAGCAGCTGGTAGCTGAGATCAGGCGATTGAACAGTGGGCTTAGGAGCAGTAGATTCGAGTTTCCTGCAGCCATCTTCGAAGGAGGTTTGCATTTTCTTTGATGCATCTCCATCTCAAAAAACACATGGGAAAACCAGAACTATCATAAGAATTAGGGCTCATTCCCCTGCACAGAGTTCCATCTCCAGTCCTGTAAAGAAAAATACAGAAAGAAACAATGAAGGAATGTATGAATTTCTGAATAAATAAATATATATCTATATAACTCCACAAGAATGAATAAAAAGATAAATACATAAATGCATGGATATATCAATAAATGAACACAGATAAAAACATAATACTAAATCAATAAAAAATAAATAAAAATTAAAATTAAGATAAATGCATAAAAAAACTGAATAAATGAAAAATTAATACATTCATAAATAAACATCAATAAATGCAAAAATAACTACATAAACATAAAGACATGAAAAATGAAAAGTACACATGAATACCTGAATGATTAAATTAATGAACAAAGGGGGAATGAACACTGAAATGAATAAGGGAATACAAGTAAGGGATGAATAAATGAATAGGTAATAAACACACATAAATGTGTAGCAAAGTACATGAAATACTAAGTACACGAATGGCTAAAGAAATACATACATAAATACATAAATGAATGAACACATGGATAAATGCAGAAGTGAATACATGAATGAATGAATAAATACTACATACATAAACAAACAGGTACATAAATCCAAAAATGAACATAGAAATGAATGAATGAATACATAAAAAAACCATAGGAATATGTAAATGAGTGAAACAAATAACACGTCATTACATAGTACATTGAAAAATACATGAAAAGGTCAACGAGTAGATAAATCAAGGAGTGGATACATACATACTAAAACATTAATGAACACATCAATACATAAATGATTGAGTGAATAAATGAGTACATAAATGAATCAAAAATGAACACATAAGACCATAAAAATGCAGATGTTTCAGTAACAAATGTGTAAATGAATATATGAAAGAATGCATGAAAGAAGAAATACATAAATAATCAAGTAAAAGCATACAATATTAATGAGTGAGTGAGTGAATGAATGAGACAAATAAGAATAAATGAATAGAAAGATGTGGGAGGAAAGAAAGAAGGAAAAGTGGAAAAGTGCAGAAAGAAAACAAGAAAGCAAGCAAGCAAGAAAGAAAGAACGAAGGAAAGAAAGGGAACTACATACATAATATAAACGAAGATATCACTGACTGTTTGGTTCACAAGGGATCCAAGGGTGGCCAGGTGGCTGCCAGCACAGTGCTGGTGGTCTGGAGGTTCCGCAGGGCCTGCTGGATCAACATTGCTCCTGAGGCACGGAGGTTTCAGAAGCAGGTGCGGAATTTGACGGGGAAGTGCAGCTGCATTTGGGTTCCACCTGGCTGCCTCAAGCATGCAAGGCTATAGGGCAGAGCAGAGTCCACTTCCACCACCTGGTCTGTGTGGCGAGCTTGACCTTTAGGGAGCTGGTGCTGGCAGCAGGGCCCAGCAACGTCTGGCACTTGACCATGGTCCCGGAAGAGAAAGCACCTGGCCCCTGGGGGCGGCAGCACCTGACAGAAGTCTCTCTGGGACTACTCAGCGCAAAGGCGCACCATCAGGCCTATTGGCCAACTTCATCCGACCTCCTCCTGCCGGCCAACCTCGCCTTGGCTGCCCTGCAGGCCAGACTGCATCCCATTAGCCAGCGGTCTTCCTCCACCACCTCCTCCCCCTCGGCTTCCAGGTACTGATCCACCTTACAATTCCTGTTGCCTCCTGCAAAGCATGTCCCCTGCACCTGCCAAACTGCCAGTGCCCTTCTCCCCACTGTTTGATTTATTTTTCTTATACTAAATGTCTCTACATTTGCCACCCTATTGTGCTGATATTACTAGATGACATAGAACATGCTCCATATATATTATTTCTAGAATTTTGCTTTAATCATTAAATCAACTCTCCCAAATACTTGAGAGAATTTCTATATATACTATTTTGTGTCTGGGTATGTTTCTTTGAGAAACTATAGCATTGATTACTTAAAATTATGTTTTAATTTTGAGCTGATTTACATTACATATTTTATTGAGAGAAATGTGGCCAGTTGTATATGGCTGCAGTGAAGATCAGCAATTCCATTTGTACATGAAACACATTTACTCTTGGAATTACCTCTGGAAATCTTCACATCTTATTCATCACTTTCCTCATTTTATTAGATCTCTATTCTACCATTCTTGTTTTAAAAATCAGTGTCATTAGGATGTTGAATAAAACCATTCTGATCTTATCTCATCATAACATTAAAACAAGTTATATGTTAAACTATAAAAACAAAGAAGACAATATTAAAAGTAAAATAAATTTCATAATGATATGAAGCATTCAAAAAAGAAAGTTTTGAAAATAAACACTAACATGGAAGACCATTTCTACCTATGAAATTCCATTTCAAAACTAAACAAATCATTGTTTAGACACATCTAATATTCAAGTACACTCTGGTAGCTTAGTAATTAAATTACCAACTTGATTCAAAATTAACAACCATAAATTTAACTCATAGCCTCCTTATGTGAAAAAAATTATCATAGGACATTGTGAAAAAGATGTTCATAAAAATTAAAACAAGGAGTTAATGTCTGCCAATATTCTTGACTCTCAGTAGTGAACATAGAAAGTGGAGAAGAAGGCCATGTATTGTGGCACATGCCTTTAATCAAAGATAATAATGAGACAGATGCAAGAGGATCATAGTTGAAGCTATCCAATGAAAAATGTTAGCAAGGCATTCTCTTAAAAATAAGCCAGTTGTGATAGCATACACATGTATACCCAGTTACTCAGGAAACAGAAATAAGAGGTAAGAGGTTTGAGGCCAGCTACACAGGAAGCAGAGATAAGAGGTAAGAGGTTTGAGGCCTGGATTTGCAAAGTTAGTGTGAGCCTATATGAAAAAACAAAAACAAAACTGAAAGCAAAAGACTAAGGGTGGAACTCAAGTGATAGAACACTTACTTACAAAGATCAAGACCCTCAATCTAATCTCCAGAATATCAGTAAACAAAAGTAAGGAAGAAAGTGAAAGAGAAGAAAATAAAATAGATTAGAATCTTCATGGCTAAATATAAATAACAACAATTATTGTTCACTCAACATTAATGATATATAAAAATAAATAACCCTGAGTCTGCATTTTCACAATGTTTAGCTAATGTGTATAGATACCTTACTTATAACCCCATATATGTTTTCAGGCTTAAAATACAGAAGTGTTATGCAGGTGTGAGGAAGTAAAAAGAAAGGACTTAACTTATAAACTGTAATTTATGAGTGAAGTGATGTGTTACGAATGCTACTTTATGAAATGTAGGTGATTAGAAAAAATGGAGAAGTAAATTTTGTATACTTGGACTCAGGGTTCATTAAATCAGCAGTCTCAAATTCCTTCTGCCAGTCTTGGTCATTGAGGATATGAACTCTTGGGTTTAGAATGATAAAAATATATCTGACCTAATGAGAACCTTTGGAAATTGAATCCCCAGATATATAGGGATGTAGAAATCAGCATGTGATCTCATCCAGTATTCTTGCCACACTGAGGAAGTAACACCTGAGACTCAACCCACAGATGATCCTGTTTGACCTGCATCCCTCTCTTATGAGCCTGCCTGCATTTTCTGGGGACAGATGACTCGTTTCCAATATGATGAGTCATCCAGGCAAGATGATCATTTCATCATTATTGAAGACAAACAGGGAACCTAGGGAGCCTGAGTTAATTATTAGAAATAAAGTAGAATGATCTTGGAAAATTTCATTTTGAGGAATCAATGAGGAGAAAACATGTATAAGATGATAAGGAATGTCCCTTCGCCTCTCATGTTGTATTGTTTTAATTTTCTTGACATATCACATTCTCACATTATTCTACTAATTCTTCTACTCTCATTCATCCACAAAGACAGGTTCCATTTCATTAAAGAGGAGAACTATAACACGCCACACATGACTGTTAAAAAATATTCTGACATGTACTTGTATTCTAGTGCTAGTGTAAAGCATGTTTATTTTAGTGGGTTAGTTTCTAGTTCTAACATAACCAAGTATAGTAAACTGCATGATTTGAGAAAAATGGATGTATTTTCTCTGTTACAAAGGCTAACTTTCAAGGATCAAGGGGCCTAATGGGGTGATAATATAACATGTAGTATAACGTACTGCTGCAGCAAATGTACATATTTTGTTAACTTTTCATAATTTTTTACCTTCAGCTTTCATCTCTGTCATGGAAGCCAGAAACAAATCAGCAATTTCTAAATTTGTTCTCCTGGGAATGACAGATGACCTTAGACTTCAGCCCCTCCTTTTCAGCCTGTTCCTGTCCATTTACCTGAACACCATCATGGGAAACCTGCAGATCATTCTGACCATCAACTCTGATGCTTGCTTCCACACACCCATGCATTTCTTTCTGTACAACTGTTCTTCAATGACATGTTTCAGCCGGGTCAGAGTTCTAAAGATGTTGACGTACATTCAAAGACAAGATCATAGAATCATTCATGCTGGATGCTTATCCCAGATTTACTTTGTTATCATTTGTATTGCCTTAGAAATTTTTCTTCTTGCAGCAATGGCCTATGACCACTATGTGGGTATTTGCTATCCCCTGAGGTCATTACAAGCCCCCACTTCTGCTGTCTACTTTTAATAATCTCTCTGGCTATTACCATTATAGATGTCATTCTGCACACACTGATGGTGTTGCACCTGTCCTTCTACACAGACCTGGGAATCCTCCACCTCTTCTTGCTCAGTTCATAAAGCTTTTATGTTCTGATACTCTCATTGACAATATCTTGATATTTGTCTCAGTTTGTGTATTTGACAGTATTGCTCTCTCTGGAATAAGTTTTTCTTATAATAATGTTGTGTCCTCTGTGTTGAGGATGCCATCAGCAGCAGGAATATACAAAGCCCTTTCAACCTGCGCGTCTCACCTGTCTGTAATTGTCCTGTTGTTTTTGACAGCTTTTTGTGTTTACATTAGCCCTGCAAGTACTGACTCAGTCAGGAAGACCGCTTTGGCTTCAGTGATGCATTTTGTGGTCCCTCAGAAGATGAACCCCTTTATCTACAGTCTGAGAAACAGGGACATGAAGGAATCCTTGAGGAAACCCATCAGCAGGATACCTCCTCCTTGATGATATTTTATTGCTTTGGACTTGTGTTTCTAGAGTAATTCAAAATTAAAGGATTCCTGGTGAGCGACAATGCTTAATTTTTCTGTTATCTCATTTTTCCAGAAAAATGAGATAGCATCATGTCCTTAACTTGATTTTGCTTTATGTGTATCTCTTTGATATTTGACACATCACATGAAATTGCTAAATACAATTGTTTTCTTTGATTAACTGTTAGAAGAGTCTGTTGCACAGTTTAATTTTTGCTAAGTTAGCTTGGTGCACCTCAGAAGATGCAGGTTAGAATAGATGGTCAGATCCAGGAAAATTAAGTATATTTTTCATCACATTTAGAGTTTAGCTTCCATGTGATCATTTATCAATGTCCTTGTGATTGTGCCCTAGATAAAGTTTTACTATGAGGCAAAGGAATGGGTATTCACATCTGAGAAAAATTTACTGAGTCAAATTCCTGACAAATGTGTCTTTCTCAGGTAATAACAGCCATGAGCGTAGTCCTTTTATTATCTATAAATTTCTCATAATATAATTATATGAGTGGTTTGAGATGACTGTGATATCTTTGTAATTCATGAAAAATATATTTTCAGTTTAAATAAGGAAAAGAAACCCTAAAACTGATAGACTAATAAGGAGCTTTAAGTTTCATTCTAAGCATGTCTGAGTTTGATAATATATGAGAACATGGAGTAGGGCTTCAACCAGTTTTACTTGGAGGGGGATCATATCAGGAATGGTTCTTTCCCAGGTTCCTGGTGAAAAGGATCAAATGTACATGTCAGATCTGGATGAGATGCCAGAGACAGAAAACTAAGTTGTCTTCCTCTTGACTCACTGATTTTTAACTTTTCCATGGATTAACCAGACATCTCTGCAGTGAACTATATCCTGCCCTTGAAACATGTCCAGGTTCTGTCCTACTAACTTGTGCCTGCCTCATTTGATAAATATGTGAATATTACTTGTATGATAAATGGGGGCAGTAGGGAAACATCTGGGTGTTCACACTTGCAATCCATGTTGTTACGAGGTGAAAGTAGAATCATTGCTTTCTGAGGCTTGCCCAGGAAAACTGCATGACCTTTTCTGGAAAATAACTTAAATATAAAAAGGCTTGAAGCATGACTCAAGTAGGAGAACTCTTGCCTAGTAGGCAAAAGGCCATGAGCTAAAACCCTTTGTCCTCCAATGAATGGGGAAAGGTATATATGCAGAAAAGGAGATTTTCCTCAAATAACTGACTGGCCCTACAAAATGTAATGATGTTTCCTCATGTTTTGTAAGATATGCAGTAAAGCAGGAATAATTGTAATCAATGTGATAAAAAACATACTGACTCAGGCAATAATGACTGCCACTATTTGATCTTATTTGTCCAACAAAAATTATTATATACATAGAACTCTAGTCCTTTTAATGATCCATGTAAATATTGCTATACATATTATCACTTGAACTTGCTTCTTTTTGACCTTGCCATTTCTGATCTTTCCCCACAAAAACTGCTACAATTAGAAATTGTATGCTAAGATCTATTACTCTATGACCCAAGGAACAAAATACGTTTAGAGAATTGAAATGTGTAAGACATAATCCTTCTTAGTTAATGTGTTAGTTTCATATTTTTTATTGTGATCCTTGTGCTTTTATATTAATCATGATGCTAGGTTGAAAAGGTATTCACTTAGTTTCAATGTTCTGTACTTTTAAATAGTGTAAATTGATATTATGAATAAGGATCATCATTGGGATTGGTCATTGTGGCATACAACTGTAATCCCAGCTAATTGGAAGGAAGAGGTAGAAAGGTCATGACTCAAGGCCAGTCCAATCTTAGCATGAGATGCTATCTGAAAACAAATTAAGAGCAAAGTGACTGATGCCTGAGGAAGTGGCTCAGGTAGTAAAGCTCTAGTCTAGGAAGCATGAGGCCGTAAGATCAATCCCCAGTATGGCAAAGCAGGAAAGGAAAAAGAAATAAGGATTATTTTTGTTGCTGGTGTAATTTTAATATCTCTTTTTTTTTCTAATTTAAAGTGTTGGAATTTTCATCCCATGTATTCTGACAAAATTAAAAGTTAATTTTTCACCTGTGATTAGATTATTGGCAATTATAGAATACATTTTAAACCTTTGGTATATCTAAAGAATATTTATAAGTAGTTGAATGAATTTAGGTTCTGATTAGATATTCTTGATATTCCTTATTATCTGGAGAACATTCTCACTTGACATGATATATAAATGATGTTTTACTAATTACTTTGTATTTATCTTATTATGAAGTTGGTGGTCCTTTCACTTATTAGGAGATATTTATTTTTTCCCTGTGCAAATGTATTTATGGCCTTTCCATTGAACTTCCCATAGTTTTCATAATTCATAAAAGATATTTTTACATTTGTAATATCATTGCAAATTTATTATCTAGGTATATGCCTCCTCTCTGACACACATTAAATTCTTTAGTAGACATTCAAATGTTTAGGTATTTTTCTTTCTTTAATCTTTGAGATCAAGCATTTGTCCTTATGCATACTAGACAAGCACTCTTGGGTGTTCACAAATACTCATGGTTTCACGTGCCAACATTCTCTTCATGGTCTGTAGAATAATTGGTCTTACTTTTGAAACTTCTACTAGGCTGTACATATTTATCATCTTGACTTATGCAGTTGTGTCAGAGCCACCTAAAGTGTACAATTTCCTATAATAGGAGAAAGATATACAAATTAATTTTAACTTATAGTAAACTTTATTTAATGGTCCACCCATAATTTCTAATGCCAATTCAGTAATAAGGAAAATGTTCATTAATGTGTCAGTGATTTTCTACTAGAATGCTTTGTTTTTGAGAACAGACACCCTTCGGATTAGAATGATACTAACCTAAGTGATCTAATGAGGACTTTTGCATATCAAATGTTCAGGAATAAAGAGATGTAGCAGTCAACATGTGATCTCATCCAATATTCTTGCTCCACTCTGGAAGCAACACCTGAGACATTCAGTCTATATGTACTTCTTGAAGACAGATATTCCATCTTCAATATTCAGGTATGATTGTCATTCATTCCTCTTGAATCCAGACAGGAATATAAGAAGTCTTAGATGTATTTTTAAAAATGAGAAAGGATGACATTGAAAATTTCCTCTTGGGGAAGGAGCAAGGAAAGCAAGTGCTTAAGATGACGAGGAACAATATTCCCTTGATACTCTGGCCAACACTGTGTCATTGTCTTCACTCATTCTCATATGTGCTTACACTCTTTATGGCTCTCATTCTTTTTTTTTATTATATCATTTTACTTTTGTTATTTAAACATGTCATTCATCTGTAGTTGAATTTTGGTAGTGTCAGGTACACCATGGATATCCAAATGACCTGCCTACATTTACTTAAAAGATTATTCCTTTCTCTGCCATAGTGTAGTGCCTCATTTGTCATAAATCGAGTGTTCATACATGTGTAGTTCTGTTTATTCTTCATTGTGTCTGCTCTCATTCTTTCCATCACACACTCTCGCAATGACAGGACTTATTTCATTCAGAACAGAAAATTTCCCCTTCTATTACAATATGACATACCAAATTTTCTGACATCTTACTGTGTTTTTGTACTTGTGTTGAGCAGTGGGTTTTGGGAGTATAATAGTTACAAGTGTTGCTTAGCTTGAGAGAAATGATGTTTTATTTTGGATCTGGAGACTAAATTTCAAAAAGCAATAGTTTTACTGGAGTGATTTTTGCATGTGTACTGATATATTGCTTCTAGTAGTGTATATATTTTATCAAATTTTAATTAATTCTTTTCTTTCAGATTCACCCATATCATGGAAGATAGAAACAAAGTAGCTATTTCAGGATTTGTTCTTCTGGGACTAACAGAAAAATCCAGAACTGCAGCTGCCTATATTCAGCCTGTTCCCATCCATGAATCTGGTCACCATCCCAGAAACCCACTCATCATCCCAGCCATCATTTCTGACTCCCAGTTCCACACACCCATTACTTCTCTCTGACATGTCCTTTACTGAGAACTGTTTAAGCAGCATCACAGTCCAAAAGACACTACTGAACATCCAAACAGAGACTCAGAGCATCACTTACACAGATGCCTGTCACAGTGTTAAGAATATCATCATCTGAAGGAAAGAATAAAGCCTTTTCAATCTGTGCGTCTCACCTGGTTGTTGTTTCGGTGTTCTATGGTCCAAATTAGCTGCAGTTACTGACTCAGCATGGAAGACTGCAATGGCTTCAGTGATATATTCTGTAGTTCCTCAGATGATAAACCCCTTTATCTAAACTCTGAGAAACAGGAACATGATGGAAATCTTGAGAAAACTCATAAGTAGAATAGCTTTTCCTCAATGATATGCAATTTTGTTGGAATTGTGTTTCCAGAATAAGTCAAAGTTACAAGATTACTAGTATCCCAGAATACCTGATATTTCAGTCAGGTAAACAATTAGACAATATAATGGCCAAGTACTTTTAAACTGCCTTGGAATTTGCCTTTGCTTTATGTACTTCTCTTTGATACTTGACACATAATTTTACTTCTCTAAATGTACTTTTATTTGGTTGCATACTAAGGTTAATTTCAGCTAAGTTATTTTAGTGCACCTCAGAAGAGGCAGGTTGGAGCAGGTGGTCAGAGCAAGGAAAGATAAGACTAGCTGTGGTCATATCTAGAGTTTAGCTTCTGATCATTTAGTTAAGTCCATGTGAGTTGTGACTTACGTTTACTATGAAGCAAAGCAGTGGACATCTGCACCTTGTGAAGCAACAACTGAGTCAAATTCCTGGCAGATTGTAACCTTCTCAAACATTAATAATGTATATGATACTCCATTTTATTTTCTATAAAATTGTCCTATTTTGATTATTTCAGTGGTTTTAGGCAACTGTAATATGTTTGAAATCTATGAACAAATATGATTTCAATTTTAATAAGAAAAAGTGGCCCTAATATTGAAAGGATGAAAGAATAAATGTTTGAGGACATGTCTGGGAACATGGTCTATGACCTCAATCAGTCTTATTGAAGGGAACTTCTCCTAGGACTGCTTCCCCTCCAGGTTCCTGGCAATAGGATCAAATGCTTATGTCATATGTGTAAAAACATTACAGAAACAGAAAACTGACATGTCTCCTTTGATATATTGATATTTAATTTTTCCATGGATCAGCCAGACTATATCTCTGCAGTGGAATATATGGTGCTTCTTGAAACATGTCCAGATCTTGTTGTACTAACATGTACTAGTCTAATATGGTAAATACATTACTGTTATTACTAGATAAATGAGGAATAGTAGGGACAATATTTTATTGCATAAACATACTTCTTTTTAACCTGTCTTTTCTGAGGGCACACCAAAAAAATTGCTAAAATTAGAAAGCCTAGGTTAAGTACTTATACATCATTACCAAAAGAAATGAAATGTATTTTAAAGAATTGAGAGTCTGTGTAATTATTCTTTTAATTAATTAATTAATATCACATCTTATTATTCTACTTTGTGTTTTTTATTAATCATAATATTGAGCTGAGCAGATATTCATTCATTTTCATTGATATGTATTTTAAACAGTATATATTTTCATTACTGGGACTTGTTCGGGTATCATACTCCTGTAATCCCAGCTACCTGCAAAGTAGGACTACCATGGATCAAAGCCAACTTAGACAAAGTCAGCATGAGACTATTGAAACACAAACAAAAAGCAAAAAGAGCGAGGTTGTGGTTCAGTTGTTAAAGAACTTGGTTAGTAAGCAAGATGGTATGAGTTCAGTTCCCAGGATGGCAAATCAAGAAAAGATAAAGAAATAAGGATTGTATTTGATATGGGTGTGATTTTGTTATCTTCTTTGCTGCCATTGTGATAAAAACTGTTTGAACACTGACCCCAATATCTTCTGAAGAAAATAAAAGACAATTTCACACCTGTGGTTAAATTACTAGCAATTTCAGAGTAGTTGTTAAACTTTTGGTACATATAAAGAATATTCAAATTAGCTGAATAAATTTCATTTCAGTTTAGATATTCCT
Source organism: Castor canadensis (assembly GCF_047511655.1). NCBI lineage: Eukaryota > Metazoa > Chordata > Mammalia > Rodentia > Castoridae > Castor > Castor canadensis. The sequence goes on from NC_133400.1 coordinate 62,773,430, forward strand.
GGAAATCCTTCAAATTTGGAAAACATTCTAATTTCACTTAGCCATCTCTTGGGTGTAAAAGTACTTATTAATTTATATTTCTCTTATTAGAGGTATAGGGCTCTTTCACATATTAGGAGATATTTATTTTCTTCCCTTTTTTATTAGTGATTATAACATTTTCACTGAATTGTGTGCAGTTTTCCTAATTCATATTAGGTTTGAGTTTTTTTGCATTTGAACTAGGAATCCTTTGTAGTTTTTTTTGTAAATGTTGCAAAGTTAGTCTTTGGGAGTACTCCTCATTTGTCATGTTCTTTTAACTCACCAAAGCTCAGGATTACAAGCACTCATTTGTAACATGATTCAATATGTCAGTACTGTGTACTTGATCTGCAAACATTTTATCCTGGCATTAAAACACCTACTAGCTTCTATATCATATATGAAGACTTGTCAAAAGGCAAGGGATAGAAGCCACCTAAAATTCATGTTTTTGTTTTTTAGGAAAATGTATGAAAGTTGATTTCCATTACAGCACTTTTTATCAAATAGCCTATCCATAAACTCTAATCCCAATCCATAAATATGTAAGATATTCATATATGTGTTGACTGTTTCTGCATTCTTGTATGAATAAAATAATGATTATGTCAATCCCTTCACAAACATATCCATCTTAAAAATTTCATCACATCCGTCAGTTAAAACTATATCAGTCATACAAACACATATATCTTTTTTGGTCACAATCACAAAGTCACACTGTACCAGAGGTTAATTGCTTTTGTGCTATTTTGCGATCTCTTGTAACAATATTGATAACCATAACAAATAATTTTAACCTATGTCTTTCAGAATACCTGTTTGTTTGTTTAGTAGCTGTATGACATTTATAAAATGTCATTGTGAAAATCTGCAAGAGTAATTGCCATTTAAATGCTATTTAAAATGGTAGAAACATCTGCTTATAATTTGCAAAAACAAGTTCAAATTCACTGAGACATGAACAAAATTAATTCTGTTTGGTTGCATTCTTGTACAGTTTCTATAACATTTGTATTACAGTTGGCAGATAGGTCTCTGTATGCATTCTTATACATATACATACAGATATAAATGGTTACATTCATGTATGCGTGGGTCTGTGTGTGTGTATGTGTGTGTGTGCGTTTGTGTGTGTATCTTATTTTTGAGTTTAACTTCATGCCTCTTCCTGATAACTTTTGTTAGAGTAATGTGACTCTAAAGATATTTATTGAATGGAAAATAGAACTCAGTACAGAATAATGTTGAATTCCTATGTCAGTGGTATATGGAAGAGTCTTGAGAAAAAAATGATAAAGGGAAACTTATGGAATACACATGGTGTTACAGGATGAGGGGCCAGGTAACACCAAAGCCAAGTTGAAGAATTTCTCAAATTAATGTTTTATTTCATAACCACTTATCCCAATTCTCAACTATATCAGTAGTTTATACTTAACCAGGAATAGAAGGAATTTACCTTGTAAAATATATTATATATATAAAATATATGAATATATATATATATATATATAAAACCTCTATTCAACAGCATGATAAACAGGAAAAAATCAATCTGTTAATAGAAAATTATTACAAATGAAGTATCAAATATAGCGCAGATGTAGTAATAATAATTACAATGAATGTAACTGGTCCATATGCTAACTCAATTAAGAATTTAAGACAAATACTATATCTAGGTATGTATACATACATATATATATATATATATATGATTCACACACACATATACAGAGAGAAAAAGATGAATTTAATAATGGGTCTGTCTGAGTGCAAAACAGGGAGGTTGGAGAGGAAAAGAAAGTGACAGAATGGATTTTATCAAAATGTAATGCATGTAAGTATGAAAATAGTATAACAAAATTCTCCATCACCTGTTGTTGAATGACAGTAGAGTAGTATAATAGAGAAAGAGTAAATAATAGAGGGTGTTGAGCTGATTAAATTGTGATATATACATGCTCAAAATACCAAGGTGATACCTGCTTCAACCAACAATATACACTTCAAATGACAAAGGAGCGAACATAAAACTGGTCCTGTCTGGGTTGGGTATCAGTGTGAGGAGTGAAGGCAAATGGTGAGTATAAATGAGGGGCAATATGGTCTATGTAATTTCTATATATGTATGAAAAGAGAACAATGAAACTTGTTGAAATTGCTCTAAGAAGAAGGGCAGGGACCAGGAGCCAGAGGCTCAAGCTTTATAATCTTAGCTACTTGGGAGTCAGAGATTAGGATGCTTGTGGTTCAAAGACAGCCTGGGCAAAGAGTTCACAAAACCCTGCCTTGAAAATATACCACATAAAAAAGGGCTGGTGGAGTGGCTCAAGTGATAGAGTGTCTGTCTAGCAAACACAACACCTGAGTTCATTCCCAAGTACTGCAAAAACATGATTGACAATAACAAAAGTAGGGGGGATGAGGAAGAATTATGAAAGGAGTGAATCTAATCAAGATTCATTGCAAGCATATATAAAAACATTGTAAAGAAGCCCACTGTAAAAGTAATACACTAATAAAAATGTAAAATAAGGATATGAGAAATTAAGTCCCAGATTTGGGATTACCAATTGGCAAAAGACACATTTCATAAAGTATGTTACCCAAAAATATTCTTAAATGAATTTGTATAGACTAATAATAAAAGACAATCCACTACACATACAATAAAAATATATTTCAAAAAAGTGTAAGATTCAATGTCCCATTACATGTGAGAAGACACTTAAATCATGGAGGGAGTAATTTACATCAGAGTATATGAAAATGTATTCATGATTACATGTGTTAGAATAACATTATAACAGGAATGTTATGTTCAGTCAACAGGTTGAACCAGATGGTTCAACCACCTGGAAAACCACTTTTTTACTACCCAATAGAGAACAGATATTCCCATATGCCCATTAACTCCACTTCAGATAAGAAATTCTTGCTTGTTTTCAACAGGAAATTACTATAAAATTTTATACAAACATTTATTCACAATAGCAGGAAGCAATCATTAGAACATTGTACCTATCTGAAAGGATAACTATTTTGTGATATTACCACATACAATGTAAAACTACATGGTATCCAAGGTGAATTTGTGCCAGACATAACAGTTTTCAATCTCAGAAATCACAGTGATGAAAAACAAACAGTAAAGGCACAGAACTTAGGTGATTATTAAACATTTTAACAAGTTCAAAAGGAAACAGTTCATTTAATAAATATGTGTAACATATTTTGTATGGATAGTGATCAGGAGGATGAAGAGATGACATTTAATAGTATGAAAATTACAGTGATGTGGAACAAAATGATCCACTAATGGCAAATTCATGGAATTCTGTTTAATTGGAGTGTATCATGGTAAAGATAGATTTCAAGAAGGTTAGTTACACAGTGACAAGAGGGACATATAAGTACAAGGTAATTCTAATAATTCTTCATCCATAACATGGTAATGAATCGACATGTTTTTACTTTATTACTAAACATTAAAAGTACAGATAAACTTACAAATATTTTAATATTTGATGATTGAACAAGCAAAATGATGCAAGGGCATTTATGATGCAGATAACAAATGCATCCTCCTATGTATTTTGAATGTTAATGTCATGCTTGGCACACTTCAGATATCATAAGTCCACCAATCAAGATGTCTGACAGGCATCACTTCAAACTGGAAAGTCAATTATTTTTAAGTGAAACCCAATGAATATGGAGTAGGATCAAAATTCTCACTTGACTCATTTTTAGGTGCTCTGTGGAAATCAGTGAATGAACCTCTACTGTAAAAGAAACCATGGAGTCTGGGCATGGAGCTGTCACCTTGTTGCAGTGCAGAAAATTTTTTCTTTGCCCCAAAGTTCTTTCTCCCCAGTGATGAGCTGTCTTACACTCTAGCAAGTGTCCTATGAGACTTCAATTTTTATGGTCTGGTACAATGACTCGAGGCTGTAGTCTTAGCTACTTAGAAGGCAGAGATCAGGAGGATGGGAGTTCAAAGACAGCTCATAAGAAAGTTCGTAAGACCTTATCTTAAAAAATGACTGGGTGCAGTTATGCATGCCTGCCATTCCTGCTGTATAAGGAAGCACAAGTGGAAAGATCCCAGTGCAGGCCAGTCTGGACAGGATTCAACATTACCTTAGAAATTACAACACAAAAAGTGCTGGTAGATTGACTAGAGCGATAGAACTCATCACTAACAAACTGGACGCCTTGAGTTAAACCACAAGTACCACAAAATAATGATTCCATCATTCTCAATGTATAGCCACAGAGAAGACTACAATTTATGGATTGATTTTTTTGCCTTTGGAAGACTATGACATTACCTCTGTCAATTTTTTCTCTCCTCCTCTTTTTTCTTCTTCTGTTCCTGTCCCTCCTCTTTCCTCTTCCTACCTCCTCTCTCTCTTGTTGCCTCCTATTCCTCTGCCTCTTCCTCCTCCTCCTCCTTCTTCTTCTCTCTCTCTGCCTCTTTATTTGTCTCTCTAAAACATTATGAGAAATAACAGTTTCTATATGAGAAAATGGTTTTCTTCATAAACATATTTAGAACTTTTAAAAATGCATAATATTTTCACTTTTATGAATTCTGGAATCCTGATTTAATGTTGAGGGCAATTACCAAAAATGGTTATGTACTTAGTGTTTTCCTCAGTGTTCCTTCAAGTTTTTGTTCCTCAGAGTATCGATGAAAAGTTCAGTTCATCATTTGAGCTCTAACAGAGTACATCAATGATGCCACTGCAGTCTTCCTTGATGATTCTATAACCACAAAGTTAATTAACAGATTGACCAAAAACAGCAAAATATAGAGACTCCAGTTAATATTGACTGTGTGACAGATGGTGGCAAATGTCAACATAGTTGTCTTAGGTCATTGATGGGAAAACATAGCATTCCAGGGAAACAAATAACATAACACGGAGTAACTATGTTATCCTTTGTAAATATGCACTGACTCTGTTCTGTAATATCAATAAGCATCTTTAGGACTATACTTATGCTCAAACAGATGTCCGTTAATGACAAATAAGAGAGAAAGAATAACATGGGGTTGTGCAAGTGGGAGTAATGAGCAGAATTTCCAAGATGGTTATCAGGCACATTAACAGGAACAAGCGAAAGTTCTGGATTGACTTTCATTTGCAGAAGGCATTCTTAGAGAGTTGTTTGGTATCTGTGTTACTGGCTATTGCTACTGATGAATCAGATAGAAATGATGGGTTATATGATGTATCATCTATGATTTCTGGACCCAACAGTACCAGCATGATCTGGTATCTTGTTAGAAATGCTGATAAGTGATGGAGCACAAGCAGGCCTACAGGAAATAAATTCCAAGAATAAAGATCAACAGTACACAATTAACAATCTCTCATATGCTAAATTAGGTTGAGAGTGATTATTCTGGAAAATCTCTGATCTAGAAAAACCCTTTATGCAATATTATAGATATTTCTTATAGTGTTGAAAGTCTCCGATTTTCTCCCATCTTTTATCAACCTTGACTTCTTCTCAGAATACATTTATTCAGTCAAATTTTTGTAAGCGCAAATACTCTCACGAATTTTGATAAGTTCTGAGAATGAAATAAAATATTTGACTTTATTATTTCACCTTTAAACAAAACTACAAGAATAAAGCACTGAAATCCACATCATCCTGAGGAATGTTCTACCCCTGCATTGGTAGTTAGCCTATGATTTATGAATAACGGAACATGAGATAAATGAACTGCATACTATTGTAAAAATATATGTGGCATTTGTTGATTCTGAGACAGAGTTTTTGAAGATTACAGTAATATCATTCTAACATGAATATCTCTTTAGTAGTTCAATCTCTTCTTCTGGGATACTTGGGAGCAGCCACTAGAGTACAGTTCACTTTGGTGTCATCATTAGATTCGCAAACTCTGAACTAAGTGAAATCTTCACCATTTGTTTTATAAAGAGAAATTTATTTCTTCAAATATTTAATTATCCACCTTGTCTTCATGTGTACCACATATACTATCCTAAAATTTATTGGGTTTTCACATGAATAACAAATGAGAATACTACGTTCATTCTTCACAATTCTTAACATTGAGAATGGTCATAGTGACTTGCAATGTAAGGGCTTTTGTTACCATGCAGAAGGATCTGTCATGTTTCCAACCTAGGAGGAATATGTCATTTGCAAAAATGAAAGAAGAAAGAGGGAATACTCCTAATGTCATTATTGCAAATGCCAGGGGCAATGAATTTCATGTGCTCAGTTTTCCCATGGAAAATGTGATTATATACAGTGAAAAAGAAATAGATATATTGACATCTGTATTGATTTGGCTTGGACATATTGCAATCAAATTGACGTAAATCATAAAATAGATGCACCTGAATCATTACAATCACTGAATACAAGTGGGAAATCTGTATGACATTACAGATATTTTGTGAGAAACTTGTTAACATTTATCAAATGTACACAATAAAATTTCATTAGAAATTACTCAACATAATGCAGAGTGAAGAAAACAACACTCAAGACTGGATACCCAAGAGTGAACATTATCAAGTTCATGCTTTATCACCTTCACTTTAGATATTATCATTGCAGTAACCAACAAGCATATGTGAGGCCACGATTTGTACAAATAACAAACGTGTATGAGCCAAAGAACGAGGACAATAACATGATTCCCCGATAGTTTTCCTTGATTTGGTACTATTCTTATACTTTGAAATTTGTTGCTTATTTTTCCATTTATTAAAAATCCTGATGTAACAGTAGCAATCTGTGCATGTCATTTTGCTCATTTTTCCTACTTTGTATATTTAATAATATTGATAGTTATATTTCCTACTAATTTTAAATGTTGAAGAGGGTCCAATATATTATTACATTATGATTTAACTCCCCACGGTTTAATGATGGACATTGTGCTATTAACACTTTATTGTATATGCATGAAAATGTGTGCTGTATGAAACCATGCACAGAGGAACCAATGACATTGCTGTGGTTTCTGAGAAGGGAAGAAGACAGGATGTGGATGGCAAAGTGTTCTTTCTGCACATATATTATTTGTTTGATTAAAAATGACAAGAAGTTAATACAGAAGAATATCAAATGTACTAATTTTTAGAAATATTAATAACAAAAGTCAGCACTGTAAAACAGGTACAGCATGTGCTGGGGTGGTACTAGTGGGAGAGGGGAGAGTGAAGGAAGGAGATTAAGGTGACAGTATATGGTTGATGGACTTTATATACCTGCATGAAACAGAACTAAAAGCCCTCTTGCAATTATTTTAAGTGTGGTAGGGAGGAGGCTGTGGGGGAGAGACGATGAGGTAATGTAAATAATGCACAATATAAGTCTAATCAGAGGATCAGATCCAAGATGGTGACTAGAGGGAGGAAGCAGGTAGCATGAGCTCTGTAAAACAAAAATCTTGCTGAGAGGCTGGAGCCACACTTGCCAGGAGAAACAACCAAGAAGAAGCAATACTCTGACACCCTAACCCCAAGTCCATATAAAGCTTCTTCATGCCACACTACAGTGGGAAACCAGGAAGGATCCGATGCTGCCAGATGCCAGCTCCTCACCTGCCTGGGAGATGAAGACCAACAGAGCTACTACCCAAATACCAACACAAGGACAGGACGCTGAAGAGTAACACCAGAACTACTAAGACTGAAACTTCACTGCACCTGAACCTGGGACTTTTTCTCTCTTCTTTTTTCTCTTTCTCTCTAAATGCTTGTTTAGATCACTGTTGATTAGTACACCATCTCTCCCTGTTAATTTCTTTGGTCCTCTGTACTTTTTCTTTCCTCTTTTTTTTCTTTGATTTCTTTTTCCTCTTACTCTTCCTTTCTAGATCTCATTACTTTTACTATTGCAAGATAGCTAATACTAAATTACACACAGTACATGGACAGTAATAGCACCAAGTGGAATTATGGGAAGATGGAAAAAGAGTAGAAACCATGTTCCCCCCAATAATAAATTAGTAAAGGAACCAGATGGAAATGAAGAAAACTGATACCCAGATTCAGATTCCAACAAAACAAGGAGAAACTATACCAAGAAACCCAACAGCACCCACAAGAACACCCTGAAAGATGAAATCCTGCAAATAATCAACAAAAATTTCAAAGATATGATACTAGACATGGTCAACTAAAATGAACAGGAGACACTCAAGAAATTCCAGGACAACAAAAAAAATCGAATATGAGAAAGCACAAGAACAAATAAAAGAAACTGTAGAACCCCGGAATAAACACCAAAGTGAAACAAATTACACCATAGATAGAGAGATTAATGAACTAAGGATGAAAATTTAAAATATTAAAGAGAAAGTGATACACGATATGAAAAACCTCAGAAAAAAGAACACAGCAGAAATACAAAACAAAATGGAAGACCACTACAGCAGACTAGAACAAGAAGAACACAGAATCTCCAAAGTTGAAGGTAAAATGGTAATTAGAGGAAAAACTGAAGAACTAGTAGTCAAACAACTCATGACCTATGAAAGGATTATGCAAGAACTCACCTACTACATCAAAAGACCAAACCTGAGAATCATAAGCATTGAAGAAGGAGAAGAGGTGCAAGCAAATGGAATTTGTAATATATTCAACAAAAGAATAACAGAAAATTTCCCAAGCCTAGAGAAAACTATGTCCATTCAGGTACAGAAGGCCTCCAGGACACCAAAATAGAATGACTCCACAACATATTACCAGTAATACAACAAGCACAGAGAATAGAGAAAGAATATTGAAGCCTGTAAAAGAGAAAAAGAAATAACATACAAAGGTAAACCCATCAAAGTTGCAGCAGATTTCTCAACAAAAACTTCAAAGCAAGAAGAGATGGAGTGAGGTCTTCCAGGCATTGAATGAAAATAACTTCAACCCTAGGATACCCTACCCAGCAAAACTATCATTCAAAATAGATGGAGCATTAAAAGTCTTCCATGATAAGCAGAAACTAAAACAATATATGACCACCAGGCCACTACTACAAAAGACTCTTAAGGAATTCTGCACACAGAAAGTGAAAGCAAACAAAACCATCAAAGGGCAGGCAGTAACAAACCACAGGAGAAGAAAAAGCAAGAAAGTAGAGAGTAACAAAGATTTAGCTGCACCCAATCAAACCCTTAAACAACTAAGACAACTAAATGACAGAAAATACCAAATATCCATCAATACTAACACTGAATGTTATTATTAATTAGCCCATCAAAAATCACCATTTGACAAACTGGATTAAAAAGGAAAATCCAACAATCTGTTCCTTACAGGAAATTGATCTCAAAGAGAAACAAGCACAGGCTTAGGGTGAAAGGCTGGAAGATTTACCAAGCCAATTGTGCACAAAACAGGCAAGAATAGCAATATTTATCTCAGAAAAAGTAGACCTCAAATCTACACTGATCAACGTGATAAAGAAGGACATTCCATACTAATAAAAGGGGAAATACACCAAAAGGAAATAACAATTATCAACCTATATGCTCACAATGTCAATGCTCCAAATTTCATCAAACGTACTCTGAAGGACCTAAAAACACAATAGTTCAATCAAGTTCTGCACAACATACATTATTCTCAGCAGTCCATAGAACTTTCTCCAAAATTGGTCATATCTTAGGGTACAAAGCAAGCCTTCGCAAATATAAGAAAATAGAAATAATACCATGAATTCTATCTGATCACAATGCATTGAAACTAGAACTCAACAAAAAATAGTAGCAAAAAGCATGCAAGCAGTTGGAAATTGACTAACATATTGCTCAATGATCAATGGGTCATTGATGAAATAAAAGCAGAAATTAAAAGGTTCCTGGAAGTTAATGAAAATGAAAACACAGCCTACTGGAATCTATGAGACACAGAAAAGGAAGTCCTGAGACAAAAGTTTATAGACATGAGTGCATATATTAAAAAGACAGAAAGATCTCAAATCAGTGATCTAATTCTACAACTCAAACTTAGAGAAAAACAAGAACAAGCAGATCCTAAAACAAACAGAAGAAAAGAAATAATAAATCAATGAAATAGAAACAAAAAAACATACAAAGAATCAATGAAACAAAAAGTTGCTTCTTTGAAAAAATAAACAAGATGAACAGACCTGTGGCAAACCTGACTAAAATGAGTAGAGAAAAAACCCAAATAAGTAGAATTAGGAATGCAAAATGGGAGATAACAACAAACCCCATGGAAATCCAGGAAATCAACAGAGACTATTTGAGAACCTATATTCTAATAAATTTGAAAATCTAGAAGAAATGGACAGATTTCAAGATACTTATGATCATCCAAAATTGAATCGAGAGGACATTAATCACCTGAATAGTTCTATAACACAAAATGAAATTGAGGCAGCGATAAAGTCTCCCAAAAAAATAAAAGTCCAGGACCTGATGGATTCTCTGCTGATTTCTACCAGATCTTTAAGGAAGAACTAATACCAACCCTCCTTAAACTGTTCCATGAAAGAGAAAGGGAAGGAAAACTGCCTAACTCATTTTATGAAGCCATTATTGCACTCATCCCAAAACCAAGCAATGATACCTCCAAAAAGGGGAACTATAAACCAATCTCCTTAATGAACATCAATCCAAAAATACTCAGTAAAATAATGGCAAATCAAATTCAACAACACATCAGAAAGATCATTCACCACAACTAAGTCAGTTTCATCCCAGGAATGCAGGGGTGGTTCAACATACACAAGTCAATAAATGTAATACAGCACATTAATAGAAGCAAAGGAAAAACCACTTGTTCATCTCAATAGATGCAGAAAAGGCTTTTAACAAGTTCCAACACCATTTCATGATAAAAGCTCTAAGAAAACTAGGAATAGAAGCAGAGTAACTCAACGTTGTAAAAGTTATACATGACAAACCTATAGCCAACATCATACTTAATGGTGAAAACGGGAAACCATTTCCCCTAAAAACAGGAATGCGACAAGGATGCCCACTATCCCCGCTCCTATTCATCATAGTACTGGAATTTCTAGCCAGAACAATTAGGCAAGAAAAAGAATACAAATAAGTAAAGACACTGCCAAAATATCCCTACTTTCAGACGATATGATTCTATACCTTAAAGACCCAAAAAACTCTACTCAAAAACTCCTAGACACCATGAACAGCTACAGCAAGATGGCAGGATATAAAATCAACTTACAAAAATCATTAGGTTTTCTACACACTAGTAACAAACAAACTGAGAAAGAATATATGAAATCAATTCCATTTACAATAGCCTAAAGAAAAAATCAAATACCTAGGAGTAAACTTAATAAAGGATGTGAATGACCTCTACAAGGAGAACTACAAACCCCTGAAGAAAGAGAAGGAAGAAGACTACAGAATGTGGAGAGATCTCCCATGCTCATGGTTTGGTTGAATCCACATAGTAAAAAAGGCTATACTACCAAAAGCAATCTGCATGTTTAATGCAATTCCCATCAAAATCCCAATGACATTCATCAAAGAGATTGAAAAGTATACCATTAAATTCACTTGGAAACACAAGAGACCACTAATAACCAAGGCAAAATTCAGCAAAAAGAACAATACTGGAGGTATCACAATACCTGACTTCAAACTATATTACAAAGCAATAGCAATGAAAACAGCATCGTACTGGCACAAAAATAGTCATGAAGACCAGTGGAACAGAATAGAGGTTCTGGATATGAATCCACACAACTATGCCCACCTTATTTTTGACAAAGGCACCAAAAATATACGACAGAGAAAAGACAGCCTCTTCAACAAAAGTTGTTGGGAAAAGTAGCTATCCACCTGCAAAAAACTGAAACTAGATCCATGTTTATCACCCTATATTAGTATCAATGCACAGTGGATCAAGGATCTTAATATCAGACCCCAAACTCTAAAGTTCATACAGAAAAGAGTAGGAAACACTTTGGAAGTAATAGGTATAGGCAACAACTTCCTCAATAGAACCCCAACAGCTCAGTAACTAAGAAAAAGTATAGACAAATGGGACTTCATAAAACTAAAAAGCTTGTGCACAACAAAAGAAATGGTCTCTAAACTGAAGAGACCACCAACAGAGTTGCAGAAAATATTTGCCAGCTAGATATCAGACAAAGGACTGATAACCAAAATATATAGGGAACTCAAAAAAATTAAACTCTCCCAAAATTAATGAACCAAAAAAGAAATGGGCAAGTGAACTAAAGAGAACTTTCTCAAAAGAAGAAATTCAAATGGCCAAAAACACATGAACAAATTCTCACTATTTCCAGCCATAAAGGAAATGCAAATCAAAACCACAGTAAGATTTCACCTCATCCTTGCTAGAATAGCCATCATTAGAAACACTACCGACAACAGGTGTTGGCGAGTTTTTGGGGATAAAGGAACCCTGGTGTACTGCTGGTGGGAGTGCAAACTAGTATAACCACTCTGGAAAAATTTTGGAGGCTTCTTAAAAATCTAAACACAGATCTGCCATTTATAATGACGTTAAAAATAACATGAAGTCACTAGATTGGCAGGACAAATGGCAATTCTTACTGATGCTATCAAGACCATCTAATGGGATGTTTCAACCAGTTAGAAAAATATTTGGAAGTACCAAATTATTAGGGCTTTTCTAACACCCAAATAGCCAACAATTTCCCAAGAAAACTAAAACACTTTATGTCATTTATACTAAGAACTCTGTAAAAGACCACCAACCAGCTTTACTGATAACTGCATGGCACAAGCTATCATATTTTAAATCAACATCAGAAATTCTACCTATATTTCCATTATCATACAAAATACAAAATAGAGCTATAATTGAATACAAATGAATTGATGCTAAATTAAATAACATAATTGAATGTCAGAAGTACAATGATGAGAATAAGAAACAACATAAAGCATTTCTAAAATTCAAATGTGCACATGGTCAAGAATCTAAATAATTGTGTAGGATGATAAAAAGGTATTGATCATATGAGTATGACAGATTTGAAGGGCAAAAATATACAGTACTAACAATCAAACACTAACTCAATGAAATGTCTATTTCACTGGTTACATATCCTAATTGTTTTCTGTGCATCTCCTCCATGTCGTTCTATTTTATTAGAATTTGTGTGTTACATTTCCACACAACCAAGATAGTCCAGGATGAGCTACTGTTCTGCAAACACACTGTTCCTAAGTACCTTACGTTCACCCATTTGCTATGAAATTAATATTCTGATGTTCAAGAAAAAAGATGTGGGCATATTGTTTTAGGGGACATCATTCAACTCATGATAGAAAAAGGAATTATAAATATTGATGGAAGAGGGAGAAAAATAGCTTAGTGGAGAAAGGGGATAGCTTCCTTTAGTTCCTGAAGCCATACACTGTCACTTTCTCTGAATCTGGTTTCTTGATATAAAATTCAAGTAGTAAAGGCAGAAGAGTGTATTTTTTTTTCTTTTTCAGTTAAACAAAAAGTGAAAATGTTGGGTCGGAATGGGTGGATGCAAAAGACCTAAAATGAAGGGCCAATTTTGAAAGGATTTCTTTTACTGAAACAGAAATTAAGTAGAATTTTCAAAAATGTCAATGACCTATAATGATAAGTACATTAAATACAAAAATATTTTAGTGACTAAAATCATGACAAACTTAAAAGTGAAGAGAGACAATCAATGAAAACAAGGAATGTTCTTTTTTTATTGAAAGTGACAGTTTTCTGTAGTCTCACACTTTCATTGAAGGTGGAAGAAGAAAAGCAAGGGAAAAACCACAAAAGGAATAAAATGAAGGTGTCAGAGAAGCTGAATCCTGGCGCTGCTGTCCCTGCTGCTGCTGACCACAATTATGCTGGATTACTTCTACAAAGAGAGAGTAGAAAAACTGACAGCAAGGAGTTTCCTATTAGGAAGAATGAAAAAGATGATACGTAAGAACATGGCAATATTGCAAAGTAGATAATGGTTATTGTCATAGATGACAAGTTTGTATTTGGGCAATGATCATGCTGAACACACTTCATGCTTCTACTGAGGAATCTGGGCCTCGCGTGATTATCAGAGAAGCCTACAGTGAATACCACTTTTCAATTACACTGACGCATATTTTATTTAAAAGATAATAACTAAAGTTACCAAATATAAGGAAAAGATTGTTTTTATGCACTCTTGAATAATTAAATGGATAAATAATGTTTGGAGTATAACTAGATGTGTGTAACCAAATTTCTTATGTACCATTCTTTTAAGCTAAACAACTCCACTTCTAGAATTGGGTCTAGGAAAACATGCCTTGAAAAATCAAATTTGCACACATGTGATAAGAACAATCATTTATCATATTTAAGCAACATAAAATAGGCCATAGTATATAATTATTATATATAATGTATATGTTTTAATGATACTTACATATAAATATTTTACTTAGATACATATATATGTTAAAGATATTGATTATAGAATTGTCATATTATAAAGATGAACACAGTCTACTCATCAATAATGAGATAAATTATTATACCCATAAAATAGTGTAGTATGCAGCCATTTAAAAATGATGTTAGCTACTTTTGTTCTAGTTCTTATAACATCTGCTAAGTGCAGAAGGAAGCAAACTGCTTCACTGGCACTCTACTTTGTTACCAATAGGATTGCTACTTATTAGGTCTCTGTTTATTGTTCACAATGGATGAATGCTCTAATATGAGACTCATATTAATCTGAATTTTGCTAAGGGATTAGCAAATTATAGTCGATAAAACCTATTAAAATCTGCATAAAAAATCTTTAATACACTAAACTAGAAATTGGCTAAGTGTTTTTCAAACAGTCACATAGCAAATATTTATGCAAATATACTTTATAATTCATTATATGAGTTCTAAAACAGAGGTAAACAAGAAAAAAAGCAGATAATCCTCAATTTTTGCACTAAGCTATGATACATTTGAAAGAATGGTCTATGCTCATTGATAGAATTTTTTCCCATTCATGTGTATTTGTGCCTGTGTATGTGTGTGTAATGTGCAGTGCAAGTGCTGGAACACTGAGCCATTACCTCCCACCCTGCTCTCTCCACTCATTCTTGAACTCACTCTGGTAATTATCATTCCCACCAACCCTCAGAAAACTTATTGCTGATTTTCACTCTAATGATCTAGGCTTCATTCTACTTGAACAATCAGCAATATTTTTTGCCTCCAAACTCTTACTTCCTTTGGATGCATGTTGCAACTACCCTTGTTTTTCTCACGTCCTTTGAATCCATCCATTTTACTCTGTTTGGCTTATTTCTCAGCATCCCCCACCTTTCACACACTCAAGTGTCCCAGGGCTCAGTCTTCCATCTCTTTTCTCAGGACTTTTGCTACTTGTATATGCTATTTATTTAAGTTTAATTTCAGACCTATATATCTAATTGCCTTCTTGACATCTATCTTTGATTAAATATTGGGTTTCTCCCCTAAACTTGAAAGTGTTCGATGTGCTCTCTGTAGAGGAACAAATAAAGTAATCTTCAACTGACAGAGGTCACTATAGGAAGGTGACCTTCCCATAGTAGTGAAGAGGTCTCATAGAGATGAACCAATTTGGGTTGTAATACACATGTGCATGGAAGCAATGTTAGGATCTCTCTGTATAACTGTCTGTATCTAAAACTAGCAAAAATGCTATGTCTTTCTTATTATCGCTTATGTCCTCTCCAACAAAATTGGAGAAGAGGGAAGAACAGGTTTTGCCTAGAAGTGAGGGGGGTGGGGGAAAGAGGGAGGGTTCAGAGAATGGGGGATAGAGATGGCCCAAACAATTTATGCACACATAAGTAAATGAATAAACAATAAAAAATATTGGGCTTTTCAAATTCAAAAATTTCATAATTGAACTCCTGGTATGTTTCCTTATTCCTGACACTCATACTTGCTTGAGTTCATAGCAACTCTTCCAGCTGCTCTCTCAGAATACCTTGGTCTCATTAAAGACTCAGTTGTCTCTCTTACATAATACTACACAATAGTCTTTCATAAAATCTTCTCAGGTCTCCCTTTAAAACATTTGCAGAAGAAAGTCATAACTTCCTTTTTCAAGCTATCATCATCTGCTGTTTAGGTTAGTGTAAAATTCTGCTAGCTGAACTTTTCTTTTTTCTTTTAATTCTCTTCCAATAAGTATTTTTTAACATAGTGGATTATTGAAACATAACCCAGATTATGTCATCCTCCTTCTCAGAGACTTCTGATTACTAAAGTGCCTGCTAAGGCCTAGAGGTAATACAGGATTTGAGCCATGTTTTATCTCAGATTGGAACTTGTGTTTTTCTGTCTCTTTCACTCCATAGCTACATGGATTTTCTATCTGATAATGTCTTGGCATATTCCTTCTATTTCCTTAGTTCTTTATTTAAAGTCTACTTTCTCAGCAAGAGTTTTCCTGGCCATCCTCACTAACATTCTTATCACCCCTCCCTAAACACATAAAATTCATTTTTTTATTGTTATATTTCATTTTTATTTTATTTTATTTTTTTTATTCATATGTGCATACAATGTTTGGGTCATTTCTCCCCCCTCACCCGCCAACCGCCTCGCTACCAGGTAGAAACTATTCTGCCCTTGTCTCTAATTTTGTTGAAGAGAGAATATAAGCAATAATGGAAAGGACAAAGAGTTTTTGCTAGGTGAGATAAGAATAACTATACAGGGAGTTTAAATGCATTGCTTTCCTTACATGTGTGTTACCTTCTAAATTAATTCTCCTTGAACTAACCTTTTCTCTAGTTCCTGGCACCCTTCTCCTATTGGCCTCTGTCGCTTTAAAGTATCTGCTTTAGTTTCTCTGCATTGAGGGCAACAAATGCTATGTAGTTTTATGGGTGTCTTACCTATCCTCGTACCTCCCTTGTGTGCTCCTGCTTTATTGTGTGATCAGAGTACAGTCCCCTTGTTGTGTTTATCCTTGATTTGATGTCCGAATATGAGGGAGAACATACAATTTTTGGTCTTTTGGGCCAGGCTAACTTTCTTCAGAATGATGTTCTCCAGTTCCATCCATTTACTTGTGAATGATAAGATTTCATTCTTCTTCATGGCTGCATAAAATTCCATTGTGTATAAATACCACATTTTCTTAATCCATTTGTCAGTAGGGGCACATCTTGGCTGCTTCCATAACTTGGCTATTGTGAATAGTACTGCAATAAACATGGGTGTGCAGGTGCCTCTGGAGTAACCTATGTCATGTTCCTTTGGGTATCTCCCCAAAAGTGGTATTGCTGGATCATATGGTAGATCTATGTTTAGATTTTTAATAAGCCTCCAGATTTTTTTCCAGAGTGATAGTACTAGTTTGCATCCCACCAGCAGTGTAAGAGGGTTCCTTTTTCCCCCGCATCCTCACCAACACCTGTTGTTAATGGTGTTGCTGATGATGGCTAGTCTAACAGGTGTGAGGTGGAATCTTAGTGTGGTTTTAATTTGCATTTCCTTTATGGCTAGAGATGGTGAGAATTTTTTCATGTGTTTTTTGGCCATTTGAATTTCTTCTTTTGTGAAAGTTCTGTTTAGTTCATTTGCTCATTTCTTTATTGGCTCATTAATTTTGGGAGAATTTAGTTTTTTGAGTTCCCATATACTCTGTTTATCAGTCTTTTTACTGATGTGCAGCTGGCAAATATTTTCTCCTACTCTGTGGGTGGTCTCTTCAGTTTAGAGACCATTTCTTTTGTTGAGCAGAAGCTTTTTAGTTTTATGAAGTCCCATTTATCTATGCTATCTCTTAGTTGTTGAGCTGCTGGGGTTCCATTGAGAAAGTCCTTGCCTATACCTATTAGTTCCAAAGTATTTCCTAGTCTTTCCTATACCAACTTTAGAGTTTGTGGTCTGATATTAAGATCCTTGATCCATTTTGAGTTAATATTGGTATAGGGTGATATACATGGATCTAGTTTCAGTTTTTTGCAGACTGCTAACCTGTATTCCCAGCAGTTTTTGTTGAAGAGGCTGTCTTTTCCCCATCATATATTTTTAGCGAATTTGTCAAAGACGAGTTGGTTATAGTTGTGTGGCTTCATATCTGGGTCCTCTATTCTGTTCCACTGGTCTTCATGACTGTTTTTGTGCCAGTACCATGCTGTTTTTATTGCTATTGCTTTGTAATATAGTTTGAAGTCAGGTATTGTGATACCTCCATCATTGTTCTTTTTACAGAGTATTGCCTTGCCTATTTGTGGCCTTTGTGTTTCCAAATAAATTTAATGGTAGATTTTTCAATCTCTTTGATGAATGTCATTGGGATTTTGATGGGAATTGCATTAAACATGTGGATTGCTTTTGGGAGTATAGACATTTTTACTATGTTGATTCTATCAATCCATTAGCATGGGAGATCTCTCCACTTTCTATAGTCTTCCTCAATCTCTTTTTTCAGAAATTTATAGTTTTCCTTGTAGAGGTCATTCACATCTTTTGTTAGGTTTACACCTAGGTATTTCATTATTTTCAGGCTATTGTAAATGGAATTGTTTTCATATATTCTTTCTCAGCCTTTTCATCATTAATGTATAGAAATGCTAATGATTTTTCAATATTGATTTTATATCCTGCTGCATTGCTATAGCTGTTGATTGGGTCTAGGAGATTTGAGTAGAGTTTTTTGGGTCTTTAAGGTATAGGATCATATCGTCTGCAAATAGGGATATTCTGACAGTTTCTTTATCTATTTGTATTCATTTTATTCCTTCTTCTTGCCTAATTGCTCTGGCTAGGAATTCCAGTACTATGTTGAATAGGAGTGTAGATAGTGGGCATCCTTGTCCCATTCCTGATTTTAGAGGGAATGGTATTAATTTTTCACCATTAAGTATAAGGCTGGCTGTAGGTTTGTCACATATAGCTTTTATAATGTTGAAGTACTTTCCTTCTATTCCTAGTTTTCTTACAGATTTTATCATGAAATGTTGTTGGATCTTATCAAAAACTTTGTCTCCATCTATTGAGATGATCAAGTGGTTTTTGTCTTTGCTTCTGTTAATGTGGTGTATTACATTTATTGATTTTCATATGTTGAACCACCCCTGCATTCCTGGGATGAAGACTACTTGGTTGTGCTGAATGAACTTTTTATGTTGTTGAATTTAGTTTGCAATTATTTTATTGAGGTTTTTTGCATCAATATTCATTAAGGAGGTTGGCCTATAGTTCTCCTTTTTGGAGATGTCTTTGCTGGTTTTGGGATAAGTGTAATACTGGCTTCATAAAATATGTTAGGCAGTTTTCCTTCCCTTTTTTGTGGAATAGTTTAAAGAGTATTGGTATTAATTATACTTTCAATATCTGATACAATTCATCAGAAAATCCATCAGGTCCTGAAATTTTCTTTTTTGGGACACTCTTGATTGCTGCTTCAATTTCATTTTGTGTTATAGATCTATTCAGGTGATTAATATCCTCTTGGTTCAGTTTTGGATGATCATAAATATATAGAAATTTGTCCATTTCTTAAGATTTTCAAATTTATTTGAATATAGGTTCTCTAAATAGTCCCTGATAGTTTCCTGGACTTCCATGGTGCTGTTGTTATCTCCCCTTTTGCAGTCTTGATTTTAATGATTTGGGTTTTTTCTCTCCTCATTTAGTCTGGTTTGCAGGGACTATCAATCTTGTTTATGTTTTCAAAGAACCAACTTCTTGTTTCATTAATTTTTCGTATGGCATTTTTGGTTTGTATTTTTGATTTCAGTTCTTATTTTTAGTATTTCTCTCCTTGTGTTTGTTTTGGGATTTCTTGTTCATATTTTTCTAGGAGTTTGAGATGTATCATTAGGTCATTGATTTGAGATATTTCAGTCTTTCTAATATATGCAATCATGGCTATAAACTTTCCTCTCAGGACTGTCTTTGCTGTGTCCCATAGGTTCCGGTAGGTTGTGTTTTCATTTTCATTGATTTACAGTAACCTTTTAATTTCATCTTTTATTTCATCAATGACCCATTGTTCATTAAGCAATGACTTATTCAGTTTCCAGCTGTTTGCATATTTTTTTGTCTTTATTTTTGCTGTTGAGTTCTATTTTTATTGCATTGTGATCATATAGAATGCATGTAATAATTTCTATTTTCTTATATTTGCTGATACTTGTTTTGTGCCCTAGGATATGATCTATTTTGGAGAAGGTTCTGTGGGCTGCTGAGAAGAATGTATACCGTGTAGAAGTTGGATGAAATATTCTGTAGACCTCAGCTAGGTCCATTTGATCTATGGTATGTTTTAGATCTAGGATTTCTTTATTAATTTTTTGTTTGGATGACCTATCTATTGTTGATAGTGTGTCTTAGAGGCTCCCACGACCACTGTGTTGGAGTTAATATATGCTTCTAGGTCCTTCATGGTATGTTTAATGAAACTCGGTGCATTGACATTGGGTGCAGATAGGTTGATAATTGTTATTTATTTTTGGTGTATTTTCCCTTTTATTAGTATGGAATGTCTTTCTTTATCTCATTTGATCAATTTGGGTTTGAAGTCTAGTTTGTCTGAGATAAGTATTGCTACTCCTGCCCTTTTGGGGACCATTGGCTTGTTAAATCTTCTTCAAGCCTTTCATCCTAAGCGTATTCTCATTTCTAGTGATGAGATGGGTCTCCTGTAAGCAACAAATTGTTGGATCTTCCTTTTTAATCCAGTTTGTCACACAGTGCCTTTTGATGGGGATATTAAATCCATTACCATTAATTGTTAGTATTGATAGGTATGTGGTGATTCCTGTCATTTACTTGTCTTAGTTGCTTGAGGGTTTGACTATGTGTAGCTAAATCAATACTATTCTCTGCTTTCTTTCCTTTTCTTCTCCTGTGGTTTGGTACTACCTGACCTTTCATGGTTGTGTTGGATTTACTTTCTGTGTGCAGTATCCATTGAAGAATATTTTGTAGTGGTGGCTTTGTGATCATATATTGTTTTAGTTTCTGCATATCATGGAAGGTTTTATTGCTCCAACTATTTTGAATGATAGTTTTTCTGGGTGGAGTATCCTAGGATTGAAGTTATTTTCATTTAATGCTTGGAAGACCTCACTCCATGCTCTTCTTGCTTTTAATATTTCTGTTGAGAAGTTTTCTGCGATTTTGATGAGTTTACCTTTGTATGTTATTGTTTTTTCTCTCTTTCAGCTTTCAATATTCTTTATCTAGTCTCTGTATTGTTGTTTTAATGATAAAATATCGTGGGGTAGTTCTGTTTTGGTGTAGTCTGTTTGGTGTTCTTGAGGCCTCCTGTTCCTGTATGGGCATAGTTTTCTCTAGATTTGGAAAATTTTCTGTTATTATTTTGTTGAATATAATACACATTCCCTTTGCTTGAACCTCTTCTCCTTCTTCAATGCCCATGATTCTCAGATTTGGTCTTTTGATGGAGTCAGTAAGTCATTGCATTTTCTTTTCACAGGTCTTGTGTTGTTTAACTAATAGTTCTTCATTTTTCCTTTAATTACCATTTCATCTTTGTGTTCTGAAATTAAGTCTTCTGCTTGTTCCAGTCTGCTGAATTTGCCCTCCATTTTGTTTTGCATTTCTGTTTCATTCTTTTTTCTGAGGTTTTTCATAGTCTGAGTTGTTACCTCTTCAATATTGTCTATTTTCAACCTGAGTTCATTTATCTCTTTATTTATTGTGTTCCTTGTTTCACTTTGGTTTTTATACAGTGCTTCTATAGGTTCTTTCATTTGTTCATGTGCATTCCAAATTCTCTGTTTTTGTTGTCTTAGAATTTCTTGAGTGTCTCTGGTACGTTTTGATTTACCATATCCAGTATCATCTCTATAAAATTCTCATTGATTACTTGCAGTATTTCTAATTTCAGAGTGTTCTTCTGGGCTTTCTTGAGTTCTTTAGTATAGTTTATCTTCATTTTGTTGGAGTTTGAATATGGGTATCTGTTTTCTTCTTTTCCCTCTGGTTCTTTTTCTAATTTATTATTGGGGGAAAAATTGTTTCCCTCTTTTTTCTGTCTTCCCATCATTGCCCTTGCTATTGTTACTGTCCCTGTACTGTGTGTAATTCAGTATTGTCTAGCTTGCAATTATAACAATGGTGATATATAGAGTGGAAGGGTGAGAGGAGAGGGAAAGCAAAGAAGGTAAAGAAAAAGGGAAACACAAAACAAAACCAACAAACCAACACACACATACACACAAAACACAGCCAAAGAAATAAACAGGCAGAAGTAGTATACTAAGCAGTAAGCTAAACAGGCTATATATAGAGAGAGGATTAAAAAAATTCCCCATGTTCAGATACAATAAAGTTTAGTCCTTCAGCCTCCAGTCCTGGTGTTGGTGCCTATGAAGTCTTTCTGTCATTGTCTCATCAAAGAGGAAAATACTAAAATAAAAACAAAAAACAAGCAATTAAAAAAAAATCCCAAGTTCAAATGCAATACAGTTTCAGTTAGTCCTTCAGCATCCAGTCCTAGTTTTGTCATTGTCCCATCAAAGGAAGAGGAAAAAAAAAAATCTGGAGACAGCTTTGTGAATGTCTATCTGAGGCTGTGGCTCATCTGCTACCTAATGTCAGCCAGCTGCTGTTGCAGGGTTTATTTATTGTAGGTCTCAGGAATGAGCTTTCCACTCACCTAACCCCTCAGGCTTTGTTTATTTAGAGTTTTCCTGGATGCATACTCCTTTTGTTTTCTTCAGTATACAGCCCTACCCACCTGTTGCACTTGCAGTCTTTTCTTATTTAGAGTTCGATGGGGATGTGCCCTCACCCACTCTCTGGTGGAGCTGCCACACTTTAGCTGCCGTTGGAAGCCTTCCCCTCTACAAGCACACTGAGGGAGGTGGTGCCACACCCACCTTCTCTGGCTGGCTGTTTATTTTTACAGTTTACATGAGGGAGTGTCCCTTCCCCCCATTCCAGTGGAGCTTTCCACATGACAGCTGCTGTTACAAGCTTTCCCCTCTCCAGGGTTGCTGGGCTGGTGCTGCCCCTCCTGACTACTTCATGTGGCGAGTGCCCTTCCCCTATGAACAAGAGCTCAGGGCACCCTGCCCTCTTTGCTATGTTTTTTTTTCAGCTGCTTGTTTATTTTCAGTTTGTTTTTTTTTCTCTTTTTTCCCTAGCTGGGATCAGTCTGGCCAGGGGGCTGTCCTGATGTGTTCCAGGGTTGGCCGTGGGAATATCATATGCCACTTAGCTCATCTGGTGGTCTGCTTTTTCCAAGCAGGTTAGGAGCTGACATCTGGCAGTGTGGGAACCCTCCTGTTTTCTACATTTAACGTGGACTGGGGATGGTATGTGCAGGCTGGGGGTGTGGAGGTGTTCTTAGTTTTGTCTCTTCTTGGTCAATTATCCTGCAAGGTGTATCTCCAGCATCTCTCCAAGATTTTACTTTAGGAAGCATGCTTTCTGCTTCCTCCCTCTAGTCACCAACTTGGAATCCTCCCATAAAATTCATTTGCATGCTTCAATTTTCCTCCTCATAGATAATATACATTTTGCCTATCTGTCTTGGTTTATTGTTCTTGTGTGTATACTTCATATTCATTAGCAGGATTTTGTCTGTTCAGTACCATATACTCAATGCATAGAAAAGAAAATAGCATAAATTAAATGGCTATCATAAGAAAGGGGGACTAAGGTAGAAAGAAGAAAAACAAAGGAAGTGAGCCAATTCAAGTTAATTCATATATACATGGACATGTCACGAGGATACTACTCCCTATGTAGCTATCTTAAACAAATGGAAATGTCATTTTTTTCTTTTACAAAATCAGAGAACAGGAGGGCAGAACATATCTTGTCTGGTGGGGGGAGTTGGTGCTAGTGGGAGGGTAGAGAACATGGAGGAAAAGATGTGGGAGGGTGAATATAGTGCAAATAATGTGTACACATGTATGTAAATGAAAAACTGTGACCTGTTGAAACTATTCCAGGAATGGGAGAGAAGGGGATAAAGAGAGTGATGGAGTGGGTGAATTCAAGTAAGATATATTTGATGTATTATAAGAACTTTTGTAAATGCTACAATGTTGCCCAGTGCAACAGTAAAAAAAAAAAACCAAAGTTTAGCCAAGCAAGTGTTTTACTCCTTAAATAAAATTATTTTTCTCCAGAAAATAAAAAAAAATTAGGTGGCTACTTAGGTATTTATTAAATGAGGGAATGGAGTTTAACCACAGTGTGGTTTCAAACTGTCCATGAATTATCACTTAATATTAGGGTGACAGGTCCATTCTGAGTTTTAACTTGCAAATGTATGGATTCGGTGTTTTTGGCACTTTGTTATCTGTATTCTCTATATTAGTGTTTTCCCACTTAGGCAGAAACATCCAATATTGTAGCATGTATTATTTCTTCTTTTACTGGTATATATGATAGTTTTAATTATGATAAAGTGGATCAAAAGAATTGCAAAGATCATTTGTAGTTTACTAGGTAAATACTATGTAGACAAAGGATTTAAGAGGCTTAAAGTATTGTTAAAAGATTGAAGCCTTCAACACCTGAAAGTGGAAGACAGTTTGAATTTACTGCCTTTTATGGTAAGAGAGATTTATGCTACTCAGGCATGGTGACTTCTCATACTGCATCCTACTTATCTTGTCCAGGGTTTTGGGAAAAGTGGTGCTTAAGGATCAGGCAACTTACAGAAGGTAAGTGGGTGGACATCTGGGAGGAGCAGAATTTAAAGATCAACTCAGACCTTCAGAATGCCAACATTAAGAAGGTATGAGCACTGACATCTGCAGCAGTTTGGAAATTCAAGTGATATCGTTGCTGATGGTTTGATCTTCAAGGGATGTTTATGGCATGCCATTGACTCTGATTGGGTGTCTTTCAGGAGGCAGGTGGCTGACCTTGATTGGCTGGTCAGGGAGGCCTGTGGTCATTAATTGATTAAACAGATTTTAAAGTTGCTTAGGTGGCTAATTATTACTAAGGATACAGGTCAGCTTTTTCCTGTGGTTGAGGGAGCTTTAACCCCATGTTTTCTATTTTTAAGTTATTTTCAATCAATTATTCAATTTGAAACATTTCATTTTGCAAAGTTGTTATTTTTGAATTTCACTCAAGAAGAATTGTTTCATAACTGCTTTCAGGAATATCATCCATTTTTTATATATTCACACAGTAAGAAAAGGTTATATATGTTCTTTTAAATTTTAGTTTAGTTTTTGTTTTGGGTACTTTTTAGGGGTTCATAACATAATAAACTCCATGGTCTTTATAAATTTTGTATGTATGTGATAGTAACAACATATGATTATCACATAAAAAGTAATTACAATGGCTTGTTGATAATTCAGCATTGTATAATACAATTAGATACAGGGCTGAAAGTGTACAAAATTTGTCAAATATTCTAGTTTGAAAGAAAATCAGAAATAGCCATTATTTTGTTTTTTGAGCTATATATATTGACATCTGAGTATTTGAAATAATACAGTTTTGCCCTAAAGATGTAACATCACATTTTTCTTTAATTTTTTATGCATCTTGTTCATTTAGGTATTGTTATATTTGAAAACAACATAAAAAATGTAGCAGCAATCTAATTATTATTCACATGTCTTAAGAGTCCTTGCCTGTATGCAGTGAGCTCCAGCCTTGTAGTGTAGGATTCAAGATTAGTGTGGTGTTCATCTCTGGTCACTTTCTTTCATGTATTTTCAACATTTCCTTTAAGTTCCTGGACCATGGCTGTGTGCTTATGTTCTGTTCTTTAAGTAGAATAGTTCCTGCCCACCTTTTTTTTTTGCCTGGTGAACTCTTTTATATTTTCCTTTTCTGTAAAACCTTCCTTCCATGTGTTCAGACACAACTATTCCTAAATTATCTCCTAATACACATTGTATCTTAATTGTATACTGATTAGTTTTTAGGCAGTGAAGATATTTCCATGTCTGTATCTGATCATTTTTAACTTTTGTTGAATTAACAAATGAATTCAGATGAGGAAGAACTAGAGCTTTACCAAACTGTTTTATAACTTTGGCTGGTGGAATTGTTAGAAAACAATGATTTTATGAAATTTTTAACAGGAGTGATCCTGTCTTGCATGTAGACGAAGTAAAGGAAAGTGAAAGTGAAAAATGTACCTCCACAGAATCTGTGATTTTACCAATGATTAAGAAATCCACTTCAGTAACCGGTGTTCTACTACAAGTGATTGATGAATGGAGTTCAAGTGAAGTAGAACAAGAAGAAATAAGGTAAAAACCATAAATTTTTTTGTGTGTGTGTGAAGGAAAGCTAAGGATAATTCATTTTCTGGAACTAAAACAGAATAGGGAAGTCTGAAACAGAAAATACTCAGCTATTTCAACGTTGCTGAAATGCTGAAGAAGATGGGAACAAGCAACTTGGACAAACAGCAGTTTGAATAAATGATTATCATGGAAGTCTGATTGTAGTGGACAAGTCTAGACAACACCTTAGAGAATTCTGACTGGGGAACACAATAGTAGTGGGTAACAACTGGAGAAGAATGTGAGAATTAAGAAAGAGTTTTCCTTTTAAATGAAGCTTTTAGTGTATGTTTGCATTGTATGGGAAATGATCCATCAGAGAAGACATGTATATTCTACAAATTTAGTATCTATGTTCAAGTGAAAGAAAGTGTGCTACATCCTTTTGAAGGATTTATTGTATACTAATTGTCCTTAGAACTTCTCTTCATGTGTGTGTACATATATACAGTACACATGTATAGTAGTGCACATATATATAGTGAGAAGTTGTTATTTCTGAATTGCATGAGAAATGGAATGTCATAGTGAAACTTAACATGTGGCTGATGATTTAAAATTGAATTATTAGTGATAGCATTTTAAAATTTTATAAAAATTGCATTCAGATGCCTTGACCATATTGTAGAGAATTCAGTCTTTGTGTGTTTTTAGGAGCATCATGAGTACTTATTATTTTGTAAGGTACTCTAAATTATCACATGTGTCAATTTAATTATTTCAGTGATCCTGGAGAAAAGGAGGAGGCTTTTCATCTATGAGAGATTATTACTTTTGGACAAAATGCTGTAAATCTAGAAACCTCGTTTCACTATAGTAACTGTGTAACTGACATGTGTTTTGTGCTGAATAACTATTTGTTGAATGTTTTAACAGACAATTGAAAGGATAAATGCTGCTTATTGATAAATTTCTTTAGAAAAAATAAGTCTGGATTTATTGAAAGTAGGGTTCCAAAAAGGCTTAGGTATAAAATCTGTTTATTTTAAAAATGTATATGCAAGAATCACATAATGTTATTTATAAATATAACCAGAATTGGAATAATATTATAGGTTCATCTGCTGTTACATCAGCTTAGCACTTAAAGAGAAATATTGTTTAACACAGTAGTGTAAAGAATATGTTGTGAAAACAGAACTAATTTGTTTGAATTTTTTCTCTGCCACTGACTGTCTCTATGGTTTAGATAAGTTACTTGGTCTTTCTTTGTCTAGAATCTCCCAACACCTATTACTTCATGTACTTCACATAATTATTGTGAGGATTAAAATGAATCTGAACTCCTTTAGTGCTTAGATTGAACACAGCATTTGCACAAAAGGTCCTGAGTATGCTAACTGCTAGTATCCTGGAAAGAGGATCTCCTTCATATGAAGACTTATGTAATATTTTACAAATGGAATTTGCTGTCTTTAAAAGATTGTAGTTTTTTTGTTGTTGTTTATGTGACAATAACAAAAGCACTGGCATGTTTTTTTCTGTCAAATAATGCAACTATCATTATGTTTTTCCTTTGCTTTTGCCTGTGAGAATGATAGGTTAAAAATTCATTTTTGTTTATACTTAGTAATGTTACTCTTTGTCTCCTAAGTTTATTTTCTGCTTATATTTGAATCCATTTTGTGGAAAATGATTGCACTTCAAGTAGCCTGTAAAGTTTGTGAATAGAAGTAAATTTGAACTTCAGACATTTTGCTAAAAGACTATTATTTGTATTCTATATATTTAAAACTGGCCTGAGAGCACTTTGTTATTTTTTCTAGACTAAGAAAGAAAACATGTAAAGAAAATCACAAGTTATTGATTAAAACTAAATAAAAATCAGAGCTACTTTGTTAGCAGAGCAGAGTGGACCCCAGAGTCCTGAGCAGCTGCACTGTGCTGCAGGCCTATTGACCATCAGACTCTGGGAGGAGCCTCAGCTGCAGCAGCTGACATCAACACCATGGCAGCCCTGAGCAGTAAGGCCAAGACACAGCCACACAACACCTGTCCCCTGTGCTGCCCAGGCCAAGTCTGTCTGCTTGGTGTGGAGGTTTGTGTGGTCTCTCATAGGCTGTGACTGTCAGAAGAGAAGGCGATAGCAATGAAGGTTTTGGAAACATAAAATGTAAGGAAAGGATATGGATTCATCAAGAGGAATGATGCCAAGGAAGATATATTGATACCAATACGAATAAGTCTTTGTAGGAGGTAGAGAGACTGTGAGGTTTAATGTTTTTGAAGGAGAAAAGGGTGTGGAGGAAGCAAATTTTTCACGGTTTAGTGGAGAGGGTGAAAAGACTAAAGCAGCATTTTCACCAACTGGTATTTCCTGAGCTCCCCAGGCTCAGTTAGGGGAGGGAGGATGGGTAAATGCAGGCCTACCATCCCTATCATCATCCTGTTTAGACACCCACCAGGGAGAAAGGATTATGACATCCCAGCAATAACAAATGAAAACACATTGCACCTGAAGACCTTAAGTGCTTGCTCCTTGCCCATGGACCAGATAACTAGAACTACCTGCATGATCTGCATGGGATGGTGTTTTATATATTATGTATTTTTTTTTACCTAAAACCATCTCTAATTGCAATTACAAATGTTTTGTGAGCCTGATTTTTCTATGTATACATTTACAGTTTTAAAATAGATTCCCATACTCTCAAGTACAGATTTTTTTCTTCTCTTTTTTGGGGTTTCACTCATACACTAGGGCTTGCTGGGTAGATGCTCTATAACTTGATTTAATTATTTTTCAGATAGGATCTCTAATTTCCTTCCACTTCCCCCAGGTTGGCCTAGGACTGGGATCATTTTAGACCTTCTGCAGTGCTGGGATAAGAGGCACTGACTACTTTTCCAAGCGCATTTCTTGAGATGGGGTCTTCTTAACATTTTGTCTTGGCTTGTCTCAAACCACAAACCTCTTGAGTGGTGTCTCCCAGTTAGCCAGGATTACAGGCATGAGTCACCACATAATATGAAGATTTACTGGGCTACAATTTAAATTTTAATAAGTTTAGTACTTGATTTTTTTTCAAAAAAGTAAGAAACTGAAAACACATAGGTCTTAAATAGTTGTAAACAATATCAAAATACTATTTTATTCAAAAATATAGCATAAAAGCTAATGTGATCCACTATAGAAATCAAACATAATTAGAATACTTAAAGTGAAAAAAGTAGTCCATTGTTATGTAAGGATATTTACTTAGCCATTGATAAAGGGATTCTTTTGGTAAAAATCTGTTCTTTTCACCAATACCAATACATGTGCAGCTTCAACGTGAATATCTATATGTATGTATGTATGTATGTATGTATGTATGTATCTATCTATCTATCTATCTATCTATATTACATAACTACCACATCAGTATAGGGTATAGGGTATGAATTTTTTGGAACCTTTTAAAATAGTATTATTTATTTTATAGGTCAGAAAAGAAGTAAAAGTTGTGGAAGACCTTGATGACTCTTCTCCATCATCTGAAATAATCATAAACTATTGTGAGTAGCCACACCTTAATTATAAAGTTGTGCAGATCACTGACAAACTCAGAATAAAGTGTAAATTTAGGACATTTCAGAAACATAAGCCTTTTAATATACATTGTAGTACTAGGAACACACTTTGATTAGCACTGCACCATAGGGAATTAACATGTTATCATGTTGTTCATGTTTGCATTCATATGTGCATTTTTAAAATTCAGATCTGATCATGCTATCTCCTTCTTAAAACCCAGCTACTTCTCACTCTTACTACTTTATCCTGCATGTTTCTCAGTCCCTAATTACATCTTTGATGTCTGTTCTCACAACAGAGCATTTTGTTTTCAATAGCTTTGCTAAGTATGCTAGATATATGATGAACTGCACACATAAAAAGTGTGTCATTTGATGAGTTTTGACATGTACTAAATGCACAGTTAAAAACACAATCAAGATGGTTAACAAATGCATTGCCCACAAAAGTCTCTTCTTCACAGTTTACATTTCCTGTCAAATTTTTTCTAAATATTTCTCCAAAGCATTTTTACCATTTTCAATTCACATTCAATTTCCCTCTTCTTTTTGCTGTTCTTGTTGCTTGAGTGTTTGGTTTTCAGTGCTGACATCCAACACCAGGTCTCATAACAGGCTAGGTCAGTGCTCTTTCATGGAGCCACACTTTCAGGCCCATTTTTCTGTGCTATATATAGAAAATTTTTATTTCTGTATCTTAACTGCAAAAAAAATGTGATTCGCTGTAACACTAAGTTCATAAACATGATTTAATTAATTATATTTACTCTCTTTATCCTCTTAACAGTATCTTTTGCATTTGATCTCAGGGATATGCACTTGCTAGGCACCTACTCTACTACTCAAGCCACACCACCAGTCCTAATAGTATCTTCAAAGAGTAAACATTTTAATGGTTTTTTGTAAAATCCAATTTATGTGTTTTTTAAAAATTTGGATTTAAATTTTTTTGCATCAAGAATCCTTTTTCTAATAGTGTCACAGAGTCTTCCCCCAATTCCTTCTTCTAGAAATTTTGTATTTTTCTGAATTTTTTTCTGGAATTTGAAGTATTATGAAGAAAGTTTCAATTCTTTACAATACATGTATCTTATGAATTTTTGAATTTGCTAATTACCTTTAGTGTTTTGTAAGGAGAGAGTGTCTTAGTCTTGTTAGTGTGAAATTCTTGGAAATAGCATGACAATTTTTAATCTGAGAATCTAATAGTTCAATTTGCATTTTCTAACTCATGATTCTAATGGCTGAATAGGAGACTCAGCATATACCAAACCTGGCTTCATGGCAATGATAATTTGGGTTGTGTTCATGTACTTGTACTACATTAATGCTACAAGGTGCTGTATTTGTATACATATATCTATATTATGTCTATATTTCTGATCGTTTTGAGTCAATTCTATATTGATTATTTGCTTGAAGTTATAGGAATTTTTAGATAGGATTTTGGTCAATATAGGTATACTGTTCACTATGAAGGCAGGACATTGATTGATAAATTAATTAAATCATTCCTTGTGCTCAGATATAACTTCAAAACATCAATTTGTATGTCACATTGTACCACTATTGCATATTAATGTTTTTTATAGTGAGAAATGTATACTTGCAATCCTTAGCTGGATTTTTTTAGCAGTGTTGGAGTTTGAACTCAGTGCCATGTGCTTTCTAGACACTGTACCACCTGAGCCATGCCCTAGCCCTTCAGCTGGAACTTTATAACCTTATTAAATTAATGATTAAGAGTTGGAATTTTTCTAATTTTTTTAAATGTTGGCCAGTAAAATTATTAGAAATCCTTACTCTTTATGAAAGACCACTTCAGTACGGGTGTTCAACTGCAAGTGATGGATGAATGGAACGCAAGTGAAACAGTCCAGGGTGAAAGAACATAAAAACTATTAATTCTTTCTTTTAATATGAAGGGATGTTAATAGGAATTCATTTTCTGGAAATAAACAGAATAGTGTGGTTTGCAGACAAAGCAAGGTAATGTTCAACTATTTCAATGCTGCTGAAAGGTTGATTAAGATGAGAACAAGAGACTTTCTCAAACAGCGGGTTGAATAATTGGCTGGCATGAAAGTTTAGCTGTATCTGATAAGTTTGGATGACAATTTGAGAATTTTGACTGCAATGAACAGTGTGGTTAAAAAGTGAAGAACAGTGTAAGGTTTAAAAGTTTTCCTTTTAAACTGAAGTTGTCAGAATATGCTTGTATGCAATTGGAAACAATCCAGTAGAGGATATGTATATTCAATTAAATTTAATTATATGCCCATGAATCCGAATGCCTGATACATCATCTTGAAGATTTTATAACGTTTCTTTGAAACATTTTCTTGTTTATGTTTGTGTGTTTATATATACTAGTACTAGAGTATATTATTCACAATATATATGAAGAAGTTGCCATATCTGAAATGAAATAGAAATGGAAATGCTAATGTAATTGAACATGTAAATGATGACCAAAAAATTGACTACCATGCACAGTGTTTTTAAAAATTAAGTTAAAATGCTTGTAGACATCTAGGTCATAAAACAGAGAATTTAATCTTTCTTTGTCACTTCCAAGGATCATCATGGGTAGCTATGATTTTGCAAGGTACTCTAAACTATCAGGTGGATCAGTTTAATAGTTGTGTAGTTTCTGGGGAAATGGGAAGACCTTATTTGCATACAATTGCAAAGCAAATTAGCAGAGATAATTGCTTTTTTTTTATAAAGTTCTAAGTACTAAAATCTTGTCATTAGCATGTGTTGTTGTTAATTATTTGTTAAATGATTCACTTGACAGTTGAATAGATGAAGATGCCTGCTAATGAATTTGTTTAGAAAAAATAAATTTAAATTTATTGAAAAGAGGGTTCCAAAAGGATATAAGTATAAAGGCTTCTTATTTTTGACAATGATATTTGAAAAATTAACAAATTATGGTTTAAAATTTTATTCAGACATGGAATGGTAGTATGGATTCATCTGTTAGTATATCACTTAAAAACCATTAAATTTTGCTTTCACAGCACATTTTAAAATATATATTATGAAGACAGAATTCATTGGCTTAAATTGTGAGTTGGCCACTGTCCAGCTGTATGTGCTTAGCTAACTTACTTCACACTTTTTTTTGCTTGATCCTTCCTATATCTACATGTTATGTGTCTCACAAAATTGTGAGGATTCAAATGAATTTATCATCTATACAGTGCTTAGAATAGTACAGTGGAATACTTGCATAGTAGGTCCTGAGAATGCAAATTACTATTATCATTAAAAAGGTTTCCCATGTGCATACAAAGCCTCCTGCCTGTAATAATAGTTAACCGGGAAAGAGATTGAGACATCTCTTTCCCAAGAGAAGAGAGAAAAAGTTTGTGGGAACCTATCTCAGCCAATAAAAACCTGGGCATGCTGGTGAGTGCTTGTTATCACTAATAACCAAGAGAGAAAAACAGGAGGATGGTAGTCCAGGTCTACTGGAGCATAAATACAGCACCCTATTCAAAAACTATGTGAAGCAAAAATGACTGGGGTCTGACTTAAGAGGTAGACTCCCTGTAAACTTAAGGCCCAGAGGTCAAATCCCAATACCACTAAACAAACAATGGTTTTCCTCACAAAAGGTTTTAAATAACATTTCCAAGTGAGGTTTAAGGTCAATAAAGTTTGTGGGTATTCTTTATGTTGTGTCAAATGACAATAGCAAACAACCTAGGTACATTTCTCTGTATCAAATAATGCAAGTAACATCATGATTTTCCTTTTGCCTTGACTCTCATAAAGTTTGGTTGAAACTTAATTTTTGTTATATTAGCAGTATTATTCTTTATAATTTAAGTGTATGTCTTGTGGAAAATAATTGTACTTTAAATAACCTGTAAACTTTGAATAGAGGTAAATTATGCCTGCAGATATTTTGCATTAAAAGACAAGATTATTTGTATTTTATATATTTAATTCTTGCCTGAAAAGTTTTTATGGTTTATTTTAGATTTCCAAGGAAAACATCTGGAGAAATGCAAAAGTTATTGTTAAAAAATTTAGTAAAAGACAGAATAGTAATAAGAGCAGAGTGTACCCCAAAACCTCTAAGCAGCTGTACTGCACCAGGCCTGTTGACCATCAGACCCTTGGAAGAGCCTCAGCTTCAGCAGCTGACATCAGCACCACTGCAGCTGTTAGCAGTGAAGCCAAGACAGCCACACACCGCTATCCTCTTTGCTCTCTAGACCAAGCCTGGCACCAGGAGCATCCTGTCTGGAGTGCAGGCCTTTGTGGTCTCTCATGAGCTTGACTTAAAGAAGGGACAAAAGATCACAGTAGGGAAGGATTGGAATAAAAAAGATGGTTCAATGTAAGAAACGGATACGGCTTCATCAAGAGAACTGATGCCAAGGAAGACATAATGCATCCAGGAAGAACTTCCAGGAAATAACTGTACCTGAAGGAGTTGGAGAGCCTAGGGTTTAATTTTCTTAAAAGAGAAAATGGTGTAGAGATGTCACAATGTTCAAGTCCTGGTGAAGTTCCAGGACAAGACATTGAATATTCAGAAGACCTTAAGAACATTAGGGGACCTTCCAAGTCACACTGGTCCTCCATGCAACCTACTTGCAGAATTATCAGAATAGCAAGAATGGGAAAAAATGAGTGTTTGCAGCATGCTTCTGAGGCCAGGGAGAAAATTTCCACTATAGGTCCTACCTAATGCAGAGGTTCAGATCTTACCATGTGCAGGGAATGTATGCAGGAAGGAGGCAGAGAGAGTGCTGAAAACTTTCATGCAGAAGAAAGTAGACTAGTGAGCTGGAATAAGTATCAGGACTACAGGCCTCAATCGTGCAGGGATCCTCACCATGCCAAAGACAGCTTGGAGAGAAAGGCATGGAAGAGAATGAAGAAAATCAAGGACAGGAGCCCAAGGACTGATGACTTAGAAGTCAGCTTCATTGTAGCTTCAAATACCAATGCAGATAGTCAGAAATCCCTAAAGTATAAGAGGGCAAAGGGACTAAAGTAGCTGTTGCCTCAGCTGAAATTCCTCATTTCCCAGACTCAGGGAGAGAAGGAGGGGGGATGAGTAAATGCAGGCCAACCATCACTACCATCATCCCGTTTAGTCACTCAACAAGGAGCCAGGAATATGAAATACCAGCAATATCAAATGAGCAAAAGATCAGACTTGAAAACCTTAAGTGCTTGTTTTACACCCATGGGTCCAGATCACTAGAATGAACTGCATTACCCATATGACATGGAGTTTTATTACTTGCACAGAAAAAGTCTGTATTGCAATGACAAATGGATTTTTATTTGAAAGCCTGGTTGGTCTCAAAACACATTTAAAGGCTGTTAAATTGTTTCATATCTGGTCACGTTGATACATTTAAGAATTTAATTTTAAACCATAATAAAAGTTTTCGCTTGTTTTTCAAGTAAGTAATAAACTACAAACACCAGTACTTGTAGGTATTAAATAATTGTAAGCACATCAAAATATCATTTTATTGTATAATACACTACAAAAGATATTGTGAAACATAAAACCTAAATTAAAAGTACATTAGAAAAAGTAAAGGAAAAAATGTATTTTGTTTTATAATGACATTTATTTTTGGAAAAGCAATTAAAAATAGTTGCAATTGATAAAGGTATCCTTTTGAGGAAAATCAGTTCTTTTCAGAACTGTTTGTTCTTTTGCTTATATATTTTTATATTAGATGTATAACTATTACTTCTTCTTCTTTGATACGGCATGAACTTGTTAGGAACTTTTTAAAATAGCATTATTTATTTTATAGGTTAGAAAACAAATAAAAGCTCTGGAAGACCTTGATGAATTAGTTAAGTCTTCTGAAAACATCACAGGTGATTGTACATAGATTTACACTAGGTATAAAGACGTCCTGTTTTTAACTGAACAACATACATTGGTGTGTAAGGTTAGGACATAGCATAAACATAAGGACTTTTAATGTATTTTGTAGTACATGTGCACACATTGCTTAACTCTGTGCCACAGTGCACTGGTGTGTTATAATGTGACTCAGGTCAGACATTTGCTTTGTATCAAAGTAGGTTTTACTAAGGTTAAACTGCTCCCTTCTCCAGCTTTATCCTTCAACTCTCTGAGTCCCAACTACTTCTTAGGTGTTTGTTCTTGCAACAGAGCATTTTGTTTTCAATAGACTTACCAAGGTATTTTTGTTATACTACAAAGTGTGACATTTGATAAGTTTTGACATTTGTTGAACACATACTTAATTATCATAATCTTGATGGTTAACAAATCAATCACTTATGTAAGTCTTTTCATGCCTCTTTATAGTTCCATATTAAGAAATTGCCAAAATATTCTCCAAAATTTTATACCACGTTCCATTTACATATCTAGTATATAACATCTCCAGTTCCTTCTATCTTCCAAAGCACCTACTATTATTTTTTTCAAAAATTTAACAGTCTAATGGGTGTCTACTGTACAGATCACATGGTTTAATGACTAATAATGATGAGCGTCTTCTGATGTGCCTACTTTCCATTCCTTATGAAGGATTGTTCCCTCAGATTGTGGCTGTGTCATTTTCTATTGTTTTTTAATACTTGTGATCCTATCCAGGATCTCAGACTTGTTAAGTAAGTGCTTCGCTACCGTGACACACCACTAGGCCTATTTTTTATCTTCTTTTGGTCCTTTCTATAAGTAATGTTTATTGTGTATATTATCTACACAAAGTGGAGTGTTCCAATATGACAGTTAGTACATGTATGGGGTACGTTTATTATAATTACCCTCCACATTTATCCTTTTTAGGGGCATCCCTGGGGTTTAAACTCAATGCCTCAGTATTCATAGGCAGGTTTCCATCACTTGAGTTATGTCCCAGCCTTTTTTTCTTTAGGTATTCAGGTAGGATCTTGTATTTTACCCAGGGCTGACCTTAGCCTATGATTCTCCTACCTACTCGTCCCACATAGCTTGGACCACAGGGGCATGCCACCATTCCCAACTTATTGATAAAGATAGGGTTTCACTGACCTTCTGCCTATGCTGGCCTCAAACTAAAATCCTCCCAATTTTTCATCTTCCCCATTACTTGCATTTATAGATCTGATCTACTGTGCCTGGGTATTTATTATCCTAATAGTTTCTTTTGAAGAGTGGAAGTTTGAAATTTTGATGAAGTCCAATTTAGGTGTTTTTATAACAGTGGATTTTAAGTTTTTGTGTCATTAAGAAAAGTTTTTCCTGTATAGGGTCACAAAGATTTTGTTTACATTCTTTCACCTACAAATTTTGTTTTCAGTCTGATATTTAGATCTATGTTTCATTTTGAATTTTTTGTATATGGCTTGAGATGTGGATCCAAGTTTATTTTGTGGATATAGTTGTCTAGTTTTTCAAGCAGCATTTCTTGGTAAGGCTATTTTTCTCCAGTGCACTGTCAATGTGTTTTTGTCAAAAATAACATTCCTTTGGGTGTATGTATGCCTATAGCATGGTAATAAGAACATTTGTTAGCTCTATTTTTTGTTTCTTGAGGAAACTCCAGTACTGATATCCACATCTGAATTCCTAGAAACAGTGCATGTTTCCGTTTTTCCTACATCATAGACAGCATTCATTGTTCTTTGTTTTCTTGAAGATAGTCGTTCTTCTGGGGTGAGATAGAATCTCAGTGTTGTTTCCATTGGAACTTTCTGTATGGCTAAAGATGTTGAGTATTTCTTCATTTATTTGCCATTTGTATTTCTTTTTTGAGAATTGTCTGTTCAATTCATTTGCCCATTTATTAATTGCATTGTTTGTTGTTTTGGTATTTAATATTTTGAGGTCTTTATAAATGCTGGATGTTAATCCTTGTTAATCTGTTGTCCCATGAATAGCATGCAAGCATATTCTGCCATTCTATGGGTTTTCTCTTGATTCTGGTAATTGTATATTTTGATGTACCCAAGCTTTTAAATTTGATGCATTCCTATTTGTCAATTCTTACTCTTTAGTACCCAAGCAAATGATGTCCTATTGAGAAACTAATGCCTATGCTTACATATTTCATGTTTTCCCTGTAATGTCCTGTAGTTTTTTCAAAGTTTTAGGTGTTCCATTACAATCTTTGATGTATTTTTATTGTCAGCTGTTTATGGTGTCCAAGAATTTTTGGGTAGGTTTTTTTGGGTCTTTAAGATACAGGATCATATCATCTGCAAATAAGGAAATTTTGACAGTTTATTTACCTATTTGTATTCCTTTTATTTCTTCTTCTTGCCTAATTGCTCTGGCTAGAAATTCCAGTACTATGTTGAATAGGAGTGGGGATGGTGGGCACCCTTGTCTCGTTCCTGATTTTAGGGGAAATGTTTTCAGTTTTTTACCATTAAGTATAAGCTGGTTTGTCATATATAGCCTTTACAATTTTAAGGTACATTCCTTCTATTCCTAGTTTTCTTAGTGTTTTATCATGAAGTGATGCTGGATCTTATCAAAGGCTTTTTCTGCATCTATTGAGATGATGAAGTGGTTTTTGTCTTTGCTTCTATTGATGTGCTGTATTACATTTATAGATTTGCATATGTTGAACCACTCCTGCATCCCTGGGATGAGGCTTACTTGGTCATGGTGTGTGATCTTTCTGATGTGTTGTTGGATTCGGTTTGCCATTATTTTATTAAAGATTTTTGTGTCAATATTCATTAAAGAAATTGGCTTGTAGTTCTCCTTTTTTGGAGGTGTCTTTATCTAGTTTTGGGATGAGAGTAATATTGGCTTCATAAAATGAGTTAGGCAGTGTTACTTCCCTTTCTATTTTGTGGAACAGTTTAAGGAGAGTTGGTATTAGCTCTTCTTTAAACATCTGATAGAATTCAGCACTGAAATCATCAGGTCCCAGACATTTCTTTTGGGGGAGGCTCTTGATAGGTGCTCTTATTTCCTTTTGTGTTATAGATCTTTTCAGGTGATTCATATCCTCTTGGTTCAGTTTTGGGTGGTTGTATGTTTCTAGAAGTCTGTCCATTTCTTCAAGGTTTTCAAATTTATTAAAGTATAAGCAATCAAAGTACTCTGTAATGATTTCCTGCATTTCTGTGGTGTTTGTTGTCATCTCCCCTTTGTATTTCTGATTACACTGATTTGGGTTTTTTCTCTCTTCACTTTAGTCAGGTTTGCCAAAGGTCTATCAATTTATTTATTTTTTCAAAGAACCATCTTTTTGTTTCATTGATTCTTTATATGTTTTTTGTTTGTATTTCATTGATTTCAGCCCTTATTTTAATTATTTCTTTCCTTCTGCTTGTTCTGTTATTTGCTTGTTCTTGTTTCTCTAGGAGTTTGAGCTATAGTATTAGGCATTGATTTGGGATCTTTCTATTCTTTTAATGTATACACTTGTGGCTATAAACTTTCCTCTTAGGACTGCCTTTGCTGTGTCCCATAAACTGGTAGGTTGTTTTTTCATTTTCATTAACTTCCAGGAAACTTTTAATTTCCTATTTTATTTCATCAATGATCCATTCATCATTGACCAATGTGTTGTTCAGCTTCCAATTGCTTGCATGTTTTTTACTGATGTTTTTGTGGTTGATTTCTAGTTTTAATGCATTATGGTCAGATAGAATGCATAGTGTTATTTCTATTTTCTTATATTTGCTGAGGCTTCCTTTGTGCCCTAAGATATGATCAATTTTGGAGAAGGTTCCATGGGCTGCTGAGAAGTATGTATGTTGTGCAGAAGTTGGATGAAATATTATGTAGACATCAGCTAGGTCATTTGATCTGTGGTGTGATTTAGTTCCAGGATTTCTTTATTGGTTTTTTGTTGGCATAACCTATCCATTCTTGATAGGGGGGTTGTTAAGGTCTTCCATTTCCACTGTGTTGGAGTTTATATATGTTTTTAGGTCCTTCAGAGTATGATTGATGAAATTGGTTGCATAGACATTAGGTGCATATAGGCTTATAATTGTTATTTGCTTTTAGTGTTTTTCCCCTTCTGTTAGTATGGAGTGACCTTCTTTATATCGTTTGATCAGTGTAGGTTTGAACTCTACTTTGTCTGAGATAAGTATTGCTACCCCTGCCTGTTTTCAGGAACCATTGGCATGGTAAATCTTCTTCCAGGCTTTACTCTCAGCCAGTGATTTTTTCTTTCGATGAGGTGGGTCTCCTGTAGGCAGAAAAATGTTGGATATTCCTTTTTAATCCAGTTTGCCAATCAGTGTTGGGAAAGTTTAGTCCATTAACATTCAGTGTTATTGTTGATAAGTACGTGGTGATCTCAGTTATACAGTTGTCTTTGTTGATTAAGGGTTTGATAGTGTGTAGCTGAATAAATATTAGTCTTTACTTTCTTGCCTTTTCTTCTCCTCTGGTTTGGTATTGGCTGCCCTTTCATGGTGTTGTTTGCTTTCATTATCTGTGTGCAGAATTTCTTGGGGAATCTTTTGTAGTGGTGGCTTGGTGGTTATATATTATTTTCGTTTCTGCTTATCATGGAAGACTCTTATTGTTCCATTTATTACCTTCCTTCCTTCCTTCCTTTTTTTTTTTAAGGTAAGTATTTTATTTTATTTTTTTTTATTATTCA
This sequence comes from Castor canadensis, assembly GCF_047511655.1. Lineage (NCBI taxonomy): Eukaryota > Metazoa > Chordata > Mammalia > Rodentia > Castoridae > Castor > Castor canadensis. Next base: position 62,813,831 of record NC_133400.1, read on the forward strand.
TATGTGCATACAAGGCTTGGGTCATTTCTCCCCCCTGCCCCCACCCCCTCCCTTACCACCCACTCCGCCCCCTCCCTCTCACCCCCCACCCCCTCAATACCCAGCAGAAACTATTTTGCCCTTATTTCTAATTTTGTTGTAGAGAGAGTATAAGCCATAATAGGAAGGAACAAGGGTTTTTGCTGGTTGAGATAAGGATAGCTATACAGGGCATTGACTCACATTGATTTCCTCTGCAGGTGTGTTACCTTCTATGTTAATTAATTCTTTTTGATCTAACCTTTTCTCTACTTCCTTCCTTTTTTTATAATTTAGGCTTCTTCCTTTGAAAAAGGTCTGTTCATTTCATTTGGGTCATTGATTTTTTTGGTGGTTTAGTTTTTGGAGCTCTCGATATAATTTTGTCATTAATCCCTTGTCAGATGTATAGCTGGCTATGATTTTCTCCCATTCTGCTAGCTTTGTGTCCATTAGTATTTGTTTTGTGAGAGTGGTTGTGTCAATGTTCGGTGCATAGAATCATAGTTATGTGCTATTGATGTTCTTTGTATCAACATGAAGTGATCTTCTTTGCCTCTTATGACAAATTTTTATGTTATATTAGATGTGGTTATAGCCATTTCTGCTTGCTTTTAGACTTACTTTTCTTGGAATACCTTTTTCCATACTTTCACTTTAAGCCTGTGTCTTTCTTTACCACTGAGATTTCGTAAGAAACAAATGTTTAGGTTATGGTTTTTAATCTAGTCTTCCAGTCTGTGTCTTCTGAATGGAGAATTCAGGCCATTAGCATTCAGAATTGTTATCAAAATGTATGTAGTTGTTCCTTTTATTTTGTTGTTCATGTGGTATTTGTGTGGTTCTTTTCTCATTGTCTGATCTACTCATCTTGTAAGACTTTTCTGTTCTGTATTTTCATAGTTGCATTTACCTGTATGCTGTGCTGTATGTGCATTGCTGCATTCATGGTCATGTTTTCTTTTATTTTTGTGTATTGCAAAAACGTTTTATTTTTCCCTTAATTTTGAAAGATATCATTTCTGGATTCAGTAATCTTGTTTAGCGGTGATTTTCCTTTAGGGTTCAGAATACATCATTCCATGCCCTCCTTGATTTTAGAGTTCCTTTAGAGAAACCTGCTGTTATTCTGATGGGTTTGCCTTTAATATACTACTTGGTGCTACCCTCTTGCAACTTTCAACAATTTTTCTTTGGCTTGTATATTTAGTGTTTTACCTACAATATTATGTGGTAAGGGGAACTTTTTTACAGGCTCATCTATTTTGCATATCAAGGTTTTGGAAGTTTTCAGACATACTTTATTTAACAGGTTCCTATGTCTTTACCTTGTACCACCTGTCCTTCTTTACTAATGACTCATAGCTGTGCTCTTTTAATGGTGTTCCAGTAGTCACTCATGTTCCAATTGTGCTTAATTCTTACTTTATATGCATCTGAATGTTGTAATTCATCTATATTGCCTTCCAGCCCTGATATTCTATCTTCTACTTGATCTAGGCTATTGATGAGGCTTTCCGCTGAACATTTTGTTAGGTTTTTGAGTATTACATTTCTGCAATTTTAACGTGTTTTTAAAAAAATAATTTCTGTGTTTGCATTTTCTTCCTTATTTTATTCACCTGTTCATATGTATTCTGTCAGAATTCATTCAGACAGTTATTCACATCCTCTTCAATTTTTATGATTATTCTTATAATCATTCTTTTTAATACTTTGTCTGAGACTCTATCTTCATTACTATCACTACAGTCCATTATTGTCTAATTGTTCACTTTTGAGGAATTGTGTTTTTTTTTCTGATATTTCATATGTTTCTGTGCTGGGAAGTCTGCACCTGGGCCAACTCTTTGGTAGGACGTTTTAATCACCTGTAGTTTTTCAGCTGAAATAGTCTTAGTGTTCATGCTGGGCTCAGTAGCACAAGGCCTCGTGGTTAGTTTCTCACTATTGGGCAGTGAGAAAGATAGACAATAACAAAATCACCAATTCAAACTAAACAAAATACTTAAATTAAGAAAAAAATGTAAACATCATCTGCAATCCCCAATAACATTATTTATGACAGTAATTAATGTTTGTAGTATAGGACACACTAAGAGTTTAAAAATTATTAAAGGCTATTCTGTCCATTTCTTTAAGATTTTCAAATTTATTTGAATATAGGTTCTCAAAGTAGTCTCTGATGATTTCCTGGACTTCCATGGTGTTTGTTGTTTTCTCCCCTTTTGCATTCCTGATTCTACTGATTTGGGTTTTTTCTCTCCTCATATTAGTCAGGTTTGCCATGGATTTATCGATCTTGTTTACTTTTTCAGAGAACCAACTTTTTGTTTCATTAATTCTTTGTATGGTTTTTTTGGTTTCTATTTCATTGATTTCAGCTCTTATTTTTATTATTTCTCTCTTATCTGTTTTGGGATTTGCTTGTTCTTGTTTTTCTAGGAGTTTGAGACGTATCATTAGGTCATTGATTTGGGATCTTTCAGTTTTTTTAATATATGCACTCATGGCTATAAACTTTCCTCTCAGGACTGCCTTAGCTGTGTCCTGTAGGTTCGGGTAGGTTGTGTTTTCATTTTCATTGACTTCCAGGAACTTTTTAATTTCCTCTTTTATTTCATCATTGATCCATTGTTCATTAAGTAATGAGTTATTTAGTTTCCAGCTGTTTGCATATTTTTTGTCTTTACTTTTGTTGTTGAGTTCTACTTTTACTGCATTGTGATCAGATAGTATGCACAGTATAATTTCTATTTTCTTATATTTGCTGAGGCTTGATTTGTGCCCTAGGATATGATCTATTTTGGAGAAGTTTCCATGGGATGCTGAGAAGAATGAATATTGTGTAGAAGTTGGATGAAATGTTCTATAGACATCAAATAGGTCCATTTGATCTATTGTACATTTTAGATCTTGGATTTCTTTATTGATATTTTGTTTGGATGCTCTATCTATTGATGATAATGGGGTGTTAGAGTCTCCCACAACCACTGTGTTGGAGTTAATATATGCTTTTAGGTCTTTCAGGGTATGTTTGACGAAATTGGGTGCGTTGATATTGGGTGCATACAGGTAGATGATTATTATTTCCTTTTGGTCTATTTCCCCTTTTATTAGTATGGAATGTCCTTCTTTATCTCTTTTGATCAATGTAGGTTTGAAGTCTACTTTGTCAGAGATAAGTATTGCTACTCCTGCCTGTTTTCGGGGGCCATTGGCTTGGTAAATCTTTTCCAGCCTTTCATCTTAAGCCTATTCTTATTTCTGTCAATGAGATGGGTCTCCTGTAAGCAACAAATTGTTGGATCTTCCTTTTTAATCCATTTCGTCAAATGGTGTCTTTTGATGGGTGAATTAAGTCCATTAACATTAAGTGTTAGTACTGATAGGTATGTGGTGATTCCTGCCATTTAGTTGTCTTAGTTGTTTGAAGGTTTGATTGTGTGTACCTAAGTTGAAGTTACTCTCTACTTTCTTGCTTTTTCTTTTCCTGTGGTTTGGTGCTGCCTGTCTTTTCATGGTTAAGTTGGGTTTCACTTTCTGTGTGCAGAATCCCTTGAAGAATCTTTTGTAGTGGTGGCTTTGTGGTCAAATATTATATTATTTTAGTTTCTGCTCGTCATGAAAGACTTTTATTGCTCCATCTATTTGAATGATAGTTTTGCTGGGTAGAGTATCCTGGGGTTGAAGTTATTTTCGTTCAGTGCCTGAAATATCTTACCCCACGCTCTTCTTGCTTTTAATGTTTCTGTTGAGAAGTCTGCTGTGCTTTTGATGGGTTTACCTTTGTATGTTACTTGTTTTTTCTCTCTTACAGCCTTCAATATTCTTTCCCTAGTTTCTGTACTTGTTGTTTTAATGATGATATGTCGTGGGGTAGTTCTATTTTGATCTGGTCTGTTTGGTGTCCTGGAGGCCTCTTGCATCTGTATGGGAATATCTTTCTCTAGATTTGGGAAATTTTCTGTTATTATTTTGTTGAATATATTACACATTCCCTTTTCTTGCACCTCTTCTCCTTCTTCGATGCCTGTGATTCTCAAGTTTGTTGTTTTGATGGAGTCGGTGAGTTCTTGCATTTTCTTTTCACAGGTCTTGAGTTGTTTAATTAATAGTTCTTCAGTTTTTCCTTTAATTACCATTTCATCTTCAAGTTCTGAGATTCTGTCTTCTGTTTGTTCTATTCTGTTAGATTGGGTTCCGTTTTGTTTTGCAGTTCTATTTCCTCCTTTTTTTTGAGGTTTTCCATATCCTGGGTGGTTTCTTCTTTAATGTTGTCTATTTTTGTCCTGAGTTCATATATCTATTTATTAATCATGTTCTCTGTTTCACATTGGTGTTTATACAGTGCTTCTATGGTTTCCTTTTTTCTTCTTTTGCTTTTTCAAATTCTCTATTTTTGTTGTCTTGGAATTTCTTGAGTGTCGCCTGTACATTTTGGTTGACCATATCCAGTATCTTCTCTATAAAATTCTCATTGAGTAATGGTAGTATGTCTTCTTTTAAATTATTCTTGTGAGTTTCATTAGGTAGCAACACTATTAACAACAGGTGTTCGTGAGGATGCAGGGAAATAGGAACCCTCTTACACTGTTGGTGGTAATGTAAACTAGTACAACCATTCTGGAAAAAAATTTGGAGGCTACTTATTACTACTACTTACTTACTCCAGAGGCACCTGCACACCCATGTTTATTGCGGCCCTGTTCACAGTAGCCAAGTTGTGGAAACAGCCAAGATGTCCTACCACTGATGAATGGATTAAGAAAATTTGGTATCTATACACAATGGAATTTTATGCAGCCATGAAGAAGAACAAAATGTTATCATTTGCTGGTAAATGGATGAAATTGGAGAACATCATTCTGAATGAGGTTAGCCTGGCCCAAAAGACCAAAAATCATAGGTTCTCCCTCATATGTGGACATTAGATCAAGGGCAAATGCAAGAAGGGGATTGGACTTTGAGTACATGATAAAAGCGAGAGCACACAAGGGAGGGGTGAGGATAGGTAAGACACCTAAAAAATTAGCTAGCATTTGTTGCCCTTAACGCAGAGAAACTAAAGCAGATACCTTAAAAGCAACTGAAGCCAATAGGAAAAGGGGACCAGGAACTAGAGAAAAGGTTAGATCAAAAAGAATTAACCTAGAAGGTAACACACATGCACAGAAAATTAATGTGAGTCAACTCCCTGTTGGTTATCTTTATCTCAACCAGCAAAAACCCTTGTTCCTTCCTATTATTGCTTATACTCTCTCTTCAACAAAATTACAGGTAAGGACAAAATAGTTTCTGTTGGGTATTGAGGGGTGGTGGGGGGAGAGGGAGGGGGTGGAGTGGATGGTAAGGGAGTGGGTGGGGGCAGGGAGGAGAAATGACCCAAGCCTTGTATGCACATATGAATAGTAAAACAATGAAAAAATAAAAAATGAAAATTATTAAAGGTATAGCAATTAATAATTAAATAGTGAAATGAAGGCACTCTGAGGGAAGTAAAAAGGAAAAAAGGAATATGTGTTGTGTGGGGGAATTATATTGATGGAAGGTATAATAATTAATAGTGTGTAAGAACACAGTATAATCTTCACAAAGAAAGAGAATAGAGGACCATTAGCTGTGATTCTTCTCTGGGGGCAGCAGTGGTTGGTGGTTGGCTAAGGCACTGGTGAGGACAAATGACTAGGGTGGTGCAGAAGGTACAACCTTGATAGGCCAGGTCCTATCAAGTAGCAGCAATTCTAGGTGGTGGGGTTTCTCCATGGGTTGTGCAGTTCCAGTCCATTACCCCGGTTCTGATTGGGATGAAGCAGCTCCATGCATGTGTGTAAACAGCTGGACAGGGAACAGTCATCTATGTCCACCTAGTGGGTGGGTTTGACCCTACTGAGTTTTTTTTGCTCCCATCATTTACCCTGGGGCTGTAACTTGTCCTAGACTGGATATTCAGGGCAGCAGCAGGTAGTTCTGGCTCATCTGCCATAAGGTTTACACTCCTTGGCTGGAACTTAATTTGCAAATTAGTGTGTGTGGTGCATGGCTAGTTCTCCTACACAAATACCCAGGTAGGGATGTAGTGGGTCAGGACACACTCTGCATAGCTTGCCTGTTCCCTTAGCTAGCGATGGGCATAGGGGGTGTCTTAGAGTGTGTGGCTACTCTGTGATCCCCATGAGTGAAAATTTCCCTGTGCTTCTTTTATAGTTCTGAAGTTCACTTGTTCTGAGTTTACCCTGGTCTATAACTGTTTCTCTGCTGTCCCTTGTTTTTCTACATTTACTTTCCATGAAGCCATATACCTGATATTTTGTTATAGATTATTTGAGAAAGAGGAATGTCATAGGTGTCTCTTGGAATTACCCAATATACTTTGAAGTATTCTTATACATCCCATAGTAAAGTGGATAATTATCTTCAATTGTTTCAAAAAATTGTTCTGTGCTGGGTATGATAGTGTTTACCTATAATCCAAGCATTTTGTTGGCTTAGGCCATGTGACCAGAAGTTCAGGGATAAATAGAAAGACCCTGTCTCAAAAATCCACACACTCTACATGCACACACATATGCATGCAACTGTGCATGTATACACATTCACACATAATTGTTCTTAATGTATAATGGAAATCCAATTGTCTTTAAATAACTATGCACTGTTTTCCTTTTTTCCAATTCCAAAAATTCATGGATGAAGAAAACTGAAATCTTAAATGTAGCACTAACATATATTTATCAAGGAAATTTTTAGAAATTTTCAGGGCTTGATAAAAAATGTTTGGTCATAATCAAGATGTATAATATTTTAAATCTTTTGCCAGTAGAATTTTCACATGACATTATAATAATATCAATAAAATGGGTGCTTGCTGTAAAGAAGAACCACTACAGGATAACTCTAAAGGAAGAACACACTTAACATTACCACCCTCCAAGCTGACAAATGACGTACTTGTGTGTAAGGGAAAAGGCTCATCTGGAAGACCTGTCTCTATAGAACGGCAGACATTTCTCAAACAGAAAGAATCCAGTCTTGAAAATGTCTTTCTTTAATATTCTCTGTACCTGGATGATTTCCAGTCATCTTGTAAGGATTATTTAATTGAAAATAAATTATTCCATGAAAATAAGAGACCAGAAACTGGTTCATAAAGATGAACATACTGTAAATACTCATTAATAAGGAAATGAATTATCATAGTCAAAAATAATGTGGTATGCAGCCATTTAAAAATGATATTAGCTAATTTTTTTCTAGTACTTAGAGCATCTGCTAAGTTGCAGAAAGAAGTAAACTGCTTCACTGGCACTCTATTTTGTCACCAATAAAATTGCTAGTTACTAGATTTCTGTTTGTTTATCACAATGGATAGGAGCTCTAAAATTAGACTCACATATTAATCTGCTTGTTGCTAAGGCATTGCACCTGGAGAACCTTGTTCTATCAATTCTTAACATATTGGGTAAAAATAATTAAAATCTGTGTCAAGGATCCTTAATATATGAAACCGGTAATTGGCAAAATGTTTTTCATGTCTATAAAATAAGGATATTTTCTGAATTTCTACACTTTTACTGTTGTTGCATAATTCAGTATCTTAATATGACTAATTAATTTGTATGTTTATTTGGCACAGAATATCATAGAATTAGATGATTTTGCCAGGATAGGAATACTGCCCTTGAAACTTTTAGTTTTCCTGTGGTCTTTACAAGTCTGAACAAAATGGTAATCAGCTTATATAAATACAAGTGAGAAAATTTTAAGCAGTCTTTTCACTTAGTTTATTAATTTGATGAATTAATTTTAAACATTATTTTCATCAAATATTTCTGTATTGGCAAAACAAAAAGTTTAAAGTGTTGCAAATATGTTAAATAATCATTATATAAGCATTGAAAAACAGATAAACTAGAGAAAAATCATATCATCCTCAATCATTCCACTAAGCTATGTTTCATTTGGAAGAAGTGTCTATATTCACTGATTGAAATTCCCTTCCCATTGATTCATGTGTGTTGTGTTGAGTGTATGTGTGTGTGTGTGTTGTATGCAATGCATGTGCTTGTAAACTGAACTACATCCTAAGTTTCCATTCATTCTTGAACTCACTCTAGCAATTCTCACTCCCACAAACCCTTAAAAAGCTTACCACTGATTTTCACTTTAATGATCTAGACCTCATTTTACTTGAACTATCAGCAATATTTTACACCTCCCAAGACTTTCTTCCCTTGGACTCAGGATTTAACTCACCTTGTTTGCTACTCATCTTTGATTCCATCCATTTGATCTGTTTTGCTTATTTATCTACATCCCCCACCTTTTACACAAAAGTTCTCCTTTCTCAGGACCTTTGATCTCTTTTCTCAGTACTTTTACTACTTGTGTATGCTTATTATGCACAAGTATAATTTCAGACCTATATATCAAATTACCTGTTTGATATCTACCTTTGGTTAAATATTGGATTTCTAAAACTCAAAAAGTTTGTGAACTTGAGCTCCTGGTATATTTCTTCTTACCTGACCATCATTCCTACTTGAGTTAATGTCAACTCTTCTGGTTACTCTCCCAGAATACCCTGGTATCATTAATGACTCATCCTCTCTTTCATATGTTACAATTATTTGTCAACCATCTTGTCAGGTCTCCATTTAAAGTATTTGCAGAAGCAAGTCATAGCTTCATTATTCAAGGTTCCATAACCTGCTGTTTAGGTAAGTGTAAAAGTCAGCTAGTTGAGCTATCATTTTGTTAATTCTCCTTCAATCAGTTTTTTAAGCACAATGGATTATTGAAAAACTAGATTGTGCCATCCCTCTTCTCAGAACCTTCTGATTGCCAAAAGTGCCTCCTAATTCCTAGAGTCAATATGTGATTTGACCCATGTTTTATCTCTGTTTTGAACTTGTATTTTTCTGTCCCTTTCACTTTTACATGGATTTTCTATCTGAGAGTGTCTTGGCTTATTCCTTTTCTTTCTTTAGTTCTTTATTTAAAGGGCACTTTCTCAGCAAGGCTTTTCCTGGACATCCTGGCTAATACTCTTATCTCACCTCCCCCAGGCATATAAACTTCATTTTCTTGCTTCAATTTCTTCCTCTTAGATAATATATATTATGTGTGTGTATATTCATTTATTTTTCATAGGTGTATACTTCACATTCATTAGTAGAATTTTGTCTAGTGTCTACCATATACTCAGTGCATAGAATAGGAAACAAGATAAGTTAAGTGGCTACTCAATAAGTATTTATTAAATTAGTGAATGGAGTTTACCCATGCTATGGTTTTAAATAGTACATGAATCATCACTTAAAGTTAGATTAACACATGAATTGTCACTTTAAATTAGACTGACATGGGTGTATTCTGAGTTTTAACTTGCAAAGATATGGATTAGATTTTTTGTTTCTCTGTTGTCTGTATTATCTATATTACTGTTTTCACACTTGTGCAGAAAAGTCCAATATTATTGTTACCAGTTTTTTTCTTCTTTTTTTCTGGTATATATGGTAGTTTTAATTACAGTAAAGTGGATCAAAAGAATGGCAAAGTTCATTTGTATTTACTAAGAAAATAGTATATAAGTATAGTGCATTTAACAGATTTACAATATTGTTAAAAATTGAAACCTTCAATTTTCAATACCTGAAAGTGGAAGACAAAGTTTGAGTTTACAGCTTTGTATGGTAAGAGAGAGCTTTGCTGCTCAGGCAGGGCATATTCTCATATTGCATCCTGCTTCTCTTGTACAGGGTTTTCTGGAAAAGTTGTGTGTAAGGATCAGCCAACTTCCAGAAGTTCAGTGGGTTGACATCTGGGAGAAGCCGGATTTAAAGATCATCTCAGACCTTCAGAACTTCAACTTTAAGAAAGTAAGAGGGTTGGCATGCTGCTTGGGAATTCAAGTGATATCCTTGTGAATAGTTTGGTATTCAAGGCAAGTTTATGGTAGTGCCTTTGTCTTTGATTGGCTGTCTTTCAGGAAGTAAGTGGCTGACATTGATTGGTTGGTGAGGAAGCCCAGTATCATTGATTAATTAAATTGGTTTTAAACTTGCTTGGGTAGCTAATTACTACCAAGATTACAGATCAGCCTTTTTCTATTTTTGAGGGTGTTTTACTACTTGTTTTCTGTTTATAACTTACTCTCAATGAATAGTTCAATTTGAAAATCATCTCATCATCCAGAATTCCTTAATTTTAAATTTGGCTCAAGAGGAATTGTTTAAAAATTGCTTTCAGGAATATCTTCCAATTTTATATGCCCACAAAGGTAAAAGAGTAATCTACAGTTTTGTCAATAATTTTTGTTTTATTTTTGGTACTTTAGGGATTCATAGAAATAATAAACTCCAAGATCTTTGTGAATTTTGTATGGAAGTTTTAGTCACTTCATATGACTATTCCATGTACATATTTCATAAAAACGAATTGCAATGGGCTTTTGGTAATTACCTTTTTATAACAGAGTTGCTATATAGATGTATGATTTTGAAACAAAGTCCTTGCTTTTAAGCAGTGAGCACCAGGCTGGTAGTGTCAAAGACTAGTGTAGTATTCTTCTCTGGTTACTTCTTTTCATGTATTTTCAAAATTTTATTAAGTTTCTGGATGATGGTTGTGTGCTTATATTCTGTTCTCTAAATATAAGAGTTCCTTTCCACCTTTTATTTTTTCCTCATGAACTCCACTTTTATATTTCTCCAGTGTAAAGTCTGCCGTATGTTCAGATATGACTATTCTTATATTATTACCTCATATACATTGTATCTTATTGTATATTGATTTGTTTTTAGGTAGAGAATATATTCCAATGTCTTTACCTGGTAATTTATCACTGTTTTATTGAAGTAATAAATGAATTCAGATGGGGAAGATTTAGACTTTTACCAAACTTTTTTTAATCCTTGGCTAGTAGAATTATTAGAAAACACTGATTCTATGAATTTTTAAAGGAATGGTCCTGAGTTACATATGAACGAAGTAAAGGAAAGTGAAAAATGTACCTCCATAGAATCTGTGATTTCAGCACTGATTAATAAATCCACTTCAGTAACCGCTGTTCTGCTGCAAGTGTGAATGAATGAAGTTCAAGTAATGTAGAACAAGAGGAATAAATTCTTTTTTCCATATGAAGGAAAGCTACAGGTAATTTGTTTTCTGGAAATGAAACAGAATTGTGCAGCCTGAAGCTGAGAATACTCAGCCATATCAACACAGAAATGTTGAAGAAATTTGAATGAATGATCATCATGGAAGCCTGATTACAGTAGATAAGTCTAAGCAACACCTTAGAGAAATTGACAGGGGAAAACATTAGTAGTTGGTAACAACTGAAGAAGAATGTGAGATTTAAGAAAGCTTTCCTTTAAAAATGAGGCTTTTAGTGTATGTATGAATACTGTGGGAAGTGATGCAGTAGAGAAGGAAATGTGGGACCTATTGATTCCCATATGGTCAGGGTGAAATTTTTGTTCTTTTTCTCTTGAGGCTTCACTCATTGCCTATGTCTTATGGGGTAGACTCTCTACAACTTGCTTTAGTTATTTTTTAGATAGGGTCTCTCATTCTCTTCTTCCTCCCCCAGGTTGGCTTAGGACTGTAATCATTTACTTAGACCTCTGAAAGTGTTGGACTAAGAGGCAATGAGTACTTTGCACAGCTCCTTTCTTCAGATGAGGTTTCCCTAACATTTTTCCTTGGCTAGCCTCAAACCTCGACCCTCATGACTGATTCCTCCCAAGTAGCTAGGATTACAGGTATGAATTACCACATAATGTAAAGATTTACTGGGCTCCAGTTTTAAATTTTAATAAAAGCATAGTACTTGTTTTTTTTTCAAAAAAGTAAGAAACTAAAACACATGTAATTATAGGTCTTAAATAAGTGTAAACAGTATCAAAGTACTATTTTATCCAAAAAGTACAGCATGAAGGATAATGTGATTAATTATAGAAATAATGAGTGGATTAAGAAAATGTAGTATTTATTCACAATGGAATTTTACTCAACCATGAAGAAGAATGAAATCTTGTCATTCACAAGTAAATGGGTGGAACTGGAGAACATCACCTTAAGTGATGTTAGTCAGGCTCAGAAGACCAAAAATCTTGTTCTCCATCAAATGTGGACTTTAGACCTAAAACAAATGCAGTGATATTATTGGACATGGGTCACACACTGAAGAGAGAATACATACATGAGGAATAGGGAGAGGTTGGAAACCCAAAACTTGAAAGTGTGTGATGTGCCCACTGTGGAGAAGTTAATATAGTAACATTAAAGCAACAGAGGTTACAATCGGAAGGTGAGTGGGAAGTAGTGAAGAGGTATGGTAAAGATGAATCAATTCAGGTTGTAATACACATGTGCATGGAAACAATGCTAGAAATCTCTCTGTATAGCTATGCTAGCAAAAAGGCAATGTCTTTCTTATTATTGCTTATGTCTTCTCTTCAACAAAATTGGAGATGAGGGCAGAACAGGTTCTGCCTGGAAGTGAGGGAGGTGGGGGGGAGAAGAAGGAGTTCAAGGAGGCAGGGGGCAGAAATGGCCCAAACAAAGTATGAACATACGAATAAATAAAAAAAAGAAAAATTAAAGTTTATAATGTCTTTGTTATGCAAAGATATTTACTTAGCCATTGATAAAGGCATTATTTTGATAAAAATCTGTTATTTTCACCAACACCCGTGCTGCTTCAATATAAATATGTTTATATAAATAATACATAACTACCACATAAGTAACTTCAGTGTACAGTGTGCATATGTTGGGATCATTTTAACATAAGATTATTAATTTTATCAGTCAGAAAAGAAACAAAAGCTGTGGAAATCCTTAATGACTCAGCTTCATCATTTGAAATAGTCACAGACTATCATGAGTAGTCTTGCACTAATTACAAAGATATTGTGCAGGTAACTGAACTACTTAGAATGAAGTGTAAAGTTACAACACTGCATAAACATAAGGCTGTTTAATGTATATTGTAGTAATATGTATACATACTGATTAGCACTGTACCAAGGGCATTACTGTGTTATCATGTTCATGTTTGCACTCAAATATGCATTTTTAAAAATTCAGATTTGATCATGCTATCTTCTTTCTTAAAACCCAACTATTTCTTCTCATTTTCCTAAGATTTAAGCATCTCATCCTTACTATTTTATCCTGCATTTCCCTCTGTCCCTAGTGAAGTCCTTCATGTTTGTTCTTGCAACAGAGCATTTTGTTTCAATAGCTGTACTAAGTATGCTAGATATATGATGAACTGCACATACATAAAGTGTGTCATTTGATTTGCATCAGTATGTTTTAATGTCTAGCAAAGTTCAGCATCTTCATGTGCTTATTTTCCATTTGTATATTTTATCTGGTGAACTGTCTTTTGAATTCTTTTGCACTTTTACAAATTAGCTACTTGCTCTTTCTTGAGTTTTAAGAGTCATTACAAATTCTGGATACCATTTCCTAACCATTAGTATTTTTAGTACAGTTTTCCCTCAGTTCATGGCTTGAAAATTTTCCTCTTTTGATTGCTGTTCTTGTTGCCTGAGTGTTTGCTTTTCAGTTCTGGCATCCAACACCAGGTCATATGCTATGCTTCTGCTCTTTCACTGAACCATACCTGCAGGCCCATTTTCCTGTTCTGTGCATAGAAGACTTATTTGTGTATATTAACTGCATAAAATAATATGCTTCACTACAACACTTACTTAATAATTATAAGTTAGTTTGTTATATTTGCTCCCCATATTTATCCTCTTAACAGTATCTTTTGAGGGTACGTGGGTTTGAACTCTGGGCCATGTACTTTCTAGGTACATACTCTACCACCTAAGCCACACTACCAGCCCTAATAGTGACTTTTCAAGAGGAAAAGTTTTACATTTTTATGAAGTCTAATTCATGTGTTTTCTTTAAATTATGGACTTAAATTTTTGTTCATCATTAAGAATCCTTTTTCTAATAGAGTCACAGGCTTTGCCCCATTCTTTTTTTCTAGAAATTTTATATTTTCTGTGTTACATTTTGATCTATAATCCACTTTAAATCCATTTTTATATGTGACCTGAGGTATGGATCAACGTTAATTTTGTGGACAGTTATCTAGTTCCTCTAGCTCCATATGTGGGAGAGGCTGTGCTTTTCCCACTACACTGTCATTGTGCTTTTGTCAGAAGTAAGTTGGCTCTTTGCCTGTAAGTCTATTTCTGACTTTTCAATTGTATCCCAATTACTTATATTGTGTTCTTTCTACCATCATCTTATGGTCTGATTACTACAGATTTGTAATATATGAAAACACTCTCCTGTCCTTTCTACTTTGTTGATGATTTTTCACTGTTGTTTTGGATATGGTATACTTTATATTTCTGTACATTTTTTAAAAAAAATTGTGCTGGAAATCAAAGTCATGACCTTGTGCATGGAGGGCAAGTAGTCTAAGACACTGCAACCCCACACTGCACAGGAGTTTTAGAATCAGGTTTTCAATTAAAAACATGCCTTCTGGCTTCCAGAGAATTGTATATTATATTGGGAAGAATTAATCTGAATAATGAACCTTTGACTCCTAAACAAAGTCTATCTTTATTTACATAGTTTGCATTTAATTATCCCTGCAATAATTTTTGGTTTTTAATGTATAAATCTTTCCATATTTTATAAGACTGATTTTTGTTCATATAATTTGGTAAAGTTAAAAATAGTATTTTTCTCTCTTTTTTAAAAACATGTTTATTTTTGTCAACACATAACACATTTGTGGGGAGCAGTGTTATCTCCTACCTGCCTTGGTTTCTCTTCATTCTCTCATGTCTTAGACTTGGGCTCCTTCTCCACTGCTGACACAAGAGCATTCTGTTTACTCTGCCCATTTTACTCTGTGTTATGAGTTCATCCAGATTGGATGATGGCACGGTGTGGGCACTATTCAGACTTTCCTCTAAAATTGCTACACATTATTTTTTCTCAGCCTCAGAAACTTTTCTGACAATCATGTGCGGACTGTTACACTGCTGAATATTCAAAATGAGCCCTCTGCTTTCTTCCAGAGTTCTTTATCTGTACTGCTTTCTTCTCTGTACTGTTGTCTTTTGACCTTGACCTCTCATGGTTTTGCCAAATCCTTCATCCTCTTATCTCAGTGAGCCTCGCAGACTTCTCCTTGTGTCATAGTCTGGAAACTGTCATGACAGGGAGCTGCAATATTGGGGATTTTATACTTCATTGTCTCCATTGCTTGAGATACATTATCTTAAAATTTTTTGTTTCATATATTTTTAGAGGTTTTGGTTTTCGTTGTTTAAGGTACGATTATTACTGTTTTTCCAAATTGCATAGAATCTCAAGCAAAAGAGCCTCAGAATTCTGTAGATCAGATGGAATGCTCTTCCTCCTTTACCTCATTAATTCCTATTCACTCTTCATTTCTCAGTGTGGCTGTCTCTTCTTTGGAACAATCCCTGTGGGCCCGTTGTAGGTCAAATTCCCTTAGGTGTTCTCAGAACAATGTTTGCTTAAATCATGTATCTGAATTTATACTGGCAATTTTTGTCTTTCTTCTCCATTACACTGCGAGTTAAACTAGGGCAGGTTCTCCTCTGTTTTCTCGGTGGACTTTAGTACAGTGTGTCCACATTGTAGACACTCACTCAACATTTTTCAGTACTAAAGGAGTGAATCTGAAAACATAAGACTTCATATACAAAAACTGGTCCTTTGTAAATTTCTGTTTGTTTTCTTCCTGATAAGGGTCCTGATGGCCCAGTAAATCTCTGTGAGGCAGTTCCTTCATGTGAGAAACTAAAAAAATTTTTGAAAGGTCAAAAGGTATACTTAGAAAATATAAAAAAATGGAAAATAAGGCCATAAGCCCACAAAAAAGCTATCAGCAATAAAAAAGCAAATTCACAGCTAGAGAATGAGAACATGGATTTGAAGGAAATATGCAATTGGAGGTATTATGAAAAGTGTTTGAACATATATACTACAGACATGAATGGAAGTTCTGAAATTGTTGAGTTGCCTTCTGTTTTTTTTTCAGGATAGAAAACTTCTTAGTCTGGTACAGTGTGATGTTCTGGGAAATAATATGACAAATTTAAACTGTGAATACTTATCATATTTCAATGTGTATTTTTAACAATCACTATTTTAATGGCTGTGTTGAAGAAGAGTATATAGGAGTCCCTCTGTTTACTTAGCAATGAGGATTTGGAGTTGGTTTTCACATACTTGTGTTAATGCTGCAAAAGAAAGCATTTATGTAAACTCTTTATATTTCTAATTCTTTGTCTTGAATAAATTCTTTAATATAGTATTATTTGCTTAAAATATGGGAATTTTTAGAAAGTACTTTGGTAAATATATGTATGTTGTTATCAAGAAATCTCTCAGTAAAATGCAGTTTCAAAGCAAGTGTATGATATTGTCTTTTTCATCACCCCCCAATTTTAAGAAATGTATGCAGATGTACATTTTTATTTGTTTACTTATTTTCACAGTTGTGTGCCCAATGAATGGCCTCAGATATGCTAGGCAAGCTTGAATCTACCAGGTGAGACTCACAGATGCAATTTCATCCTTAAGATGCACAAAGTCAACAGTAAGATGAGAATAGAATAGTGATTAAAATATTCCATGCCTCTGTCATAACACTGACAATGTTAATTCAATTTTCTAAGTTGAGAGAGCACATTATATTTCATTATTGAGCTAATTGATTATTGATCCAAAGATAGATTTTCAGATTTCTAACATAATACAAAATAGTAAAGAAGATAATGAAATTTTAGGATTAAAAAAAACCTAGAAAAGGGAGAAGAGCTATGAGACTCCTTTGTCTCATCTTGGATCATTACAATGTGAAGAAAACAGATGTGGGAAAAATATGTGATGGTGATATTTTATACCTTAAGTCATTTTTGGCAGTACTTGTAATGTTCTATGAACACAAAATTTTATTTATAATCAATTTATAAGCTTGTCTGCAAGTGACAATTTTTTAAATAAAATGATTACATTAGTCATTTTCATTGAAAAATATTTTGACTATGTAGAAAATATAATTTTGAATTTGTAATATTGCTAGAAAATTAAAAGTGTCTTTTCTATAATACTTAGCAGTGTTGCTCTGCACAGAAACTTGGCAATCAATAAAATGTTCTTTCATTATTACCTTTCAAGTAAATATGACCTTTGGAAGAGTTTTTAGTAAGAAACTAAAAGCATGAGAACTACAATGGAGAACTATTGAGAACAGAGAAATTTTATTAGGATGATGATATTGGATATCGATATATTAATATTGTGAAAAGTCAGATCACAAAATGAGCCTCCTATTGTCTAATAGATGAATTTTAAGATATGCGTATTTAACTGCAGATTTAACTTGAAACAAGAAGCCAAAAACAAAGAAAGGTTTAGCAAATTATTTAAAAACTTATGATCAAGGTAAGAGAAAATGAAAAGCAATTTAATGAAGCAGCTGGAGCAAATTGATAACCCAAAAGCTCTCTTAGGACACTCAAATCAGAACTGAGATTTCTACAATGTGAAGCCTCTTTTAGCAAGTTCCATGCAAATACAGTGAAACAGATAACATAATTACTGCTAAAAATGTCACACCTCTATCTTTATTTCATAAACATTTTTATTGATGTGCTGGGTGGGGGTACATTGCAGCTTTTAAAAAGTTCTTACAATGTATCAAATATATAATACTTAAATTCACCCGTTCCACTCCAGTTTGGAGAAATGATGCCAGCCCCTTATCATGTTTATGTGGAGGTTTGTGTTGTATGTTACTACTTCCACTATTAGGCAAGGATGAAAATATAATCATATTTTTAATGCCAGTCCTTCCTTTTGCAAAGAGTAATCCCACATTTTGATACGAAGACATTTTAACAACATTAATAAGCCATAATATTTAGGCAGATGCTCTACAACTAAGCCCCAACCCACCACTAGATCATTTACAATTATTATGTAGATTTAAGATAACATGAACAGCAAGGTCATTGTAGTTTCTTTATAACACATTTGGCTTAGTTTATTTTTTATAAATATTTAAAAAGTTAGACATTTTTTTCTTTACAGACATTGTACAAAGTGTAGAAATGGTCACACTGTGTAGAAATTTTTTTCTTTACAGACATTGTACGAAGCATAGAAATGGTCACACTGTATATAGTATTTATATCCAAAAGAGAGAAATGAGAAAGTTACTTATGCTTTACCATTGTGGTTTTGAAATGCTACTCTATGGGATGTAATTGGCATCTATTGACTCCATGCCTTTAAAGAGCACAATTTGGTGTTTGCAGTATATTCACAGAGTTGTGGAACCACCACACTGTCCAGTTTCAAAGCTTTCTTCTCCTTGAAAAGAAAACCCAAATCCCACAACTGTCACACTCCAAGATATCCATTTTCCCCAGGCCTAGAATGTCACTAAAATACCAAAATATCTTTCTATATGTAATTTCCCTGATCTGGAAAGTTCATATAGACTGAGTCATACTATGTTTAGTTCTTCACAACTTTCTCCTTTTAGCATAATGTTTTGGAGTTTATCTGTGTGGTAGCAAGTATCAGTACTTGTTTTTTTCTGTTGAGTAATATTCTATTGTGTGACTGTATCACATATCCATTCATCACTCCATTGAATTCTATGAACCTTCATTTACAACACAGACCAGACCCTTGTCATCTGTGGGTACACAATTCCAAGGAGACCACAACTGAGGAAAAAAAATGAATGCTTAGGATATATAGGGCTTGGCACTGTAATATGGATTCATTTTTCCCATAAGATTGCCTAGCTTTTGATAAGACATGTTGTTGCCTTTCAACAAATCCATGAATTTCAATTTATCATCTAAATTAAGCAATTTACTTTTACTTTGTTTTGGGGAGTATATTTTGAAATGGCAAAAGGCAGGGACACAGTGAGCAGATCACACAATGATTTACACTCAGCTGACTTTAAAAGAGGGCTGACAGAGCTTCTGTGCATTCACTGAGCTGCATAATGTACCTGCAGGAATTTAAAGAGGAAATTTAAATTTAAACAAAAAAGGAATTTTTGTTTTTGGAATTTCTTTTGATTTTTATTTATTGTTTTTGATTGTCCTTGGTCTGAACCTAGTGTAATAAATCTATGAAAGTGGAGGCTTACCATATTTTATGTGTATGATTTTACCATCTCATAATGGGAATTTGTCCTTTGGGTTAATTGGCCTGATTTCTCTGTCTCTCCATGTTTACTTATGCTGTCATTTCTGTCTTTTTAGTTTGTACTAAATTGGCCACTTTTATCCAGAACAAGCTTTCAATTTACTTTTCATGAAAAGTAAATTCTATGAATCTCATTGACTTTACTCTGTGCAGAACATATTCTCCCTTAATTTTATATTGCTGTATTGGTTTTCATCTCTAGCATGAGAAATAATCTCACCTATGTACAAGTTTATTTAGCGGTGAACAATATTTGATGTGCATATTGTTTATCCTAATGTAAATTGAAAACATTTGTGTTAGGATAACACCAATAATTTCTTCTTTGTAATGTTGACATAGTAAGACTGTTAATTGAAATATTTGTAAAGTAATTAAATATAAATTCAAAGCACTTAACCTAATCGGAGAGAATTATTCTACAAACGTTCATATTTTTCTCACTTTGGAAAAAGAGCTCATTAGTTATGTAGTCTGAACTGAGACTTATAGATTTGTACTAATTTGCAAGTGGAATATTTGTGGCTACAGGTTTTCTAATGTGCCATTCCACATAACCTTCTTCTTACCAGCGCTCTGTATAAAACAGCACAGCATTAACATTTGGTAGCGTGAATTGATTAGGGAGCTTTGATTTCACAATAGTCAGTATTTTCATGTAAGTGTTGTTAGCATCCCTCTGATAGTCATGGCAGTTATTTTCTAGGTAATCCTGGAGGTGCTTTTTTGCACTACAGTACGCATTCATTCTCTTCTGAATAATACTGAAAGAAAATGAGATATAAATTATTACAAGTGGAAAAATTAGTGGTGACTAGTGCAAGTGTAAAAGTTTCATGAAATACTGGGGATGTATACTCTGTCTCCTCATCCCCATTGACTGCTACTTTCAATGCTGTGAAAACTGATTTTTTGCACATCATATAGAAGACCACTTCCATTGGCCTATATCATATTTACTAGAACACAAAATGTAATCAAAATACAAATGCTAATAGCAAATTTCATGCAGAGCTTCCTGTGTGCCACATGCATTTCTAAGTACTGTAGATATTCTCCCCAATGTATTCTTCTCAGTGGTTCACTGTGTTTGATAGTATTATATGTATTTTACAGGCAAGGAACCTCAGGCACAGAAAATTAACTTCATAGAGATAACCCAGCTCTGAGTAGGTGGAAGTGAGATTCAGACCCAACACTGGGGCATCTGTGTTGATGCTACCATTGAAACTATTTTGTGAATCATCTAGTTGCAATTTAACAAATCACGCTAACTTATGTAAACTTTATATATCACTGGTATAGTGATGACGAATAGTAATCATTCAAATGTAGGAGTTTTTTAAACTGTTTTTGTTTATGTGGTTTTTGGAATAGAAACCTATGAATTTTAACTATGAGGGAATTTTCAATTTTCCCTATTTTATCTATCCAAGCATCTGATAAAATATGATTTACAAACAAAAATAAAGTGCTTCCTCCTTGAGCAGAGGTCAATCTACTTTTCTGTAATGGGCCAGTTATAAATTATTTTAGGACCTGTGGTGATGAGATCCCTGTTTCAACAACTGTTAATGCTGAGGGAACAATACAGAGTCCTCAAAAGGAAAATACAAACATGGGAATACCACTATGTTCTAATGAAAGTTTAGCATAAAAACTGGTGATCAGCAGATTTATACAGGAGTTTTAATTTTTTCTTTGTTTCACTTGCAAGAAGAGCAGTACCAACCCACAGAGGCTGTACAGAACTTTGTGAAAATGGAAGGTCACCACCAAAGTTATAATTGAAAGCAGTATAAAAGTAACTTTACTATTTTATATGGAAAATAAGCAATGTGGTGTGAAAATTACATCAGTTGTGATAATAAGTATTTGTGTGTTAATCCAGGAAAACATTTCATGCTATGTGCAATGAATAATTTAAGACTGTGGAGTGTCTATGCTATAGAGTGCATGCTTTGCACGTTCAAGTCCCTGGGTTCTATCCCCAGCACTCTAATTAGAAATACATATTTTTTGCACATTATCCTTAAATTCTGCACAGTTAAAAAATGAAAGATTCTAAATAATCTGCTTTTCAAATTTTTAAGAATTTATTGAATTACTCTTCCAGATATTTGTTTGAAGTTATATATTGTAATATTTATCTTGATAAAAATTATTTGATAAGATACATTTCAGTCTTGAAGATGACTGTTCCATTTTGAAAGTTCTAATGAGAAAGCAAGCATGAGAAAATGAATAATTTTTAAAAAATCAGGTACCTATAAATTTGGTAAGTCAGTGTCCAATTCATTTCTTAAACTTTTTCTTTCTTTAATAGTGGCATAATAGGAATATGTTAGGCAGTATGGAAAGTTCTCAGTGATCAAAATATTTATTGTATGCGTGTCAAGAGTACTTGCTACTCCTCAGGAAAATACCATTGACACTAATAGATGAAATTGCCTGAATTTGTAAAATTAGTGTTTTGGGTAATGAGATTTTATCAGAGAAGTATTTCTTGTCTAAAATGAATGGTTTATACATACAACATTTTAATAATCCATTCACCATTGATGGACCTGAAGGTTGATTTCACACCGTGGCTATTGTGAATGATGGTGCTCTGAACAATGCTATGCAGTTATCTGTTTGAACTTCTGTCTAATATTTTAGACCAACAATGTCCGAAACAATTTAGGTAGTACTTGATCTATATTCTGTATCTCTCTGTAATCTGAGCCTTTCAGTGAGGTTTTAAGAGTTACTTACTTGCAGTTTGTTGTCATCATCAAGCATGGGAACATGCTCATTACACAAAAGTTTTTGCAAATGAATGATTTTCTCTTTGGAGTTCAAAAACAAATGCAGCTGCCATTGAGTAAATACAAATGGCTGCTTGCTTGAATGGGACCTGATAAAGGAATTCAGTGCTCTTAGCTTTACAGACTTGGAAACTGCTTTTTCTATTCATCTTTGTTTCACCTATGTTTGAAAGATATCACACTCCAATCTCAGGAAAGACTGATACATGGTTAAGAATGTCATTTTACTGATGTAAGATAGAAACCATATTAACATTTAGCAGCCAAAATAATTCCTGTTACTTATATTTGCCTTTATAGAAATTGATATCACAAGATTGCACTCTGAGAACCAAAGTGGAACAATGACATCCTAATGTGTTTTTTATGTAGCATCTATATTTTTGCTGTTCCATTATACAGACACACATAACAGGGAACTAGAAAATTTGTGCTGATTGGTCTTCCTCATGGCAGAAGAACACTGAAAAAATACAATTTCGACATATAGATCAGTCCCATTTTATTATAAGAATTTTCATACACACAACATAAAAATATGTTAATAAGGGAACTTCTGTGAATGAGAGTGCCAGGAGTCATATTTGTATACAAATATGAAATATTTGTCATACTGAGATATATAAAGGTATCTGAATTTGAAAATTTTATTGGTATCCAAAATCAGTTTAAAGCTCATATGTAAATAATGATGAATTTTCTGTAGATTTTCCAAAATGATCAATTAGAAATATGATAAAATCACATGCCACTATGATTTCTACTCTATTATCCAAAAATTTAAAAGGAGACAGATTTCTTTTGTGGCACTGGGGTTTGAACTGAGGGCTAACACCTTGAACCACTCCACCAGCCCTTTTTGTAAAAGGTTTTTTTCAAGATAGGCTCTCATGAGCTATTTGTCTGGACTGGTTTCTAACTGAGATCTTCCTGATCTCTGCTTCCTGAATGAAGAGACAGATTTCTTTCAGACAATTCAGTCAATAGTCCCTCATGTAGGCAGAAGGCTCACTGTTAGGGGTCCCTACAGTGCAGATCATCTGGGTTAACATATTTGTGGAGCAGTGACAGCTCTTGCTGAGTCTACCTGTGAACCAGAGCATTGACTGTACATCAGAAAGGGACTTCAGTACAAGAGATGCAGAAGGACATGTCTTCTTTGGTAAGAAAATTATTGAAAACAAAAGAAAAGCAACCAATGGAACACCTGTTGCTAAAATAAAAATGTGACCAAGTATGCTGCTTAACATGCTAAGGGTGAGCATGCCTTCCCCCAGGTTTGGAAAAACATTATTTTCCAAGTGAAATCAACCAGAATCAATATAAAATGTATTTTGTTTTATTTTTGGTGTATAATTTCTTCAGTTCTTTATATATTCTTGAAGTGAATCTCCTGTTGCTTAAACATCTGTCAAAAATTTTCTTTCATTCTGCTGACTGAATCTTCAATCTGTTGATGGTTTCTTCTGCTGTACAGAAGTTTTTTAATTTGATGCAATCACATTTTTCAATTGCTCTTATTTCCTGAGTTGTTGGAGTCCTATGGAAGGAGTCCTTGTTGTGCTTTTATCGTCAAAGATTCCCCTACGTTTTCCTCTGGTAGTTTCTGTATATAAAGGTCTTTTAACCACTTTGGGCTGATTTTTCTGCAGGAAGAGAGGCAGGGATCTAGTTTCTGTCTTCTACATGTGGATATCTGGTTTTCCCAGCACCACCTGTTAAAGAGGCTATCTTTTTTGTCAATGTAAGTTTTCAGTGCTTTTGTCAAGAATAAGATGGAAATATTTGATGTGGTTTATATTTAGAACTTCTATTCTACTACATTGGTCTTTGTGTCAGATTTTGGGCCACTACCATGCTGGTTTTGTTACTCTGTAGTATAATTTGAATTCAAGATTGTATTACCTCTAGCATTTCTCTGTTTTTGGTGGCACTGGAGTTGGAAATTGGGGCCTTGGGCTTGCTAGGTAGAAACTCTACCACTTGAGCTATACATCCAGTTCTCTTTGAGCTTTAATTATTATTCAGTCAAAGTCTCACAGGTTTACTTGTGGCTAGCCTTAGACCCCAATCTTCTTACATACACTTCCCATGTATTTGGGATCACAGACATAACCCATCATGACTAATTTATTGATTCAATTGGACTCTCACTAACTTCTTGCCCATACCGGCTTGAACAATTATCCTCTCTGTCTTTGTCTCTTGAGTAGCTGGGATTACAAGCACAGGCAGCAATGCTCAGCACTAGCATTGCTTTTTTTGCTCAAGATTCATTTGGCTAGTCAGAGTCTTTTGTGTTTCCATAAGAATTTTAGTATTGTTTTTCCTAATTCTGTACAGATGTTAATGGAATTGGGATTGGGATTGAACAGGATTTTCATATCATTTTTGGTATTATGACTATTTTGCAAACATTTACTCTGTTGAGCATGAACATGGCAGTATTTCCATTTTCTAAAGTCATCTTTATTTTCTTCTTTAGTCCTGATAATTTCCACTGAAGAGGTCTTTAATATCTTTGGTTAATTTTATGCCAATGAAGTTTTTGAGGCTCTTATGAATGGGATTTCTTTCCAGACTTCTTTTTTAATGACTTTATGGTTGACATATAAAAACCTACTTTTCTTATATGTTGACTTTTTATCATGGAGTTTGCTAAAAGTGCATATCTGATACAGGGTCATCCAATGGCATTGTAGGGTTTTTCATTAGATCTGCCATCATAGATGGCTTGACCTTTTTTCTGTTTGTATCCTTTTTAGTTTTTATTTTTCTTGAATTATTGTTTTGGCTAGGAAATCAAACAATACTTTGAATAAGAATGAAGATACGAGACATCCTTGATGTATTCCTGATTTTATACATAGTATTTCAGTTTTTCCCCGTTCATTATACTGTTGGTTATGGGTCTGTCATATATAGGCTTAATCTAAATGTTAAGATGCAAATGATGTACTACTAGTTTCTTTGTGGTTTATTTTTCATTGTTGTGCTGGGTAGGAGTACATTGTAGCATTGACAAAGGTTCTTATAGTATATCAACTATATCATACTTGAATTCAGCCCCCTCCACATTTCTCCTTTATCCTGCTATTCTGCCAATTGAAAAATAGTTTCAATGGGTATATTTTTTGCATTTGCATTTATATGTACACAGTATTTGCACCATAATCCTCCTCTTACACCCATTCTCCATATCCTCTCCCTCCCACTATCATCAACTTTCATCCGCTAGGCAGGACCTGTTCCTCACTTTTGTTCTCCAATTTCACAAAAGAAAGGAAAAAGAAGTGACAATTTTGCTTGCTTAAGATAGCCACATAGGGAATTTCCTGTGACACTTCCATGCATGTATGTATTAATGCCAGGTTTGGTTCATTTCTTCTTTTTTACTTCTTTCTACTTTAGTTCCTTTTTATGGTTGTTTTCAACCAGTTTAAAAGTTCTGTATTCATTCTTGCATATAGCACTTCAAACATATTCACCTTAGTTTCCTTCTTTTACATGCCCCTTGACATTTCTTGTTTCTCGTAAAATTGTTACATTGGTTTTAGGACTAAATTCCACATATGAGAGAAAATGTGGCTTTTGGCCTTCTCAATCTGGCTAAATCACTGGATGTTCTCTAGTTCCATCCATTTACCTAAAAATGACAAAATTTCATTCTTCTTTGTGGCTGAATAGAATTCTATTATATATAAGTATAACATTTTCTTCATCCATTTGTCAGTACCTGGGCATCTTGGTCATTTCTGTAGTTTAGCTATTGTGAATAATGCTGAAATAAACATGAGTGTGCAGGTGCATTTATTATCATGGACGGATATTTTATAGTTTCAAAGATTTTATCTGCCCTTATGGATATGATAATCTGATTCTTGCTCTTGGTTCTATTCATAAGCTGATTTATATTTATTTATTGGTGTGTATTGAGAAATACATGACTCACTGGTACAAAGCTAACTTGAAGGTGAATTTTTTAAAAAATACTGTTGAATTTTAGTTTTGAGCATTTTATTACAGGCTTTTGGAATTATCTTAAAAAAACATTTTAGCCTATTTTTTTTCTTTTGTTGTATCGTTATCTAGTTTCGTTAACCCTATTTTCAGAAAACGAGTTTGGATTTGTTGCTTCCCTTTGTATTTTGTGGCATAGTTAAAGCATTGCTATAAGCTCTACAGACGTTCTGATTCAACTCAGTGGTGAATGTGTCTGATCATGGGCCTTTCTTTGTTAAGAAGATTTTAATTACCATTTCAATTTAATTGCTTGCTGTTGATCTGTTTGTGTTATTTGTATCATCTTGGTTCAATTTTGATAGTTCATGTGTCAAGAAAGTTATCCATTTATGCCAGATTTTGAAACTTACTTGACAATACATTTTCAAGTCATTCCCTAATAATCTCCTGAATTTTAATGTTATCAGTCATAATGTTACTTTCTTTTGTCTAATTTTAATAATTTGGATGTTCTAAGTATTTGTCAATTTTATATATTCCTTTAAAAGGCCAACTGTTTGTTTCATTGACTCTTTGTATTTTTCTTTTTGTTTCTATTTCATTAATTTCAGTTTGGATGTTCCATATTTCTTTCCTTGCAGTAAATTTGGGGTAGGTTTATCCTTGCTTTTTTAAGAACTTGAAATAAGGTAGGTTATTTACTAGAGATCTCTTTGATGTCACAATGAAAACTCCCTGTACAACTAGTATATGGTAATGAAATGATTTTGCTAAAGTTCATTAATTAGCATATTAATTTCATAGTCTTACTTTAAGAGGCAATTATTGATGCAGTCCTAAATACTTCAAAACCATGTCCCTAAAACTTCTTTAGATATTGTGGATAGTGATAATGAGGGTAAGGGATAAGAGACTTTATACTAGGAGGTGGCTTAGAGCTAGTTTATGAAGGAACAGTAAGAAATGATCATAGCAAAATGAAAACCTAAGGTCAAATGCAGATGCTTTGTGACAATTTGCACATGGTTTTGTGTTAGAATATTCTTGGCCTATGTTCTTTATTACCAAACTGCCTTATTATTATTATTATTATTATTATTACCATTATTATCTTGAAAGCTGCTCTCTTTGGCTTTATTCTTTTTCCTTTTCTTTTTTTTGGTACTTTTACATTTACTCACATGTGTATACATTGCTTGGGCTACCTCCCTTCCTGTCCCCTATCGTGTTCTCCAATTTTGTCAAAGAGAAAACATAGGCATTAATAAGCTTTTTTGCTAGTTTGACATAAAGATAGCTATACAGAGAGATTCCTAGTGTTGCTTCCATGCACATGTGTATTACAACACACATTGGTTCATCTCTGCCAGACCTCTTCACTACTTCCTAGTCCCCTTCCCATAGTGGCTTCAGCAAGTTTAAGATTACTATATTTGCTCCTATACAGTGAGCACATCAACCACATTCAAGTTTTTGGGTTTTCTTCCCTTATATTCATACAGATCAATGATATTGAAGGAAAACAGAAAACTGACAATTATCTTCACATGAAAGCAAACAGTCAAAGTTTGAACCAAGAGATACTCTCAATAGAAAGGGAGCAAGACAAATGTGAATCCCTTATGAATTTTCAAAATAAGATAGATGTACAAAACCTCATTCGATATTTACAAGAGAATATAGTAGGTCATTTTCAAGTAGAAATTTATAAGCATGAGACAGCATAAAGAAAAAATTATGCTGAGGAAGAATTACTACAATTATTCTATTGTTATAGGTTAATTTATCTGTTATATTCTTCTATTCATCTCACTGCAAATTATGTTTTGGATTTACATATTATCTTTGTTTCCTCTACATCTAGCAACTTATTTTGTAGATTTCTAAAGGATAGTTGGCATCTGTTTCTAATGTAAAAATTTCATTTTCCATCACCATTATAACTTAATTGATGTTTCATTAGAGAATCAATTGATACTTTTAGAGCTAGTTTGCAGAAAATAAGACTATTTGAAGGAAAAGAAATATTGGGATATAGAAATGATCCTATTTTCTTGAATTAATCTTGTGTTACATTGCTCTATTTAAAATTTTTGAATTAATTATTATATTCTATGAGTTATACAATCACATGGGTACCAGAATGAGGATGATTCAGAGTGAGTGTTGTAGGTCATTGGCAGAGCATTTGTATAGTGCATATAAGGGTCTGGGTTCAAACTTTGCCCCACACAAGGACAGAAAGATTCAATATTTTTATGACTCATATTGAATGCAGTTGGTATTGGTGATAAATATTCCAAACTGAAACATTATATTTTGTATATTTAACATTTCTCTAGAATCAATGAGTCAAACCTAAAGAAAATAATTACATATTTATTATTTCAGGTATGATTATTTTTAAAAATCTGTCCTTTGTACTTGCTTTAGAAACAAGTGGTAGATGAAGAAGATGTTTATCAGTAAATGGAAAATATTTCTTCAAGAATGAGTCAGATGGAATCCATAGCTAAAGAACTGGAATATAGATGCTCTTAAATAAAAGCTCAAGTATATTCTATTAAAATACAAATAGAAAAATATAAGCAGTAGTATGTAGAACAGGGCAAGTGTCAAATAAGCTAAGCAAGTAAGTCAAAACAGAAACAGCAAATTATTGATCTTGCTAATTTGTATCTAAAGTATAATTTGTACTAAAACAGATTAATGAGATCAGTAGTATATGAAAACTATACAATATAATTTTGGAAAACAATGTTAGCAAATGAACTTATAAGTAGCATTTTATTTCAGAAGAATTCCTATTTATTCTTTTGATTTTGTAAAGTAACCTAATCTGCATTTTCTCCAAAGCTTTCTAATTAAGGCAATTGTATTGTTACAAAATCATTTGTCAACATTTTGTCAAATAGAAATATTTAACAAACATTACTATGGTTTGGAAATTATCTCCTATCGGTTTGTTTTTCATGGTGGTGTGTGATAGTAGCTTTTGTAAATAATTATTTTTGCTAATATGATTTACAAAACACTGAAGTTTTGCTGTTTTATTATTTTAGATACAAACCGTTAGAAATTTAATTGCTAAAAAGCCCATTACTTAGTCTCAAATCCCCAAATTACATAACCCTCTACTAAAGAGAGTTACAAGTGAGATAGATAAGTGTGACAAATGTATCTTTATGAATTAGGTTGTCTAGTATCTCATGGGCCCTCAGCATTGGTCTACAATCCAATTGCATCTTCCTAGTTTTTAACTTCCACCCCAGCCCCACCTTTTTTTCTGTCCTGGTTTCCTATGTCAGAGGGAACTGTCAGGCATGAATGAGTTCTTGAAGCTTTCTGAGTCTCAGTTCTGCTATAGAGAAGAGAGCTGTTGCTCTGTGTGCATGGAATACATTCCTTATGGTCTGGGTGCCATCCCTCTTTGCTCCAGGGAGGCCTGGCCCTGCCAGTTGTCTTCTTTCTTTCTCTATGTATTTACATCTTCAAATTTGCCATTTTCATAGTTTCATTTACCACCTAATAATGATATCTTTCATGTCTCTTTCTCTAGCCCTGACTTATCTTCTGATATCCAGACCCATGTGTCTTCTTCTTCCTGTGGGTTACTACACTAGAATTCATGTAGGCATTTCATGTCCACATTTCTAATACAAAATGCATCATTTCCTCCCCTAGCTTCCATTCCATTTCCTATGATTTTTTTGTTGTACTGGGGATTGAACCCAGGGACTTATGTGTATTTGGCAAGTGCTCTAAAACTGAGCTACTTTCCTATGCCCCACTCCTTTACTTAAATATGGTACCTATTTTAGGTTCTTTTCCTTCTCTCACCCTTTCTCATACAAGAAAATATCACAAACCAGGTAGATCCTTGCATAATCACTTACTTTTTTTGTCATTTTTTCCATTGCATAAATTCTGACATGTTCCTTTATTTTAAAATTTTTTGAGATGGAACCACCCTATGTATCCTACTTTGGCTTCAAACTCCTAATCTTTGCTTTAGCTTCCCAAGTGCTAGAATTATAGGAGTGCACCAACATACATGGCCATGTCTCCTCTTACTTGAACATTTGCAGTGAATTCTCTCTGTCTTCTAAGATCCTATCTTGTCACCCATCCTGTTCTTCACTATTTTCCTGCCATGTACACTTAGTCATCTTGCTATCCTAATCCAGTTTTTTCAATTTTCCTGCAGTTTATAGGATAGTATCTGAGTTCCTTCATCGTAGAATGCACAAAGCTCCCTGCAATTGCTTTCTCCAGACTGCCTGATTTTGGTTCCTGCTGTTTCCAACTCATTATGTAAGTCTCAGAAAAACTTAAGTATTTCAAGATTCTTTCCAATATTTTAAAATGACATAATTTATACTTACGACAGAAATTTATAAAGATAAAGTCATTTAGTTCACCAATAAGATATAACAACAAAACCTACAAATACATTTTTTCAAAGACTTTTTTCTGTAGAGAGAGAAAACATGAGTCTAAGAATTCCAGCTCAAGGGTGTAAAAGGCACCCAGACATATATAGCAGACATAGGATTAGAAAATAGTCACTATTACCCTTCTCAAGGAGACTTTGTCCTGGAACAGCTTCTCTTATCTTGTCAATCTCCTACCTGTCTTCAATTCTTGCTGAAAGACTGCTATCTCCATGAAGCTTGTGAATTTTTCCAGAAAGATATCTGTGTCCTCATTGCACTGTGTCCAGCCTTCATTATATCATAGTGCAATTCTATTTTTTGTCTTTGTACTGAACTTAATGTTCCTTGAGGCAGCAATGTTTGCATCTTGTAATTGGCACAAAATCTGACATACTTGCCTGAGGAAGGAACTCCAGAGATGTAGAGGGGAAACAAGTTGGGTTCAAGGGAAGAGATGTGTTAAGAAAGAAGGGTGAATTTTGTCAGGTGTTTGGTGGTAAGCTAAAGAATTTCCCCAAGTGCCTATTACAGTCGAATGAATGAATGGAGATAGTAAGGTAAGGCCCAGAAAGAGTTCTTTTGCAGGATCAGTTCACATCAGGTAGAGAGTGTTCATCAGTTGCAGTAGGTGAGAAGAGAGGAGGTGGTTAGCAAATGGAGACCAGTGTAGACAACTTGTTCGAGACTTCTAGCTATGAAAATGAGAACATATAGGGTTAGGATAGTGTCTGAATGGCATTTCCCCCTGTTCTTTCCTCCTAATAAATTAATGCTAAGCATAAGAACCATCTGAGAGTGGGAACTGCCATGTCAAGGTTTTGATTGTTAGGCTGAGGAGAACCTCCAGGAAAACCCATGGCCATACTGAAAAGTGCTGACTGAGGAGGTTGTGAGGTGCAGGACTTTGGGCATTTTTCTTTACCACCTTCCCCCGCTGCACATGTGCATGTACACACACACACCTCGCACACACACACACACACACACACACACACGCACACACACACAGCTATGGTATCTTCCAGATATTGTCAGGAGTGACCTGGGTGGTGGAGAATCTCTCTTACCACTTCTTAACCATCTACTGCTTGCTGCTTTTACAATCAGTCACATCTGTGTCTCCCCATCCCCATAGTTACTTTATTGGTAATTACTGTGAGCTCCATTGTCTCTACATGTCTTCATACTGATTTGGGGTCACCTTCTGTTGCTTCTTCATTTTCCTGAAACCTGGCTTTTAATAAACACCACCAGCCAGTGACAGCATTTTCAGTTTCTTGTGGGAGAGTTGACACCTGTCCTTAAGCTGTTTCCAGCACTGTCTTAT
Organism: Castor canadensis; assembly: GCF_047511655.1. Lineage (NCBI taxonomy): Eukaryota > Metazoa > Chordata > Mammalia > Rodentia > Castoridae > Castor > Castor canadensis. Next base: position 62,845,645 of record NC_133400.1, read on the forward strand.
CCTCTCAGCTGTTCTTTAACACCAGAGCTTTGTTTTTTTTTCCTGCTTCTGGACTTGGCACTCTTCTGGAGTTTCAGAAGGTATCAGAGGGTTGTGTGGCTTGTAAAGATCTGTAGGAGAATGATGTCACACTACTCTTAATGGTCTAAAATCATGCATCCCCAGAATATTGGGAAACATTTTTTTCCTAGTAGCTTTCACTTAGTATGATTCTCTGATTGTATGATGTTTTGAAATATTTCTCAAGGCAGTCCAGTATTCATTACAGGAGACTAGACAGACATATATCAGTCCTTTTTTTAAATTTTATTATTCATATGTGCATACAAGGCTTGGGTCATTTCTCCCCCCTGCCCCCACCCACTCCTTAACCACCCACTCTGCCCCCTCCTTCTCCCCACAACCCCTTCAATACCCAGCAGAAACTATTTTGCCCTTATTTCTAATTTTGTTGTAGAGAGAATATAAGACATAACAGGAAGGAACAAGGGTTTTTGCTGGTTGAGATAAGGATAGCTATCAGGGAGAAGACTCACATTAATTTCCTGTGCGTGTGTGTTACCTTCTAGGTTAATTCTTTTTGATCTCACCCTTTCTCTAGTTCCTGGTACCCTTTTCCTATTGGCCTCAGTTGCTTTTAAGGTATCTGCTTTAGATTCTCTGCGTTAAGGGCAACAAATGCTAGCTAAGTTTTTAGGTGTCTTACCTATCCTCACCCCTCCCTTGTGTGCTCTCACTTTTATCATGTGCTCAAAGTCCAATCCCATTGTTGTGTTTGCCCTTGATCTAATGTCCACATATGAGGGAGAACATACAATTTTTGGTCTTTTGGGCCAGGCTAACCTCACTCAGAATGATATTCTCCAATTCCTTCCATTTACCAGTGAATGATAACATTTCGTTCTTCTTCATGGCTGCATAAAATTCCATTGTGTATAGATACCACATTTTCTTAATCCATTCGTCGGTGGTGGGGCATCTTGGCTGTTTCCATAACTTGGCTATTATGAATAGTGCCGCAATAAACATGGGTGTGCAGGTGCCTCTGGAGTAACCTGTGTCACAGTCTTTTGGATATATCCCCAAGAGTGGTATTGCTGGATCAAATGGTAGATCAATGTCTAGCTTTTTAAGTAGCCTCCAAATTTTTTTCCAGAGTGGTTGTACTAGTCTACATTCCCACCAACAGTGTAAGAGGGTTCCTTTTACCCCTCATCCTTGCCAACACCTGTTGTTGGTGGTGTTGCTAATGATGGCTATTCTAACAGGGGTGAGGTGGAATCATAGTGTGGTTTTAATTTGCATTTCCTTTATTGCTAGACATGGTGAGCATTTTTTCATGTGTTTTTTGCCATTTGAATTTCTTTTTTTGAGTAAGTTCTGTTTAGTTCACTTGCCCATTTCTTTATTGGTTCATTAGTTTTGGGAGAATTTAATTTTTTAAGTTCTGTATATATTCTGGTTATCAGTCCTTTGTCTGATGTATAGCTGGTGAATATTTTCTTCCACTCTGTGGGTGTTCTCTTCAGTTTAGAGACCATTTCTTTTGATGAACAGAAGCTTTTTAACTTCATGAAGTCCCATTTATCTATGCTATCTCTTAGTTGCCATGCTGCTGGTGTTTTTTTTATTAAGTTTTTAGCTATACCTACTAACTCCAGAGTATTTCCTACTCTTTGCTGTATCAACTTTAGAGTTTGTGGTCTGATATTAAGATCCTTGATCCACTTTGAGTTAATCTTGGTATAGGGTGATATACATGGATCTAGTTTCAGTTTTTTGCAGACTGCTAACCAGTTTTCCCAGCAGGTTTTGTTGAAGAGGCTGCTATTTCTCCATATTTTTAGCTCCTTTTTCAAAGACAAGTTGGTTATAGTTGTGTGGCTTCATATCTGGGTCCTCTATTCTGTTCCACTGGTCTTCATGTCTGTTTTTGTGCCAGTACCATGCTGTTTTTATTGTTATTGCTTTGTAATATAGTTTGAAGTCAGGTATTGTGATACCTCCAGCATTGTTCTTTTGACTGAGTATTGCCTTGGTTATTCATGGCCTCTTGTGTTTCCATATAAATTTCACAGTAGATTTTTCGATCTCTTTAATGAATGTCATTGGAATTTTGATGGGAATTGAATTAAACATGTAGATTACTTTTGGGAGTATCGACATTTTTACTATGTTGATTCTACCAATCCATGAGTATGGGAGATCTCTCCACTTTCTATAGTCTTCCTCAATCTCTATCTTCGGAAGTTTATAGTTTTCCTTGTAGAAGTCATTCACATCTTTTGTTAGGTTTACACCTAGGTATTTGATTTTTTTTGAGGCTATTGTAAATGGAATTGTTTTCATACATTCTTTTTCAGTTTGCTCATTGTTAGTGTTAGAAATGTTAATGATTTTTCTATGTTGATTTTATATCCTGCTACCTTGCTATAGCTATTGATGATGTCTAGAAGCTTCTGAGTAGAGTTTTTTGGGTCTTTAAGGTATAGGATCATGTCGTCTGTAAATAGGGATATTTTGACAGTTTCTTTACCTATTTGTATTCCTTTTATTCCTTCTTCTTGCCTAATTGCTCTGGCTAGGAATTCCAGTACTATGTTGAATAGGAGTGGAGATAGTGGACATCCTTGTCTGGTTCCTGATTTTAGAGAGAATGGTTTCAGTTTTTCTCCATTAAGTATAATGCTGGCTGTAGGTTTGTCATATATAGCTTTTATAATGTTGAGGAACTTTCCTTCTATTCCTAGTTTTCTTAGAGCTTTTATCATGAAATGATGTTGGATCTTATCAAAGGCTTTTTCTGCATCTATTGAGATGATCAAGTGGTTTTTGTCTTTGCTTCTGTTAATGTGGTTTATTACGTTTATTGATTTTCATATGTTGAACCAGCCCTGCATCCCTGGGATGAAGCCTACTTGGTCGTGGTGAATAATCTTTTTGATGTGTTGTTGAATTCGATTTGCCATTATTTTGTTGAGGATTTTTGCGTCAATGTTCATTAAGGAGATTGGCCTATAGCTCTCCTTTGTGGAGATGTCTTTGCCTGGTTTTGGTTCTATTTCATGGAACAGTTTAAGAGGGTTAGTATCAGTTCTTTAAAGGTCTGATAGAATTCAGCAGAGAATCCATCAGGTCCTGGACTTTTCTTTTTGGGGAGACTCTTGATTGCTGCTTCAATTTCATTTTGTGTTATAGATCTATTCAGGTGATTAATTTCCTCTTGGTTCAGTTTTGGATGGTCATATGTATCTAGAAATCTGTCCATTTCTTTAAGATTTTCAAATTTATTTGAATATAGGTTCTCAAAGTAGTCTCTGATGATTTCCTGGACTTCCATGCTGTTTGTTGTTATCTCCCCTTTTGCATTCCTGATTCTTCTAATTTGGGTTTTTTCTCTTCTCATTTTAGTCAGGTTTGCCAGGGATCTATCAATCTTGTTTATTTTTTCAAAGAACCAAGTTTTTGTTTCATTAATTCTTTGTATGGTTTTTTTGGTTTCTATTTCATTGATTTCAGCTCTTATTTTTATTATTTCTCTCCTATTTTTTTGGGATTTGCTTGTTCTTGTTTTTCTAGGAGTTTGAGATGTATCATTAGGTCATTGATTTGGGATCTTTCAGTCTTTTTAATATATGCACTCATGGCTATAAACTTTCCTCTCAGGACTGCCTTAGCTGTGTCCCATAGGTTCCAGTAGGTTGTGTTCTCATTTTCATTGACTTCCAGGAACTTCTTAATTTCCTCTTTTATTTCATCGATGATCCATTCTTCATTAAGTAATGAGTTATTTAGTTTCCAGCTGTTTGCATGTTTTTTGTCTTTACTTTTGTTGTTGAGTTCTACTTTTACTGCATTGTGATCAGATAATATGCACGGTATAATTTCTATTTTCTTATATTTGCTGAGACTTGCTTTGTGCCCTAGGATATCTATTTTGGAGAAGGTTCCATGGGCAGCTGAGAAGAATGTATATTGTATAGAAGTTGGATGAAATGTTCTGTAGACATCAAGTAGGTCAATTTGATCTATTGTATATTTTAGATCTTGAATTTCTTTATTGATTTTTTGTTTGGATGACCTATCTATTGATGATAATGGGGTTTTAAAGTTTCCCACAACCACTGTGTTGGCGTTTATATATGCTTTTAGGTCTTTCAGGGTATGTTTGATGAAATTGGGTGCATTGACATTGGGTGCATACAGGTTGATTATTATTATTTCCTTTTGGTCTATTTCCCCTTTTATTAGTATGGAATGTCCTTCTTTATCTCATTTACATATATCAGTCCTTATGAGTGAAAAATGTTTGTATAATTTACTTTGTGTGAAAACTTCCCAGTTGCTCCATTTATCACAGTGATGCACTGATTTCCTCAGGAATTTCTGTGCCACCTTCTTTTCCTCATAGCTTGAGAGTTAAACACATAATTTGAATTTCTTACAATAACAGACTATAGATTTACTACATTAAACATTTTATGCAGACTTTGAGAAGTGAATTTTTAACATTTCATACTTCTGTGATTCTCAGCTTTTGTCTGTCATTGAAGTGAAGAACAGGCAAAGTGATGTACAGTCAAAACCACAAGCTCAAGACATAAGAGAATTTTCTGGTGTAAGTCCATTTGTGAAGTAGATGACTGTGAAAGGATACTGGGGGTGCTTCGATCAGACTTTAAAGCACCCTCTCTGCTGTGGGAATAGCTTCCTGTGATACAACTCCTTGATGATGGAGTCTTTAAAAAGAAAGTTTTAGTGTTAACATGGAATCAAATCAACTTTTTCATACCAAAGGAAATTGACTAAGGAAACAATAACCTATGATATAATAGTTTCCATTAAGGAAGCAGAAAGAATGCCTATAATTTTAGCTTCTTGGGAGACTACAATCAGGAGGACAATGGTTTAGGCCAGTGGAAGACATTATCTTCAAAATAACCACAGCAAAAGGAACTGGAGGTGTGACTCAAGTGTTGAGTGTCTGCTTACAAAGTGCAAAGCCCTGAGTTCAAACCTCAGTTCCACACCCCTCCAAAAAAAAAAACAAAAATAAAAGAGGAAAACACTGTAAGAGTTTAAAAACCCATGGTCTTTACTTTGCACATGTAAGTGTCTTTCATCGGCAGGTCTGTTTGATTGTTTTATATGTTTGTATATTATTATCTGATGTTCCTCTCCTATTAATGTACTTTGCATCCAGAATTTTTCTATGTAACTTTTAATGTTGCTGCATATTTCTCTTTATTTATTTATTGAAGATTGAACCTCAGGGCCTCACACCTGCTAGGCAAGCACTCTACCACTTGAGTGATGCCCCAGCCCTTTTGCCTTTGGTTTGGATTTTATGTAGGGTCTTGTGCTTTTAACTCAGAGGGTCTCAGAGATGATCCTTTCTAACCTGCCTCCCAAGTAGCTGTGATTATGAGCATATGTTACAACACTTGACTTGTTTTAAGAGAGGATCTGGTACTAACTTTTGTCCCAGCTGTCCTTAAGCACCATCCTCCAGGTGCCATGCTCTTATATCTTCTCTCCAATGAGTTGGGATTACAGGTGTGTACTGGATGCATTTTATTTTTAGTTATTTTTTGGGAGCCAGCACTGGTTTTTGAACTCAGAGTCTCACACTTCTTAGGTAGGCTCCCTACCATTTGAGTTACTCTGCAGCCCTTTTTTGTGTTAGGTTTTTTTGAGATAGGGTCTTGCTAACTTTTTGCATAGGCTGGCTTTGAACCATGATCCTCCATATCTTTACCTCCTGAATAGCTGAGATTATGGATGTGAGCCAACGGTGGTTTGCCCATTTTATTATGTTTATGACTGGCTATTGGCCCATAATGGCTACCATTCTCTATTTTCCTATTGCATAGGATGTTTGCCTTTTGCAATTGTAAATATACTAGTGTACTGCATTGAATGTGTGCTATCTTTCATATTTTCAATTATTTCCTTTTATACATTGACTTTTTCCTTTACCTTAAGACAAATTATCCAGTACTGAATTAAGTTAGAGGGTAGAAATGATATTTTTACCCAGGCTGCCACACTATTTAGAACAAATGTACCAGTGCACAGAGCAGCCAGTTGGTTTTTATCAGCCAGCCGCTGTGGGGTTTGTTACGTTGAAAAGCTTTTTTTTCATTCTCACTACTTCACCTCATATTGCTTTAACATATACACATATATATATATACACACACACATATATATACATATATACATATACACACATGCACACACACACCCACAGACACACACACACACACACACACACACACACGCACACACATATATATATATATATATATATATATATATGTTTTGGTAACTAAAGCTAAACCTCTTTGGAAGTGTTATTCTTTCTTCTTTTTCTTGCTCTAAACTTGTGATCCTCCATTTCAGCCTTCTAAGTGCTAGTATTATACGCTCAATCCACCATTTCCTTGCCTTTTCTTTTGTATTTTTGTAGAAGGGGCAGGTACTTCTGAATAACTGTTTTAGTCAGTGTTGGCCCAAGACAAAAAATAATTAAGTTCTAGGTTTAGCACCATGTGGTCATAGGCATATTTGAAACAATTCAGAAACTTATGAATTAAATTTTGAAATGCAGTGAAAACTGATTTAGAGAAAACAGTTAATATACCTAATGATTAGAGGTTATGCTATTTAACACACAGTGTATTTATTACATAATTTTTTCTGTAGCGATTCTAAAAGTCATACAAGACTCCAATATTCTTTCAGTGGCTTTCTAGGCATTCTTTTTCTTTTTCTTCTTCTCCTTCTCCTTTGCCCTTCTTCTTCTTCTTCTTGTTCTTCATGCTGAGGATTAAACTCAGGGTCTCTGCCTCTTCCTTGAGACATGTCCCTCTAATCTTTTTCTTTTTCATTCTTGTTTTTCAGATAAGGTCTCAGACTTTTGCCCAATTTCTCTTTATCCACCACACTCTTACCTCCACCTCCTGGGACCACATGCTCAGCTTGCTCTTTGAGATAGGATCGCTAATATTTTCCCAGGTTGGCCTCATAAGCTCCACCACAGCTATTCTTTTTGTGCCTTTTGTTGTTTTGGTCTAGTTTGTTGATCTGGAAAATGCAGGGATTAAAACTGAATGTTTTACTAATTCCAAGCAGTGCTAATTTTCTTTCATGAGAAAAAATAGCAGAAGATCAAACAATATAATTTCATTGGAGATTTGTACAGCATGTTGGTTTAGCCTAAGGAGAAATAAAAACTGTTAAAGAGTTGGAAACAGGGAATGACTGGGTCATTTTATGAAAACTTCATTCAGACTGACATGCACTATTGAAGTAACTGAGCAACTGAATGTACCTCCCCTTTAAGACCCCAAGAGTCCAGCAGGTTGTGGAGATGAAGGTTCCATGAGATAGAGGCTATCCATAGCTTTCATGTGATAGGGAATATTTGTTGTTCGTATTCCTTTTTTTCAATACATTTAAAAACATTTTGTTAAATGTAAAAGCTTTTGAATTAGAGAATGGCAGGAATGGATTCTGGTGATCTGACATACAATTGGTTTAAGTACCGTAAGTAAAAGGTGAAGTAACAAATTGGGGAAGAAAGGCAGGCAATGGGCATTTTGGAAAGAAATGGCTGGAGGGTATAAGTTTATAAAATCAGAAGGTTAGGAGGATGGGATGTTTTGTCAAATGCATTTTCTTTCTTTACTTTCCTAATATACGGATGCACCTTTTGTATTTCACATGAATTTACAAATGGTGGTTTGGATTGGACAGGTTGGTTCAATTGGCCAAACAGGTAAAAAGAAAAGTCTACTCAGTTATCTTCTTATTTCAGGGTCTTGTATCAGCCTTTGCTCAGTTAGATTCCTGGGAAAACTCAAGTTAGCTCATGGTGCTTCTTCTGAAAGCTATATGGTGGTGCTGTCTGTCTCACTGTAAGTAGAGATCAGTGTCCTTTGAAAGGGTTAAAGGTCTCCAATATCAGACTCTTTCCATCCAGAATGAACATAGTGAAATGGGAAAATGATAGAAATCAGAAAGTTTTTGAGTTCTGAAGTGAACAGAGAGAAGACAAAGCATGCAGTGTACTTAGCAATGAAAGTAATGTGTAAAATGGTGGATCTTGAACTGCTACTGTGTAAAAACAGAAGCCATGAGCAGTTGACTTTTTGGAAGATGTTCTTGCTCTTTGGTCAAAAAGTCTTGCAAAATGTTGGCATATATACAAGAGCACTGAAAATAAAACAGAAGATCTGTTAATCTTGAGCAATCTATGGTGCATCCATATGTGGAGTCATGGGTGCCCAGTTGTTCCCTACACATCTCAAAACAATACATTGAATTAGAATTATTTCACTTCAGGATGGGGGTTGCAGCATGTAAATGTGAAGGAAGAAACCATAAAGAATCTATTGATAAATTCAAATTCTATAAAATTAGCAAGAACAACTCAATATTTGTTTGTCAGAATCCCACAAACAAGATGGAATGTTGGAGCCACCAGAGCAACCGTGCCTGTGTGAGCTGGCATTTGGTGTTGTATGAAAACTTCAAGGAACTGTGACAAAGGTCTTAGGACCAGACCTTGCCTGTGTGATTTGGTATTTGGCCTTGTGAGAAAGATCCAAGGAACTGAGGCAAAAGTCTCAGGACTAGATGTCTAGAAAAATAACATTGCTCAAGTTTCCCCAGATGGCTTCGTGTCCTTCAGATGTAAATAAGAAGTTTATGCTGACCGTGTGCTTCTCCTGCCTCTCTGTTCCCATTTTAAAAGAGACATAACAAAGATAGAGTTAATTTTAACTGTGCTTCCTTGTACTAATGTAACCTTGACATGTAATACTTGGCATGATTTTTCTGACCAAATGCTCTCTGTGAAAAGGGAGTTTATAACAAGCAGAAGTGATCTTCAATAAAGTGGGTATTGAGAAAGACTCAGTAGTCCCCTCATCTTTTTCAGCTCCAGTCACCCAGATCCTGCCAATAAACTGCAACAATGGGAAACTAAACAAATTTTAACTTCTTAGATATGTGCAGAAATCCAATAAAAACCAATCTGGTCATGGTGCATAAATCATGTGAAAATAAATAATGTTTACCAAGTTGCATGAAATCACATGACATTTTTGATCATTCAGAATGCTAAATTCTGAGATTATACCTTTGAATAAAATGATAAATGTTTAGGGAGATTAATAGTACCTTGTCTTTGTTATTAAAGACAAGATAACTATGTCCTATTTTAACTTTGAGTGCCAAGGTGATACAAATTTATCAATGTTTCCTTGCAGTAGGTCTGGTTTAGCTTGGAAATTAGGTCAGACTATTCACATATAACTTTTTTGAATACTATATCATTTACCATTGTGATACAGATTTTTTCATTTTTTTCCTCTGAAAGTTCAAGTGAAGTGTCCTGTTTTTCTTTTTTCCTAACAGATAAAAGTAAATGTTTAAAAGCAAATGCCAAATCATGTGAAGAATGTATAAAAGCAGGGCAAAATTGTGGGTGGTGCACAAATTCAGTATATAAGATTATTTGCATCCATTTTGATTATTGAGTGTTGTTATTAAGTACTAGACATGAAATTTCACATAAATCCTTTTCATGGACTAATGTGTATTGGTTGTTGAACACATTGGTCACCAGACACATGTGGATATTGAGCCCTTGAAACATGGGGTTTACAAATTGAGAACTGCCTAAGTCACAAAACATCCCAGATTTTAAATACTTGAGTACTAAAATGTTAATAATGTTCAAATGATAATACTTTATATAAATATATTGAATGTTGAAATTAATTTTTTTCTTTCTCTTTTTAAATCTTGAGACAGGATCACTTTTATAGCCCAGACTGGCTTGAACTCAAGATCCTCTTGTCTTGGCCTCCCAAGTCCTGGGATTACAGGTGTATGCAGTTTTCAGTCTTTTTCTGAAAGGAAGCCGATATTCCTGAATGCCATCTAATACTTTTTGTCACTCCTTTCCCTCAGTCAATGTGTACTGCATGTAATTTGGCACAAATTTTGCCTCTTGGATAAGGAAATGCCTGATTGCTTTCCAATCATCTCTAAGTTTATTTTATAAGCCTGTCACGTACTCCAGATTCTATTTCATTACTAATTATTATTTCATTACAAATTAATTTTAGGCATTCAGTTCTTAGCAACTTACATTTAGTAAAATACTTTTTAAAAAAATAGAATTTTGTGCATTCATCTGACCATGTGCATTTTTTCTTGTCAGGTTTTGGGTCATTTACACAAAAAATTGTGATGCCTTATTTTAATACAACACCAGCACAGCTCAGGAACCCTTGCACAAGTGAAGAGAACTGCACCTGCCCATTCAACTTAAAAAATGTGCTCAGTCTTACCGATAAAGGAGAAATCTTTAATGAACATATTGGCAAGCAGCACATATTGGGGAACTTGGATTCTACAGAAAGTGGATTTGATGTGATTGTGCAGGTTGCCATTTGTGGAGTAAGTACATTTATTTTTCACAAGGGTCTATTTTATTATTTTTGTGGATTTTAAGTGCAGTTTTACCATAAGTTACTAAAACTATGACCTCAATTACCATTTCATTAGATTGTCCTGAGAAGTACATGGACTAACTGTAAGTGTTTTTTTGGAAAGTTTCATCATTATGTCCCTGATTAACCTGGGCAGTTACTTCTTTTCATATAGTTTTAAGAACAGCATGCTAACCATTTGAAACAGTGTACTACTTAATAGTACTTTCACTGGTGTTCCTGGTGTTTGAAAGAGGCTCAGATATCCTAACTTCTGGCCTTGTATAGGAGATGGAACTGATGTCGTATGATGTATCAGTGGGAACCTTAACACTGCTCTCATGGAATACTGCCTCACACTGTTTTCTTTTGCTCAGTTTTCTTCCACTCATTATCTTTGAGAGACGTCTTTCTTCTGTGTCTTGGTAACTCAAAAAGAAGGAAAATTTGGGGCTGATGGAGTGACTAAACGGTAGAGTGCCTGCCTAACAAGTGTGAGTCTTGATTTCAAACGTAATATCACACAAAAACATGAAGAAACTTTTAAATCCCTAATTTATAAGCTGTATAGCAACATATAGAGAAATGATAAAGCATCTGCAGTTTTAAATTGCAAAATTTTCAGTGGTAACAAGTTCATCTCTATTGGAACAGTGATTCGCAATCTATGACCCAGGTACCAGCTGAGTATTTTGAAAGTAGAAGAAGTTTCTCTCTCTGTCTCTCTTTTTCTCCTTGATAAGGTCCTAACTGATATCCAAGATAATAAGTGAAGCAGTATAGTAGGTAAAATGTGTGGTAATAAACAACTTTCCCACTCTCCCTGATTCGAGGTAGTTTACTTAGCATCTCTAGGAAATGTTTTCTTTTATTTTTAAAAGTAGAGTAACAGTGTAGTATAGAACATGTGGCTACCATGAAGTTCCAGTGCACTGATCTGTGAAAAGTGTCAATACACACTCAGGAAATATTAACTACTATCTTGTTAGTTCTGATTTTCACTAGGGTGATTGCAGTTTAAAGTTTAGTCTCAGCTTTTAAGCTGAGGAAAGAGTGGTCTTTGAGGTAGTACCTAGAACTGCGTAGTACCTGGTACCTCTTTTCTTTCTGGCCAGTTGTTTGTGATCACTGTGAGGAGGGCATTGTCAGAGCTGCCTCTCTCTGTGCCTTATTCTTTGGGATCACACTGACTCTAGCACCCATGGTTATGGCTATCTTTCTGAGTTTGTCATGCTCTGCTTCGCTAGTGGGAAGAGAGACTGATATTCTGCTTTTGGAAAATGATTGCCATTAATAAATCTAATATCTGCCTTCAAGGAATTTAGACTTTTCTGGGAGGGGCAGTACGGGATTTGAAGTCTTGCTAGGCAGGTGCTCTACTACTTGAGCCATGCCCTAGCCCAGAATTTAGTTGTAAGAGGACAGGTGGATTAGGGCAATTTAAATTTAGACAAATATAATTTCAAAACAGAGAGATAAGGATTTGGTTGCTACTTTAAATTCTTTGTTGAATAAATGGAGAATAAATTACACATGAAAAATTCAAAGTGCTGATTGATGAGTTCAAATGGGTGGATTTATGCAGACAATTCCTGCAGCAATTTTTTCTATAGTTATAAAAAGGAAGGCTTATTATGGAAGGCTGATAATGGAGGCAGATGGAATATAAGAGAGAGCAAGTGTGTGTGGCAAGAGGATGGAACAGGACCCCACAGCAGAGTAAAGAATATGGGGCAGAGACGCTTTTATTCATGCAGCAGGCACTCCTGAAACCTCTACAAAGAGACAGGAAGTGTGCTAGCTTCTTTGAGTAAAATCAATAAACAGTTTCTAAAAAAAGCTGCGTTGTCCATATGGACAACTAGGAAGAAGTTGCTGAGCAGTGATGTGGAGGAGTTTCTCTCAACAGGTTCTCTGCTGATTAGCAAGATTAATAGAATTGAGGGAAGAGAAGAGAAAACAGAATTAGGTAAAAATATAATGGTAGCTTGCATGGTTTCTGTTGAGTTATTGTGAGTAGCATTTTAAAATTGAAATCTCTTACTTTTCAAGTCACCAATTAGCTGGAGGAATGTCACATGGTTGCTGTTGTTTGCCACAGATGTGGTTTTCATTTGCTGGAGACGGGAAACTTGGCGGCATTGTTTTACCAAATGATGGACAGTGTCACCTGGAACACAGTGTATACACAATGAGCCAGTATTTTGTAAGTGCTTAAGTCCTAACCTAGCAGGTGTGTTAGTGTTGAGTTTTAGTGTCTGATGTTAATAGTATTGTGGGTAACTGGCCTGTGGCTTGTGGAAAGTCAAGGGTTTGTTATTTGGTAAGTATAGACCATGATTTAATGTCCTAGCATTTATTGCTATTGGTGAAGATGTGTGCTGTGCTTGCTCCTTACAATCACACAAGGGTGAAGGGTGGAAGGACTGGCTGAGACAAATAAACAAATTATCTAGGGTTACACTCTTGTACTACATTTCTCCTACTTATGTTTCCTACATAGCTGGAATTATAGATATATACCACCATGCCTGGCTTCTTTGCTGAGGTGGGGTCTCCAACTTTTTGCCTGGGTTGGCCTCTAATCATAATCCTCACAAGGTGGGATTACAGGCATGAGTCAACGTGCCCATTCCTAATCTTGTTCTTTTTCTTAAGTGATAGATAATAGATCCTTTAATAATGAACAGTCCTATAATTATGTGTCTTACCATTTAATGTACATAGACTATCTTACTATTTAAGACCAATTTAATATGGAGGCTCTTATACCTGCATAAAAGTAGAAGATTAGAGACCCCAAAATACACTACCCACCACAGCAATTATTTGCATTTATTATAATTTGGAAGCAGTCTTGTCTAAGAAATCCAGTTACATATGCAAATCATTTTTGTTTTCATAAACTATGGTAAAATTCACATACTGTAATCCTAGCACTCAGGATGTGGAGGCAGGAGAATCACAAGTTCAAGACCACCCTGGGCTATGCAGTGAACCCCTGTCTCAATAATACATAACCAAGCCAAAGATCAGAATACATTAGAAGGGTGTTTCACATGCTAAACAGTATTACTTCATTTCATAGGATTGCCCTTCCATTATTTACCTGATCAGAAGCTCAGTGAAAATAACACAAAGATCATTTTTGCAGTTACTGGAAAATTTCAGACCATTTATAAGAAAAATATATGTGAGATAAAAGGAACAAAGTTCTAAATCTTTTTTGTTTAGTCATTTGAGGCAAAATTACATGTCTGTATTGAATAGGCAATGGCAATGCATATGCAGACTGAATTTTATAAAGTGATTCATGTTCATTTTTATTCATATGCTGTTAAACTAGTTTTCTTTCTACTGATTTGATTCCTAAAGTTCCTTAGGAAATACTTAAAGATAAATTCTACTTGCCCAGTGAATTAGTTAAATAAACACTTATATTACTCATATTTTATCTTTTAATTATAGGAAATGAAAAACTTGATCCCTAATTCAGCAGTGGGAACTTTAACTGCAAATTCTAGCAAGTAATTCAGCTGATCATCGGTGCATACAATGTGAGTACATTTAAGTAAGATCAATTTTGGAGAAGACATTGCTCAAAGAAAGTAAAACTTCCTTTACACACAGTTAGCCAGACTAGAGGGCAATAAAAAATTAAATTCTCTATCTGAAGGAAGAACTTTATATTGTCTCATCATGGTCCAGGCAAAGCAAAAATATGCTGAAAGCATGTGTAGAAGATTCTGAACATCTTTCCGTATGTCTTAAAGCAAAGATATCCTTTTTGGAGCAGGTGTAGAATATAACTTTCATTTAGATAGACAGGATTCTCCTGGTCTTCTTTTTCGTCCCTTTGTAGATCCACCTATTTTGATGATGAGTTTTACTGGACAAGCTTTTTTGCCTTTTCTTCTGTTGCAATATATTCAGGGAATAGAATTTGCTTATTTTAAAAAGATTTATAGGATTTTTTTTTCTAACATATGAAAGTGAGTTAAAACTAAAACAAATTGTTTTCCCTTTCTAGAGTTAATTCAGTAATGTTTAATGAGTAACATTAAACATTGGATAATAAGTGTTTTAAATAAATTCGGGCATGTATAATATTATGGTAACTATTGTGCTTTACATATACCACTCTTAAAGACGCCTGCTAACTCTTTGGTTGAATTTTAGATATCTTTTACCTTATGCCATGGGTTTTGGAAATGACCAAATGTTTGGGAAAGACCCATGACAGAGAGGGATTTTGCAAATGTTTCCACAATTCCAGTTGTTCAGCATCTTTCTGTAGTTGCTTGCCATTGCAACCTCCTCTGTTTGTCCTTAGATATCTGCTATTTTAAACAGGGGCTGTCTTTGTTTTTCTGGGATATTGGAGGGCAGTATTGACAGATCTGAGGCCTCCTGCATTCTAAGCAAGTGCGACTGAGCGCCTCTCCAGCCCATTAGAATTTACCAGGGTTTTTCTTTCCAAAACTATAGTGGTTCTAAGCAAATTTGTTCTTAGACCTTAGAGTAGATCATTTTCTATGCTCCCTAGTTAGCTGAAATGGGCAGGGCCAGAGGACAGCCATTGCCAGTTGGGAAGGAAACCATCTGTTCTGCAGGAAGCCTCCTCCTACGTAATGTCAGTACTCTGCACTGTTTTAATTGAAAAATTTACAAGGAAATGCTTCTTACCTTGTATATGTTATTTTGAAGATTGGACTCTTAGTAGTTAATCTGTTACTCTGGATTTTCTCATCACTAAGGTGTATTGGAGTACAAAATATTTTTTGCAATATTTTATGCATTCAGGTGACATTTTATTTGACTTCCTTATCATGATTAGTGTCCTGCCTCTTTTATTAGCATATATTAATTGTACAAAGGGGTTTCATTGTGATATTTCCGTACCTGCATGCAGTGTACCTTGATCAAATTCACCCTCTCTATTACGCTTTTTTAAACAAATTTTAATGGATTTCATTATTTTACTTTCCTACATGTGTTCCCTCACCCAAACAGTCCTCTTTTATGCTTGTGTTGTGATTCAGACTTTCTTTTAGTCCCTTTCCTCAGAAGTCATTTTCAAAAACAGCAAATTGCAAGAAGGTGTAAAAGTAAATATCAATTATACTATAAAAATGGGATAAATGGTACAGGAGAAAATGGAAGAAAGTTTTGCGATCTCTCCACTGAAGATGAGGTATGGTGTATAAGCATTTTCTGTAGAAAAGAAAAAATATTGCTTATTTATAAGCAAATTCATGTTTTAAAAAGTTTTATCTTTATGAAATATTTTTTCATTACTACATTGTTAATTTCATCTAGGTTTTTTTCTTTAAGGTTCAATTTGAAATTAGCATAACTTCAAAAAATGTCAAATAAGAATTCTGAAACCATTGAAATTAAGCCTCTGGGCTTCACCAAAGTGGAGATTATTCTTCAGTTCATCTGTGAATGTAAATGCCAAAGCACAGGCATTCCTGAAAGCCCCGTGTGTTATGAAGGAAATGGAAGTTTAAGTGTGGAACTTGCAGGTAAGCTGAGAGCCGTGGAAGAACAACAGAGAGCTGTGCTGCTTTGAAAGTTATAATCACACTGTCTGTTGAGACTCCTGTAGAAAATCTCAGTGTGGGACAAATAAATCCTTTCTTCCACCCACTATTGCTCACCATAGGATCATTTTGAAGATCTTTTCTCACTATTTTTCTTAAGAAAAACAGCTTTGTAAAATGAAAGGTTTTATACTTATGTAAGGAGTATATTCATACTGTTAAGACAGTATTTGGAGGGCTAGTGGAGTAGCTCAAGTGGTAGAGCCCCTACCTAGCAAGCCTAGGAAGTGTGAGGCCCTTACTTCCAGCCCCAGTACTGCCAAAATAGAGACCATTTGGGGTTTTTATGATAGTGTTCTCAGTTTTTTAGGGCAAAATAAGACTGTGTGAAATATATTTATAGGAAAATGTTTTGGAAAAGTATATCAAATTAGTAATGGTGACTTTTTCTGAGAAGTAGCATCAGAAAGCAAAAAATAATGCTTACATTGTACTGCATTAATTTTGTATCACTGAAATAATGCTATAAAATTAGTTAACTGTAAAATTACAAAGAAAGTGTTACTTTCTGAATGTAGACTCTACTAATGTTTGTTTTAAGTACTTTCACACTGAGGTTACTTTTTAAATTAAAAATTAATACTTCATGCTGTTTTTTTGATTGTTGTTTTGTTTTTGGTTGACGCCCACCCATGTATTCTGAATAGAGCTTTCTTTCAAATGATAGAACAGGACATTTTTAATCTAAATGTCAGCTCCAAATGACTATGCTTAGAAGGATTATTTGCCATAAGAAAAATGGTGGACATTGCTCACCATAAATTAATTGCCCATGTAAGTAGCAGTTTAAATGTTCCAGTTTTATTTCAATATTATAAAAATCAAGCTTGTCTTGAAGATCTCCTTTGAGTAATGTGTCTAACCAAGAAGATTATCATCAAAATTCTTCACCTTTCTTCCCTTTACCTACAGAATACAGAATCAGTGTATACACAAGCATTAGGTGTTCTAAAAATATAAAGGGTTTCAGCAAAGTCTGTCAGACAAGATAAATTTATTTTTAAATAAAGTGTTAATAATATTTTCAGTGAATTTTTCTGTTTTTTCAATTTTTGGAGTTGTTTGCACCTTTGATGTAAAAGGTTAGCCTATTGCTTGAGGCTTAGAGTTAGTGCACTTATAACATCAAACTAATAGCATTTCATTTGAAACTTTGTCTTAACATTCTCCATAAAAATAAGTTTATTTTGTTATAGGCAAATTTTTGTTCTCTTCACTTTGACAAAATGACTACTTTCTGAAGATAATTTTCCTTTAGACCCTTGCATGTTCCATAAGAACTTGAATGGCTCTCAGGCTTGTGTGTTTCTTGGTGCACAGGAATACTTTAACATACATATCTGTGGCAAGAACATTCTCTGATTTATGGTGAATTAAAGAGATTATTCAATTTTGTATCCTTTTCATGACTTGGTATTATTAAGTTATTTTTATTTTATGTGATTGCAATTTGGAATCTTTCTCAGGTGCAATGATGGATGAGTTGGGAGACATTGTGAATGTAGCACAGATGAAGTTGACAGTAAAGAAATGGATGCTTACTGCAGGAAAGAAAACAGTTCAGAAATCGATAGTAATGAAAGAATGTGTGTCTGTATACCGTGTGTTTATAGAAAGAGCGATAATATAACTGAAATTTCTTCTGGCAAATTCTGAGAGTGCTGTAATTTCAACTGTGATAAATCCAATGGCTTAATTTGTGGAGGTGAGAAAATCATCAGAAATGGTCATAGAATATGATCCCTGTGAGTTTGTTGCAGCATCTGAAGAGTAGTCATTGAATCAGCAGTAAAGGGACAGCATTTAGGGTCAGTTCATCCTTTCTTAAACTCTTTTTCATTGTTGTTGCTTGTTTTTACTTTTACATCAATGCTGTGACTTTTTTAATCATTTTTCAGAAATGATATTTTTATTTGCAGGAAATGGTGTTTGCAGGTATCGTGTGTGAGTGCTACCCCATCTACACTGGCAGTACATCTGACTGTTCTTTGGATACTAGTCCATGCATGGTATCAATTGGACAGATCTGCAATGGCCAGGGCACCTGTGAGTGCAGTGTCTGTAAGTGTAAGAACGGAAGTTTCAAGGGCGTGCTTGTGACATGTGTCAGACTTCCTTGGTGTCTTGTTGAACATAAGTAAGCTTCTCCTAATTGCTTGAAATATTATTTACTGTCTGCTGACCTAAGTATGTATCACAGTCATCACTAGACCCAGCACACATGCTAATGTATAATACTATAAATAAAAACAAAAGCCCACTTTTTTTGTTCTTAAACATTCTTACTCATTAAGTAGTATATGCCATCTGAGACTTGTACTTTGAGTTTGATATGAAATTGGGGCTTCCTATATAATTAAATTCATGTAGTTACCTTCAATAAATTGACATTGCTATCTTTTTTGGTGTGGGACAAGAGAGCTGGGAATAAACCCCAGGGTTACATGAGCTACCACTGAGGAGTAACCCCAGCCCAAGTACTACCTTTTGACTCAACAAAATTAAAGGTTATTTCCCCTTGAATTGTAATTGTGCCAGTAGTACATTGTTTAAATTATGCTTTACTTACATATTTAACATGTTGCAGGAATAGTATTATTACCTCTGTTTCTTTGAGATTTTAACTGAAACTTTAGTAAAATAATAAAAATTTTGTTGGGGAACTCATGTTTATTTATTGATTTATTTATTTTTTTGCCATGAAGAAATTTACTTGTTGAAAATTATGGAGCTTTCCAGCAAAATTTATCAGATTTATTTATAATTGTTATAAAGTTGAGTTGGTAAAATTGGTTCATTGAAACATTTGGCTCTTGTTATTGCTTTATGTCTTTGCTTTCATGTTAAAAATTCACGCATAAATGAGAGAAATGCCAATTGCTGATATCTGTCCCCTTTTGTCCACTCCCAGTCACATAATTCGGTTATTTTTCATCTCATTAGAGAAAAGGATCTAAGGTTCAGAACTACCAAAAGTAAGAAGAAGTTTCATTTTTCTTGAGAATGAAATGCTTCCCATCACACTAGTTTCGTTTTTTCAGTATTTATTTATTTATTTCACTTTCAAAGGTAAAATGTGCAGATACATTTCCATTCCCAATGTGCTAGAAGCAGCTTCCTATTGTCAAGAAATTGGTTTTTCTGCAGTGAAACATGGATATTCATTCTAAATGAAATAAATATAGACTTTAAATCGCCTCAGCTCATTTTAGGTCAGTTACCCTGTCATAGAATTTTGTTAAAGATGTACAGGAAAGTGGCTTTAGAGCTTTTAGGGCTTCAGAGTTGTGGAGTGATCTTTTGGACTGTGTGTTATTAATTTGAACATGAGCATAAACTACAGTATAGCAATTCTCAGTCTGAGTAAATTACATAGGATACCAAGATATGAATTTCTTTTTAGCACAATCTAGAATGAGAAATGCAATCCATGTTTATTCCACTTCACACATACACTTATATAAGTGAAATAAGTTTTAGGAAACGATATTTACCCTTCTTTTTTTGTTTGATCTTTTGTTTATTTGTATTTCAGTTTCTTTGAGACAATCTCTCTATGCAGCCCAGGCTGGCCTAGAACTCACTATGTATGTAGCTCAGGCTGGACTCAACGTCGCTACCCTCCTGTCTCCACCACCCAAGTGTATGCACCACCATGCCTGATGCAATATTTACCCTTCTTACAACTAATCACTCCCATCAGTCTAGTTTCTTAAGCCTGTTCTCCATTTTTGCCCCATGCTACCTGGCTATCTTTAGACTGAGTGGATAACACATGGGTTGGTGTCTTTAAAAAAGTGGAGCAGAAATGATCCCTGGCCTCCTGCAAAGTAGCAATACAGTGTTCTGAAAGTGCAGGTCTGTTTTGAAGTCCTGTGCAATTTCTCACACCAGACTCTGGAAAAAAGCTTGGAATTAGAAGTTTAGTGAATTTGTGATAAGGTCTAATTCTAGGAGCTGGTCAGTACCAACCTGTAAGAGGAGGCTCCTTCAATGTCCAATAGAGGGCGCATTTTTGTGGGGAGTCTTTGTAGCCAGTTGCTTCTTGGGCTGTACACACAAGTGTAATTTTTGGAGTCATGGATCAGAGAGCTCCATAGCATCACCTTTTCCTATGGTTGAGGCTCCACCAGTCATCTTGGCGCTGATATTAGTGACAGCTGTGTGGTCACAGTTACTGAAAACTAGAATTTCTTGAAGTAGACTTCCCATCCAAAATTATACTATGCCTCTGTTTATTCAAGTTCTTTTTCATTGCTTTTGGCCCAATATATCATGGCTGTAGCATACAGAATACTCTTTAAGTGAAACTTATCTTAAATAATGCATTTTAAATGTATTTGGACCATAATCCTCCTACACTTCTTGCTGTTGCTGGGATGACAGATGCATGCCAACACACTTGCTCTTTTTCTATTGAGATGGGGTCTCACCAGTGTTTTTTGCCTGGGCTGACCTGGAACTTTGATCCTCCCAATCTTAATCTCCCATGTATTTTGATATGACAGGCACACACCACTGTTTCCATCTATTTAGTAAGATGGGTACTTGTAAACATTTGACCTGGCCTGGCCTCAAACCCTGATCCTCCTGATCTCAGTTTCCCAAGTAGTTAGGATTACAGGTGTGAGCTACTAGTACCTGGCTAATTGGAGTATTTTAAGATTAAATGCAATAAACTGTTCAAGGCATGGAAAACCTTCCCTCACAGTTAATTAGGAGGTGGTGATCAATTAATTATGCTTAATTCTGAACTTGGTTTGTCTTGGACATGGGGAAAGATAATTTGTTAAAAGTTAGTGTTAAGTATTGAATTTGTTCCACTTCTTGAGGATGAAATATTTTGTAATCTTGGTTTATTAGTAGCTTATTTTAGTTGTTTTGAATTTTCTACATTCATGTACAGATTTTGTGTGAACATATTTTAGAGAATATGGTAAGCATATGTTTATAGCAAACTGCTAAAATTTTAAAAATACTCTGCATTGTTTTGCCTTATTAGATAGGTGTATGGAAATATTTTCGCCCTTGCCGTGCCTCCATATCTTTCATTTTCTTAATATTTTTTGAACATCAAAAATTTTATTTTTTCCAGTACTGTTTCAAATGCAGGTTCTTGGGCATGGTTGTCAAGGACTTTACCACTGAGCTACACCACTAGCCTTGGAAGTTTTAGGTTTGTTTAAGTACATTTTAGCAAATTTTTTTATGGATCTTGATTATACTCTTCTATTTAAGAACTCCTTTGCTTAATCCTGGTTGTAAATGTTGTTTTCCTGTGCTACTCTTTTGGGTTCTACATTTAAGCCTGTAATCTATCTGAGTTTACCAATTAACGTGGAGTAAAGTTCAGGTTTTTATTCTTTACATGTGGTTGACTAATAGTTCTAGCACTAGTTGTTGAAGACTGTCCTTTTCTACTTTGGTTGAAAATAAGGTGACCGTTTTCTCACTCTGTGATCTATTCCTTTACTCTGTGTCTGTCTTTTATTCATTCACACGGTCATAGCACTTTGAATAGTTTTTGTTTTTTTTTTCACTTAATTTCTTAATGATAAAAAGATGTACATATTAATGGAATAATGTGATCGTTTGATACATGTACATGTTTTATAATGTTTAAACTATGTTAAACATAGCTACTCACACATTTATCATTTCTTTATAGAGAAAACTTTCAGTATACTTTTCCAAAGGTCTTATTTAGTTTTGAGGGGCTGGGAATTGAACACTGGCCCTAGTATTAGTTTTGTGCTTTTTATGATGCTGGAGTTAAACATGGAGGCCTCTGCTTTCTCTAGGAAAGTCCTCTATCACTTGAGCCCACTTTTTTTTCATGTTTGATAGCATCTCATATTTTTGCCCAAGACTAGCCTCAGTGTACACTCTTACTACCTATGCCTTCAGGTAGCTGGAACTATAGTACACACCACCATGTCCATTTTGTAGGTTGAGATGGGTGTTGCTAACTTTTTGTTAGGGTTGGCCTTGAGCCATGATCCTCCCAGTACAGAACTGAACTCTATGAAGATATCATGTGTCTGCTTTCTATGCAAGGATTGGATTACTGGATCATATGGTAGTTGAGTTTTTAATTTTTGAGAATCATGTTTTCCATAGTAGCCATACTAATTTACCTTATCTCTAAAAGCATGTACAGTTTCTCTTTTCTTCACACCCTGATTAGCACTTATTTTTGTGTATTTGTTAATAGTTGTTTGACTGTGGTCAGATGATATCTCATTTTGGTTTTGATTTTCATTTCCCTGATGGTAACAGATATTAAGCATTTTTTCATATGTCCTTTGACGATTTGTATGTCTTCTTTTGAGAAATATCTATTTAATTATCATTGTTAAATTGGCTGCTTTTATTTTGTTCTTTTCTGTTGAGTGTTTTCAGTTATTTATATATTCTAGATATTAGTCCCTAGTGAACACATGATTTGAAAATGTTTTGTCCTATCCTATGGAGGTCTCTGAACTCTGGAGATCATTTCATTTGCTGTGCAGAATTTTTTTAAGGTGCTTTATTTGTCTAATTTTGTTTTTATTTTTCCTGTGTTTTTGTGGTGCTTCCTAAAAAGTCTTTTCCTATTCCAGTGTCCTGAAGCATGCCACCTATGTTTTCTTTCATTTATGCTTCATTTCATTTTGAGTTAATTTTCATATCTGGTGAGAGGTATCTAATTCCATTCTTCCGCATGTTGATATACCCAGTTTTCCCAGCACTGCTTATTGAAAAGACTGTCCTTTCTCCAGTGTGTGTTATTAGCACCTTTCTTAAAAATATGTCTTGGCTATAGCTGTGAGGGTTTATTTCTAGGCTCTGTATTCTGTCCTATTAGTCTGTCTTTTTTTATGCCAGTGATCATCTATTTATCTGCAAAAGTCCTGCCAGGATTTTTGTTGAGTTTATTGATCGAACTGCTGGGAACTGACATTTTGAGAGTATTGTCCTCTAATTCTGAACATGGGATATTTCTCTGCTTTTTAAGATCTTTTTTGGATTTACTTTAGTATTGTTTAGCAATTTTTAATAGAAAATCTTGTATGTAGTTTGTTAACAGTATACATAAGGTTTTGATGACTTTGCTCAATTGTGTTTTTTTAAATGTGCAATCTAGAAATAAATTTATGAATGTGTTGGGAAGTACCTGATTTTTCTTTATCATATATCCTACAACTTTTCTAAACTCACTTGTTAGTTCTAATTCCTTTTTAATAGTTTCTTTGGAACACTGCGCATTGATTTATCTTGAGTATTAAGTGCTGTTTATTTTATAAGACTTTGTGGTTGTGTTGTTGGAACTTGTGCCGTTGGAACTTGTGCCTGTTAGATTGTTTTTTGCTTATTATTAATCTTCCTGTTTTCTAGACTGTCCTACTGGTCCAGACATCATTCCAATTGTGGCTGGTGTGGTTTGTGGAATTGTGTTTATTGGCATTGCCTTATTGTTGGTTTGGAAGCTTTGAATGACAATTCATGACACATGAGAATTTGCTAAATTTGAAAAGGAGAAAATGAATGCCAAATGGGACACTGTAAGTTGCAAAACATCTAGGAAGTAAGGTGGCACATAAAGTAATTGTAACTCTTGTTTATTAATGGTAATGCTGATTTTTGATCACTAAATTTCTGTCTAAACATTTTATTTCCCAAATGTTATTCACAGTATTTACATTTAACACAAAACATGCCAAGTATATCCACTGAAGTAAAACATTATAAGCATGTATGCTATGTTGGCTGGTGGTGGCCATCGTTTTTATTTCCCAAAGAAGTTTCATCCTAAGTGTAGTGTTCTGCCGTTTTGTCTATTGTAAAATAGAATTTTAAATAAAAATCCCCCCTTTCACTCTTTTTCTTTTTTTGAATTTATATGGCCTTCTATAAAAGGCACATTTATAGGGGCAAAAATCAGAACAGTGGTTGTTAGACTTGGAGTGGGGGAGAGGGTTGACAATAAAAGAGATTTCAAAGGTTCTTCTTAGGATGATCTTATAGGCATGTTGATGCATTTTAAAACTCATGAAACTCTTATGGTATGTTTTATGTTATGCAAATTATACCTCAATACACCTTTCTATATAAAAGCAATATATAAGCAATTAGGTGGTTTGTGATTTATTGGGCTTTCTTAGAGTTTGTTATGTAATCTGGATTCCATTTCTTTTAAAATTTCTTTTTATTTATTTTTTAATTTAAAATGTTTTAGTGTTGCTCGGTGGGGTATGTTGTGACATTCACAAAAGTTCTTACAATATATCCCCTTTCCTTCCATTCCTGGAATGGTTTCAACAGGTATCATTTTTCCATTTACATACATGTGTATACCATGTTTGTACTATATTCACCCTCCCACACCTTTTCCCCCACTTTCTTCCCCATCCAACTAGCACTACCAGTAGATACCATTTCTCTATTGGCTATGTTTTTTACAAAAAGTTTTTCTCCAGTTTATGGGTTGATTCTTTTTTTTTGGCAATATGGGGTATGAAGTTAGAGCTTTATGCTTGATAGGTATGCACACTTCCTCTTGAGTCACACTCAAGAGGATTATCTTCTTAATATTATCTTTTTTTAATCAAATTTTTGCCAGTGCCAGGGATTGAACCCAGGGCATTACGCATGCTAAGCAAGCACACTTCCACTGAGCTACATCCATAGCCTTAATTATGTCTTTGAGAAATTGTAAATTTTCATAAAATCTAATTCATGTAGTTGTTGAATTCTGAATTTTGATTTTTGTGTTACACCTAAGAAATTATCACATAACACAGGGTCAGGAAGATTTTCTCCTAGAAGTTTTGTAGTTTCAGATTGGGTATTTAGATCTACAATGCAGTTTGAGTTCATTTTTTTTGTATAGTATGATGCACTGATATGTGGATCCAAGATCATTTTGTGGACATGATCCAGGTGTTCCAGCACAAAAAGTTGAAAAATCTGTCCTTTTTCCACTGCATTGCCCACAGTACTTTTTCAAAAATAACTTGATGTATTTATGTATGGAGTGCATTTATGCACTTTCTATTGTATTTCATTGACTGATTGGCTTTCATTTTACCATTATCATGATTTTTTTCAGTATCATAGATTTATAATACATCAAATATTTTGTTCTTTTCCAACTTTTATTTTGGGATTCTAGATCTTTTGATTTAGATTATTTTTATTCACATGATTTATTTTGTGTGTGTGTTTTCTGTGGTACTGAGGATTGAACCAGGTGACATGATCACACTCTTCAAGTTCTCTCCCACTTAGGATAATCCCCAACCATCGTATGAATTTTAGAATCATCTTCTCAATTAAAAAGAGGAAACTTGATGGCCCCTGGGGAATTAGACTAGGGAGCATAAACATCTTAATAATGACTTTTTGAACTCCTGAACTAAGAATATACCTATATTTACATATTTTCCATTTAATTTTCTCAATAATACTAAATAATATTTTGTAGTTTGTAGTGTGTTTGGGGTGGTTCTGTGCTATGGAATATTAGACATGATTCTTCCTATCCAACTGCCACCTTGTGCCATTTAATCATCTTCTTTCAATCGCCACTCTTCCACACCTCTCTTATGCTATGTAAATCTCTAATTCTATGGGATTTTTCTCCATGAAATATACACAGAGGTTTATTGCTTCTATAGACATTCTTAAAGTGTTTGATTCCTGTATCTTTGTCTGTTTTCTGTTTAATTGACTCTACCTTTGATATTGTTGTATGTTTGGATTCCTATAAACAAAATACCATAATTTAGATAGCTAATAGTGGCCTAATTTTTCCCAAAAGCCTAGAGGTCAGGAAGTCCAAAATGAAAGCATGAGAAGTTTGATGCCTGGTTAGGGTCTGCTTTCTGTTTGACAGATGGTCAACTTTTTGTTTCCTCACATGGCAGAAAGAATGCATGAGATCTGTAAGGTCTTTGTTTTTGGCAATCATTATTCATATTTATTATCACACTGTCAAATATTTTCAAATTATTTCCAATACTACATTTGAGAAACGTGTCTGATTATAAGAGCACTGGACTTATTCAGGAGGGATCTAGTATCGTTACATAATGACTTTCTAAAGGCCCCACCTTTTAATACCATTAGCTCTGTGATTAGATTTCAGCATATGAATTTCGAGAAAGTACAAACATTTTGACTATAAAAATTATTGTTTCCTTGATCAGCTATGTTTGTGTTTAATTTGCTCTTTCCTATTTTATTTTTTGTCTAAGTTTTGAACTAGCATACAGTACAAGGGGTTTCATTTTGATTCATTTATTTCAGTTGAGGGCAGTGGTTGGAGAAGGTGACACACACCAGGATCAGTGGAGGAGGTCCTCAACCTCTCACTTTGTCCATCCATGACCTCCAGATGCTGTGTTCTGAAAACCAGTTTAAATGCCTGTGTGCACTTGCAAACACTAAGGGCTTTGGAAACTCATCCCACAAATAGAAGCTTTCCTTCTGTGCATGTAAAGTGGTCCCAGCCCATTGCTGGACCTTGCTAGTAGAGTGGAACAGTTATTATGTCCTTGGTGTTTGAAGGTTAATTGAAGTGCAGTGCATTTTGCTGCCCTGGTGCATGAGTGTTGAGAGAATGGTGATTTATATTTCAGGCCATCTTATGGGTGAGCCTCAAGTTGCTGCAGTTCACTTGGTTAGACCCCAAGTTATCAGCTGCCCCCAGGATGACTGAGTCCTTGCCACTACTGTCGTACATTCTCCCATATATTGTATTAACAATTCTTAGCTTTAATCATAGATAACCAAAAGAACTTGGAATTGTGTACTGAATTTCTAAAATGTTTATCTAGTGGGTTATGAGGCAAGAGTCATTATCAGTGAAAGACTTTTTTAACATTTCTTCTGGTCAACTTAATCACATCATCAACATTTTGTGCCTTTTTCCAAAATTTATTGTTTTAATCTCAACCTCAGACTGTGTCATTTTACCCATCCCTGATTCTTCTTATCAGCCTATAAAATCTCTGCTCATTTGATGTTCTACTCCTAGATCATATTCCTTCTTCTTTATTCAGTCACCCCTTGTCCTTCCATCCAACTTTCAGTTCTTTTTGTCTAATGTAGATGGTTATCCCCACCTCTACAAAAAAAAAATACCCACAGACAGCAGCATCTCAAAGCTCCAAAGACCTCTTTATTGCTCATTTACTAATTAGTACATTTTTTTTCATTTTTCTTTTATTATTCATATGTGCATACAAGGCTTGGTTCATTTCTCCCCCCTGCCCCCACCCCCTCCCTTACCACCCACTCCCCCCCCTCCCGCTCCCCCCCCTCAATACCCAGCAGAAACTATTTTGCCCTTATCTCTAATTTTGTTGTAGAGAGAGTATAAGCAATAATAGGAAGGAACAAGGGGTTTTGCTGGTTGAGATAAGGATAGCTATACAGGGCATTGACTCACATTGATTTCCTGTGAATGGGTGTTACCTTCTAGGTTAATTCTTTTTGATCTAAACTTTTCTCTAGTTCCTGGTCCCCTTTTCCTATGACCACTTGATCATCTCAATAGATGCAGAAAAAGCCTTTGATAAGATCCAACATCATTTCATGATAAAAGCTCTAAGAAAACTAGGAATAGAAGGAAAGTTCCTCAACATTATAAAAGCTATATATGACAAACCTACAGCCAGCATTTTACTTAACGGAGAGAAATTAAAACCATTCCCTCTAAAATCAGGAACCAGACAAGGATGCCCACTATCTCCACTCCTATTCAACATAGTACTGGAATTCCTAGCCAGAGCAATTAGGCAAGAAGAAGGAATAAAAGGAATACAAATAGGTAAAGAAACTGTCAAAATATCCCTATTTGCAGACGACATGATCCTATACCTTAAAGACCCAAAAAACTCTACTCAGAAGCTTCTAGACATCATCAATAGCTATAGCAAGGTAGCAGGATATAATTAGTACATTTTTAAATTTAAGTTTTTAAAATAAATAAGATTAAATAAATATAAATCTATATTCTATTAAAAGATTTTATATATTTATGTATCTATATGTTTATATAAATCTATGTATATATATATATGTAAAAATCATTTGGTGTCTAAAGTGGTACCAACAATCTTAGCTGCTCTTACATTACATAGACATAGTATCGAAAATTTCCAGTTCTTTTTCCCTCTGGATGAAAAATTGCAATTTTCCCAAGAAAGGGTATATGACAGCATGCTCACGCTCTTGCTGAGCTTTCCTTTTCATGGCCTCACGCTCTGGCCGTTGCTCTTTTGTGATGGGGCTTGACATTACTGGTTCAGGAACACTGGGCTTCCTCCATGGAATTGGTTGCAAGCTGAAATATTGCAGTAGAAATTGGATTTGAAGCTAAGGTGGTGGCTGGAACTTGGTCACAGCAGTGGAAGATGGCTCCCACTGGAAAGAAGTGCAAGATGATGTTTTGCAGGGTGAAGGTATAGCAGCAGCAGACTGAGACACACTAGGCTGGGGAGGCTTGGTCAAACCCAGTAAAGTTTCACTGGATGAAATTGGCTGAGCTGATTTGGCAGGACAAATCAAAGGTGTGTTGGCACTAGCTGGTTGAGATGCATTGGCTGCCTTAGATTGAGCCAAGTTAGAATGAGGCTGGACAGGGTAAGGTGCTGTGAGACATTTTGAGGCAAGAGACTGTGGCCTCCAATGAACAGTTTGAGGTTGAAGCTTGTCCAGACTTGGAAAAACTAAAGGTACCAATTTGACCTTTCTAGGCGAGGGCAGCTCAAACTGGGATGGAGATGGACATTCATTGCCAGCACTGCTGTATTGTTTTGGGGCTTTGACTTAAATTTTTTTAGGCCTTCTGCCCTCATGTGGGGCATCCAGCTGTGACTTCATAGCTGGAGTATACTGGAAGCCTTTGGTGGTGCTTGAGTTTCCCAGGGCCCTACAAGAAGATGGGCCAATGTTCTTATCATTCTTCTTTTCAAGTGCATGAAAAACCTGCACTGACTCCAGCATGTGCATGTCCAGGGAGCTTCAAGGCTTTTTAAAGTTCTCTTTGCAAAGCTCATGTTGATTTCTCTTTTGCTTTGTCTTGGGAATGGTTGTCTTCTCTAACTTCCTTTTGTTCCCTGCTTATTCTCTTCACCCTTATTGGAGATGTTGTCTGTGATCTTTTTGGTCTTTTCCTGTCCATGGTCTTTAGCTTTTCTGGCCCTGCTGGATGTGGCCTTTGGAGGTTTAATATGAGAATGCTTGGTTTTTTTCACAGGAGTCCTGTCACTGGATGCAGCACTGCACACAACCACTTCTCCCTCCAGAAGGTACTCTGGGTTCTGGTGCTGAATTTTGCCCTTTGAATCTTCATGGATAATTTCAGTGACTCCATCCTTCTTTCTGATTTGCTAAGTGGGATCCTTTTCAACTCTTGACTTTTCCACCTTGATATTCCTTGTATCATTGGCTTTGATGGCTGTGGGAATGTTGGGCTGGTCGAGACCTGTCAATGAGTTGAGAATGGGTGGGAGTTGAATGTCTGCAAAACCATTGCTAAACTCAATCTCATTTTCAAATGACCCTTGGTCCTCAAGACTTAGGCTACTATTTCACAAATTGGCATTTTCAGAACCAGACTTCCCCTCTTAGACAAAGCGTTAACTCAGGCCAGAAACTGTGAATGTCAGGAATTTCTAAATGGAGTAGTGGAGGAGTGTGATTTTTTATTGGGATCCAGAGGCTTTGAAAGCTCTAGAGTCATCCAGAGGCTTTGAAAGCTTGGTTTTAATTTTAACCAAATTCTCATTGTCTACTTGTTCTGAGTATGGGGCTGGAGACAAGGCCAAGATATTGGTAGAACTTGGACTGGAGTTATTAGTGAAATATCTTCAGCTCAAGTGTTGGGTTACTCACAAGTATTTGGGCATTTATTCTACTGCAGGACTTTAGGGATACTGTTGCTTATGGAAGACAAGATGTCTGGCTTAGTGGTTATAATCCTAGGAATTCTCCATTCCCATTTTCCATCACTAAAATGTAGTCAAGGAAGAAGTCAGTCCCTGGTAAATATGATCTCCTCCCTACACACTAACATAGCAACCAAGCCCCTGCCAACAGTGAGCAAAGCATTTTTATTGACTCTTCTTAAGACCATGGATAGGACCCTGTATTAGGAGGTAGGTGGTAACTACTGGAGTTGCTTCTGCTCATCTTTTGATGTAAATTGTCTTTATATTTCATAGGATTGTAAGTGAAAGAAAATGAAAGTGATTTTAAAAAGATGAAATCTTTTGTGCTTGGGGTGTGGCTTAGTAGTAGATCACTTTCTCACTATGCTTCTGGTCCTGGTTTTAATCACAAGGACATAAAAATGAAAACAAGTTTCATAAGAACTAGCATTCTCATAGATGGCACACTCAATTCTCTCTGACCTCCTTGTGAATATAAGAATATGGTGAACCATGGACTAGAAGATAAGTGGAGTTCTTTCTTTCTCATGAAGTACATAAAGAAGGATGTGTACTCTGTGTTTGAGATCCTTTGTACAGGAGCACTTAAAACAAGGAAATTAAAGAAAGTTAAATTGAACTTGAAGGTTTTGATGTATTTTCCAAGGCAATACAAACAGTACATCATAGAAGAGAATTTATTACAGTGTAGGGGGTTTGACAGGGCAGAGAGTCCTCATGCAGTTTTCTTCTGGGGAGCTCAGAAATGCAGCATGTATGGCCATTGCAGAGTACTGTGTTTCCCATTTATTTATTTAATTATTGGTGTTGGTGGGTTTGAACTCAGGGCCTAAACTTGCAAGGCATGTGCTGTGCCACTTCAGCAATGGTTTGAGCACTCCACCTTATATAGAATGTGAAACTGTAGAGTGTTGAGTGACGCTAGTAGTTGAAACCTCACAATTTGGACTCTAGGTATCTGTGGACTAAACACCACTCATCTGAAGATTTGATTTACCTTTTGAATGCTAATCATTCTTTTTCCTTTGCCATTTGTACTCACCTTGTAAAGTCCTTTCTGTGATGGGTTGAGCAGCCACAGAGTGGAAGATTCCAGAGGTGAAAGCAGGTGTTAGGATGTTCGTAGTCTGAAGCTCCTTTAGCACCATGACCATTTCTGGTTGAGGGACAGAGGCCCTAATCATTGCATATGAAACAGTGCCATAGGATTGCAGATAGGAGCCATGTTCTAGAGACACCAGAGGCTCCAATGTGTTTTCTGGTAGGGAAATGACAGGCTATGTCCTTGATTTAGAATCTGAGACATTGTCCCTTGAACAAAGTTGGCAGGCAATGATGGATACAGGGGAACCACTGTATTGCCAGATAAATTAGAGATGTAGCTCTGGCAAGTAACCTCAGATGACATAGTTATGCTGTAATGTTGGTAAAGGTAGGCACTGTCCATGGGTGACTGGAAAGAGGTGTTTGAGACTGATAGCATTAGCCATGCTGGAGTTATATCTGGACCAGAGACACTGGAGAAGTTGTAGAGTCTTCCTGTTAAAGAAGCAGCATTGCTTAATACAGGATGAGAGACCTGCAGATAATTTTCAATTCCAAGTAAAGGTGGACTTTGGAAATCTGTAGAACAAAAGAGGGTGATGGAAACCAATGACATTGACATACTCTCACTTTATTTGCTGAACAGTATTATTTTAAAGTTGTTGTAACAAGAAGACTCTGATAACAATACTCAATGAGATGCCAAAAATTAAACAGTGTAGGATGCCTGTAACTGGTGAAGCAGTTTGTTCCTCTTCTGATAAACTGCCTTATATTTAATTTGGCACAGAAGACACCCTGTGGCCTGGTTTCTACATTGTTGCCTGTGTTAAAAGCAGCCTTCTCTTTACTCTTTTTCCTTGAACTTGAACTTTATTTCATAACTATGTCCTAGAATTGAAGCATTTTAGGACTAAGATATCCTTTGACAACTCATAATATTAAAATTTTATAAGTAAGCAAACTGAGGGCAAGAGAGGGCAAACATTTGAATTCAAGTTCTGCCATCAAGATCTTCCTGGAGCTACATGCTGGTGGCACAGGCTTGTAATGCTAGCTACCCTGGAGGCAGAGATAAGGAGGACAGTGGTTTGAAACCATCTCAAGAAGTAGTTCACAAACCCTTTCTCCAAAATGTGCAACATAGAAAAGGCTGACAGTGTCTCACTTGTTAGAATGCCTAAATAGTAAAAATGAAGTCCTGAGTCCAAACCCCAACACTACAAACAAAATATCTTCTTGGTATCTGTATCAAGTTATAGAACCTGACTCTCTCACTAGGATATTATCCTTTGAAAAGAAGACCAAAACCTAGGAAACCAGGAGAAATAGAACTTTTAACAAATGGTTTTTGTTTTGTTATTCAATAGAAACTAGTATTACTAGCTATCCTATGACTCAAGCCTGTATTTGTAGCTACATATGTGGATGAGATCTGGAGTATTGTGGTTTGTGTCCAGCATAGGCAAAGAAAAGCTCACCAGACCCCATCTCAACCAATTGCTGTGTGTGGTGGCACATACCTGTCAGCCCAGCTATGACCAAAAAAATATAACAGCAGCATCACAGTCCACTCTAGTCCAGGATAAAGTGAGACATATTTCAAAATTAACTAGAGCTAAAATGGCTGGAGGTGTGGCTTCAATGCTAGTGCTCCTGCACAGCAGTCATGAAGCCCTGAGTACAATACCTAGTACTGCCAAGAATAAAAAAGAAGAAGGAGGAAGGAAGGAAAGAAGAAAGAATGAAAGGAAGGGAGGAAGGCAACAGTATGCTATCACCAATTTTACCTTTAGTGTCTCATTTTTTGTGTGCAAGTCACATGTCATCTTGTAGAGTTCACTTACAACAAAGACCAGGTGGTAAATGTGAAGGGTCACTCTTAACCTCTTAAAAGTCTGACTTCTCATCCTAAGTCAAAATGACTACCTGAGAGTTAGTTTCTCAAAAAAAAATGCATTTTGAGAAAAATTTTATTTAAATGTTTTCACCCACAAGTTATTCATGCAGTATCAATGAATTGTTTTTAATAATTCAACTATTATTGAACATTATTATTCAATATTAATATTGGTAACTAATCCAACAATAAAAGTAACATACATGATTTATATGGAGGAATACATACTAAGCTCTGCAAAGAC
Organism: Castor canadensis; assembly: GCF_047511655.1. Lineage (NCBI taxonomy): Eukaryota > Metazoa > Chordata > Mammalia > Rodentia > Castoridae > Castor > Castor canadensis. Next base: position 62,878,887 of record NC_133400.1, read on the forward strand.
AGACAAACTACAAAGAACTATAAAGAATCAATAGATATTAATGAAAATTTGGATATGTAGTCAGTATAAAAACATAATAAATTTACTAATAAATGAAGTTGTTACCACCCATATAATATTATGTAAATGAATGTTACCTTCTTTATTTTAATGAATATTATTAAATTAAAAAATATCCACAATAGATGATGGTTTTGGATTAAAAAAAATTTTTTTGAGACATGGTTTTACTAATATTGGAAGTTAGGCTGGGCTTAAATTTACAATCTTCTCACCTCAGTCTCTGAGTGGCTGGGATTACAGGCACCAGACCACCTCACCTAGATTTCTTTTGAATGTACCTCTAACCAATACATACATACAGAGAACTACATCTTTAAAAAGGGTGTAATAAGCAGAGAATGCAGCCAATGTAAACATTTATGTAGCCATATTTAATGTAGACCAACATTTCAATAAATTATAGTATTAATCTGAGTGCATCTGTAGCCCCAGAACTCAGGAATGCTGAGGTGCGAGGGTTGCTTGAGACCAAGTGTTTGAGGTCAGATGGGGCCACAGAGCAAAATATCATCTCCCAACTAAAAAACAAACAAAACAAAATAAAATGGTGTAAAGTGGAGAGTAAGGCAATAAATGTAAAAGAATTCCATTATTGTGCTCATTCATATTTTTCTGAATTTTATCCACCATGTAGTAGATATTAATCCCACTAGACATATAGTTCAATTAATATAACCACATGAAAATCAGAAATAAACACTAAAAAGTGGTAAAAAAAGATCACGAAAGTTTTTATATATTTATCCTCAAAGGCTAACTAATAATCATCTTCAACTTACTACTTACAGGAATATTTCACACTAAAGTCTGAAAAAATTGCCACTAAAATTCAACTAAAACAATGAAAAAATGATGGGTGGGGTTTCTTGAAACTTGAACTGAGGGCCTTACAATTGATAAGCATGAACTCTGCACTTCAGCTACACCCCCAGCCCAAAACAGTTGTTTTAAATATTGAAAATCTGAAAGATTTCTCAACATTGTTTTAGACAAATGTGGAATTAGAGATGTGCAGACTGACTTTTTAGTCTAAGAAAGTTCTTTCTTTTGATTCTTATGTCTAAAAACTGTTATGTCTATTAATAACTATGTATTCTGTTTTAGGAAGAAAGTTACTGGGCTGGAGGCTCTAGTGGTAACATTTGCCTAGCAAATGTTAGACCTTGAGTTCAAACCTCAGTAATGTGAAAAAAGGAAAAATATTTTTGAAAAGATAAAAAGTGGCTTTAGCTTGAAATTTTCTTCTGATTGAAGTTAGATTGCATGATTTTTAAAAATCCATGTATTTTAATAATCAGAATAAAATAGGACACTGATAATTCTGTTACACCAGACTTCTCTAGAGCCCTGTTTCTTAGTGTATTTATTAGAAGAATCGTTTCTAAAATATATTTCTAAAATGTTAATATTCAAAACTGTCAAGTGTCATGTGTGTCCAGAGTCAGTAGAAAAAATACAATCAAATGTGACTTTTCTGATGAACTTACTTTATGGATGATACCCTGTTCTACCCTTATTTACCTTACTAACAATCAATACAAGCATTTGCTGAAACTGACTTCAGTTTGTTTTGCTCTGAGTAGATTTAACTCTATGATTTTTGTGTTAATTTAAAAATTGTTGGTTCTCTTCAACATTCTGTCCTAGACCATCTCTTTTTTCTTGAGAATGCCTCCCTATTCTGCATCTCTTTCATTCTTGTTTTTTCTTCCCTCATTTTTATATTTTCTTAACTCTTTCCAGTTACTCTCAACTTATCCTTAATGAAAACAATTCCAAACTTCTTTACTCTAGAAAATCTTCACTTCTATAACTCAGTCTTCTCTCTCTTCCCTTCATATTTTGTTTTTCACTTAGATTAAACAGAAAATTCACAAACCCATAAATAATTTTGATCAGCCTCAAGTTGAAATATTAAAGTGGAAATATTAGTGGAGGGAGACTGTTATAGATGAAACATCCTGGCATATAGTACTAGTTTTAAAATACCATTTATTTTTTCTCTTCTTGTGGTGAAACTAACACTCTCAAGAAGTCTTCAGTTTCATTATTCACATGCCCTTTAAGACTCAATATAAGAGGAGAAAGAGGAACTGAATGAACATGGGCAGTACATTATCCTCACATACCAAATGAGGAAACATTGTAAATAATCAGTCCAAATTTATATAACTATTAAACATCTAAGCCAAAATTGAAATTATGTTCCCATATTCCTAGTTCAATACTTTCTCCTTTTATTCTAAGCTGCTTTGATACTACTACTAAATTTTTGGTCAGGGAGGAAATCTAATTTTTTCACTAAATTTAAAAATCCTGTTTTTTAAAAGTTTCTTTCCTTACCTGGCATGGTCAGATTAGAGTTAACGTCAACTGGAGATAAGGAGATGATACTTGTCTGGGTAGCTGAAGCTGAACAATACATGTATCAAGTCTGATGGGCACTTGTAACTAATCACTGAACACTAGTCACTTGCAGTGATTCAAATTTGTTTACAGACAACTCTATGGAAAACCCAAGATACTACCAGGTGGCCGGAGGCTTGGTGGGAAAATGATGTCATAAGGTTGGCAGTTTAAAGGTATGAAGTAGCCAATAGCAAGATCAGATTCCCAACCACAAAGTGGGATTGGTCATGACTAATAACAGTAGAGGTATAACAGCAGCTTAATGAGTGAGCTCTGAGAAGGTGAAATCCTGAACAGCAGTCATGATAGTCCGTCTTTCCCCTGTTAGGGAAATCATCTCAATGTTTATTGTAAATGTTCATTAATAAAGTTATTCATAATTTTATATTTAACATTCTAGCAGATATTACTCTTATGGACTGCATATATAGTTAATATCCTTAGGGAGGAAGGAAACACATTGAGGTTTAGCAAATGTAGTTATTCTCAAACTATTTCAATTGATTGACCTGAGTAGTGAACTTACTGGAGAAGGTAAGCATTAAGGAGTACTTTTTGGAAATACCTCTTCAAGTAAATATTTAAGATTGTTTTATTTCACATTGCTCATTTACATCATTCATTAGTATGTTTGTATACTATAAAGTGGTTTTTAATGGTTGATTTTTTCTGCTTTATTCTTGTCATTTTTTTAGGAATCTATATTGTTAAGACACATTAAATATTTTTCTTATAATTGTTATTTATTTTTAAGCATCATTAACAAACTTGACCTTATGAATTTTGTAGAAAAAAAATTAATAAAGAAAGGGATGTGGAAAGGCACTGTGGGGAATAAAAAGGCACCCAAATGTAAGGAACAGATTTTTGCAGTCAGCCCAACTTTATCTCAATTGCTTTTGCTTTTCATACCCTGGTTAGTGATTCTCTTCCTGTGATCAGAATACACTCCTAAATATACTCGCAACTGTAACTTTACCTCAATAATTCACTTTACTGACCAGGCTGCTTTCAATTACACAAATTTTTAAACACATTTTTTCTCCTCTTTGTCATTGTCCTATTTCCCCCTTAAACCACTTCACCATGTGAGAGAAGTCATTAATGTCTTTACATCTCCAGGCAAGGTCATCACGGTTCTCTTCCAATTTCACTGTCCATGGGACTGTAAGAGCATCCACCACATCAGCAAAGGAAGTAATTTTCAGATTGGCTAAGGAAACTCTGCAGATATTCATGGCAGCACATGGGGAAGCCAGTAAACCTAAATCCATCATTTAACCAAAAGTCCTGCCTCACCATGTATATCCTGAAGCACACTCCAAAGTTTTTCTTTAAAAGCCTGTCTGCCTACTCTAGTACCAGCATTGTAAGGTTTATTTTTGAGCAGCAGGTCAAATACTTTTCAATTTACCTGCCAAAAATCCCCCCCCAGAGCTCAACCACAACCCAGTCATGTACAATTCTTCCTAAAACTTCAACCAAAGAGGCACAAGGGGATGTAAACATATTCATTCCTATATAGAATATACATCAACCACATTCGCCTTCTTTATTTCCTTCTTTTATAATAACCTTCCCTTAGTGTGACCAGTTTTTCATTCCTGTATTTTGTTCTTTAGGTGTCTGTTCATTGTTTATTGTGATTTTTGCCTTCATATTATATCTGTACAAGTATTGTGCTTAAGTCAATATATTCCTCTTCCACTGCACTTGCTTGTCTTTTTCCCCCAGCCTGTGTAGTACAACTGTTTTCAGCATGTTTCTTTGCATCTTGTCCTACACAGATGTGATGTATTTCATTATTATTCACTATATTTCTTTATTTCTTTTCCCCATCTCTTGGTGTACTCTACCACTTCACCTTTGAAAACATGCTCCGTATATATTTCTGTATATATATATATATATATATATATATATATATATATATATATATACTGTTGCTTGTATTTTTATTGAGCCTATATTACACATATGAGAGGATAAATGGGGACATTGACTTCTTAAACCTGACCAATGTCACCTAAGATGTTGTTATCCCATTCCATCCATATTCTGCAAAGGGAAAGATTTCATGCTGCTTTATGAATGAATAAAATTTCACTGTATGCAAACAACACATTGTTTATCCATTCATTACTTGTCAGGCATCTTGGTTGTTTCTGTAGCTTGGCTGTTGTCCATAATGCTGCAATAAACATGAATGTGCAAGTGTCTTTATTGTAACCTGACTCACATCCCTTTGGTTATAACCCTGGGAGTGGATTTGCTGATCAGTTGATAGTTTTATTTTTAGGTTTTTGAGAACCCTCCATACTGTTTTCCATGGTGGTTATACTAATTTACATTCAATCCCCAGTATATGAGGTTCCCTTTTTTCCCCACTTTCTCACTGACTTTTTTTTCTTGTTGTTTTTTTCATGATAGTAATTCTAACAGTAGCAATGGGGCATCTCAACATGGCTTTGATTTACATTTCCTTTATGGCCAGCGATATTGAGCATTTCTTATTTTTTATTTTTTTAGCGGTTAAGACTTCTTCCTTTGAAAAGACTCTGTTCTGTTTGTTTGCCCATTTCTTCATTGGGTCATTGATTTTTTGAGGAGTTTAATTTTTTGAGCTCCCTGTATATTCTTCTCTTTAATCCTTGGTCAGATGAATAGCTGGAAAAGATTTTCTTTCATTCTGCTGGATTTATTCCATTCATGTTCATTTTGTGAGACTGGGTTGTCATTGTTTGGTACATATAACCAAAATTATTATGTCCTCTTGATGTTCATTTTATCAAAATGAAGTGATATTCTTTGTCTCATATGTGTAATTTTGATGGGAAGTTAGATATGATTATAGCCATTTCTGCTTGCTTTTGGACTTCCTTTTCTTGGAATACCTTTTTCCATACTTTCATTTTAAGCCTGTTTCTTTCTTTACCACTGAGTTTTTGTAAGAAACAAATGTTTGGGTCATGTTTTTTAATTCAGTCTTCTAGTCTATGTCTTTTGAATGGAGAATTGAGACAATTAGCATTCAGAATTCTTACCAAAATGTATGCAGTAGTTATTGACAATTTGTTATTTGTGTTGTGTTTAATTACTTCTTATTCTCATTTTCTTATCTACTCATCTTGTGAGACTTTACTGTCATGTATTTTCATAGTTGCATTGATCTCTGTGCTGTGCCTTGTGTGCATTGCTGCATTAGTGGTCATGTTTTCTTTAATTTTTGTTTATTACAAAAACATTTTGTTTCTCCCTCAATTTTGAAAGATAACAGTTCTGGATTCAGCAATCTTGTTTAGCAGTGATTTTCCTAAAGAGTTCAGAATGCATCATTCCATGCCCTCATTGATTTTAGAATTCCTTTACCAAAACCTGCTGTTATTCTGATGGGTTTGCTTTTGTATATCATTTGGTGCTACCCTCTTGCACCTGTCAACAATTTCACTTTCGTCTTTATATTTAATTTTTTACCTACAATGTTATTTGGTTTGGGGGACTTTTTAACAGCCTTGTCTGCTTTGCATCTCAAGGTGTGGGAAGTCTTCTGCTGCACTTTTCTTATTCCTTTAGCTTGTACCTCCTCTTCTTTTCCACCCATGACTTGCAGGTTTGTTTTTTCAATGGTGTTCCAGTGGTCACTCCTGTTTCAATTATGCTTACTTCTTATTTTACTATTCACCTGTATCTGAATGTTGTAACTCATCTACATTGTTTTTCAGCCTGGATATTCTATCTTCAACTTGATATAAGGTACCAGTAAGGCTTTTAGCTAATCTTTTTGTTAGATTTTTGATTATTACATTCCTTGAATTTTGACTTGAATTTGTAAAAAAAGATTTTTATATTTGTATTGAATTCCTCTTTAACATCTTTCATTTTCTTCCTTATTTTACTCACCTGTTCATATATATTCTCTCAGAATTCTTTCAGATGTTTATTCATGTCCTCTTCTATTTTGATGATTATTTTTATAATCATTCTTTTGAATGCTTTGTCTGAGATTCTGTCTACATTGCTATCATTAGAGTCCATTATTGTCTAATTGTTCACTTTTAAGAAATCATGTTGCCTTTTTTTCTCATATTTGTTATGTTTCTGTGTTGGGTTTTTGTCTTTGTGGACAACTCTTTGTTAGGAGGTTTTAATCACCTGTAGCACTTTGGCTGAAATATTCTCAATGTTGAGGCTTCCCTGAGTATCACTAGGCCTCATGTGAGGTTTCTCACTGCTGGGCTGTGAGATAGCTTGGCAGTAACAAAATCACCAATTCAAACTAAACCAAATATTTAAATTAAGAAAGAAATGTAAAATCATCTGCAATTCCCAATAACGATATATATATGACAGAAAATAGGGTTTCTGTATAGGACACACTAAGAGTTTTAAAATTACTGAAGGTATAGGGATTAATAATTAAATAATGAAATGGAAGCACTCTGGGGGAAGTAAAAAGGAATAGGGAAGATGTGTTTGGTGGAGGAAGTATGTGAATTGAAGATACAAGAAGTAATAATATGTAAGAACACAGTATATTCTTTACAAAGAAAGAGAATGTAGTCAGAATGAAAAAGGTCCGTTGGCTGTGATTCCTCCCTGTGGTTGATGGTTGGGTAAGTCACCTGCCATGATGAATGCCTAGGCAGGTGTGGAAGGTCCTAGTAAGTAGCAGGAACTCTAGGTGTTGGGGTAGCTCCATGGGTGGTGCAATTTCAGCCAATTGCCCTTGTTTTGTTGGGTTTGAGCAGCTAAAGCCATATGTGCCAGGATCTGGGATGGAAACAGGCATCTACTTGCACCTAGTGGGTGGGGTTGACTCTACTGAGCTTGTTTATTCTTATTGCTTACTTTGGTGCTGTAATTTGCCCTAGGAAAGTTATTCAGGGCAACAGGTAGCTCTGCCTCATCTTTAGTAAATTTTAAACTGCTAGGCTGGAGTTCAATTTCCAACTGAGTATGAGTGGTGCATGGTTAGGTCTCACTACACAAATACACAGGCAGGGAAGGAGTGGGTCAGGACACATTCTGCACAGCTTGCCTGTTCCTTCAGCTAGCACTAGGCATGGGTGGGTGTCTTAGAGTGTGTGGCTACTCTGTGATCCACTTGAGCAAAATTTTCCCTGTTTCTTTTATAGTTCTGAAGTTCACTTGTACTGAGTTTACCCTGGTCTGTAACTGTCCATTTACTACTGCCTTCCCCTGTTTTTCTAAATTTACTTTTCTTGAAGCCATGTACCTGAGATTTTCTTAAATATTAATATAGAAAAGGAATGTCATTGGTTTCTCTTGGAACCACCCAGTATACTTCAAAGTATTCTGATACATTCCATAGTAAAGTGGATAATTATCTTCAACTGTTTCAAAAACTTCATCTATGCTGGGTATGATAGTGTTTACCTATCATCCTAGTACTTTAATGGCTTAGGCCACATGACCATAAATACAAGGCTAAATAGCAAGACCCTTGTCTCAAAAAAACATACACACACACACACACACGCACATGCATGCAAATGTGCATGTACACATATTCACACATAATTAGTCCTAATTTGTAATGGAAATCCAATCATGATTAAATAACTATGTACTACTTTCCTTTTATTCTAATTCCCAAAACTCATTGATCAAAGAAACTGAAGTCTTAAATGCAGCACTAACATGTGTTTATGAAGGAAACTTTAGAAATATTCAGGTCTTGATAAAGAATTGTTTGGTCATAATCAAGGTGGTATAATAGTTTGAATCTTTTGCCAGTAGAATTTTCCCATAACATTATCATATCACTTCCTTCATTTATGTACTGAAGATTCTCTGCTAAAACTTAATAGCACCTGTATCAAAAGATTACAGTATTGATATAAAATTGAGATATAAGTCCCTTCTGTATGTTCCAGTAATGCAGTGATTTGTAACTGCTGTAATGACTATGAATTTGTGTGGAAATTGCCGGTGTGTCTCTTTTTCCTTGTTACCATGCCTGATTGTAGGCAATGGACTGTTTCATCTTCATCTTCCAATTCCAGTGCTTTTCACGGTAACTTCTATACACATAGCCATTGATAAATGAATGAAGAGTAAGAAAAACAGTATCTCTGATGTTTGGCTACAATGATGAATAATTCAGGGTGCAATATCAGAATATTATGTTTAATGGTAAATTTATTATAGTCATACATGCATTTTCATTCATCTTAATATGAAAATGGTCCTCTCTTTTTAAAATTAACTCATGCTTCATGAATCTTGACATCTTTTTCTTTTCATGTCCCACTGAATTTGTTTCTGAGTCCTTTAGAGTTTCTCCCCTACAAATTACTTTTATGTGAAGTCAAGGTATTTCTAAAGAAAGCATTACAAAATGGTAGAGGCTTCAAAGAAATAAATATTTTATTTATTGAGTTGTTCAAATAACATTTTAATTTTTCGCATTAAATGTATGGTGTGAATTGTTTCTTGAAGGAGAATATTTTTGTTTCATATATAAATGAGGAAATTGCATACAATATAGTAAATTGTTTCTTGGCATATTTAATTATCTTTTAACTGGATTCTGCAAATTAAAGCCAGTATTGCACTTTTATGAACTTGAATTACCTAAATCCTAACTGTTTAAAAAGAACCCAAACAGCCAAATTGTCATTAGTACTATAATGGAGATAAATTTCGCTTTAGTGATGCTTATTTGCATTTTCCAGTTATTCTCAATATGTGATATCCTTAAAAGTTAGACATCATTTTGTCATAATCCTGCTATAGCCATTGTCAATGTTTCAATGCATTATAATTGTTATAATGTCACTGAACTTACATAACTTTAAAAAATAATTTTTATTTGAAGCACTGATTTCTAGTTCTTTACTCTGGAGAAACATTTGCCCAGGTTTTTTACTTTTCCTTTCTATTTATTTGTTTATTCATCATTGGTTAAATTTTTAGAAGCACTCTTAGAATTAATGGAAATTTCCAGTTGTAGTGTGAAGAACTTTCCATCTATTAACCATTTCTGAGTAAACTGCTGGCAGATGTCACTACCCATTATTATCTTAACGTGTAATTTGTACAAGTCAGAACATTCCAAATAACCACAGTACAACCTTTATATTCAGTGTGTTAACACTGAAACATGCTATCATTTCATCTTCACATTCGTTTTCAGTTTTCCCCACTTGTGTATATTGTCCTTGATATCAAAGTGATCCCATTTTGATGCATGATTGTTCTCTATTGTTGTATTCTTCACATCCTTCAGTCTGAATCATTCCATTGTCTTTCCTTGACTCTCATGATCTTGAATAGTTTAAGGTAGAACTTATACAGAATGATTCCACCCTGAGCATGTGTTTTTGGCAAGAGTATCACACAATTTGTTCTGTGATTTTTTTCATGGAATCCTATCATGTGACCTGTAATTTAGATTTTTCTATTATTAATGATATCATCAACGGTATCTGCTGGGTTGCTTCTCTCTCATAATTTTTTTTAGTTTTGTATATACTAAATGTTTTGGGGGAAGTAATTTGAGATTTTGGAAATATCTATACCTCATAAAACTTGTCATTTTTATTTTTGTGTATTCAGTTTAATATATACATTGTGGTACAATTTGTTAATGTCATTTTAAAACTTATTTTTCTTTGAGAAATAGTCTAGTTTGACAATTTCTGGCTTATATGAAATCTGTAAGAATAGTACAAAGAATATTCCCAAATATTGACATTTTACTACATGTGCTCAATTCTTCTCCCCTCCCTGTGTCTTGCTAGATAAATATAAATGTAAGTTTATTATAAATATTTTTCTCTGAACAATTTGTGAGTTCTGGGCATGCTGCTTGTTTTTCTTGGATACTTGTATTTCCTAGAAATAATGAATTATTTTATATGACTGTAATATAATGATTGGTTCCCTATTAATATATAATCTATAAGCATATTAAGATTCTGCCAGTTATCTCAATGATGTTCAGTTAGTCAAGGAAAATCCAAGATCAGGGATTTTTGTACTTCATCATTCATTGTGTCCCATGGTCCTGTTTCTTTAGTCTCCTTTCATTTGGGACATTCCCTCAGTGTTTCCTTGGCTTTCATCACATTTATGTTTTTGTACAGAATAGGTCAGTTATTTTGTAGATTTTTCTTCATATTGAGTTTGTATGAAGTTTCTACATGGCTATGCCATGTGGGTTGTAGTGTCAAGCAAGTGATGCTAACTTCTATGCAACACATCAGATTCCTGTGGTCTGGCAGATCCTCCTGGTTTGTTGAAATCAGCAGCCACGTTTAAGAAGTCCACCTGACTATGAACTGTGAACAGTCTTAGAAATTGGAGGCAACCCGTAGGACTTGAAGGTAGCCCCTAGCTCAGAGCCAAGAAATAGTTGGAATCCTCAGTCCTACAGTCACAAGGAAATAGGAAGACAAACACTGTCATTTGGTTCCATTGTTGGTCAATGTTAACTTTATGTATGGTTAAGGGTTGTCTGCCACATTTGTTCATAGTAAAGTAAAAATTTACTCTGTTGTGTTTCATAAAAATCTTTTTCAAAGAAAATTTGGGACTCTGTAAGTATCTGATTGCTTCTTAAAATTTCACATACTTCTGTTATAATGCTCTTGTCATTCCTGTTGAGTGAAATGATTGCTTTGAGGATTGTCAAGTAATTTTGTTCTTCTTTCATTGTCTGTACATTGCTCATTTTTTCCTGTCTGTACCATCAGGGCTTCTAGGCTGTTGCTGTGAGCTGTGAGTGTGGAGCCCAGGCATTGGTGAGTAGGACTAAGGCTTCCAATGTCTGTGACCCAGCAAGAGTGAGGGAGAGAACAAGCAGGACTCAGGCATGGGTTATGGAGACATTCATGATCTAGGAGGAAAACTTGGAGAACACAGGCAGGAAATAAGCCAGGAAGAATGTATGTGGGCAAAGACACTTGTGTGAGAGTGAGCAAAGGGAGTTGGGAATGGCCCTTGTGAGGCTGGGGGATGACACTCTTGGAGCTTCACACAGCTGCATAAGGAGAAGACAGATGTGGCAGAAAGGTAGCAAGGGGAAAGAAGAAGAGAAGGAGCAGGAGGTGGATGATGTACAGGGCTGAGGTCTCAATCTCAAATGCTGGGACTCCACAGTTTCTTAAAGTGACAATTGTACATAGTTTGAAAATATGAATTTATGGGACAAGTGAATGACTAATTTAAAAAATCTAAATAATACACCAACTATGCTTCAAAATTAATCATGAATTCATTATGGATTTAATAGTATGAAATAAATGTAAAGAGAACATGAGCAAAAAGGCTGAGCCAAAGAGAAGGGATGCAAGGCACACAGACATGTATTTGCATTGCCTCTGGAAAATGTGCACTGCTTTCCCCTCAGTTGAGGAAACACCTTGCCACCATCTTGGAAATCACTAAAACAGTCTTCTGATAATGCATCTGCTAAATTCCCATGTACATGCCTGAACTCAGGAAATGTGCAGGGCATGAAAATTGAAAATTGGGATTTTGTTTGTAGAAGAGTTTTCTTGGCACCAAAGCCTTCAGCATCCTAAAGTTCCACTCACTTTAAGCCAAGTTACATATAAAGACCACTATGCCACAGGTGCCTGTAGGCTTTTAGGGAAGAATTCTAAGTCTCATCCAACTCCCACTGATGTTTGACATTTGAAGGGACACAGATCTGCTCAGAAGTTGGCATTTGACAGCCTGGATCCTGCACATGCACACTGAGGACCCTGGGCTACGAGATGTCACCACCGTCAGAGGGTCTTGCATGTACGTACTTGATCAGTTGTATTTGCTGGCATTGCTTGGCAACAAGGAACTGCCATTGACAGATACTAAACCACCAGCTTCCCTTTTGGAAAGGGCACCTTGGCAAGACTTGGTGGGCTCACATGTAAGCTCTAGTATTGCTTTGGGTGGTGGTGACAAGCCCAGAACTGTCTTCCCCCAAACCCAGTGGAGCAGCTTTTTGAAGAAAACACAGATCTGCTCAGGAACTGAGATCTGATAGTTTGGGCTACACGTGCTTTTGAGAATTCTTGGCTCCTGGTTCTGTAACCACTGGCAATGTCCCACTTGCACAATCTCAAGTGCATACCTGTGTTTACTAGCATTGCTAGGCTAGGAGTACCTGCCAATTTACAGGTACTAACCACACAGCTTCTCTGTTGGGATGCAGTGGAGACACTTGCTCCTTTCACTATAAGTGACAGTATTGAGTTCTTGTTGGGCTCACTATAAGAGATACTATGGGTTTCTGAGGGCACAACAAGGGCAGGGTCTGGGAGGGAGTGCTCCTGTGAGGCCAAGACCCAGCCATGAAGCCCTCTGATTCTGGAGCCAGTGTCTAGCTCCCTCCAGTTCCTCAACCTGCCAGTAGATGACCTTCCTGTGCTGTTGGTGTGTGAGTGAGGTCACGGAAAGCTACCCTACACCCAGGCATCTCATCAGCTACAAAGCTGGGGGGAAGATGGATGTGACCAAAGTGCAGAAAATGCTGGATGCTGGGAAACATGGTGTGAATGGTACTGATTGGAAGAATAGGTAACAGGGCCTGGGAGTGAATGCAGGGTCATCCAGTTGAGGAAGGGAAAGGGGAAAGAGTGGGTGTGACTTAAACCAGGATGCTTCACTGTATTCCCAACACAGGCTTCTAGGCACCTGGGACCTGTACAACTTGGAGAAGTCTAGTGGCACTGCCATTGTTATGGGCAGCAAGCAAATCCACTCATAATTCCCCCTCTAGAAATTTATTGATCGTTGAAAAGTTATTTTACTAACACAATTAAGTATATGCAGCATTTTATTTTTGTACACATTTAAAAATCATTTTATTAAGTGTATTACAGAAAACTGCATAATGATGCAAATATTTCCCACACTATATCAGCTTTTGAGCTCAAGAATTCATCAGATAAAATCCAATATCCACCTTATGTTATTTCAGTATATACCCATGTATATATGAATGGATTTAGCTCATTTAAATACAAGTAATTTTTGAAACATGTGGAATACTTCTCTTGAATCTCTGGAATTTAAATTTTTTATTATTAACTTTTATGGTTGTACACAGGATACAATGTGATATTTACCTAAGTGCTAACAATATATTTTAATTAGATTCCTTCTTCCATTTTCCTCTTTCCCCCCTCCCTCATTCTTAGAACAATTTTGCCAGGTTCATTTTTTAGGAACAATACCCACAGGCCTCACAATGCCAACATGAGTTATGTATGACTACTCTTTCAGAAAATGGTGCTGATGTGAAAATGATGGACGCTGGTGGCAACACTGCTCTCCACTACTCTGTGTGCAGTGAACAGACTTCAATAGTTGCCAAACTCCTCGCACACAGGCAAAAATTGAATCACAAAACAAAGTATAAGTCACCTAAGATTGTTTCCAAAATATTTTGAGTACAGTTGTTTTCATAGTGGCATGTGGGTGCCTGTATTTCACATGTACAAGCTCAAGTACAGCCTGAATGAAAATCTTTCAAAATAACTTAGTTTTCCATGATTTCACTGTTAATTTTGATACTTTTGAAGAAGTTACAGAGAGTCCAGTTTTCTTCTACCCACATAAGACAAATGTGTAAAAAGTGCTAATATTGGTAAAGGTAAAACTTTTCTTTTATTCAGATATGTTTTGCACCATTTTTTTCTAATTAGTGGTAGAAAATAGAAGAAAGCAACTGTGATCTGCAAATGGGCATTATCTTAAAACTCAAGCAAAACACAATCAGTTTACAACAAATGGAAATTTTGTTGCTGTGAGCAAGTTATATTCAAATGATTTTTCTTTCAGAAGTGAGGCTGAAGCAAGAAAAATAAGAAATGGAGAGTGACCACAAGAGTGCAATCCAATTTAGAAATTAGGTAACAAGGGGAAAATACCAAGAGCATATTGTTTATTTGAACTTCTTTTTAAACAAGTTAGATGTTCTAAATGTTAGATGTTTAAAGAAGTTAGAAGTTAGAAATGATGCTCTCCATTTTGGGTAATAATCATTCTAAGTTCAGGAAAGAAAATGATTGTGCTTCAAACATGCTTATAGAGGTCAATTTTAATAGAATCTGAGGAAACCAGACTGGCAGTGACTAGGTGGTGGTAATACAGAAAACAAAAGGGAAGTTGATATAACTCACTGCCCTAGTATCTATTCTGGCAGAAAGAGCAATTTTGATGAGAGTGTAAATCTGCTCTCATGTACGTAATCTCTTACTAACAGGCAGGAGATATTTTATATTGTATTTTTGTATAATGAAATCAAGTTGCATTTTGCAATTTCTGTTCTCCATTCTGTTACTGCCCAGGGAAATTAAATATAAGGCAGTTGACAGTAAGTGACTGTGTTTTTCTATTTGTTCCTTTTGGCCAAATCCACAAATAACAAAGAATTATTCAAGTGCATGAGTGATAAAACCAAAAAAACTGCTTCTTTACCTGGGCAAAGTTGTATAGATTGCAAGTCTGGCTTTCCCTGAAGAGTTTGATTTAGTAAGTCTAATTAGGCCTGGACATGGATATTTTAAAATATTTCCTCAAAATTGTGATAGAATTCCTACATAAGAACCATTGATTAGATAAGTGTAATATGTGAATTCTCTATTCTTGAAAACTTAAACATTTATAGAAGCATTGGAGTTTTCAGAGGTACTCCTGTCTCAATTCCAATAACATTAGCCTACCTTTCATCTGTCTTCTCTGCCTCCTTGCTTGGGAAGTGAATAGGCATATTATTGGTCATAGCTCTTTGCTAACAGAATATAACCCATTTCCATCCACTAATCAATCTTCACTGCCACTCAGAAGATCTTTAGAAATTGGATTATGGTTAGTAATTAATAAATACAGAATGCCATTTTAAAGATTTCATGGATCCTTTTTATTGTTCAGGTCATCTATTCAACAGATTTCAAGAACCAGCAGGGTTTTCTTGTTGAGAACAATAGCAAATAATGAACCTCATTTTCACTTGATGTTGTGTGTTAGCAGACCTCAGTGTCCCCTAAATTCAGAGATGCCTGGAGCCTGGGAGTTTGAAACACAAAAAAATGCATTTAGTAGGAACAGTGGAAGGAATTTCAAATAATTTAATTTCATCCATTCTTTAAACTCATTAATAATTTAATTTATAATCTGAATAATTAAATACAAATGGACACACATTAATAATACTTTGAAAAAGGAGTTTTGAGTGTTTTGTAGATTTTTGCCCAAATTTTTAATCAAAAATGATATTAAGGAAATAAAATATTTCACATGAAAACACTTGCTTTGTGCCCAATAATTTTGAAAGACACACAGCAATAATATAATGGCAAGGCTTATGCTTTTAATGTGACCCATAGAAGAGACACATAGTTACCTTCCCTAGAATAAGTACAGTTTTACATGTCTGGAGACTTCTGTTCAAGCATGGACTCCAAGCTGCTCTTCAGGAATTGACTATAGTCTCCTTAGTCAATATGGAGACCATATCATTGTGGGTTCCTGTGCAGATGAACATATATATATATAAAAGGCCTCACCTGAGCGTTTCCTCATTTTTTCTGAGTGTTTCGCTTACTATCTCTATGTATGTATTTGAGTTCACACTTCCTCCTTTATTAAGTATATCATGAAAAGTATTTCAATATTGTCAAGATTATATTGCCTTATAATATATGGTAGATGTTTCACATTGATGTCTTAGAAATAGACTTGAATTTGAGAACTTAGAAGCTGGGACTTTAAAACTTTTTTTAAAAGTTATTAAGAGTCAAATTTTCACTGTGTGCTAGTGGCTCATGCATGTAATCTTAGCTACTCAGGAAGCAGAGATCAGGAAGATCACAGGTCAAAGTCAGTCAGGGCAAATAGTTTGAGAGACCTTATCTCAAAAAAACTCTCCACAAAAAAAGGGCTAGCAGAGAGGCTAAAATTGCAGCCCCTGACTTCACATCCCAGCATTGGAAAAAAAAATGTCATGCTTTCTTTAAAATGTCTATAACCCTTATTAGGTTAATCAGTTATTTTTCATTATCCTTTAGATTGACATTTTCTATATCAAAAAATAATCCATATACATTATGTGTTGGAATTTTTTGATAAACCACTTTTTTTTTGTTTTGTTTAACTTTCTAATGGCTATGATATAGATATATTATCTTAGAAAAGAAATCAAAGTTCATTTTAATTCTAGGTCTTTTAACTTCAAGCCCATTTCCATTGCAACCCTTTGAAAGAAGGAACACATTATATTTGAATATTACATTCTAACACCATAAATAGAGCAGAATTGAATGAGTTTTTTCAGTGACCTGATAGAAGTGTTTCCACAATTGGAAAATTCTCAAGACCATCCCCATTAAACCTATTTCCTCAGATGTATATGAATGCTACAAAGGCATTGCTAAGGATTAAGAACCCATGGTTATTTTTTAAATACTGGATGCATAATACAAATTTTGGAATATTTCTTAAACAAATGATCAAGAATGTGTCTATGGAGAGATTCTAAGATTGTGACTACAGGGAAGTAGCAGAAAGCATGCTTCCTAAAGTAAAATCTTGTAGAGACATTGGAGATATACCATGTAAGAAAAAACACAAAGAAGAGGAAAACTCCAACACTCCACATCCCCAGCCCATGCATAGCATCCCCACTGTACATTAAACAGAGAAACCAGGAGGGCTGTCGTGCTGCCAGATGCCAGCACATAACTTGCTTGGGAGAAGCAGACCACCAGGTGAGCTAAGTGACACGTGGTACTCCCACAAACAATTCTTGGCCAGATCAGCATAGCCCCCTGGACAGACTGACCCCCATCCAGGGAAAAAAAAGAGAAAAAATCTGAATAATAAACAAGCAGCTGAAAAAGAGAAAAAAAGATGTAGCAAAGAGGCCAGGGCGCCTTGAGATCCAGAGAGTGGGAGAGGGGCACTCCCTCACAGAACTGCAAATAAACCAGCTGGCCAAAGAAGCACCACCTTCCCCAGAGTGCTTGGATAGGGGAAAGCTTGCAAAGGTGGCTAATGTATGGCACACTCCACAGGAGAGTGGTGGAGGGGCGCATCCAAACATGAACTCTTAATTAAAAAACAGACTGCAATTGCAAAAGGTGGGTAGAGATGTATACTAGAGAAAACAAAAGGGGCATGCATCCAGGAGACCTGTAAATAAACAAAGCCTGCAGCAGCAGATGGCTGAGAGTAGGAGGCAGGTGAGCCACAGCCTCAGACTCTCTTTTTATTTTTTTCTTCTTTTGATGAGACAACAACACTGGATCCTGAACGACTAACTGAAACTGTATTGCATTTGAACTTGGGATATATTTTGTGTTTTCTGTCTGTTTGTTTGTTTTCATTTTTTCCCCTTTGATGAGAAAATTACAGGACTGGAGGCTGAAGGACTAACACCAAAATTATTAGGACTGAAACTTTATTGCATATGAACTTGGGGATTTTTTAAAATTATTATCCTCTCTCTGTCTCTGTAATGACTGTTAAGCTTACCATTGATTAGTACAGTATCTCTCCGTGTTTATTTCTTTGGCTCTGTTTTTTTGTTTGTTTGTTTGTTTTTTTAAGTTTATTTATATGTTTTGTGGTTTTTTTTCCCTTCTTCTTTACCTTCTTTGCTTTACCTCTCCTCTCACCCTTCCATTGTTGATATCACCATTGTTATTATCACAAGCTAGACAATAATGAATTACACACAGTACAGGGACAGTAACAATAGCAAGGGCAATGATCAGTAGATGGAAAAAAGAAGGAAACCATTTTCCCCCAATAATAAATTAGTACAGGAACCAGAGGAAAATGAAGAAATCAGATACCCAGAACCAGACTCCAACAAAACAAAGAAAAACTATGCAAAAAACCTAATGAAGCCCACAAGAACAACCTGAAAGAATTAATCTTCAAGTAATCAGTGAGAATTTTATAGAGATGGTACTGTATATGGTCAACTAAATTGTACAGGAGACACTCAAGAAATTCCAAGACAACAAAAATAGAGAATTTGAGAAAGCACAAGAACAAATAAAAGAAACTATAGAAGCACTGTAAAACACCAAAGTGGAACAATGTACATGATAAATAAAGAAATAAACAAACTCAGGGAGAAAATAGACAATATTAAAGAGGAAGGAACTCAAGATATGGAAGACCTCAGAAAAAAGAATGAAACAGAAATGCAAAGCAAAAATGGAAGGCCAGTACAGCAGACTAGAACAAGAGGGACATGGAATATCAGAACTCGAAAATAAAATGGTAATTAACAGAAAAACTGAAGAACTACTAGTGAGGCAACTCAAGACCTGTGAAAAGAACATGCAAGAGTTCAACGACTCTATCAAAAGATCAAGCCTGAAAATCATGGGCATTGAAGATGGAGAAGAGGTGCAAGAAAAAGGAATGCACAATATTCAACAAAATAATAACAGAAACCTTCCCAAATCTAGAAAAAACTATACCTATACAAGTACAGGACGCCTCCAGAACTCCAAACAGACCTGACCAAAATAGAACTACCACATGACATATTATTAAAACAACAAGCACAGAGTATAGAGAAAGACTATTGAAGGCTGTAAGAGAGAAACAACAAGCAACTTACAAAGGTAAACCAATCAAAATCAAAGCAGATTTCTCAACAGAAACATTAAAAACATGAAGAGCATGGAGTTAGGTTTTCTTGGCACTGAATGAAAATAACTTCAACCCTAGGATACTCTACCCAGCAAAACTATCATTCAAAATAGATGAAGCAATAAAAGTCTTCCATGATAAGCAGAAACTAAAACAATATATGACCACAAAGCCATCTCTATAAAAGATTCTTCAAGGATTCTAAACACAAAAAGTGAAAGCCAAAATAACTATGAAAGGACAGGCAGTACCAAGCCACAGGAGAAGAAAAGGCAAGAGAGTAGAATGTAACATGCATTTAGCTACACAAAATCAAACTCTTAAACAACTGAGACAACTAAATGACAGGAATCACTACATACCTATCAATACTAACATTCAAAGTTAAAGATCTTGATTCCCACATCAAAAGACACCATTTGACAAATTGGGTTAAAAAGGAAGATCCAACAATTTGTTGCTTACAGAAGATCCATCTCATCAATAAAAATGAGCATAGGCTTAGGATGAAAAGATGGATGAAGATTTACCAAGCCAATGGTCCCCCAAAACAGGCAATACTTATCTTGGACAAAATAGACTTCAAACCTACACTGATAAAATGAGACAAAGAAGGACTTTCCATACTAATAAAAGGGGAAGTAGACCAAAAAGAAATAACATTTATCAACCTATATGCACCCAATGTCAACACATCCAATTTCATCAAACACACCCTGAAGGACCTAAAAACATACATTAACTCCAACACAGTGGTCGTGGGAGACTTTAACACCCCACTATCATCAATAGATAGGTCATCAAAACAAAAGATCAATAAAGAAATCCTGGATCTAAAACATACCATGGATCAAATGGAACTCGTTGATGTCTACAGAACATTTCATGTAAATTCTACACAATATACATTTTTCTCAGCAGCCCACGGAACCTTCTCCAAAACAGATGAAATCCTATGGCACCAAGCAACCCTCAGCAAATATTAGAAAATAGAAATTATACCATGCATTCTATCTGACCACACTGCAATAAAACTAGAACTCAACAACAAAAAAATAAAGACAAAAAATATGCAAAGAGCTGGAATCTGAATAACTCATTGCTTAGTGAACAATGGGTCATTGATGAAATAAAAGAGGAAATTAAAAGGTTCCTGGAAGTCAATGAAAATGATAACACAACCTACGAGAACCTATGGGACACAGCAAAGGCAGTCCTGAGAGGAAAGTTTATTGCCATGAGTGAATATATTAAAAAGACTGAAAGATCTCAAATCGATGACCTAGTGATACATCTCAAACTCCTAGAAAAACAATTACAAGCAAATCCCAAAACAAATAGAAGGAGAGAAATAATAAAAATAAGAGCTGAAATCAATGAACTAGAAACCAAAAAACCATACAAAAAATTCATGAAATAAAAAGTTGCTTCTTTGAAAAAATAGACAAGGTTGACAGACACCTGGCAATGCTGACTAAAATGAGGAGAGAAAAAACCCAAATTAGTAAAATCAGAAATGCAAAAGGGGAGATAACACAAAACACCATGGAAGTCTAGGAAAACATCAGAGACTACTTCAAGACCCTATTTTTTAATAAATTTTAAAATCTTGAAGAAATGGACAGATTTCTATGTACTTATGATGATTGAAAACTGAACCAAGAGGACATTAATCACTTAAATAGCTCTATAACACAAAATGAAATTGAAGCAGCAATCAAGAGTCTCCCAAAAAAGGAAAGTCCAGGACCTGATGGAATCTCTGCTGAATTCTATTAGAGCTTTAAAGAAGACCTAATACCAACCCTCCTTAAACTGTTCAACAAAATAGAAAGGGAAGGAAAACTGGCTAACACATTTTATGAAGCCAGTATTACACTTATCCCAAAACCAGGGAAAGACACCTCCAGAAAGAAGAACCATAGGCCAATCTCCTTAATGAACATTGATGCAAAAATCATCAATAAAATAATAGCAAGCTGAATTCAACAACACATCAAAAGTTTCATTCAGCATGACCAAGTAAGCTTCATCCCAGGAATGCAGGGGTCGTTCAACATATGAAAATCAATAAATGTAATACACTACATTAACAGAATCAAAGACAAAAAGCACTTGGTCATCTCAATAGATCTAAAAAAAGCCTTTGATAATATCCAACACCATTTCATGATAAAAGCTCTAAGAAAACTAGGAATAGAAGGAAAGTACCTCAACATTATAAAAGATATATATGACAAACCTACAGCCAGCATTATACTTAATGGTGAAAAACTGAAGCCATTCTCTAAAATCAGGAATGAGACAAGGGTGCCCACTAGCTCCACTCCTATTTAACATAGTACTTGAATTCCTAGTCAGAGCAATTAGATAAGAAGAAGGAATAAAAAGAATACAAATGTGTAAAGAAACTGTCAAAATATCCCTACTTGCAAATGATATAATCCTATACCTTAAAGACCTCAAAAACTCCACTAAAAAGTTTCTAGACACCATTAACAGCTATAGCAAGGTAGCAGGATATAAAATCAACATAGAAAATCTTTAGCATTTCTGTACACTAATAATGAATAAATTAAGAAAGAATATACGAAAATAATCCCATTTGTAATAGTCTCCAAAAAAATCAAATACCTAGGTGTAAACATATCAAAGGATGTGATTGACCTCTACAAGGAAAACTATAAACTTCTGAAGAAAGAGACTGAGGAAGACTATAGAAAGTGGAGAAATCTCCCATGCTCATGGATTGGTAGAAACCTCATAGTCAAAATGGCTGTACTATCAAAAGCAATCTACATGTTTAATGCAATTCCCATCACAATCCCAATTACATTTATCAAAGAGATTGACAAATCTACCATTAAATTTATATGGAAACAGAAGAGACCACAAATCGCCAAGGCAATACTCATTAAAAAAAACAACACTGGAGGTATGACAAAACCTGACTTCAAACTATATTACAAAGGAATAGCAATAAAAACAGCATGGTACTGGCACAAAAACAGACATGAAGACCAGTGGAACAGAATAGAGAACTTGGATTTGAAGCCACACAACTATAACCAACTTATCTTTGACAAAGGACCTAAAAATGTACAATGGAGAAAAAATGCCTCTTCAACAAAAACTGCTGGGAAAACTGGTTAGCAGTCTGCAAAAAATGAAACTAGACCCATGTTTATCACCTATACCAATGTTAACTCAAAATGGATCAAGGATCTTAATATCAGACCACAAACTCTAAAGTTGGTAAAGGAGAGAGTAGGAAATACTTTGGAACTAATAGGTATAGGCAAGGATTTCTCAATAGAACCCCAGCAGCTCAGCAACTAAGAGATAGCATAGATAAATGGGACTTCATAAAACTAAAAAGCTTTTGCTGAACAAAAGAAATGGTTTCTAAACTGAAGAGACCACCCACAGAATGGGAGAAAATATTTGCCAGCTACACATCAGACAATGGAGTGATAAACAGAGTATATAGGGAACTCAAAAAAGTAAACTCTCCCAAAATTAATGAACCAATAAAGAAATGGGCAAGTGAAATAAAAAGAACTTTCTCAAAAGAAGAAATTCAAATGACAAAAAAACACGTGGAAAAATGCTCACCATCTCTAGCAATAGAGGAAATGCAAATTAAACCACACTAAGATTCCACCTCACTCCTGTTAGAAGAGTCATTATTAGCAAAACCATTAACAACAGGTTTTGGCGAGGATGCAGGGAAAAAGGAACCCTGTAAACCTGCTGGTGGGAATGCAAACTAGTACAACCAGTCTGGAAAAAAATTTGAAGGCTTCTTAAAAATCTAAACATAGATCTACCATATGATCCAGCAATACTACTCTTGGGAATATACCTAAAAGAATATGACACAGGTTACTCCAGAGGCACTTGCACACCCATGTTTATTGCAGCACTATTCACAATAACCAAGTAGAGAAACAGCCAAGATGCCTCACTACTGATGAATGGATTAAGAAAATATCGTATTTATACACAATGGAATTTTATGCAGCCATGAAGAAGAATGAAATTTTATCATTTGCAAGCAAATGGATGGAACTAGAGAACATCATTCTGAGTGAGGTTAGCCTGGCCCTAAAGACCAAAAATCATATGTTCTCCCTAATATGCAGACATTAGATCAAGGGCAAACACAATAAGGAGATTGGACTTTGATCACATGATAAAGAGAGAGCACACAAGGAAGGTAAGAGGATAGGTAAGACACCCAAAAAACTAGATAACATTTGTTGGCCTCATTGAAGAGAAACTAATCCAGATACTTTAAAGTGACAGAGGCCAATAGGAGAAGGGGACCAGGAACTAGAGAATGGTTAGTTCAACAGGAATTAATTTAGAAGGTAACACACATGCACAGGAAAGCAATGCAAGTCAACTCCCTGTATAGCTATCCTTATCTCAACTAGCAAAAATCCTGGGTCCTTCCTATTATTGCTTATACACTCTCTTCAACAAAATTAGAGATAGGGGCAAAATAGTTTCTGCCTGGTAGTGAGGGGGTGGGGGCGTAAGGGAGGAGACAGGGTGAAGGGGAGAGAAATTACCCAAACATTGTATGCACATATGAATAAAAGAAAACAAAATTGTAGAAGAACCAGGTGAATAAACAAACCAGATGATACTGCCAAAAAAATAAAAATAAAAGAATGTCTCTGAGGGGCATGGTACCTCAGGAAAGTTCATATTCTTTGCCCTATAGACTGTGAAACCCTTATCTAGAGATGATAATTTCACAAATTATGTTAATGAAAGTCTCTAAATCTTTAACTTCTGTGATTGGGGTTTGTAGTGACAGAAAAAAATTATACAGCCCTGACCTCAAGAAGATTTGGTTCAGCTGGAAGCAATAACAGGAATCCAAATACCATGACAAACGTTGTAATAGAAGAAAGTCATCTTTCACAGAAAATATTTAATGTGAGTTTTGGAGAGGACTGGAGGCCATGTGGAAAGTCTAGACAGAGGAGAGGCATTTCAAAGGGAAGGAGCAGCACATGTGAAAGTCAAGCAGAATGAGAGGGCAGGGAGACTGCTGTTTACTTGTTCTTTACATGCTTATGCTCATATGGTCTTGATGAAAAACAAATGCGGTTGAACTTTTACTAAAGAAGGAAGCAAATATGCCGTTGATTAGCTGCATAGGTGTACTTGTTTATTCTTTTCAATATTTTGTGTGTTCTAGTTCTAATTGTTTATTCTTTTTAATATCTTAGTGTGTTCCAGTGTAACAATTATTCAAGTCAAATATTTTACACATACCAACAGAATATCAAATTCATGAAATGTGTCCAATCATGAGTATAAATAAGTGTACTGAAGTACCTAAAGGTGAAGTTATGCCCATGTTATTTTAGATCAGTACTCAGGTATGTTGTAGAATGCAGTTCAGAACACAGGTCGAACTTCTTCTTCAGCAAGGTGCTGATGTTTTTTAAAAAATACTTTGGATGGACTGCATCACATTATGCTGTTGGTGGAGGTGGTAACACATAAGTGTTTACATCTAAATGCCAGTTAACATTAAATTGCATTTCATAATAATTACAACAGTTGCATATTCATTTGTGCAGTGAGGTTTCATAGTCTAGTTTGGGTAGTTTTGGAATGGTAGTGAGTTAATAAACTTCATTAGCCAGAAACCAAGCAAAAGTCTACAGTAGCTAGGAATAGCATTGGGTGCAGATTCTCAGGAGTTCTTTTTGACAGTGCTGGGGATTGAACCAGGGGCTTCTCGTGTGCTAGTCCACTGTTCTATTTACTCAGCTGCATACCTAGCACCTGTCTTAGGAATTTTAAGAACTTTATCCTGAGGGATCCCAGCATTCAATAATATATGGTTATCCTTCCTTAGTAGTCACCTTCCCCATAATTATCATCCTTAAATCATCATTATTTGAAAAATAATCTAAGAATATCCTTAAGTACAAGGAAGAAAATCCTGATTCACAAATCAGAAGGAGTGAAGAACATCCTAGTTTGATCTTTTAATCATGTCTCAGAGATCTTAGATGTGGGAGACATGATTGCATTTTTTCTTTATTAATATTTGAATATAATAATTTATCAACCTTATTTTCACTTCTGGATATTCTTGTACTTGATTTAGTTTATTGGTGATACCTTCCATTGGGGTTTTAAATTGATTTATTAAGCTTTTCATTTCCAACATTCCTCTTTGTTTTGTTGTTTTTTCAGAATCCCTAACATGGCTGGATTTCTCATCCAGGTCATTGAATTTCCCTTCCATGTTGTTGATGTTCTCTTGTAGGTCTTAAATTGATTATTTTCACTCATTCATCTTTTATTTAAATCCACTTTGAAGTCATTGATCATTTTTAAAATTAGACTTTTGAATTATTTGTCTGGCATTTCATCCTTTAAAAAGTCTTTGGATTCAGTTACTGAAGAGTTAAATTTAGGAGGTGTTGTGTTGGCTTGCTTTTTTTATGTTCCTTGTGAATCAATGTTCTAATTCGTGTATTTGTCCATCTGAATATCTGTTTTCACATTTATTCTGGACTCATTTTAGTAAAAAGCCTTCTCTCAAGGCCTTTTATCCTCAGTATATCCCAGGGAGGAGAAAATAAACTGCCAAAACAGCAACAACGCTGTTCAAGGTAGTGCAATATGCAGCTGAGATTCAGGCCATTTAAGGGTTAAGCAGTCAGTTTCAAGATTCAATAGTAAACAACCTGGTGAAGGTTAGGGGCTGGAGAGATAGAGGGATGCTCTGGGCTTATATTTGTGGATGAATCTTTTAGATGTTTGTATGTCTTTTGGTGGTATGGGGGTTTGATCTCAGGGCCTTGTGTTTGGTAGGCAGGTATTCTGCTTGTTGCACTTTTTCACTTTCAGGTTTTTTTTTTAAATGGACTCTCACTTTTTTTACCTGTGCTAGTTTGCGACTATGATCTTCCTGCCTATGCCTTCAACACAGCTGGAATTACAGGGATGAGCCACTGTGCCAGGCTGATGTTTGTATGTCTTGAATGTGGTTATATGTAGTATCTTGTCTAAGACATTTTTGAAGATTTTATATGTACAAGTATTTCCTATGGAAGTATTCAACAGTTTTAAGCTTGACTTAAATTCTCAATTTGGAAAATACAATTGAATTATTATCATTATTGAATTTTCATTATTTTCTTTTTTCTGCAGTACTAGAGTTTGAACTCAGGGCTGTGTGTTTGCTAAGCAATGACTCTAACACTTAAGTCACATGAAGTCCAGTTGCTTTTAGTTTGTTTGTTATTCAGATAGGGTTTCACACTAATTTTTTTCCCCAGGTTAGCCTTAATCCATGATTCTCCTACCTCTGTCTCTTGACTAGCTGGGACTACAGGCTTGTACCCCATGCCCTGCTTGTTTATGAGATAGGGTCTTGCTAACTTTTACCCTGCCTGTCCTTAAACTGTCATCCTCCTGTCTTCTTCTCCCCCATAGCTAGGATTACAGTTGTGAGCCACCATACTCAGCTTTCTATCTATTTTTAGACTATTACTTTTACCTAGATGATCTAAACAGTTTATTCTAAATAAATGTATATATTAGACAGGAGAAACAAATTTGGAACTGAATGAACCAAAAAGGCTTGATGGCAGTGGAAATAACCCATCTCAGATATGCAAAAATTTAAATTTATACTTTTGGAAAGCTTTTTTCCTTTGTTTAAAATGTGGCATATTCTAGGTGAAGTTGCCTTTTAGAATAAGTATGTCACAATTTGGTAATTAATGTAGAATTCTAAAACTTAAAATATTCTTAAAATCTGTAGTAACATATGATTAAATTTTCTTGGGATTTGATGCAATGTTTTCTGTGCTTCCAGTTGTGTAACTTTCTTCAATGATGAAAAACGTGAGAACAAATTTTAGCTCTATTATTTCATAGTTGAAGTTATGAACAATGTAACAGTAATGGACACTGTGTTGGATTCTTGTAAAACTATATTATTCCTAGTGGCTTAAATTGGTAGTTTCTTATTACGAGTTACAAGCATCAAGTTTAAGGAATTAATTGTGGTATATGGTCTCTAATTGTCTCAGTAAATAGGGTCATAAAATCTACCCAACTGCCCTTAGGAAAATCATATCTATCTGAAAAGAACCTTTGGTGTGTTGTACAAACAATGACATTCCACCTTATTTCATTTCACTATAGATAACTGGAAACTATATTTAAAGTTTTTATCCACTTTCTTTAGTGGATATTGTAATCTATTAGAACTTGATTTAATACAGATAGCCACATGTAGGTAACAGTACCATGGACTCATATACATAAAGGAAATAGAGCAATGAAACCTCTTGTAATTGCTTTAAGTGGGACAGGGAGAGAGAGGCAGGAGGAGATGGAGGGTGTGATCTAATCAATGTAAATGTAAAGCTATTCAGAATTTTCACAACAAATCTTGCTTGTACAATAAATATATGATGCTAATTAAAATAAAAAAATAAATGAAAACTTAGGTCTCTGTTTTCATTTCTGATTGGTGTTTGTTGATTTGGTTTGATAATAATTTAGTTTGTTTACTTTCCAGTTGCTGATCGTCACAAGAAGCACCTCAATGCATTGTCAGGGCTCTTTTTTTAAGTTTTAGTGAGGCAATGTCTTTCTATTGGAGGACACCTCTGTGTTATTAAGTCAACTAATTCATTTTTAGTCAATCTAACACATAATGAATTATGTTTATTCCAATCAACAGTGACAAAGTTAAGTTTGTCATTCATGTTTTTTACCATGTTTGTTTAAGGTAAATTACTTTTCAGTTCTTAATTATAGTCCATTTATCTGAGAGTAGACAAACATACACTAAAAAGTTTCAAAGTCAAAATTTAATTGATATCTGTATTTTCTTTGTCCATGATCTTTGATTATTTAAGGTTAAAGTTATTTTGGAAACATGCATACTGCTAGAAAAACAAATTTGAGAATCAAGCTAAGAAAGCTGATCTTCCACTTTCACATGTGCAAGAAAAGTCTCACAAATCAAAGGTGGATAGTGACACTGATGGAAAAGACACATTTGTTCTCTCTGGACTTTATTCTGTGGTGGAAAAGCAAAAGAAAACTTCCACCAAACAGGGAAAATTGGACCATAAAGATCGCAAACAGCTCACCAGAAATGAGTTAAAGCAGAGTGTTCTTTTTTTTATTATTCATATGTGCATAAAACGCTTGGGTCATTTCTCCCCCCTGTCCCCACCCCCTACCTTACCACCCACTCCACCCCCTCCCTCTCCCCCCACCCCCTCAATACCCAGCAGAAAGAGTGTTCTTGAAGTTTGTGAAAAAATTGAAAATTGATGCATATTGAAAAGAGAAATCACTACATGGTAACTCAAGTGATATACTTGATTGTGAGTGGAATGGTGCATTTGGAGACAAGTCTCAAAGAAAAGGAACCCAGTCTTGAAAATGTCTTTCCTTCATGTTCTTGGTACATGGACGCTTGCCAGTCATGTTCTAAAGTTTGTTTCAGGGAGAATAAATTAGAATATGAAAATAAGAAATCAGAAACTAAACATGCTTTTGACACAAATGAGGAGAAATCTAATAATAATAATAATAATAATAAAATAGAAAAAGAAAGAGGAAAGATCTCAAAACAAGTTGCGGTAGACATCAAATAAGCTATATTGTTTGATTTGCAAATGAGTAAGATCAAAATATCAGTAATTGGATCATAGATATAAGACATATCTCTAAGTCTAGTAAACCAGAGGACCAGCTGGTTAGCTGCTCCAATGAAATGAACCATGTGATTCAATTAAAGCAACACAGTATTTGTGTTAAAAACATTTATAAGAAAACAAAACCAGTACAGGATTTTTCCCAGAAACCATTATATGATAATCACAGTGCTAATAACTACAACATAATGAAACCTGAATTAGAAAATGTCAGTTTTTCCTACCACAAAATGCCAGAGTACCAAAATTATGTCCAAAAGAAGACAAGCAAAGATTTTAGAATGAGGTAGGCATGTTAAAATTACATGTCCAACTTTGGAGTAGAAACATTCACCTGTAGAAAGAAGGAGAGAGCCAGGCAGAAGTTGCTCACACCTGTAATCTTACACACTTGGGAGGCTGAAATCAGGAGGATCCTGATTGGAAGTCAGCCTGAGCAAAAAATGTTCATGAGACCCCATTTTTTCTCTAAGGAAAAAAAACAGTTTGATGATGTGTGTGCCTGTTATCTTAGGTGTGGGAGGTAGTTTAAAAAATAGGACGATCACAGTCCAGGCTGGCATGGGCAAAAAGCAAGACTTTATCTCCAAAACAACCAGTGCAAGAAGGGCTGGAGGCATGACTCAAGTGGAAGAGAGCTGCCTAGAATGAGTAGAGTCCTGAGTTCAAACAGCACAACCTCTAACAAATAATAAAATGAAAGAGGGAGTTTTACGTGCTGCTGTTCTATGTTTTTCTCTTAATCAATTTTGTTCTGATTTTCTCCTAATGAAAAACACATACAAAATGGTTTTATCTATGTAGGTAATTATCTTGATATAAATCACTTCTGCTGTCTAAATAATAGGAGTTCAGCAGAACATTTTCATCTTTTTTTTTTTTTTTTTTGGTGATTCTGGGGGAACTCAGGCCTTATGCTCACTAGGCATGTGCTCTACCACTTGAACCATTATGCCATCCCCAGGAGAACATTTTCTTTATTATCTTCAGCCTTTCTTTCAGTCTTCCGTGTAGCATATTATGTGGAATTAACTTAGTTCTATACCAAGTGACCTTCTCGTTCAAGATACTCATCAAGGAAGTTGCTAAAAACATAATAAGCTCTAGGTATTTTTTCCATATTAACTTAGGATACATTGCTTAACAGGAAGAAAGCAATGACTGAGAAAGGAAATTAAAATGTATTTAGGTTAGATAAATATTCCCAGCCAAGGTACTCTATTTATTGTACTCTTATGTGTGTAAATTTATCTTGCTCACAGTTTATCATTGTTCCAACATGATCACTTTTAATAGTTTTGATAATGAGTATATGTATGACCACAATTTTTAATCATTTCTGAGTTTTAGAATGCATTTGTGTAATCATCCACCTACATTAGTTCAGTAATTTTTGGAGTATTTTGTTTCATAAGTAGCATATACTCAGAACTAAAACTTTGGTATTTAACTCCAAATTATTAGAAGCGTGAGTTCTAATGTACATTGCTTTTATTAGACAAAAATCTTGAGAAATTCTTTAAAAGTAGAAGTAGACCAGGCATCCATCCCCAATGCATGTCAGTGTTAAGTCACATAACAAAAGTCACTGTTACTGAATTTATTGAATTTAATGGATTTGTAGGGTAATTTGTCTAATACAGCGTTATGTAATTGCATCCTCCTTTTTGGTGCCATAAAATGGTAAGAAAAGTCCTCAAGAGCTTTTAGTGAAGTTTTGAATATTTCTTTGTTTCACTCCTATTATGGGTAGACATGGGACTATCATACTTTAATACTTGCACATTCTTCTGATGTAAAATGTTGTGTGAGTGACTGAAAACTGAGGAGCTTCTCCTTTTCCAGAATTCCCTATAGCAACTGAGCAGTCTCATTGAGCCCCACTTGGTCCATACATTTCACTGAGAGCCTTCACTTTTTCCATATCCCAGTATCCAAAGGAAAAAAAAGAATTAAAGAAATCTACTGAAGAGAGGGAAGACTAGCTTAGGGCAGAAAGGGGAAAGCTTCCTTTTATTCCTAAAGTCATATACTGTCACTTTCTCTAGATCTGGCTCCTTAATGTAAAATTTAAGTAGTAAAGGCAGTACAGAACACATTTTTGTCTTTTTCTTTGCCAGTTAAACAGGAAGGGAAAATGTTGGCTAGGAAGGGGTGGGTGAAAAAGACGAAAAATGAAGGGCCCATTTCGAAAGGGTTTCTTTTACTGAAACAGAAATGAAGTAAAATTTTCAAAAATGTCAATGATCTGTCAATTACACTAAGTACAAAAATATTTTAGCGACTAAAATCAAGACAAAGTAAAAGTGCAGTGATACAGTCAATGAAAAAAGGAAAGTTCTTTTTATTGACAAGTGACAGTTATCTGTAGTCTCACACTTTCATTGAAGGTGGAAGAAAAAAAGCAAGGGAAAAAGCACAAAAGGAGTAAAATGAAGGTGTCAGAGACTCTGAATCCTGGCACTGCTGCCACTGTATCCGCCATCCCTGCTGCTGCTGCAGACCACAATTATGATGTATTACTTCTGCAAAGAAAGAGTGAAAAAGCTGACAACGAAGAGTGTCCTATTAAGAATACTGAAAAAGATGAAAAGTAAGAACATGTTGATATTTCAAAGTAGATAATTGTTGTCATAGATAACAAAGTTATGTTTTTCCTCATAATCAGTATGAACCCATTTTATGCTTCTATCAAGGAGCTTCAGGCCTTGCATGGTTATCAGAGAAGCCTACAATGAATGCCATTTTTTAAATACATTGACGCATATTTTACTCAAAAGATAATGACTACAGTTGGCAAATGTGAGGAAAAATTGTTCTTATGCACTGTTGTAAAATTAAACGGATAAATAATGTGTGGAGTGTAACTTAGTAGTGTGTAACTAAATTTCTTATGCATCATTATTTTAAGCTAACCAACTTCACTGCTAGTATTGGGTCTAGGAAAACATGCCTTGAAAAGTCAAACTTTCATACATGTGATAAAGACCTTCATTTATCATACGTAAATAACATAAAATAGGCCATAGTATAAAATTATTGCATACAATGTATACACTATATATGTTTTAATGATACTTACATATAAATATTTTACATATATTCATATGTATGTTAAATATATTTATTATAGAATTATCATATCATAAAGATGAACAAAGTCTAAACATTCCTCAATGAGGAGATAAATTATTATACCTATAAAGTAGTGTTGCATGCAGCCATTTAAAAATGACATTAATTGCATTTGTTCTAGTAATTATAACATCTGCTAAGTGCAGAGGAAGCTAACTGCTTCACTGGCACTCTACTTCATTACCAATAAGATAGCTACTTATTAAGTTTCTGTTTGTGGTTCACTGTGGATGAGTGCTAATATTAGACTCTCATATTAATTTGAACCTTGCCAAGGGATTAGGAGGATAAATTTAAATCTGCATTAAAGATCTTTAATACAGTAACTCAGAAATTGGAAAAATGTTTTTCAAACAGTCATATTGCAAATATTTATGCAAATATGTTATATACAATCAATATATGAGTTGTAAAATAGAGCTAAACAAGAGAAAAATCAGAGAATTCTCAATTATTCCATTAAATTGATACATTAGAAAGAAGAGTCTGTACTCATCGATATAATTTTTCCCCATTAGTTTATGTGTGTGTGTGTGTGTGTGTGTGTGTGTGTGTTTGCATGTGTATGTGTGTAATATGCAATGCAAGTGCTGGAACACTGAACTGTTGCCCCCCACCTCCTCTGTCCACTCATTCTTGAACTCACTACAGTAATTATCAACCCCACCAACCCTCAGAAAACATATCGTTGATTTTTACTCTAATGATCTAGATCTCATTTTACTTGAACAATCAGCAATATTTTACTTCTCTAAACACTTTCTTCCTTTGGATTCAGGTTATAACTCACATGGTTCTCCTCCCATGCTTTGAATCCATCCATCTTCGTCTGTTTTGCTTATTTCTCAGCATCCCCCACCTTTTACACAAAAATGTCATTGACATGTATTGCATTCTGAATAAGCATTTGTTGAAAGCAGCAACAGTAGAGAAGATAAATGATGACTGTTTATGAGTTTCTTCAGAAAAACTATATCTTAATTTATTGAAATGGGGTATTCCAGAAAGGCCTAGATTTTTTTGAAAATATATACAAGATTCAAAAATTATTATTTAAAATTATGTCTTTTAATGGGTGTATTTGCTGGTACATCACTTAAACTCCATGAAGATAAATTTTCTTTCACATCACATTTTTAACTGTGTGTGTGAAGAGAGAATCAGTTTTAATTGTGACTCTGCCACTACTGTCTGTATGGGCTTGGGCAGAATTTTTATCTATTTTTCTTTGCCTAGATCCTTCCTGTATCCAGTATGTGATATGTACCTCACACAGCTGTTGTGAGGATTCAAATGAGTTTAACATATGTACAGAGCTTAGAATCATATAGAGTACAGGCATAGAAGATCCTAAGGTGCTAACTCGTATATCATATTAAGAAGGGTTTCTGTTGTCTGAGGATTTATAAAATATTTTCTGAATAAGACTTAGTGTCTGTAAAATGTTTGTGGTTTTTGCTTAACTGACTTAACTGACAATAGCAAAAATCCTGGCATATTTCTTTCTTTAAAATAATGACAATAGTGTTATTCTTTTTCCTTTAATTGACAAATTAATTGTTATATTAGTACAATTATTATGCCAGTTTATCATCTTTTTATAGTTGAATTCATCTTAAGAAAAATGATTTTATTTTAAATAACCTGTAAAGTTTATGAATAGAAGTCAATCAAAATTATATATATTTTTCGCTGAAATTTATTTTTTTGGGTCTCAAAAGAATACAATTAAAGAAAAGCATGAGGTATTGTAGTAAAAGCAGTAGCAAAAACATAGATGGTTAGTGGAGCAGAGTGAACCCTAGAGTCCTGGTCACCTGGATTGCAATGCAGACCTTTAGACCATCATACCCTCAGCAGAGCCAGAGCTGCAGCAGTTGAAAACAGAACCACCACTGTTCTGAGCAGTGAGACTAGGACACAGCCATCCACCATCCACCTTCTGTGCTGCTCAGGAGAAGCCTGACACCAGGGCTACCCTGCTTGGAGTGGAGGTCTGTGTGGCTCTACTGGGCTGTGACTGCCAGATTGGACAAGATAGTCACAGCAAGGAAGTTTTGGGAAGCAGAAATACTATTCACTGCAAGAAAGGAATATGGATTCATCAAGAGGAATGATGACAAGAAAGATATATTGCTGCCAGTAAGAAGAAGCTCCAGAAAATCACTGCAGTTGGTAGGAAATGGAGAGACTGTAGGATTTGATGTTGTTGAAGGAGAAAAGGGTGTGGAGGCAGCAAATTGTATAGGTCCTGGTGTAGTGGGCAAGGGACTTAAGCAGCAGTTTCACGAGTTGATGATTACTCACCTCCCATGCTTACGTGGGGAAGGGGTATGAGTACATGCAGGCCTACCCTCCCTACCACCATCCTTCATATTCAACCAACATAAAGTAAGGAATATGAATTCCCCAAAATAACAAATGCAAAAAAATTGAACTTTAGGACCTTATGTGGTAACTTTTCCCCCCACATAATTACTAATTATTTAGCATGTGGCTTCATTTTATTTTACCTAAAATATACATACTTTGCAATTGAAAGTGTTTTTAAACCTTGTTTTTATCAATATACCTTGAAAGTTTTAAAATTCTTTCACATCTAGTCAAGTTGAGATTTTTGGAGGATAGTGCTAGAGTTTTTGAACTCATAGCCTCATACTTACTAGTTAGGTGATGAACCACTTGAATGGTAGCTCCAACCCTTTCTGCTTTAGTTATATTTCAGATAGTGTCTTTTGTTTTTCCTCTGGCTGGCCTTGGTAGGCTATACCCCTATCTATTCCTCTTATTTGTGGATCTTTCTTAACACAATCATCACTTGGTTTTGTTTTCTGTAAATTTGTAATATGCAAAATACTCCCTCCTGTCACACCTTTTTCTTGGTTGTTCACTGTTATTTTGGCTATTATTGATCTTTTGCTTTCTATATAATTATTTTTTGCAGTGCTCGAAATTAAATCCAAGACCTGTGCATGCTGGGTAAATACTAGAAGACTGAGCTAGAACCCCAGGCTTCCATATCAATTTTAGAAAATGATTTTAAATTAAAAAGTAGACTTCTTACCTTTTTTCAGACAATCAGATAATAGATAAAAGAGAATTAACATAAAATAGTCAGTCTTTTGATTCCTGAACAGCATCTATCTGCATTTATAGAGGTTGCATTTATTTTTCTCAGTAATATTTTGTAGTTTTAGTTTATAATCTTTGCAGGCTGGAGATATGAGTCAAATAATAGAACACCTGCTTGGCAAGAGTAAATCCCTGAGTTCTCACCCCTGTACCACCAAAAATAAGCATTGCTCAAATATTCACATATTTTATTATGTATTTTATAGTTTAGATATTTTGATAATTTTGTAAGTTATCAAATTTAATATAAATAGTTTTGTTTTCTGGTTTTACACATTTTCTTTTAGTTGAAACACAGTAATTGTACACATGTTGGGTGTACAGTGTGATACTTCAGTTCATATATCCATGTGTAATAATCAATTCAGTGTAACTGACCTATCTATCTCCTCAGACAGTGATTGTTTCTTTGTTGTAGGAATACTGTAATTCCACTCTTCTAGCTATTTTGATTATTATTTAAGTAATTTTTCTACAAAGAATTATTTTAGTCTGGTACTTTGTCTAGTTAGATGTTTGTATTTCATAGATCTACTAAAAATGCTTTATTTCATTGATTTGCTACATATTTTTATATTCTTTATGTGATTGAATTTTCTTCATTGATGTTGCAGTCAATTTGACTGATGTAGCATAACACTACTAATTGACAAAAAATGTATTTCCCAATATTCTGAATGCCAGGAAGGCCAAAATCAAGTTACAAGTAGATTTGGTGTCTGGTGAGGGTCTGCTTCTGGGTTCATATATGGCCACATTTTTGCTATGTCCTCACATGTAAAAAGTAGTGAAGAAAATGTCTAGTGTTGCATTAAAATTAAAACAAATAGCACAGAGAGCAGAGAAACAAGTTTGAAGGCTTTGAGAGAGAAAAATCAATTAACATATAAAAGTAAATCCATCAATATAACAGCAGATTTCTCAGCAGACACCTTAAAAGCAAGAAGGGCATGGAGTGAGGAATTTCAAGAACTGAAGAAAAACAATTTCTGTCCTAGGATACTTTACCTAGCAAAGCTATCATTCAAAATTGACAGTGGTATAAAAACCTTCCATATGATACAGAAACTAAAACAATAGATGACTACCATACCAACATTACAGACTATTCAGAAGGGAATTCTATACACAGAAGATGAAAACAAACATAACCATGAAAGGAGGGGAAGTATTAAACCTCATGATAAAGACATCAATCTCCTTCATAAGCGGTCTTTAGATCAAGAGCAAATACAGCAATGTTGTAGGACTTGGGTCACATGACTATGGGAGAACATATATGGGAGGTATGGGGTTAGATAGAAAACCCAAAGCGTGAAAGCATTTGATGTCTTCACTCCAGAGGAATTAATACAGAAGCCTTAAAGTGACAGAGGTCAACATGAGAAGGGGATCAGGAACCAGTGTAAAGATCAGTTAGAAATGAATCAACCTGGGTTGTAACACATTTGTACATGAAAGGTATGCTAGGAATCTCTCTCTATAGCTGTCCTTATCTCAACTAGCAAAAATGCTATGTCTTTCTTATTATTGCTTATTTCTACTCTTCAATAGAACGGGAGAAAAGCACAGAGTAAGTTCTGCCTGAACGGGAGGAAGGGAGAGGGGTGAGTGCGGGGACAAGATGGAGAAATGACCCAAACAATGTATGCACATGTGAATAAATGAATAATAATTTAAAAAAATCCAATGGCAGGAATAGCCACATACCTCTCAATGTTAACACTGAATGTTAATGGAGTCAACTTCCCCAACAGAAGACACCATCTGGTAAACTGGATTAAAAGGAAGACCCAAAAATCTGTTGCTTATAAGAAACCCACCTTATTGACAGAAAATCTGTCTTACTGTGAAAGACTGGAAGATTTACAAAGATAATGCTTCCCCAAAACAGGCAGGAATAGCAGTACATATATTAGATAAAGTGGATTTCAAAGATAAATTTGTCAGAAAAGACAAGGAAGGTCACTTCATACTAATAAAAGGAGCGATACATCAGGTGGAAATTACAATTATCAACTTATATGTGCCCAATGCCAGTGCAATCAAATTCATTAAACATATACTAACGGACTTAAAATCATAGAGAGACCCCAACATAATCATACTGAGAGACTTTGCTACTTTTCTATCACCAAAAATAAGTCATCGAGACAAAAAAGATCAACAAAAAAATTCTGGAATTGAATGATACTATAGATCTACTGGACCTGACAGAAATTTATAGAATATTCTATGTGCAATAGCACAACATCCAATCTTCTCAGCATCCCATGGAACATTATCTAAAACAGATCATATCTTAGGGAACAAAGCATGTTTCAACAAATATAAGAAAATTGAAGTAACCCCATTTATTTTCTGAAAAGAATGCAATGAAATTACACCTCAACAAAAAGAAGCAACAGAAAACACTCAAACACCTGTAGAATGAACAACACATTGCTCAATGATTGGTGGATTATAAAAGAAATAAGGGAAGGAATAAAAAAGTTCCTGCAATTTAAGGAAAATTAAAACACAACCTATCAGAACCTATGGGACACAGCAAAGGCATTCCTATGAGGAAAGTTTAGAGCCACGAGTGCCTATATTAAAAGTGCAGAAAGATCTCAAATGAATGACCTAATGCTGCATCTCCAGGATTGCAATTTGGCTTTTAAGAAATATCATTCATTCCTCCATTTCTCTATGGAATTATATTGTGGAATACATTTAGCATACTATAAACATATTGGCCCTTATTCAACTTGTTCATGTGATTTGATTGGTGATTCAGGACAGTGCTTAGCCTTGGGCTCCCCACTGCTGAGACAAGAGCATTCTGTTTACTTTGCCCGTTTTACTCTGGGTTATGAGTTGGTCCAGATTGGATGATGGCGCTGTATGAGCACTATTCAGATTTTCCTCTAATATTGCTATATATTATCTTTTCTCAGCCTCAGAAGCTTTTCTGACAATTCTGTGTTGACTGTTACACTACTAAATATTCAAAATGAGCCTTCTGCTTTCTTTCAGAGTTTGTTATCTGTACTGCTATCTTCTCTGTACTGTCCTATCATGTGACCTCGACCTTCCATGGTTTTGCCAGATCTTTCATCACTGAGATGAGAACTCAGTGAGCCTAGCAGACTTTGACTCAATTCCTTTTCCTTGTGTCAGAGTGTCAAACTGTCACGAAAGGGAGCTGCAATATTGAGGGTTTTATACTTCATTGTCTCCATTCTTGAGATACATTATCTTAAAATTTTTTGTTTCATATATTTTTATAAGTTTTGGTTTTGGTTGTTTAAGGTTAGGAATGTAACTGTTTTTCCAACTTGTATGGAATCAAATGCTAAAGACTCTCAAAATTCTGTAGATCAGATGGAATGCTGTTCATCTTCTGCCTCATTAATTCCTATTCAGTCTTCATTTCTCAGTATGGCTGTCTCTTCTTCAGAACAGTCCTCCTGGGCCCGTTGTAGGTCAAATTCACTTAAGTGGTCTCAGAACACTGTTTAAAGCATGGATCTGAATTTATAATGGTCATTTTTTTGTCTTTCTTCTTCATAGACTCACAGTCTACACTGTGAGTTCTAGCATAGTGTCTCATCTTTTTTTTTTGGCAGAGTTTTGTACAATGTGTCTACCTTGTAGGCAGTCACTCAACTTTTTTCAGTACTAAATGAGTGTATCTGAAAATACATAGGACTTCATATAAAAAAACTGCTCATTTTAAAATTTATGGGCTGTGTTGGCTGCATTTTATTTTTAGTTATTTTTTGGGAGGCAGTATTGCCATTTGAATTCAGGGCCTCACACTTGTTAGGTAAGTGTTATAACACTTGAGCTACACTGTCAGTCCTTTTTGTCTTGTTAGGTATTTTTGAGATAGGGTCTTGCAAACTATTTGCCTAGACTGGGTTTGAATGAGGATCCTCCCTATCTCTCTCTCCTGAGTAGCTAGGATTACAAGTGTGAGCCACTGGTGCTTGGCCTACTTTATTATTTTTATGACTGGATTATGGTCCATAAAGTTGATGTGGTTAGAGTTTTCTATTTTCCTATTATACAGGATGTTTGCCTTTTTCCAACTGTAAGTATACTAGAGTACTGAACTTAATGTGTGTCTGTGTACTACCTTTCATATTTTTTTATTATTTTCTTTTATATGTTGAAGTGTTCATTTACCCTAGGGCAAATATCTAGTACCAAATTAAGTTCGAGGGTAGAAACATTTTTTAATGGTATTTGCTATTATACTATTTAGAACAATTACAGCAGTACATAGAACTAACAGTTGGTTTTTCTGAGCCATCTCCTGTGGGGTTTGTAGGTTGGAAAGCTTTTTTCCCTCTCACTAGTTCACCTTATATTTCTTTAATTTACATATATGTATATATACACACACACATATAAGTTTTGATAACTACTAAAGCTAAACCTCTGTGGAAGTGTTAATCTTTCTTTTTTTCTTGCCTCTAAACTTGTGATCCTGCATTTCAGCCTTCTGAGTGTTGGGATTACAGGCTCAGTCCACCATCTCCTGACCTTTCTTTTATGTATTTTTGTAGAAGTGACAGGTGCTTGTGCATAACTGTTAGATTAGGTGCTGGTCCAAGACAGCAAATAATTAAGTTCTAGGTTAGCACCGTATGGTCATAGGCATTTTTGAACAAATTTAGTAATGTATGAGTTGAATTTTGAAATGCTACAAAAACAGATTAAGAGAAAACAGTTAATGTCCCTAATGATTAGAGTTTAGAATAGTCTATTTAACATACAGAGTATTTATTACCTATTTTTTTCCTGTGGACATTCTAAAAGACATAGAAGACTCCAAGATTCTTTCAGAGTCCTCTTAGGAATTATTATTATTATTATTGTTGTTGATAATGCTGGGGATTGAACTCAGGTCCTCTGGCACTTACTTGAGACATGCCCTTTTAATTCTTTTCCTTTTCTTGTTTTTTTTTCAGATAGGTTTCATGTTTTTGCCGGTTTGTCTCCATCTTTCATCTTTCTAACTCCACCTGCTGGAACCACATTTCCATCTTTTATTTATTTTTTTTTTTGAGGTAGAGTCTCTCTGATTTTTCCCAAGGCTGGCCTCATAGCTGGGTTTTTGGATATGCTCTACCACAGCTATCTGTTTTATACCCTTTGTCGTTTTGCCCTGGTCTGTTGATCTGGAAAATGCAGTGATTAATTCTGAATGTTTTACTAATTTCACGCATAGCTGATTTTCTTACAAAAGAAAAAATGCAGGAGATCAAACTATATATTTATGTTGGAGTCTTGTACAGTATGATGGTTTGGCCTGAGGAGAAACAAAAACTATTAAGGAGCTGTATTCAGGGGAATGACTGGGTCAGTTTATGAAAAGTTCACTCAGACTAACATGCAGTATTGAGGTAATTGAGTATCTGAATGAGCCTCCTCATTGGGACCTGAGAGCCCAGTAGATCTTGGAGATGAAGATTCCATGAGACAGAGATTGTCGTTAGCTTTCACATGTTAGGGAATACTTGCTATTTGTATTCCTTTTTATGAGCACATTTTGAAACATTTTATTAAGTGTAAAAGCATTTGATTCAGAGAATGGCAGGAATGGATTCTGAGGATCTGGTGTGCAAGTTATTTGGGTACTGTATGTTAAAGTTGAAGTAACTAATTGGGGAAGAAAGGCAGGCGATGGGAGTTTTGGAGAAACATGGTTTGAGAGGCATAACTTTATAAAAACAGAAGATTAAGAGGAGAGAATGTTTTGTCAAATTCATTTTCTTTCTTTATTTTCCTAATATAATGATGTACATTTTATATTTCAGATGAATTTACAAATTGTTCTCTGGATTGGACTGATTGGTTCAATTTGTTATGTGTTTGGCCAAAGAAGTAAAAAGAAAAGTTTACCCAGTTATCTTTTTATTTCAGTAACGTGTATCACTTAGATTCCAGGGAAATCATAAGTCAACTTATGGTGCTTCTTCTGAAAGCCCGATAGTGGTGCTGTCTCACCATGAGTAGAGATCTGGGTTCTTTCAATGGGCTTCAAGGGACTTCATGATCAGGCCCATGCCATCCAGAATGAGGGGAGTAAAATGGGAAAATGATAGACTACACAAATATTTTGAGATTGTTGAAGTGAACAGAGAGAAGGCAAAAGTATGCAATGTACTCAGAAATTAAAGTAAATGTTTAAAGTGGTAGATGTTGAACTATTACTGTGTAAAAACAGAAAACAGGAGCAGTTAAGTTTTTAGAAGATGTTCTTGCTCTTTGATAAGCAAGTCTTTCAAAATGTTGACATATGTACAAGAGCAGTGAAAATAAAGCTGAAGATCTGTTTAATCTTGTGTAAACTATGGTGCATCTGTATGTGGAGTCATGGGTGCCCAGTTGTTCCCTACACATCTCAAAAAGTACATTGAATTAGAATAATTTCACCTGGGGATGGGAGTTAACACATGTAAATGTGAAGGAAGAAACATAAAGAAACTATTCATAAGTTTGAATTATGTAAAATTAGCAACAACCCAGTATTTGTTTGTTGGAACATCATAAAGCAGATGGAAAACTAAACAATTTTTAACTTCTTTAATATGTACAAAAATCCAATAAAAACCACTTTGGGCATGGTACATGAATTATATGAAAATAAATAATGATTTACCAGGTTGTATGAAATCACATGACATTTGTGATCAATCAAAATAGTTGATTCTGAGATTACTCCGTTGAATAAAATGATAAATGCTTAGGTAGATTAATAGTGCCTTGTCTTTGTTATTAAAGACAAGATATCTATGTCCTTTCTTGACTTTGTGTGCCAAGGTGATCCAAAATTGTCAATGTTTCCTTGAGTTAGGTCTAGTTTAGCTTGCAAATTAGGTCAGACTATTCATATGTAACTTTTATGAATATTTTATAATTTGCCATTGTAGTACTGATTTTTTCATTTTTTTTCTCTGAAAGTTCAAGTGACGTGGCCTATTTTTCTTTTTTCCTAACAGGTAAAATTAAATCTTTAAAAGCAAATGCCAAATCATATGAAGAATGTACACAAGCAGGGAGAAATTGTGGGTGGTGCACAAATTCACTAAATAAGATTGCTTGCATTCATTCCATTTGTTCTCTGATTATTACGTGTTGTCCAATGCTATACCCTTGGGAAGTACTCCATATGAAGTTTCATATAAATCCTTTTTATTGACTGTGTGATAGTTGCTGAACACATTGGCCACCAGTCATATGTAGCTATTGAGCACTTGCAACGTGGGTGTTACAGATTGAGAACTGCCAACCAATCCAAGATGGGGACTGAGAGCCGCAGACCTCCTGAACTTTTGAACCAGGGACACCGTTAAGAAGCTGATACACTTGACTGAGGTAAAACACCAGGGAGAGGGAAAAATCGGCACCCTAAACCCTTAGATCATGGAAGGCTTCTCCATACCACAATGTAATAAAAGAAAAACCGGTCTGCCAAGTCCCCTCCCCTTAGACCTGCAGAGCCTCTGGCGCGTCCCTGCAGGATACCCACCCCTTGGGCTGCGCCAGGCTGGGTTCATGCTGGATCCACGAACCACCTGGATCCCTGCTCCTCAGGCCTTGCCCTGCTCCCGCCCTGTGCTGGATCCCCGCCCCTTGGTACAGGCATCAGCCCGGAGTGAAACAGCCCCATTCCTCAGCCCACCAGGATCCCTGCCCCTCGGCGGAGCCAGGCCCCAGCTCTACAGGTTGGGAGGAGTCAAATTAAGGTTCTAAAATTAATAAACAGAATGAATAATTTATAGTAGAAATCAAAAGGTTTATTGATTATTTTCATCCAGGATTTTGGACCCAAAGTGCAAGTGTCTAAATGTAGACGTAAATGTTCAAATGTCAGAAATGGTGGATAGTTTGGTCATCAAAGATAAAATGAGAGGTTTTTATTTCAGAGTTTTTCTAATGACATTTTCTGGTCTCCTAAAATGGTGTACTGGGGTTAAATTAGCTGCAGCGGAAAGAATACGGGCTGTGGGTTTTTCTGAGGTAAGGCTTGTCTAAGACACATAATACACCATGAAATTGATAATGAATAGTACTGTAGATAATGTCATTAGCTTTTCTGGGTGTACTTTCACATTTCATGAAACACTGTGTTCAATATCTTTACATCTGTAATAGCAGCATTTCTGACTTTACTAACATACTTCTCTGTCAGATAAAATTTTTATTTTCATCTAATTTATTTGAGGTACAGAATTTTGACTTTATGTCATTATTAGAAATTTATTCCCATGCCACAAGTATCTATCTGTGTACCCTTAAGATTAAAAATTTTCAAAATAAAATTTTAAAAATCTTCTTTACAATAATAGCAAATACTTAAAATATTTTGAAACTTTTCAGAATAGTTACTGTTTGCTCCATTTCTTTGTCTCTGTTTGAAAATGCTACTATTAATTGAGATGTGTTTAGGTTATTATGCTTTCCCTAAACACGGGGCTCTTGAAAATACTATGAAAGGAGAGAGTACTATGTAATACAAAAGACATGGTAGGGACTGTAATGCTTGAAATATTTAGAAAAATACTGTTTGATATTTGGGCATTTATGATACTCATAGTTGTTAACTTTGCTTAACAAGTACTTTCAGTGAAGAAATATAGTTAATGCTTAGGTACTCTGATAACAAAAGTGGAACATTAAAAATATATACACCTAGGGCAATCCTGGGAAAGGTACTGCTTTTGTTATAATTGATTTTGTTTGTTTTTAACCAAAAGCACTTAGTATGATTTGAATGTGTAGAACATTTTGTTTAAAACACCAAAATTAAGTACGTTTGCTTTCATTTGATTGTAGTAAATTATGAATTTACAATTATGATTATGTAAAAATTGATATTGTACTTTTTCAATATTTTATATGTCATTTAGACATTTTTACAGGAAGAAATGCCTACTTCTACATAATGTGATAATTTAGAAGCATTAAAAAAGAAAGGTTATCATTCAGAAGACATAGAAAATCCCAGAATCTCCAAAAATATAAAAAACATAAAAATGTCACCAACCCTAGCAAGGGAACAGCAGAAAATCTCCAGCCAGAAGATACTACTCTGATCCAACCACAGCAGTTGATTGTGCAATTATGATCAGGTACAGAAATACACCTCCAGCCTCGTATTTTGAGTTTTTGGTACCACCTTTAGGCAAGCTTTTTACTCAGCTTCTATAGAGGGCTCA
Organism: Castor canadensis; assembly: GCF_047511655.1. Taxonomy (NCBI): domain Eukaryota; kingdom Metazoa; phylum Chordata; class Mammalia; order Rodentia; family Castoridae; genus Castor; species Castor canadensis. The sequence goes on from NC_133400.1 coordinate 62,923,210, forward strand.
TTGTGGCACTCAAAATTGAATATTCAATTTTGTAAAGTTTTTTTCAGACATAACAATTGTAAAACATACTTTGAATAGTATTAAGTGTTGCCCAATGTCAGCATCAAATTTTCTTAGTGAGTCAGGAGGCATTATTTATACTTGAGTCTAATGAGTTTTTATGATAATAGTGTCCATCTTCTGGTATAATTTCATAATACTAAAACAACGTTTTACCTACTTGTTTCCTTTGTATTAGTTTAATACTGTTTAAGTAATAGTTCTTTACTTACCTGTGTCTATCCACATGTAAAAATAAAGAAATAGGCCCTCTTCCTGTCTTTCTTGCTTCCATCATTTCTCTCAGGACAATGGTGTTTGCTCCCTGTCAATCTGCTGTTTGACCTGTGCAGTCAGGCCTCCACTTGTACACCTGCTCCAGCAGAGTGCCTGCCACTGTCACCTAGGACCACAGATCTATTCATTTCAAAATTTAGCTAGCTACATTTATTATTTTTTAATCATTGGCAGTACTAGGGTTTGAACTCAGGACCTTGCGTTGCTAGGCAGACACTACCATTTACTGAAGCTACTCCCCAGCTCTTATTTTATTATTTTTGAATCTTTCTGAATCAGGTGATACTTTGAGCTTCTAAAGATTGTTTTGGCTCACATAGCTTCACTTCTAGTTGCTCTTCTCATTGCTTACCATTGTTCTCGAGTTTACATTTGTATCTTTTTTTTCCCTCCATTTCTGCAGATCACTTAAAAGTTGGTTTTCCTTCATGTATTTGAAAACCATTTGCTGCAACCATAGACTTCTGTTGAGTTCAGTACCTGTTTCTTTCGTTGCCTACTACAAATCAAAACAGAGAAAGTCTGCACATTTAAATTAATAATTTTCCACCCAAATTTAATTTTCTCCTCTTATTTCCTATGTTTTTTGTTTTGTCTTCTTTCAAAATGTTGGAAATCTATCCCAGGGCCTTGTGTGTGCCGACAATACTATAGCCTTGAACTACATCCCCATCCCTATGTTTTCTAAGTGAATCACATTTAACAACTCTTTGTCATTCGTCTTCCCCTTCCTGATTGTTTCAGTTCAGAGTTTCATTATCTCCTTGGATTTTTTTTCCTGTGGCTTCTTAACTAATCTCTTATTTTTAAAAAAAGTTTTGCCACATTTTCTTAAATAAAAATAAGGTTAAGTTGTTCACTTGTATATTGCAGTGGTGTATTGCACAAACAACAGATTTCTCAGTTGAAATTTAATATGTGAACTGTCAGTTGTGCCCTATGACGTGCCCAGACTTTCCTTCTCTAGTCAATTCATGCTGTCTTACGTATTTGTTTACCTGTCTCAAAATTATCAATTTGTTAGTGATTCCATTACTGTAACAACTACTACAAATTACCACTTCATAAAGAGAAAATGTTTTCTCTGGCTCACAGATTTGGAAGTTTCAGTCCATGATTACTTTGGGTCTCTATTGCTTCGGGCTTGTGACAGGTGGTACATCATGGTGGTAGCACTTGGTGGAACAATATTTACCTTACGTTGAGGAGATGTTTAGGGAGTAGACTCTCTCTCTCTCTTTCTCCCCTACCCCACAGATTTTTCTAGTGGCATAAATCCTCCCTGTAGGCACCACCTCTTAAAAAGTTCCTATCAATAGTGCCAATTGGTGACCAAGCCTTTAATATGAATAACTTTGTGACACATTTCAGATCCAAACTAGAGCAAATTTGATTGTTTTGTCCACTTTGGTTGAGGATGTTGTCTTTTTCATCTTTGGTGAAAGGCCTGGTGTTACAAGTTCTGGATGAATGAAAATGAGGTCACACCTATAGAATTACTTATAGAATCCTCAGGTTTTATAAAAATTGTACACTCAGTTCATTTCATTTTATACTGCTTACTGTGTAAAATGTATACATTTGGTTTTTCTCATCTGCTTTTGATTGCTGGCAAGCTAATTTCATTTTCTAATCTCTGTTTAGTTAGGGGAGTCACATGTTTAAGTTAAAATTCAAGAGAGTTGAAGATTAACCCATTGATCTACACTACCTTATGGACCCTTCATAGTCAATGAAAGATGCTGTGGAGAATTGATCGAATGAAATGAGGAGGATTACTTAAGACTTCTGAATCAGTGTGAGTATTTTAAATATTAACAATTTTATTTTGTATAACACTTCCCAAAGTCCTTTTGTGTTTTCTTCATTTGTTATTTACTACATATATGTGAGATAACTAAGCCAGTTTTTAGTCTTTCCTGAGAGGAAACTGAAACTACTGTCATCCATCTAATACTTTTTTTTTTTACTCCTTTTCCTTGGTCAATGTGTACTGCATGTAATTTGACACAAATTTTGCCTCTCAGTTAATGAAATGCCAATTGATTTCCATTCATCTCTTCGTTTATTTTATAAACCTGTCAAGTATCCCAGATGCTATTTCATTACTAATTATATTTCGTTACTAATTAGTATTAGACATTAAGTTAATACAGCCACTTACGTGTGATAACATACTTTTTAAAAAATGCAAGTTTGTCTGTACATTAATCTGACCATGTGCATTTTTTCTTGTCATGTTTTAGCTCCTTTGTGGAAAAAACTGTTTTGCTTCATATTAGTACAACACCAGCACAGCTTAGGAACCTTTGCAGAATTGAAGAGCTTTATAATGCTGAGGTACATTCCTTCTATTCCTAGTTTTCTTAGAACTTTTATCATGGAATGGTGATGGATGTTGTCAAAGGCTTTTTCAGCATCTATTGAGATGATCAAGTGCTTTTTTTTCTTTGCACCTATTAATGTGCTTTATTTTATCTATTGATTTGCATATGTTGAACAACCCCTAAATTCCTGGGATGAAGCTGTCTTGGTCTTGGTGAATGATCTTTCTGATATGTTGTTGAATTCGGTTTGCCATTATTTTATTGAGGACTTTTGCATCAATGTTCATTAAGGAGATTGGTCTATAGTTCTCATTTTTGGAGGAGTGTTTGCCTGGTTTTCGGTGAGTGTAATTTTGGCTTCATAAAATGAGTTAGGCAGCTTTCCTTCCCTTTCTATTTCATGGAACAGTTTAAGAAGAGTTGGTATTTGTTCTTTGTTAATGGTCTGATAGAATTCAGCAGAGAATCCATCAGGTCCTGGACTTTTCTGGGAGACTCTTGATTACTGCTTCAATTTCATTTTCTGTTATAGATCTATTCAAGTGATTAATGTCCTCTTGGTTCAATTTTAGGTGGTAATAAGGATCTAGAAATCTGCCCATTTCTTCAAGATTTTCAAATTTATTAGAATATAATTTCTCAAAGTAGTCTTTGATGATTTCCTGGACTTCCATGGTATTTGTTTTTGCATTTCTGCAAAAACAAAAAAAAATCTCCTTTTGCATTTCTGATTTTACTGATTTGGGTTTTTTTCTCTCCTAATTTTAGTCAAGTTTGCCAGGGGTCTCTCAATCTTATTTATCTTTACAATGCACCAACTTTTTGTTTCATTGATTCTTTGGTTTTGTTTGTTTCTATTTCATTGATTCCAGCTCTTCTTTTTATTATTTTTCTCCTGTTTGTCTTGGGATTTGCTTGTTCTTGTTTTTGTAGGAGTTTGAGATGTATCATTAGCTCATTGATTTGAAATCTCTCTGTCCTTTTAATATATGCACATAGGATATAAACTTTCCTCTCAGGACTGCCTTTGCTGTGTCCCATAGGTTCCAGTAGGTAGTGCTTTCATTTTCATTAACTCCAGGAACCTTTTAAATTCTTCTTTTATTTCATCAATGACCCATTCGTCATTGAGCAATGTGTTGTTTAGCTTCCAACTGTTTGCATGTTTTTTGCTATTTTTTTTGTTGTTGAGTTCTAGTTTTAATGCATTGTGATCAGATAGAATGCATGGTATTACTTCTATTTTCTTATTATTTTCTGAGGCTTGCTTTGTGCCCTAAGATATGATCAATTTTTCAGAAGATTCCATGAGCTGCTAAGAAGAATGTATATTGTGCAGAAGGTGAATGAAATATTCTGTAGACATTGGCTAGGTCAATTTGATCTATGGTTTGATTTAGATCTAGGATTTGTTGTTGTTGTTGTTTTTGGTTTGGATGACCTATCTCTTGGTGATGGGGGATATTTAAGTCTCCCACTACCACTGTGTTGAAATTTATATATATATTTTTTTCCTTCAGAGTATGTTTGATGAAATTGGGTGCATTAAGGTTGAGTGCATGTAGGTTGATAATTGTTATTTCCTTTTGGTGTATTTCCCCTTTTATTAGTATAGAATGTCCTTCTTTATCTCATTTGATCAATGTAGGTTTGAAGTCTACTTTATCAAAGATAAGTATTGTTACCTCTGACCATTTTATGGGACGACTGGCTTGGTAAATCTTCTTCTACTCTTTCACCCTAAACCTTTGCTTGCTTCTGTCAATGAGATTGTTCTCCGGTATGCAACAGATTGTTGGATTTTCCTAGTTAATCCAATTTGTCACACAGTGTCATTTAATGGTGGAAGTAATTCCATAACATTCAGAGTTAGTATTGATAGGTGTGGTGATTCCTATCATTTAGTTGTCTTAGTTCTTTAAGAGTTTGGTTGTGTGCAGCTAAATCAGTGTTATTCTCTACTTCCTTGCCTTTTGTTCTACTGTGGTTTGGTACTGCTTACCCTTTCATGGTTTTGTTTGCTTTCACTTTCTGTGTGCAGAATTCCTTGAAGAATCTTTTGTAGTGGTGGCCTAGTGGTCATGTTATTTTAGTTTCTGCTTATCATGGAAGACTTTTATTGCTTCATCTATTTTGAATGATATTTTGCTGGGTAAAGTATCCTAGGTTTGAACTTCACTCAGTGGCTGGAAGACCTCACTCCATGCTCTTTTCTTTTAAGGCTTCCATTGAGAAATCTGGTGTGATTTTGATGGGTTTACCTTTTTATATTATTTGTTTTTTCTCTCTTATAGCCCATACTTCAATATTCTTTCTGTATTCTCTGTGCTTGATGTTTTAATGATAATATGTTGCAGAGTACTTCTATTTTGGTCAAGTCTGTTTTGTGTCTTGGAGACTTCTTGTACTTGAGTGGGCATAGTTTTCACTAGATTTGGGACATTTTCTGTTATTGTTTTGTTGAATATATTAAGAGTTCCTTTTGCTTGCACTTCTTCTCCTTCTTCAATTCCCATGATTCTGAGGTATGGTCTTTTGATGGAGTTGGTGAGTTCTTGCATATTCCTTTCACAGGTCTTGAGTTATCTGACTAGTAGTTCTGCAGTTTTTCCTTTAATTACCATTTCATGTTCAAGTTCTGAGATTGTCTTCTCCTTGTTCTAGTCTGCTGGAGTGGATTTTCATTTTGTTTTATATTTCTCTTTCATTTTTTTTCTGAGGCTTTCCATATCATGGGTCACTTCCTCTTTAATATTGTCAGTTTTCGTCCTTAGTTCATTTATCTCTCTATTTGTGGTGTTCTTTGTTTCACTTTGGTGTTTTTTCAGGTCTTCTATGGTTTGCTTGTTTTTGTGCCTTCTCATATTCTTTATTTTTCTTGTCTTGGAATTTCTTGAGTGTCTCCTCTACATTTTGGTTGACTATGTCTAGTATCATCTCTAGGATATCTCATTGATCACTTATAGGATTTCTTCTTTCAGGGTGTTCTTGTGGGCTTCATTGGGTTCCTGGGTATACTTTTTCTTTGCTTTTTTGGAGTCTAAATCTGAGGATCCATTTTCTCCATTTCCCTTTGGTTCCTATAGTAATTTATTACTGTGGGGAGAATGATTTCCATCCCTTTCCGTATTCCCATTATTCAAATTGGTGCTGTTATTGTCCCTGTACTGTGTGTAATTTAGTATTACCTGGCTTAAAATAATGAGATCTAGAATGGAAGAGTAAGAGGAAAAAGAAAACAAAGAATGAGAAGAAAAAAGAAAAAAAATACACAACCAAAGAAATTAATAGGGAGAGATGGTGTACTAATTATGAGCAAACTAAACAAGCATTTAGAGAGAAAGAGAAAAAAAAAAGAAGAGAGAAAGAAAAAAAAATCCCAGGTTCAGGTGCAATGATGTTTTAGTCTTAGTAGTTCTGATGTTACTCCTTCAGCATCCAGTCCTGGAGTTTGTATTTGAGTAGTACCTCTATCGTTACCTCAGCAAAGGAAAAAAAGACAAAAAATTAAAATATGATAATGATAATGAAAAAAGAAAAAAATAATTAAAATATAGAAAAGATATATAAAACTATAACAAATAAAAATTTCAAGTCCAGAATCAATGAAGTTCCAGTCTTAGTTCTGATATTGCTCCTTCAGCATCCTGTCCTGGTGTTGGTATTTGTCATTGTCTCGCCAGGTGGTTGGGTCAGGAGACAGCTTTGTGAACCACTATCTGCCCTGTTTCAGACTGCAGCTCTTCTGCTGCCTATTGCCAGCCTGCTACTGTTGCAGGGTTTATTTATTTAAAGTTTGCTGGGAGAGCTGCCACACCCACCTTCTCTGGCAGGTGTATTTTATTTAAAGTTTGCCCAAGGGCCTGCCCCTCCCATCTTTTCCAGTGGAGAGTCTTGCAAGCTGGCTGCTGTTGCAGGCTTTATTTAAAGTTTGAGGGGAGGACTGCCCCTTCCCCCTTCTCTGGTGTACTCAAGGTGCCCTGCCCTCTTTGCTATGTGTCCTTTTCAGTTCCTTATTATTCAGTTTTTTGTTTTTTGGTTTTTTTCCCAGGGTGCGGGTCAAATTGTCTAGGGGACTATGCTAGTTTATCCCAGGGGTAGCTGTGAGAATACCATGTGCCACTTATTTGCTCACCTGTTGGTTTGCATCTCCCAGGCAGGTTAGGAGCTGGTGTCTGGTGGTGCAGAATCCCTCCTGGTTTCTCAGTGTAATGTGGTGTGGAGAAGCTTTGTGCAGTTGGGGGTTTGGAGTGTCAGTTTTGCTTCTTCTTGGTGTTTTTTCCCACCAAGTGTGGTTCCAGTGTTCAAGCAGGATTTTTGCTTTATGGAGCTCATGCTAAATGCTTACTCTCTCTAGTCACCATCTTGGATCCATATTCCAATTTTGTGTTATTTTGAAAACAATGTTATAATCTGTGCCAGGGACTGACAAAAGACAGGATGTTATCCTTGTCAACTAAGTTCACAGTGTGCCTTTTTTCACCTTTTTTTCCTGAAATCAGCTCTCATTGGATTATCTGACATTTCTACAGTGATTGCAAGGACAATAATTGAAGTTATTAGCATTATGAGAGTTTCTGCCAATCATATATTAAAAGTGATTTTCAGATTTACAGATATGTTATTTTTCAGTTGTCCAGAATCCAAAGTACAAATCTTGTTTGCTAGTTTAAGGCTGTTTTCAACTTGTTTTGTCATTTGCCTGTTGGACATGACTGAAGACATACCTGGAAGACAAGTATATTGAGAGTCCCCAATAGTTCAAATCAGTTGATGCACAAAAGCCATGGGAAGAATTCAGATACGTTGGAATGAAAAGCAGATTCCTCAAAAACCTGTATGCCATTTTCAGAGATGCTTAATCTTCATAACTTTTATGCCTTCTCTTTATAAATTCAAGCCTTGGATAAAAGTCCTGGGAACTTTTTTGCTAGAGTCTTTATTTTATCACTATTGTAAGTGCCATAGTAACATTTATTTAATGGGGATTATTATTTTTGTTTTGTTTGATTTTGGTGCTTCTTATTACCTCTCCTAATCTCTTAATGCATTTGTCTGCAATTTGAATTTTTATCTGCAAATTTTCCTTTTTTATGAATATGTGAAATCATACTGTGGCTTATGCAGCAGCCATCACTGCAGCAAGGCTCATTTTCACCTGGCCCCTTAACAGACCTCTTGAGTTGCTTGTCATTTCACACTATTCATGTTCCTGTTTTAAGTGGCTTTTAATTTTAACAGTTCACTTTTTACAAAACTGTTTACTGAAGTTATTTATTAAATAAGATGGCTAAAATACTTAATTGAAAGTTTTGGCTTATATTGATGTTTCATGTCAGTTTTTTCATGAAATTTTTATGAATCGAAGTTGAGGTAAACAGTTTTGGTTGGCTGGTATTCCACCAAAGGTAAACCAGTTCTTTTGGGGAGGGAGGGAATGTTGTGATAAAATACAAACTTAACTCCTTGTTCCCTCCTTGTTTGAGAGGTAAGTTTCAGCCCTACATTAACCAGAACTAACTCTTTATGGACATCATCTTAGAGCTGTTAATAGAAGATAGAAATTACATCATTTTATATAAGAGAAAGGATTGTCTTTCTTAAAAATGAGGGAAAATTTCTATTTCTTTCATTTGGCTTTGGTTTTCTTTTTTTTTTTCTTTTTGAAGACTGTATCAAAAATACTTTTGTAAAGCTCATAAAAAGAAATGTATTTCTTCTTTGTCACACAATTACTAGTAAGACCCAGAGGACTCTTGGTAGTTTCCACCTTACTGGCCTCCTGTGCAGTACAGCACTTCTCACATCATTGCTAGTAGTAATTCTCTTTATTCATTCCACTTAAATGTGTTCCTTGGTTTTGAGTAAAGCATTTTTGAGGTGAGAATTATGCATTTTTACTATCTGTGGTATCCATTAAAAATTATTTTTAATCCTGTTTCCTGCTATCCACATCCCTGCCCAGTTAATTCATTTACTTGTGTTTAGGTATAATTAATTGAATTACATATTTCTGCCCTAGGGCTCTGCTCTTAAAAGAAGATTTTGAAGTAAATATCTTAAGAATGAAGTCTATTTTCCACACATCAGTATTTGTTTTCCATGTCTGTTCTTGAGGTTGAAATAAAAATGACAGTGATAAAATTTTTGAAAACTATATTATGAAATTTTATAAAATACCAAGAATCACTAATACATTTCACCAATTCCCTTCCCTTTTACAAAGTATTTCCTATTGTTTTGCTAAACATTACTTTAGATTACTTTCTAAGTTCTCTTGAAATAGATGTCCAAATAAGACCTAGAAGCACATGCACAGTTCATAACACTACTTTAAAACTGGAATTTTGAACTGTTTATTTTAACCTGGAATTGGAATTTCCCCCTCTGTTGCCTAATAGAGTTTGAGAAGCAGTTTTCACTAGAGGTAATTTTCTTGTAGTTCACTCCCTGTTTTGAGAAGGCTTCACTATTTCCAACCGAGGATGATAAAACAACTTCAAAAACATCTTTACAGGTCTCCTATTGAGCCTATAAATCTGCTTCATTGCCTCTGTAGAATATCATATCCACCATTCTTTTGTGAACTCTGGGTTAGCTAGAAGTGACTTCTGAGTGAACAGTGTTCAAGCTGGATTAGATCAGGATTGAATACCCATCAGCCTGTACCATGGTGAGGGTGATACATCATCTACAGTAGAACCTCTGCAGTCCAGAAATGCTTGGAGGAAGCATGAGACAAAAATAACTCAGTGTGCTAGGTATTTATTTTCTTCCACCATCTCTCTGAGTGTTTAGTGGATCTTTACTATATGAAGGTCTTACATGAATATTTTAGGGCTGTATTTTCCATAAAAAGTCAGTGATTTTCTACTTATCTGCAAGTTTGCTGACATATGAAAAAGGAATCTCTATGTGAACACTGCTCAGAAGATTAAAAACCAATAATTTAATCCAGTGCTCTTTTGTAAGATTGCAGAAGACACTGCTGTGTTCAATTTCATCTGTCAAAGTTGATATATATTTGTACTAATGTTGCTTACTGACAAAATTATTCCTGAGAGATAAATTAGTTTTCAGGTTTCCTGCAACAGTCATCTGGCACCATAGCAACCATTTGAAGGATAATTTGATCATATCATCAAACAGCCCCATTGTAGTCTGATGTTCAGATTCCCAAGCCTTCCACATATTCTTTGTGGTTCTTCTTTCTGTTTTGTCCTCAGAGTTGATAGCTTCACAAGAATAAGAGCCTGTGAGTTTGGATTCATCTTTGTCCTTAGAACAAAATTTGTCACAGAGTAGGTAGCTTACCAATAAGCATTTGTTGAAAGGATTGATTAGCTTCCATACTTTCCTGCCACTATTACCTATCTGGTAGCATCTGCAGTGATATCCTCTGCCTTCCCACAGTGCACTCTGCTTCCAAGTCCAGACTTTCCACTGGTTCCTGGATGCCATTTCTTGCAAAAATAAGCAGCTGTGTCCTCTCCTGAATCATCAACTTCCCTCTTCTGGATAAATCACTCCTGACAGTCAGAAGCATGTTTCAATTACCATATCTGACTCTCTCTTCCCTTTCACAACTCAAAGGAGTTATCTAAACCATACATGTTTGACCAACTGAGTTTTGACAAGGTGCTAACTCTCTTCAGTGGGGAAAGGAAGGTCTTTTCCACAAGTTACTGCTGGCATTTTCCACATGTAAAAGAATGAAGCTGAGTACCGTCTCTCATCACAATACAAAAATCAACTCAAAATGGTGTAATGCCCTAAATACAAGAACCCAAACCATATGACTTTTCAAAGAATCATGAGTTATGTCTTCACACTTTGGATTTGGCAAAGTGTTTGTACACATAACAAAAAAGGTAACAAAAGAAAAAATAGAGATAAATTGGACTTTATCAAAATTTTAAAAGTTTATGTGTTAGGCTATAAGTTAGCATGACCCCATCTCAACCAACAGCTCTAACCACAGTGGCATGTGACTCATCCCTGAAAGATACAAAGTCTAAAATAAGGTCATGGTTCAATCCAGCTCAGGTAAAAAAATGGGAGACCCTATCTTAAAAAATAATGAAAGCAGAAAGGACTAGTGTATGGCTCAAGTTGTAGAGCACCTGAGTAGTAAGTACAAGATGATGTGTTCAATCCACCTCCTATTCAAAAAAGAAAGCAGGGACTCAAACAGATGGTTTTAAAACAGTATTCATTTTTAATTATTCATTTATTCACATGTGCATACATTGATTGGGTCATTTCTCCCTCCTGCGCCCTCCTGCATCCTCTCCCCATCTCTCCCCTAAGTTCCAGGCAGGTACTATTCTGCCTTTATCACTAATTGTGTTAAAGAAAAGACACAAGCATAATAAGGAAGACAAAGCATTATTGCTAGTTGAGTTAAGGATAGCTATTAAGAAATATTCTTAGCATTGCTTTCGTGTACACATGTGTTATGGCCCATGTTAATTCATCTCTAATTGATCTTTACAATGGTTCCTGATCCCCTTCTTGTGATAACCTCTGTCACTTTAAGGTTTCTGTATCAGCTCCTCTGGAGTGGGGGCATCAAACATTTTCATGTTTTGGGTTTACTACCTATTCCTATAACTCCCGTATGTGCTCTCCCCTTCTCTTGTGATCCAAGTCCAACCACATTGCTGCATTTGCCCGAGATCTAAAGTCCACATATGAGGGCAAAAATATGATTTTTGATCTTCTGAGCCTGGCGGACCTCACTCAGAATGATGTTCTCCAGTTCCAGCCATTTACATGCAAATGATGAGATTTCATTCTTCTTCATGGCTGAGTAAAATTCCATTGTGTACATGTACCACATTTTTTTTGATCCATTCATCAATAGTGAGGCATCTTTTTTTTTATTGTTTTATTATTCATATGTGCATACAAGGCTTGGGTCATTTCTCCCCCCTGCCCCCACCCCCTCCCTTACCACCCACTCCTTCCCCTCCGTCTCCCCCCCACCCCCTCAATACCCAGCAGAAACTATTTTGCCCTTATTTCTAATTTTGTTGTAGAGAGAGTATAAGCAATAATAGGAAGGAACAAGAGGTTTTGCTGGTTGAGATAAGGATAGCTATACAGGGCATTGACTCACATTGATTTCCTGTGCATGTGTGTTTCCTTCTAGGTTAATTCTTTTTGATCTAACCTTTTCTCTAGTTCCTGGTCCCCTTTCCCTATTGGCCTTAGTTGCTTTTAAGGTATCTGCTTTAGTTGCCCTTAACACAGAGAAATTTTTTGTCTTTAATTCATTTATCTCTTGTTTATGGTTATCTCAGTTTCAGTTTGGTGTTTATTTAGGGCTTTTATGATTTCATTTATTTGCTTCTGTGTTTTCTCATATTCTTTGTTTTGTTATCTTGGAATTTCTGGAGTGCCTACTTTACATTTTGGTTGACCATGTCTAGTAACATCTTTATGAAATTTTTATTAATTACTTGTAGTATTTCATCTTTCAGGATTTTCTTGTGGGATTCATTGGGTTCCTTAGTATAGTTTATCTTTGTTTTGTTGGCATCTGGGTCTGGGTATCCATTTTCTTCATTTTGCTCTAAATCCTGTACTACTTTATTTTTTCAGTGGAATGGTTTCCATTCCCTTTTTCTTTCTAGTGGGTTGTTGATCTGGCCTGCGGCTGTGGTCTGGCATGATCCCTGCCAAGGGGCAGGGATCATGGTGGTGGGTGGATCTGGCATGCCCAAGAGGCAGGGATCCCAGCGGGGTGTGGATCCCATGTGGGGCTGGGGCCCTGCACAGCCTGAAGGGTGGGGATCTTGGTGGTGCATGGATCCAGCACGGAGCTGTGGCCTGGCAGAGCTGGTTGGGTGGAGAGTCTGATGGAGCAGAGCAGCAGCTCTGCAGGCCTACGGGGCAATGACTTGAGAGCCCACCTGTTCTTTTGTTAGATCGTGGCATGGAGAAGCCTTCCACGATCTAAGGGTTTAGAGTGCCATCATATTGCCTCTCCCTGGTACTTTACCTCAGCCAAGTGTGTTTCCAGGTCTCAGTAGGGTCCCTGGCTCAGGAGCTCACGAGGTCTGTGGCTCTGTCTTAGTTGCCATCTTGGATCTCTTTAAGACAGTATTCATTGCAGGATTATCCACAGTTCCCAAATGACTCAACTGTCCATTGGCAAATAAATACATAAATTAAAAAATAACACATGCAATATAATGTTTTATAGTCATAAGAAGAATGATGATCAGAACCATGTTACCACATGGATTACTTGTGAAGATCTAAGCCCCCAAATCAAAAGGTTTAAATTTCGCAAAAGTTTTGAACATACTTTACCATAGAGTGTGGTAGAAACTACACTATGATTCTAACTTGACCCAGCCACATTTGCAATTTTTATAAAACAAAAAGAAATGCTTGTAAAGATAGGGAGCGAAAATGCAAACCTCATACACTGTTGGTGGGAATATAACTTGCTTGACCACTATGTGAGTAACTATAGAGGTTCCTCAAAACACTAAACATTGACCTACCTATGATTCTGTCATACCACTCTTGGGCATATACTGAAAGGAATGTAAATCAATATGTAAGAGTGATACCTGCAAAGGCATGCTAATTGTAGCTCTTTTCACCATAACCAGTTGGGTTATTAACACAATTGGACTTGGTTGCCCCAATTGATGACTGGATAAAATACGAATAAATGTGTACTGTAGAACATTACTCAGCCATGAAGAAAATGAAATTATGTCATTTTCAGGAAAATTGCTGATACTTGACATAATCATGTTGACAGATAAATCAAACTCAAAAAGCCAGACAGGTATGTTCTTGTGCATTTGTGGAACCTAGACCTAAAATGGAGCTAATAATGATGGGACATTATTATGTAAAATAATGTAAAGGGGGAGTGTGTAGAGGGATCAGCAGGAGAAGTAGGGCAAAGAAGAACACTGAGGTGTGAAGAGGATGAAGTATGCTTCATATAGATGAAGGCAGCACAATGAAACCCACCAACACTGTTTGAAAAAGGGAGGAGGAAAGTGTGGTGAATGGAAATGTAACAGAGAGGGTGAGCTTGTTAAATACTGTATGCATACATGGAATTACCACAGTGAATGTCCCTTGTATTTATGACTAGCTAATTCAAAATGAAAAAATTACTACTGGAAATAAAAATCTCAATGAGATACCATTATATCCTCCACAGAATGGCTGAAAATACCAAATGTCGGCAGAGATGTGGAGCAACTAGAACTCTGATGTAGTGAGAATGTAAAATAGTACGACGTTGGAAAATGTCAATTCTTAAAAGGTTGATCAATTTAATTTAAGATTCAGAATTTTGCTTTTAGGCATTTATCCAAGAGAATTGAAAATTTGCACAAAAATAATTATTATACTAATGTTAATAACTATTAACTAACAAACCCCCAAGTGTATCCACAGGTGAATGAACAAACAAATGATTGTATATTCAAACAGTGAAATATGACTTAATGTCAGAAAGGGATAAACTGTATATGCTGGCAATGGGATGGATTAATATCAAAAACATTATCTGAGTCATAGAAGCCAGACACAAACATTCATGTTCTGTATGATTATATTTACAAGAAACTGTAGAATGGAGAAACCTAACCCCTAGTGACCAAATCTAGGGTCAGCGGTACAAGCAATGGAGTACAAGAAGTTCTTTGGTATGATTAATGTGTTCTTGCATGTTGACTGAGTTGGTAATTCCAGAGTACACATTTGTCAAAACTTTTTCTGTTTTGGTGGTGGTGACATGGAGTTTGAACTCAGGGTCTCACATTTGCTAGGCAAGTGCTTATGTTTGTCGATACCTATTGAAATGTTTGCTTAATGTATTTTATTGATTGTAAATCAACATCAACAAAATTGATCAGAAGGAGGAGTTTCTGTATGTCTCTGATTATTCCTGTTCCTTCTTGAATCTATCTAAAGTCCATAGCATCCCCAACAATATTCTTTTCTAGGTCACCAGTCACATCCATATGTTAATTCTAGTGGAAAATTGTATTTTATTTTGCCATTCAGCAGCACTTAATGTATTTTATGATTCTGCCCTTCTTGAACACTTTATTGACTTGGAGTCAAAGATAATGCACTCTATTGTTTTCTTTTACCCCACAGACTGCTTGTAAGTCTCCTGCTTCATCTTTTTAGTCCAAACTCAAGGAGGGTGGGCTAAGCTCAGTTTTTGGGGTCACTTCTCTGCAAAACAAACTCCCTTAGCAATCTCATCCATTTTGTGACTTGCAATACTTTCTCTAAACTGATGATTCCCTAATTGATATTCCAGCTGAAATCTCTCTTCCAAAATGTGTGCTAATTAAACTGTGTATTAGAGCAGGAGATATAGAGCCTCAAATGTTAATGACAATAGCAAGGACTTAGAGAAACAATCCTTCATAAACATGATTTCAGTGTGAGAGATGTGATGAGAGGGTTCCGTGTGAATTTTATGTGGTCTCCTGGACAGAGGCACATGAGGAACAGGGTGCGTGGGGGAAGGGAGCAAGGAGATAAACAAAACATAAGACTGGTCAGAAGATTCATCTTTGAGAAGGAATGAAAGGAAGAGGACCAAGCTCAGTATACAGCCAATTAAAGATGTTGTTATCTTAAGACTTGGGATTTTTGTATTTCTGCATTAAAGAAACTAATGGACTAATACTGACAAACTAAGTCTAATATTTGACATGCTAAAAAAGGGCAAAGTCTAAAGCATGTGCACCAATTCTAGTTATTAAATCTGTAAAGTACAACTCAACACTCATAACTTAATTTTGGTATTTATTTTAAATACAATTCACATTTAATGCAGAACTAGTGAAATAGACTAGAGTATTGCACAACTTTACAATTGAGTTAAGAAAATATAACTAACTCATTAAAATTGGAGCTGTTTGTGGAAAGTGTATAGTACAAATTACCAACTGATGCCATAAAATTGCAAAGTAACTCAATCAATTTTCTTTGTTTCTGCCATGATATGTCTAATTTTCAAAAATTGTGAAGTGACATGCTATATTAATCTAGAGAATGTGGTTGGGTGTTTTTATAATAAATGTAAACATTGAAGCCACTGCTATTGAACAGAGGCCGTATGGAGTAAGATTTTAGGATGAGGATCACCATGGTAAGCTCCTCAACACAGCACTCTTGGGAGGACTCCTGTCAGAGGAAAACAGTGTTTATTCCTGAACTAATGTCACCTATCATAGTAACAGATGAGAAGAGGATCTGTTCAAGACTACACAACCAGTCAGTGTCAAAGCCACACTAAATCAATTTATTTCGCTCCCAGTCTAGTTCTTTACTCTGAACTCAAATCTGTTCACATAGATGGATGAAGACCATGAAGAGAAAAAGGAAATTTAACAGAAATGAGTGACAGTTTCTTAGAGGGAACCAGATTTTTCTCCTTCTGTCTATGGTCATAATAATGAATCTTTTGCATTCTGAAATTTGAAATGAAGGGCATAAAAGTAGACAATATCTGTCTGAAGTCAGAGTGGATCTCCTCTGCTCAGTCCATGGCTATGCATCTTATCCTCAGCTGGTTGTATTTGTAGCATGATGTGTAATAAAAAACGATTGGAAACACTATAAACTCATTATATCCCTAACTTCAACTTTCTGGGGTAGGCAGGATTTACTGCATGTGATCGATATGCATTATATTGCATGGCCAAGGGAATTAACATTCCTAATTGGCTGTCTGAAAATAAGGATTATCTGGGTTGGCCAGATGAAATTGCACTGGCCCTTCAGAGCAGAGGAGGAAGGCAATAGAGTCAGTCAGAGAGGAAAACCATGAAACCTTACAGTTCTCCCCACCCAGTTGCCGGCTTTGAAGATGGAAAAAGTAATCCCTAAACCAAGAAGTGCAGACAGCCTGTAAAATGTGACAACACTGCTGCTAGAATTGCTAGTCATGGAAAGGGACCTCAGTTCTCTATCCTCAAGTGTAGCAATGTACTTTCTGCCAACAATTTGAAAGAGCAAAGAAATGAGAATGTCTCCTAAAGCTTCCATAAACAAACAACATCTTCCTAACAGCAATGTCTTCTGAGACTAAAAAGAGGCCGAGTTAACTGACTGGACACCTGACTTCTGACAACTGTAAACTAATAAACTTATGCTGTTTTAAGGCAGCCAACCTGTGGTAATGTGACAGCCGCAGAAAAGTATATATAGTATATATTAAGTGGAATCACGTTACCTGGTATACTGTGCAGCCAATTTGATGAGTATATATTAAGTGTCAGAGATACATTTAAGACACATTGTCAAGAAAACAGTTACAGAATAATGAAGGGAGTATGAGTCCATTCTTATAAATATAGGATATATGGTATAGAAACAGAAAATAATAGATGGAGGCAAGGTGTTAGTGACATCACCAGGAATTCTTCCTTGGGGACACATTATATTGAACACCTGTTATTTATTACAGAACTACATTGAAGTTTGTTGCTGGTGGCAAAATAATTTGTAATCCAGCAACATCTCACGAGTGCACCTGTAAATGCCAATTATGTGGATTCATGGTTGGGGAACGGGTGGCGCGTAAGTGGCAGGGGATGGCCAGAGCTAAGGAACAGAGATGGGTTGCCCAGGTTCAGGGTGGAAAGACCCTCTGTGGCCAGGGATGGAAGAGCCACAGGGCCTTGGGCAAGGTCAGGGATTTTGGGAGAGGAATGTAGGCAGCAGACTTCTCTGAACACAAGCTCCCTTCCACCTCAACCCCCATTAAGACTGGTGTATGGCATGGCTGCCAGTCACAGCTACATCTAAGGCACCCCTGCAGGGGGCATCTTTGAAATCTTTGTTGGGAGCTGCTGTGCTGTGCTTCCCTTCCCACTGCAAAGGGTGCAGCTGGAGCAGATTATCTGACAAAGGACTGTGTCCAGATTGCAACAGAAGTGAGAAATCAAGACTTGGGAAAGAGGGAACTATAAATTTGAGGGGGCTGGTGTCAGACCTGGAAGATGAGAGCCAAAAGTTCAGAAGCCTTCACATGAGATTATATTCACCTTTTCATGTACTCCCCACCTGCTCTGAAAAAGGAGCACAAGGCTGTGAACGGACATCATTCCAGAGTCTATTTCAGATTAGACTGTCATCTAGTCGATGAAAAGGCTCCTGCACAGGGATAAAAGAATACCAACTCAGGAGAGCATTACAAAAGTCTGAAATTTTATGCTAGTTTGTTTTGGTTAGGATGTTTAAATTTTTCATTAGTTTGTATTTTTTGAGTGCATTTGAGTTGAGTAATTTTGTACTCTTCCTTTTTTTCTTAGTTCACCTTCCCACCCCCTTCCTTTTCTCTGCCATCATCTTATATGAGCCATGAATTGTGACCTTGAGTATTCAATCTTAAACCATATCTTCTACTTCCCCTTTATATCACCATTCCGCATTTACCCTTTCCTCCCAATTTACAATTCTTCTATCGCTATATTTAGCCACCTATACTCCTCCATTGAGATGTATACTTTTAGCTGGTAAATAGATTGCCAGATCTTCTTTTATTTCATTTTGGTCTGCTATGTTTGTCTGTCTCCTAAATTTTCTCTATTTTTCTTTCTCCTCTCTTTCTTAACACAATATTAACTAGATCTCCTACTTTGTCATTAAACCCTTCTATAAAACTTAGAATGCACTACTTTCTGCTTTCTAAAACCATACATCTTGTTTTAGTTGTTAGAGTTATCCCTCTATATCCTTCAAACTACTACCCTTATTACTTTGGGTCTTCCTGGATTACAAAGATTCATCTTTGCTCCTATATACCTCTAAAGATATTTGATAATAGCAGTCATTGTTATCTTTAGGGATTGCTGTAATCTCAAAGCTGTGGATTATCAACTATTTTTAGCAGCTAAGCTTCCTTTCCTTGTGTGGAACAGGGGGTGGAACCAAGCATCTTGATAACTGAAGCTGAATGTTTCCCTTCTCCCAGTCTGGTAACAAGAAAATATACAATGACTCAGTCACTACTCAGTCTTAAGTAATCTCTTTTTGTTGTTGCTGCTGTTTTATTGGCAATACTGGGAGCTCAAATCAGAACATTGCTCTTTCCAGGCAGGCACTCTGCACTCAAGCCATGCCTCTATCCCTAAATAATCTTTGATCAATCCCCAAGAAATGGACACAGGGGATTGGAACTTCCAAACAAGAATGACCTGAGATGAATAAATCACAGTGCAGAAACAAAAAACAACAAGGCAACAACTCTCGTTCAAAAGTCAACAACTGCAAAAGAAACAATTTAAACAACAGTGAATAGGAAGAAATATCAAATAAAAAATTCAGAGAAACAATTACAAGAGTGATCGATGAAATCAGAGGTGTACAAGCAACAGAATGAATTCAAGCAGGATACAAATAAATAACTAACTGAGCTCAAAGAATTCAGACAGCTGAAAGAAAGAAAGAAGATAATGCAGGATGTGAGAGATGAATTCAATAAAGATAGAGAAATCCTAAGGAAAAAATCAATTGAAATCTTGGAAATAATAAGCTCAATATCACACATAAAATCTCAATTGAAAACCTTAGCAAGAGTGGAGCAGGTTGAAAATAGAGCATTGGGGACTGAAAATAAAGCAGAAGAATTAGATCAATCAAAAACTATGAAAAATACAAAGAAAGCATGAATGGAACATGCAAGACTTCTGGAACACCATAAAAGACCAAACCTGTCAATCATGGGTACAGAACAAGGAGAAGAGATACAAACCAAAGGAATAGATAACTTACTCAATAACATAATAGCTGAAATTTTCTCCAATGTTGAGAAAGGGGTAGACAACCAGATACAAGAGGCTTTCTGAATACCACACAGGCAGGATCAAAAAAAAATACACCCAGGTATATTATAATTAAAACACTAAACATACAGAACAAAGAATATTGAAAGCTGCAAATGAGAAGCAACAAGTCACATATAAAGGCAAACCCATGAGATTAATAGCAGATTACTCAACATACTATGCAAACAAGGTATGGGATGATGTACTTCAAGCTCTGAAAGAAAACAACTGTCAGCCTTGACTAGTCTATCCAGCAAAACTATCTGTCATAATTGTGGGAGTAGTAAAAAAATTCCAGAATAACAGAAAATAAAGGAGTTAGTGATCACTAATCCAGCACTGCAGAAAATACTTAATGGACTCCAACCATTAAGAACACAGGCACAACTAGAAAAATGCAAGAAAGAATAAACCCCGCTTTCCAAGTAGATTAGCAAACAAGAAAAAGGGGAAAAGCAAACATCAGAACTATCAACACAATGAAAGGAACAACTACTACTTTTCAAGATTAATGCTGAATATTATTAGCCTCCATTCCCCAATCAATAGACAAAGAATGGCAAGTTGAATTAAAAACCAAGATCCAACCATTTGTTGCTCACAAGAAATGCATCTCACTGACAAAGACAAATATTGGCATAGAGTAAAATGGCAAATGAACCTTAAAAACAAGAGGATATGCATACTCATGTCTGATAAAGCAAACTTCAGACCAAAATTAGAAAAGACAGCAAAGGTTACTTTGTATTAATAAAGGGAGAAATCCATAAAGTGGAAATACCAAATCTTAACATGCATGCACCAAATGCTAATGGGTCCAACTACATTTAAAAAAAAACAACATATTAGTGTCAAAAGTACAGATAGAGTCCAACACAATAATGGTGAAGGACTTCTATACTCCATTTTCACCAAAAATTGTTAATCCAGACAAAATTCTAAGAAAGCTCAGAATTAGTTGACACCCCAGACCAAGTGGATATAACAGACACCTACAGAGTATTTCATCCAGCTACTGCATAATATACATTCTTTTTAGCAGCCAAGGGAACTTTCTTTAAAACAGATAACTATTTTAGGACACAAAGCAAGTCTTAGCAAATGTAAGAAAGCTGAAATCATTCCTTGTATTCTGACAGATCATAGCAGAATAGAACTAGAATTCAATAGCAAAAGACACTACAGAAAATATTTAAACACATGAAGACTGAACAACTTATTATTGAATGATTCTTGTGTCACTGAAAAAGTAAAAGAGGAAATCCTAACATTCCTAAAATGTAATGAAAATTTAAACAACCGACCAGAACCTCAGGGGTATAGCAGTAGCAGAACTGAGCACCTATATAAAAAACACAGGACTCATAAATAACACAATGATGCACCTCAAGCTCTTATAAAATCAAGAGCAAGGAAATCCCAAACAAGCAAAGATAAAGAAAGAATAAAAATTAGGTCAGAAATTAATGAAAAAGAGGCAAAAAGTTGTAGAAACAATCAATGAAACAAAATATTGGTTCTTTGAAA
This sequence comes from Castor canadensis, assembly GCF_047511655.1. Classification (NCBI taxonomy): domain Eukaryota; kingdom Metazoa; phylum Chordata; class Mammalia; order Rodentia; family Castoridae; genus Castor; species Castor canadensis. The sequence goes on from NC_133400.1 coordinate 62,944,235, forward strand.
AGGTAAATAAAATTGATAAACCATCAACAAATCAGTCTAGAATGAGGAGGAAGACCCTAAGTTATAAAATAGAGCTGAAAAGGGGAACATCAGAACAAATATCAAGGAAATCCAAAGAATCATGTGGGAATATTTTGCAAACACATACAAATAAATGGAAAATTTAGAGGAAATGGATAAATTCCTAGATGCATTTGAACTACTAAAATTTAACCAAGAGAATATCAATCACCTAAACAAATCTATTAGATCTATTTAACAATGGGATTAAAACAGTAGTAGTCTCCCAAAAAAGAAAAGCCCATGACTGGATAGATTTACTACCAAATTCTATGAAACCTTTGAAGAAGAACTAACACTAATACTTGTCAAACTTCTTCATGAACTAGAAAGGGAAGGAACATTATCAAGCTCATTCTATGATGCCATATTATACTCATTCCAAAAGCAGACAAGGAGACAACAAAAAAGAATTACAGACAAATGTCTTTGATGAACTTAAAACCTGAATTAAACCACACATATAAAAATCATATACCATGATCAAGTTGGTTTTATCACAGGGATTCAAAAACTGGTCAGTGCATGCAAATCAATAAATGTAATACTGCATATAAACGGAATCCAGCATGAAGATCACATGATCATCTCAGTAAATACAGAAAAAGGCTTTGACAAAATTCAACATCATTTATAATGTTTATTCTGAAGAAACTAGGAATAGAAGGAACGTACTTTAATGCACAAAAGACTACATATGACCAACCTATAGGCATCATTATATTAAATGGGGGAAAACAGATTATTTCCTCTAAAATCAGGAAGAAGACATGGATGTATACTCTTCCCACTCTTATTTACTATAGTACTGGAATTCTTAGCCAGTACAATAAAACAGGAGAAAACAAAAGAGATTCAATTAGGGAAGAAGTCAAATTACCTCTATTTGCAGGTGATATGATATCATACCTAAAAGACCCTAAAAACTCCAACAAACTCTTAGATCTCATAAACAGCTTTTAGCAAAGTAGCAGGATACAAAATCAATATGCAAAAATGAGCAGCTTGTCAATGTGCTAACAATGAACAGACTGAGAAAGAAATCAGGAAAACAATTCATTCACAATAACCTCAAAAATAATACAATATTCAGGTGCTGTTGGCTCATACTTATAATCAAAAGGCAGAGCTTAGCAGCATCTCAGTTTGAATCCAGCCTGGCCAAATAGTTCACAAGACCCTATCTCAAAAACTCATCACAAAAGTAGGTCTGGCAGAGTGGCTGAAGTGGTGGAGTGCCTGCCTAACAAGGATGAGACCCTGAGTTATAACCCCCAAATTACTAAATAAATAATAATATAAAATAGCTAGGAATAAATTTAACAAAGGAAGCAAAATGAAAACTATCAATCACTAAAGAAAAAAGTAAGAAATAGACATTGGAAGATAGAGAGATGTCCTATGCTCATAGATAGGCAGAATCAGTATTGTGACAAGGGCTGTAGTACCAAAAGCAATCTCCATCAAAATTCTAATGACGTTCTTCACAAAGATAGAAAAATCAATCCTAAAGTTCATATGGAAATGCAAAAGACCTCAAATAGCCAAAGCAATCTGGAGCAAAAATAGAAAGGCTGGAGCTATCATAATACTCAACTTCAAACTATACTACACAGTCATAGTTGTAAAAATAGCTTGGAATTGGCATGTGAACAGACACAAAGATTGATGGAAGAGAATCAAATACCTAGAAATAAATCCAGCCATCAGATTTTTTACAAAGGAGTCCAAAATGTACATTGGAGAAAAGACAGCCACTTCAACACATGATGCTGGGAAAACTGGTTATTGACATGCAGAATACTGAAACAAGATCCCTGTCTTTCACGCTGTATCTGTCAATTCATAATGGATCAAAGATCTTAATGCAAGACCTGAAGAACTGAAACTACTACAGGAAAAATTAAGAGAACATTGAAACATATAGGCCTAGATAATAACTTCCCGAATAGAACTCCAATAGCTCAGCAAATAAGAGAAAGAGTTGACAAGTGGAACCGCATCAAACTAAAAAGCTGCACACAGCAAAGGAAACATTTCCTGGAAAAAAGACATAGGCTTCAGAATGGGAGAAAATTTTGCTGCTTACACAGTGAACAAAGGTTAATAACCAGGATACATAGGGAGCTCAACAAGCTAAACTCCCAGAGTATCAACAACCCAATGAGTAAATTTATAAATGAGCTGAACATATGACTCTCAAAAGGAGTACAAATAGCTAATAAATACATGAAGAAATGTTCAGCATCCCTCACTATAAAGGAAATGCAAATAAAATCAAAATGACATTGAGATTTTACCTTACTTTAGTTAGAATGGCTATTTTCAGGAACACAATAACAGATGTTGGCAAAGATATGGGGGAAAAGCAACCCTTATAAACTGTTGGGGGAAATGTAAATTAGTACAACCACAATGGAAAACAGTATAGATGTTCCTCAAAAAACAAAACCCAAACTGCCATGTTTTCCTGGTCATATACTTCAAGGATATTAGTCAGGATACATTTGAGACACTTCCATACCCATGTGTATTGCAGAACTACTCAAAAATGTCAAGCTATGGAAACAGCTCAGATTTCCTTCAATGGCTGAATGGATTCAGAAAATGTAGTTTATATACACAATGGATTTTTATTCAGTCATATGCAAGAATGCAGTTATAGCACTTACAGGTAAATGGATGGGACTGCCAATCATTGTGTTAAACAAAGTCAGCCAGGTACAGAAAGGTGAAGGTTGCATGCTTTCTCTAATATGTGGAAGTTAGCCATACAAGGTAAATGTACACAGAAACATACAAGATTATATAAATATATATTGGATATGTTTGTAATAGGAGTACTTTATGAGAGGACTAGAGGGAGTCAGGAGAAAAGAGAATGACTGAGAGGGAATAATATTGAAATATACTGCATCAGTGTATGAAGATGACATAACAAAATGCACTGAAAGGTTTTGAATAAAAGGAAGGTGGAGGTCAGGGGAAGAGAGTATAATAGAAGGGGTTAATCTGACTAAAGTGCAATATTATTCATGTGTGAAATACCATGGCAAAATCCATTGAACAATGAATATACACTTAAAAAATAAAGACAGGAATGTGAATTTGGTCCTGATTAGATATGGGTACCAGTGAGAAGGGACAGAGTGAATGGAGAGGGTGAAAGAGGTTGAGTATGGTTGATGTAATTTTTATAGAACAATAGAAGTAGAACAATTCTTGTTGAAACTTTGAAGAATGGGGGTATGGAGTAGGAAGAGAATGATGGAGAGGGTAAATCTAACCAAGGTACATTGTAAGCCTATATGCAAATGTTATAGTAAAAACTCCTAAACAACATGTGCTAATAAAATGTCTTCAAAAAAAGACAGAACATATAAATTTATATTATTTCATTGAACCCTGGCTTGAAATTATATAAGAAGCACGACTGTGTAGGCAGTAATAAGAATCCTTAAAGAAATGATAGATAATTGGCCCAAGACCTTAGAAAAGAATTTAACTAGTTATTACAACTTATGGCCAAAAAATACCACTGAATATTTACATGGCATTTACCATAATATTTGGGTTGAATATGCACTTATTTTGTATGACAAAATTAATTTTCTCTTTAGTTGAATTAGAAGGACAAAGAGGTGGCCTGATAAATTGGAAGATTTGATATGTAAGTTCTGAGGAATACTAAAAATATTTGTAGAAAGTTACATTTGTGAGACTTACAGCAAACAGTATTCACACAAAATGGTAAACTATGTCAGGATCTGTATTTTATCTAACAATGAAAGAATTAAATTTCTTTAACCTCATACATGTTGCTATAATTTACTCAATCTATTCAGGTGGTATTAAACTTAGAAATTTAGGTAGATAATTTCAAATAATAAAAATAAGTGATGTAAGTAAAAATAATGTGACAAAATGAATAATATTGAATAATGTGTGATTTTGAATAAACTAAAAAGAGAAAACGATTATATGATTTCTTCTTGGGTGGCAAAATTATAGATGACTTGTCCTTTGAGAAATGACACAAAAATGTATGTACATATGAATAAATGAATAATAAAATTTAAAAAAAAGGAATTGACAAAAAGCAGAATAAAGACTCTGTTATACTAAATGATATTATCGAAATAAACCATGTCATAATCTCATCACTTGTTAATCTTAACAAAACAACAGAGTAAAGCAGAAATTTCAAAGCATAAAGAAGAAAATTCATAAACTCAATTAAACATGTTTGGAACAGAAGAAAACAAATATTAGGTATTAATGAGTATAGCAAGAAGATATCTGAGTTTTTAAAAAAAGAAATTAACAGTGAGATATTTGAAATTACATCCTTGATGCTTGAGTTACTCAGTGGAAGATATGACAAAGAATACTGATGACATTTCTTAAAAAGACAGGAAACATGGGAATAATTGCCTTATTCAAAATTATGTTATAGTACTGGTACAGTGATTAAGATAAGATGATAATAGCACAGAAATAGACAAATACACCAGTGGAATAGAATAAAGAACACAAACATGGGTCCATATAGAAATAAATGTGGTAAAAGCATTTGAAAAGACACTTAGGAACAACACTTTCACATGGCCTGGCGAAACAGAACATGTGGATATCCTCAGACAGAAGTATTCTATTCTGTGATGATGATATTATTGTAAATGTGCACCAGAAGACAGAAGCACTAAAAAATACAAAACTGTGAAATACACAGAAACATCTTTCTACCATAGAATGGATAATTGAGCTGTGGTATGTTAGGTCAAGAGAAAACTATATGATATCAAAAATGAATGAAGTTCAGCTATACACATCACTATGGATGAATCTCCAGCATAAAGTTGAGCACAAAAATGAGGTCACAGAAGATTGATAGTGTGTGATTCTATCTAGAACCAGGTGTGACAAGTGATACATTGTTTCAGTCTATGCATTTTAAATGGTGAAATTACAAAGAAAGGCAAGGGAGTAATTGACTTAAAACTCAAGATAGTAACATAGGCAAAATGATGGAATAGAGAGCTTAAGTTCTTGTCTCTCACACAAACATCAAAAGCAGGAAGTCAGAACCCACTTTATCAGAACTTGAGAAAACAGTCAAAGGCTTACAACAATCCAGCCATTAAAAGTTTACTGCAGATCAGTTCCAGCCCAGGTTATTTAGGGGATTGAAACTGATAAGCCCTTCACATTAAATGCAGGACAAAGCAAAGAAAAAGCATTTATTAAAATCCCAAACCAACACATTACTCTTCCTTTTTCTATGCTCTTTTATGTTGCAATGTTTGAAATACAATAAAAATTTAAAACATATGAAGACCAAGAAAAATAAGGCCTATAATCAACAGATAAAAAATAGTAAAAAACAAACACCTTGATAACCAGACATTGGAATTATCAGATGAAATATTTTTAAAATCTGTTATTGATAAAATAATTGTCAGGAAAGATCAAATAGAAGAGATAAAATGGTGGGATAATAAGATGTATAGATAGACATAAATCGATATACAATAGATAGGTGCTATAGTTAGCTAGATAGACAGATATCTTAAAAGGAACCAAAAGCTAATCCTAGATGCAAAAATCATAGTATTTGAAAGAAAAAAATTCCTTAGATGGTGCCTAGGCAGCCAGACACTATGGAACAGATTGTACTTGAAGATAAGGTAGCATATATTTCCCAACTGAAGCACAGGTTTGTCCAGTACAGCACAAAACCTTTCTGACAAGACTTAGCTTGCTTGAGCCACATGGAAAGAGATGCTCTTCATCATTACTCCATGAACGTCAGCAGCACTACAGATCAGTGTGGTGGTCAAAATTGGCCCTCCATTTCCCCACCAAAATATGATCACTAGGCTCAAATGGAGAGCAGATTTTCACCACCTTCCTGAGAGTAGGTGACGTTCCATTTCCTCTATCAGAGTGCTGTTGGTGGATCCATGCAAAACTAAAAACCTGTTGCACTTTAGCCTCATCTAGTAGTAGCCGTTGAAGTGCAGTTGGAAATAAATCATACTTAAACATGACATGGACATACACTTCAGATCACGTGGCTCATCATTAAAAAATGAACAGGGGAGGTGCTATTAAGAGTAGACTGGACACATGGATATGCCTTTGCTAAATTTTATGATTGGGATTGACATAAAATGTAGAACTCAGTACAATACCATCAAGGTTCCTAAGAGGATCATTTTAATGAAAATATATGTGGATTCAAAAAGCAAATATTACTGCTTTCAGTGTTTTTTCCTCTCTATCAGTATTACATATACTTACAGAGTATGATAAGTCTTCCTGATCAGGTTTTACTATTGGTTTTTCTCCATTTTCAATGAAAAATCCATAGGTTTCTTCCAAAGTAGCAACAGTCTTTGAGCAGTAAGTCTAACTGTAAGGATTGTTTTGGTCTTTGTTCCCAATACACAAGTGCTAAAATATTGGAACCTCCAATTTATCTGAAGACTGCTAAGGGATTGTTCGTGGAGGTCCGTGTTCCATCAGTATTTTTGTATATTGGGTAAAATTTATTAAAATTATATTAAATGATTATTCATATACTAAATTAGGAATTGATAAACTTTTTCTAATTGCTTATGTATTTGACTAGCGTAGGATATCCTAGAATTAGATTTCTTTTATCAATTAAGAAACATTGCCCTTGAAACATATGGTCTTTCTGTGGTCTTTATTTATAATTAAGAGCAAAATAGACAATCAGCTTATATAATACAAAACTAAGACATTGTTGAAGTGTCCTTTAGTTTTTAATTTTATTAATTCATTATTTAATACATTGTTCTGGTTTTAGTGCCACATACATGCAATTCAATAAACCTGAAAGAAAGTGCTGTGAAAATACTACATGATCATTATATAAGGATTGAAAAATAATCAGACAGGAAGGTTGGTCACTCCTGATTATGTAACTTAGCTATGATGCCTTTGAAAGAGGGTCTGTACTCATGTACTCAAATTTATTTTCCATTCATGTGTGTGTGTGTGTGTGTGTGTGTGTGTGTTGCCAAGGATCAAGCCTAGGGCCTTGAACATGCTAAGAAAGCTCTTTGCCACTGACCTACACCCTAGCCCTCCATTCACTCCTGAACTCACTCCCATCATGCTCTCATTCCCATCATGCTCTCATTCGCATCATGCCTGAAGCACATAAGAATGTCATCTCCATGCTTTAACTTTCCTTCTCTAGTATAACATGAATTTTGCCTGTCAGTCTTGTTTATTGTTATTGTGTGTACACTACCCTCCCATACGTAGGATTTGCTTGTCTGTTTACAGCTTGGTGCCAACAAAAGGGCCTAGATACTCACAAAACATTTATTATATGAGTGAATACAGTTTACTCTGCATGCATTGTTTTAACCATTAAAGTAATTGTCATTTTTTAAGCATTCAATGTAGGTCCATTCTGATATACATACATCCATTTTTAGATTCTCTGGGCTCTTTCTATTAAGTTTTATTAGCTTTTTTTTTTCCATTAAGACAGATTACTGCTGACATATCTTCTCCTGGTATCCATTGATAGTTTTAATTATGACTAACATTGATCAAAGTAATTGCAAATTTCACTTGTATTTTTTAATAAAAAGAAAATTAAAGGATAGTACATTTATTGAACTTAAACATTTTATAGCTGGAAAATGTATAAGTAATTCCCTACGTTAGCTCCATCATATGCTTATAAATGAAATAACTGCAAAAAAAGTTTATAAGATACACCAAAATATACAAAGGGTCATTACCAAGCATTCTATAACACCAAAAGAGATGAAAAGATTCTGGACCAGATAAATTCATCAATTTATTCAAATTACAACTGTGACTTTGTCAAAGTAATTTAATGTATTGTGGGTGATGGGAAGCCTAACCTACTTTCACTTTTAAGGAACATTTCTTGAATTTTCCAGTCACTATGTATTTTCCAACCCATTCTGTTTTAGCTCCAAATACTTCAAAGTATTTGTTAGTCTCTTGATATTTATTGAAATAAAAGCAAACTACCTAGTCATAACTTTATAAAATAGTATCCTCTGACCAACTTTCCATATAAAATGATGATAGGCTCTAAATTTTAAGAGTAAATACACCATAATACACAGTTCAACAGGAATATTAACTTCACACAGGTATTTTACCTCTGAATGAACATTACAGCCATCTTCTTCTGATGTAGGACCAGAATAACAGCAGCAGGATTGTTGGAAAACCTTTGGAGTAAAAGTGCACAACAAAATGGGTGAGTTCCTTTCATTAAAAAGAAATCTGTTGGAAGATCAGCTTCTTCAGGTAAAATGATATTTCTTGAATGATACAGTTAAATTTTCTGCCCCTATCTTCTCCCAACCTGTGAAATATTCAATGGAAACTCCCTCACTGTTTTATCACATAGACGACAATCAATATGTTAGCAGAATCTGAGAATAATTTGTCAGTACAATTGCCTGTCCTGAATGCTGAACAGAAAATCCTGTTAATGGTTTACACTAATTTGCTACATGAAGTGAAACAAACCTGGTAATGTAAAATAAGGCAGAAAGATACATTGTCCCCCCCACCCCACCCATCCATTGCCTATTCCTGGCTAAAGGTTAAGCAATCTTGTGTCTTCAGCATGGAAGCCATCTGTTTAAAAAATGTTTTCCTTCACCCTAAAGTACTATAAGAAGTCGTTTAAATCATTTAAAATGCTTGAAAGCTAACTGTACAAAATCAAAGAACAAATATATATGTTGTTGGGAATATTCTTCCAGGAAAGAGAAAAACCTTAAAAATTTTAAATGCAATTACTTTTCTTATATAGGACCTGCCTTATGCAGGTCCACATAAGCTAATAAGCACTTAACAATCTCCATAGGAGGTCCAACTGTGACAGAGTATTCCTGCAGTCCCAGCTGTGTGGGAGGCAAAGGAGGGTAAAAGTCCAGGGCCAGCACCAGGCAAAAAGCATGAAAAATAACTAAAGCAAAGGGACTGGGGAAATGGCTCAAATGGTAGAGTGCCTGCCTAGCAAGCATGAAGTCCTGAGTTAAATTTTTTCATTACCATCAAAAAATAGAAGTAACCATCCCTGTGCTCGCAGATTCTCATCAGGAGAGACTGCTGGAAAAGCAGTTCTGGTAGCTGTACCTCTGTTTCCCTAAGTGCTATTTAAATATCTTTTGCCGTGGGTCTCCTCCTCCCAAGTCCCTCTTCTGCAGGGTTCAAAGGCAGTCTCCAACCTTTAGATTTCAGCATAGATTTCTGAAATAAATACAAGTTCAAATTACCAAGAGAAGGCACTATGTTCCTCTCATAGAAAACCACTAAATGGAGTCACAATCACCTGACCTCAGCATAGACTTGCTTCCAGCTATTCTGCTGAACCTCTGTGGCTGCTTGGCCAGCCAGTCCTAACACTGCCCTAACCTGTATGCACACAGGAAGAACAGCGATGAGTTAGGAAAAGAGGTGGTGCTGAGGGAACTCCTCACAGCTCCATGTCATTCAGCAACTTTGAGTGCCCTTTCACTTGAGAGACTGTAATTCATTCTCTGTAAATTGAAGTGCAAGTAGATGATACAACAATCCTATGTGCCAGAGAGACTATAGAGACCCTGTAGAGATCTTCCCAAGGGATCAATTTATTTTAGTATCTTTCAACAGAAATCTTGAACTTTTTCAGTTTATAAAAGTAATCAAACAAATAAAAAGAAGAACCTGTTTGAGACTCACTTCAACCTCCCCATTGTAATCTACCTTTCAAGATAGCTCCCTTCATCCTGTATCCTTAATTCTGATAGTAGCTTTGTGAAACTTGTCACAACCATCAATATTTTCATCTTGTTTCTAAAATTCTTATTTCTAGTTAACTCAGTGTTCCTCTTCAAACTTCCCATTCCCCAGTTCATTCCATTTTTATCTTCTACCATTTGGGGTCACGATATTCACTTTCCCATTTTATTATAAAACATCCACCTTAAAAATGATAAATAAGAAAGTCTATGGGCCTGAGAGTTAAGAAACATGAGTTCAAGTCTCATTTCTGCCACTTACTGTGTTCACATCAGTCACTTTAATATCTTTGAGTTTCATAAGAGGATCAGTTTAATGCACAGGACTTTTTCTTGAAAATATATGTAGATGCAAACAAAAACAAATATTACCCTTTTAAGTGTTAATTTCTTTCTATTGGGTATATATACTCACAAAGAGAGATTAGTCTTCCTGTTCAGATTTCACTATAGGTTTTTCTCCATTTTCAGTGTTTAATATCTAGGCTATTTTCTAAGCAGAAACAACATATGAGAAGTGAAAAGCCCTGGGTTTGCTGCCCAGCACTGCAAAAGCAAACAAAAACAACAAAACACCTATTCATTCTCAGCCAAAGAGAAATGATCTTTCCCACTGCACTTTTTACAGTGTGGATAGAACTCCCGGGCTTTCTGTGGATTCTGCTTCTCACCCATGCCTTTACCATGATCAGGTCAATCATCTTCCTAGATGGTTATTATCCTCTCTACCTAGAATCCTGTCGAAACCATGAAACTGTTTCCCTGCTACCCCTCCTCCTGGAACCGTGATCTACCTTGCAACTATAATTTCTTATCTGATTATGCTAACTTTTGCTAAAAATACAGCTATTGTTTATTATTGCTATAATCCTGCTTTATCTTGCATCTCGGTGTCCTAGCCTCTGTCTTATGCATGTTCTTGCAAGAGAGCTTTTTGTTTTTAATAGCTTTTACTGAAATATAACTGATAATAAACTACACATGTATAAAGTGTGCAATTTGATAAGGTTTGACATGTGTTAAGCAATTTAATCACCATGATAAACAAATCCACCATCCACAATGCCTCTTCATGCTCCTTTTTATTCCCTTATGAACAGTTTGAAGACTTGTTTTTCAAAAAATGTATTCAATTTTCCATTCTCATCAACAGTATACCAGAGTTCCTGTTACTTGCTATCTTCACAAACACATAAGCTAGTCAGCTTTTTTAATAGCCATTCTAATTGGTGTGTGTTGTGCACACAAGTATGGTTTTAAAAAACAATACATTAACCACTGGTATTAATGAACATATTTCCATGTGCTTACTTTCCATTGTATATGTTCTTTGTGAACCGTGTTTTCAAATCTTCTGGCATTTAAAAATTAGGTTGTTTTTGATATATTGGGTGTTTTTTAGAATGTGTTATATAATCTGGATACCATTTCTTTTTTTAATTTAAATTTTTTTTTATTATTGTGCTGGGTGGAAGTATGTTGTAGCATCCACAAAAGTTCTTACAGTATATCCCCCTTCCTTCCATTCCTCGAATAATGCCATAAGGTATCATTTGCAACTTACATACATGTTTATATCATATTTGCACTCTATTCACCCTCCCACACCCTTTCCCCAATTTCTCCCCATCCGACTTTTACCACAAGTGGATACAATTTCTTTATCAGCTGTATTTTTTGCAAGGAATTTCCCCAGTTTATGGGTTGACTCTTTTTTGACAGTATGGGGTTAGAACTCAGAGCTTTATGCTTGCTAGGTATGTATTTTCCCACTTGACCTACACCAAGCCTTTAACTATGTTCTTGATATTATCTTTTTAAATCAATATATTTTCCCTCATACCAGGGATTGAACCCAGGGTATTATGCATTCTAGGCAAGCACACTTCCACTGAGCTGATTCATAGCCTTAATTATATCTTATGGAGAGGAGTTTTAAATTTTGATGAAGTCCATTTTATGTATTTCTTTAATTATGAATTTTGATTTTTGTGTCATATCGAAGAAAGCTTCACCTAAAATAAGGTCAGGAAGATTTTCTCTCAGATATTTTAGTTTTAGATTGTATATTTAGATCTATGATGCAGTTTGACTTCATTTTTGTGTGTAGTATGATGTACTGATATATGGATTCAAGTTCATTTTGTGGACATGATTCAGTTGTTCCAGTATAAAAAAGTTGAAAAAGGTATCCTTTTCTAATGCACCTGTACTGCCCTCAAGACTTGTCAAAAATAACTTCACTATTCATGAGTTGGATCTATTTCTGCATTTTCTATTATATTCCACTGACTGATTTTTCTTTCACTTTACCAGTATCATAGATTTATGGTATTTCAAATAAACTCCTTATTTTGTTCTTTTCCCAGAGTTATTTTGGGATTCTAGATCTTTTGATTTCCATAAGGTTTTTGGTTGGTTTGACTCTTTTTATATTTTCTGGGGTGCTAAGGATTGAATCCAGAGCCTTTTTCATGCTCCTCAAGTGCTCTCTTACAGAGGGAAATCCCAAGACTATCTTACGAATTTCAGAATCATCTTGTCAATTAAAAATGGGAAATGTGATAGTTCCTAGGGAATTAGATTGGGTAGATGTAGCATCTTATTAATGACTTTATGAACTCCTGAAAAAGTATATACTTACATTTACACGTGTTGCTTTGATTTTTTCAATAATAATTTGTAGTGTTTAGTCTGTTTTGGGTGGTTCTGGGGATTGAACCCAGGACTTTGCACATGCTAGTCATGCACTGAATCGTGCAACCACATCCCTAGTTTTAGTTTTTATTGTTTTAATCTTTCCCTATTTTATTAAATTTATTTATATTTCAGATATTTTGATAAACTGGTAGTTTTTTTAAAATATGTTTTATTTTTAATTGACTACGTGAACACATTTATGGAGTTCAATGTTATTTTTCAATTCATATTCACAATATGTTCAGGTTGATGTTATTGTATGTCTGTCACTTTAGGCACTTATCAGTTCCTTGTTATGGGAACATCCAAATTCCACTAGTTATTTTGAAAAATTGAATTAATTAGAGTATAAAATGTTCACTATTTCCTTGATATGCTATGTGTGGGTTTAATTTATGTTTTCTATTTTATTTTTTAATTTTTGAATTAGCACATAATAATAATACAAGATGGATTAATTGTGATGGCCCATAGATGTGTACAGTGTTCTTTGAACAAGTTCACCCTGTCCATTACATTCCTATACTTTCTTGTCTCCTCTCACCCCTTTCAAACAGTGTGTAGTGGGTTTGATTATGCTGTCTTCAATGGTGTATGTGTAAAGTACTTCAATCTTCTTCATCCCTCTTTATTCTTTTCTTTCCCCCTCTGTCTTCCTGCTGATTTCCTCACAGACAGTCCCTCTTTTACATTCATGACACATTATTATTCTCATCATCATCATTTTGGGTGTAGATTCCACAGGTGAGCAAAATACGTGGCATTTGGCTTTTGGTGATTTACTTATCTCATTTAGCATGATTATTTCCAGGTCCATCCATTTTTCTGCACATTTTTTATTTCCATCCATTGGATTTTATGTGTCTTGGGTGATTACCCAGTTTGGATATTGTGAACAGAGCTGCAATAACCAAGAGTATGCAAGGATCTCTCTTGTATTTACACTCTTTACATATATGCCCTGGAGTGGTATGTCCTTTATTCTGTTTATGTGATGTATTACATTTCTTATTGATGTATGTTGAACCATTGTCATTTGCTTGCAATGAAACTGATCATGGTGCATGACCCTTTTTTTCAAACTGTGGAATCTGATCTTTTATGATCTTGTTCTTAAATTTGGCTCACAAATATTTTACTGAGAATTTTTACATCTGTTTTCACCAGTGAGATTGGTTTTTGTTGTTGTTGTTTATTCCTTGTCCTATTTTGGAATGAGTATAATGCTGGCTTCATAGAATGAGTTTGATAGTGTTCCTTCCATTTCTATTTCTTGGAAATGTTTTAAGAATATTTTTGTTAGTTTTCCTTCCAATGTCTGGTAGAATTCTGCATAAAAGCCGTGAGGTCCTGGGCTTTCCTTTGATTGGAGACTCCTTATTACCATTTCAATGTTTTTGGTTGTTATAAATCAATTAAGTAGATTGTGTCCTCTTGGTTCAGTTTTTGTAGGACAAATGCATTTAGAAGCTTATCCATTTCTTTTAGATTTTTCAGTTTATTTGAGTATATATAGGTTTTCAAAGTATCAGCACACAATCTTCTGAATTTCATTTTCATATTTTTGCAATATCCCTTTTTTCAAATCTCATTTTACTAATTTGGGTCTTTTAGTTGAATTTGATAAGCGTTTATTCCTAGTTTTGTTGATTTTTGATCAGGAAACATAATCTGCATGTTTACATGATTTTGACTTAATCCTTCTTATTAAGATTGATTGCATGGTGGTAGATTGTGTACTATTTTGGTAAGAGGAAATGTGTTTTTCAACTCCAATATACACTTAATGACTTTCTGCTTATATGTTATTGAGTAAGGGGTAGTGAAATCTTAGATTATTCTTGTGATTTTTGTACTTTTTTTCAGTTATCTCAATTTTTGTCTCATTTTTGAAGTTGTTATTCAATGCATAAACGTTTAGGATTGTGCATCTTCTTGATTAATTGATCCTTCTAAAATCACAAAATGACCTTCTTTATTGCTGGCAGTAGTCTTTGCTATGTTATCAGCTTTGGTGCTAATGCAGCTACTCCAGCTCAGTCTAATTAGCTTAGTCTAATTGTATCCTATTTTTATGCAGTTGGTCCACCAGACTTTCAATTGAAATTTTAAGATCATTTTCATTTCACCTGATTTTTAAAACGTTTAAAAAAGAGATTTGTTTATCTCAAAGCCATGGAAATTGCAAATCCAAAGAACATGAAAGGGACCCCTGGCTATGTCACATCATGGAGGGAATGTGTACAAGAAGGAGCGATCACATGGTAAGACAGGTGAGAGAATTTCAAGTGCTTGCATCACCCTTTTTTAACAATTTGTTTTGGTTCTCATCAGTCAACCAACAAGTAACTTATTTTGCATGACATGTACAAGTGCCTTCTCAGACCAGGGTCCCCAGTGACTTCCAACAAATCTCTGCTTCTTAATGGTGCAACCCCTCTCTTTCACACCAGTCTGAGAAACAAACTTCCAACAGGTGGTCCTTTGGGAGACAAAATCAAACTATATCCAAAACACAGCACAATTAAATGGGTTCTGCATTTTTGTCTTCTGTCAAATATAGATAAAATAGTTAATACTAAGCACTAGAGATTTATTGAGCAAATTAATTAAAACAGGTAGAGAGTTTGAGATATCATATTACATATATTTTCTAATTTGAAAAATTGTAATATTTCCTTTGTGATTCCAGGCAAACTATTTTTGGATGTACTTGGGGTTGAACCCTGGACTTGGTACTTGCCAGACATATGCTCTACTACTTAAGCCATGTCTCTTAGCCATCCAATCTATTTTAGTTTGAAATAGAATTTTTATTACCAGAAGCCGTAAAGTCAAACTAATTGGCACAGATTGTGGTTTTTCCCTTTGATTAATCACTGGTGAAGCCTCGGTTTACCTCAGTTATAAAATAAGAGTCATCATTCACATGATTTTTGATGTATAGTAACCTTGCAACAATGTCAGGGTTGGGATGGGTGATCTCTCAGTTTAGTCAAATGTCTCTGTGTATTGTCACTCTCCAAAAAACTTGACTGCTAATAGTTTGCTAATGACTAGAAGCCTTTATAATAGCATAAACTGGTGATTACCCATAACATATTTGCTATGTTGTGTGTATCATATATGGTAAAGTTGTACAAAATATGTGAGATCATTTTTTACTGCAGTAGTAAATATATGGGAGAAATGAACTGCAAGCAGGGAGGTGATTAACATTTCACGGTGTTTTAAGTGGGGATAATCCTGACCCTGAGCTCACCACAATGGCAACAGGAAGGTGGCTATGAAATACTACAGTAGTGCAATTATGTAATATGACATCTTCATGCTTGTTTACATTTTCTAGAGTTTGAATGACTCCACAGACTATTAAGTGTTGGTGTCTTCCATTTTTCTAACTTATATCATTTTTAATAGCTTTGTATGTATTTTATGGTAACAAATGATAAAAATAGACTTACATTTATCTTATGTATTCATGACATACCTTTTCCTTAAGGTTTTGATAAATCCAGGCAACATGGATTTTTTTTTTCTTTTTTGTGGCACTGGGTTTTAAACTCTACAAGTTGGTTTTTTTTTTCTTTTTTGTGGCACTGGGTTTTAAACTCAGAGCCTCACAATTGATAGGTAGGTGCTGTACCACTTGAGCTACTCTACCAGCATTTTTTATGTTGTTGTTTTATATATAGGGTCTTGCAAACTATTTGCCAGGGTTGGCTTCAAACTGTGATCCTCCTGTTCTCTGTCTCCTAAGTAGCTATGATACAGGTGTGAGCCACCAGCATCTGGCAAGTTTTTTAATATGGTTTTGAATCTCTAAAAAGACATTTTCACAGTTAAAGTTCAGCTATAGTTAGTTTTGTCTGTTAATCATGCAGTTTGATTTCTTTTGAATTGTATCTCCACAAGTTCAAACTGGTTTTTTAATATATCTTTCATTTCTCAACTTCTCTTTTTGATTTTCATCTTGAGATATGGTTCAGCTATTTATATAGAGTTTAATCATTTTTGGTCTTGCTCTCATGATTTGTTTGGTGTATCAGAGCAGTGGTCAGTCTAAGACTCATCTCCCACTGTTGAGTCAAGTACGTTCTGATTTCTCTGCCCACTGTAATGTGAATTATGAGCTTGTCCAGGTTGGCAAATGGGAATGGACAGTCTTCCTGCTACTGTGTGAGAACCAGGCACAATGTTCTATACTCTTTTCAGGTGTTTCCCCCTCAGACTCAAGTATTTTTCTGGAACAATTGTGTTTTCATTACTCTTCCAAATAGTCTCTCCAGATCTTCAGGGTTCTTTCTGTGTATCACTCTATGCTCTCCAGGATTCTGTGCTATGATCTCCTTGTTTCAGCACACACTCAATTTCATCACATCAGCTCTGGGCATCCAGTAGGCTCTACTTCAGTTCCTTCTCCTTGTGTCATGGCTGAAATCTGCTTCACAGCTGGGAGTTGTGCCATGGGAAAGGTGACATCATTTGTTTCCTGTCTTTCAAGAATCATTCATTTCCTAAAGTCCATTGCCTTGAAATTTGTCATTTAATGTATTTTGTCAATGTTGTTTGGGGGTATTTCAGAAAGTAACATAAATTGATACCTCACTTCATCGTGGCTAGCAGCAGATTTTAATAGAGCCTCAGCACAAGCTGCAAATTGGCTAGAATGCTCCTTGTCACCCTCTGCTTAACTGCTTACAGTTCATCCTTCATTTCTCAGTGCTGCCTTGTCTTCCTCTGAGAAATCTTGTTGGTCTTAGCTGAGGTCAAATTCTCTTAGGTGTTCATAGAACTCCATTGTACTACAGCATCTGTATACATTTATAATGGTTATTTTATTTGTTTTCCTTCTTCACTAGACTTTAAGCTAAACATAATAGGGTCTAATCTGTTTTATCTATAGAGCTTACTACAGTGTGTGTTGCAAAACGTGTTTTAAATGTACAGCAATTGTACATTTAATCTGCATTTTCTCAGTGTAGGAAGGAGTGAATGTTAAAATATACAGTACTGCATATACAAACAAGTGTTCATACATTTTATTTCTATCATATTTTCTCCCTGATGCAGATTCTATAGTCTGTTGAAAATCCAGGATACAGTTCATTCATATAAAAAATTAATACAACTTGAAATTGGTCACTGTGATGTACTTATGAGGAAAATTGAAAAAAGTGTAAAAATGATCAGCACATTACAAAAGTAGCTTCAGAAACAGAGCATGATAAAATAAAGCAGGAATAGGAAGTCTGCAATTTGAGGTATGATATCCGGGTTTTAAATAAAGGTTTGAGGGCTAGGGTGCAGGTCAGTGGTACAGTGCTTGCCTAGCTTGTGTATGTCCTTGGTATTGATCCTCAGTGGTGGAAATCAAAATTCAAATTTTGAGCCAGGCCTGGTGGTTCTTGCCTAGTACCCCAGCACTAGGAATTCCCACTGAGGTAAGAGGATCATGAGTTTGAGGCCAACATGATCTACATAGTGAACCACTGTCTCAAACAAAACAATACAAAACAAAACAAAAACAACAAAGAATGTGTTTGAATTATTTGCTGAATTATACAAATATATTCCAGAATTTCTGCAACTGCTTGCTTGCATTCTGGGATTTAGCAGGGGAGAATAGTTCTTATTCTTGTGATTGAGAATTTCTTGGGAATAATATAAAAGGTTTTTTTACTGCAAATAATTCTAATAATTAAAAATATGCTCTTCCAATCACAGTTTTAATGGTGTAGGAATCTGATTATTTATTTAGCAAATATAATCTTGTTTTTAGTACTGTGATTAATTATGCAAGGAACATTGCTTATATAATTTTCTATGTTTCCAGTTATTTACTTTGAATAAATTCTATCAAATAGAATTGCTTGTCTAAAGTATAGAAACATTTTAAATATCTTTGGTCAATTTTTCTAAATTATTCTCAAGAACGTTTATATTAATGCCACTTCCACCAATATAGTTTGAAGTGGCCATTTATATGCATTGCTGATAATAGAGATACTAGGTGAGAAGTGTATTTTAAAATTTTTTGATTGTGCAAACATCACAGGGTGTACTTGCACAGACTTAAGGCATCTCCCCCATAAGCAGGCAACACAATCCTACAGAACCATCACTGTATGTGCAGGCTGTTGTTGATTGAACTTTCTTATATGGTATATTATTGTATTATTTAGGTTTAAATCGAAATATTTTACCCCCATAAAAATAAATTAGAAAATTTATAGCTAAAATTATTTTTTGCAAATCTTGGTAACTAATAGATGCTCATGATTTGTTTTCTGAATGAAGGAATGGAAATCAACTGGAATTTAATCACTAATACAATTATTAATTTATGTACTTCTATATTAAAATGTGACTAATTACCTTTGAAAATTTAATGAAGCAGGTAAAATGCTTCTTAAAGAAATTATAATTTACAATTCCTGTATTCAGGAACACTTTTGCTTTTGACAAATTTAGCCATCATTTATACGATGAAAATTTGACTAACTCATGTTGGCTCAAATTTCTTGTGCTTTTAAAGGGTGCTATAGTTCAACAGTTTTTTAAAAAATGTTTTTCTCTTAATTACCTGCTAGTGCCTCTAATGGTGTGGCACTAAAAATTCAATGTATCTCTAGAGTTTAGAGAAAGGCCTTCCCAAGAACAGAATGCTAGAATATTATAAGATGAGATTCTGATAAATCAACTCTGAAAGAAAATTAAGAAAAAGTGAAGACAGAGAAAATGAGTGCTGAGGTATTTTCTTCCATCATTTTCAAATATGCATGTTTGGATTTCTGTGTGCATGATTTCAAATCCTTATAAATGTACCAATGAGGTCATGGATGAATTAAAACCCTATGTGCATATACACACTGTACATACTTCAGGGATGGTGGTAACAGTTTTTCTCCATTGAAGTATGTAATGCTTTTACCTCAACTTCATTTCACTTCAGCAGTCAAGTAGGGACATTTTCAATGACCTCATCAAAGGAGAAGACTTTCAGCATTCCATGTGAATTGATTTTTCCAGGACATCATTTTCTGTAGCAATTGGATTTTTCAGGTTCTTAAAACCCTGGCTACTAAAAATCTATGTTCAATTTGGGGGAAGTGATTTCATGCCCTTTATATGATATGGTGGAGGTTTGCTTATTATTTCCATTATTAGGTAAGAAATAAAAATGTAGACAGCAGAGACCATAATTTGTTTCTTCTTTTCTACCTTTTGAGAAGAGTTACTGTTTGCTCTTCTTTATGCCCTATTTCAGTTCAAAGAGCTCATAAAAATCACGACATGCTATAGTATATTTTTAGGTAGGTGTGCTACCACCATTCTTCATCCTAGAACCAAAGTCTTTTGCTTTATGCTATGTTTTTCTGTGCTGGGGAGGCTATGCACGTGCTCTGCCAGTGAGACATGTCCACAGCCTAGGATGCATGTACATGTAGTTCATACATTTCCTGATAGCTTGTAAAGAAAAGTCATTGTTCTTTCCTCATAAAATCAAATATTTTAGGTTATCTTAAACAGTATTTGAAAACTTAGGTGATTGCTTTTCATTTTATTTAAGTATTTATAATTATTATTAATCACTTTGTCTATACTGGGATTTGCTCTGGCTATTTAGGAGACAGGGTCTCTCATTTTTCCAAACCAGCCTGGACTATGACCCTCCCATTTTGTGTCCCACTGTCTCTGAGATGACAGGTGCCCACCACCATACCCAACTTCCTTCCACTGAGATGGGGTCTTGCAAACTTTTTTGCCTGGGCTGACCTGGGACCACAGTCATCCCAATCTCAGTCTCCTAAGTAAGCACAAATTACAGGTGTGAGTGATTGTGCTGTAGCAAGCATCAGTACTTTATTTGTTTCTATTGTTTAGTAATGTTCATTTGTGTGGCTCTTCCACTTAGCCACTAGTCAGTGGATGGGTATTAGGTTGATACTCCTTCCTGACTGTTATTAGTCATGCTACTCTTTAAACTTTTGCATGGTATTTTGTGAATATGGGGTTTTCTGTCTGTAGGAATTTAACCTGTGAGTTATTTGGGCTGATTTTTCCATCTCTTTGCCTTTACTCATCATATCCTTTCTGTCTTTTCAGTTTTTATTCATTTGATTTCAGTTATTCAGAAGTGTCTCACAACTTACTTTTTCACAAATCATTGAATAACTCCTCTGATTCTCCTTGACCTTCTTACCCTCCCTCAATTGTCTTGATTTTACATTGCTCTTACTGCTTTTGACATGGAGATAATCTTGTCTATGCCTAAATTTATGTAAGGTGGAATTATATCTACTAACATTAATAGCTCCTCCTGTTGAATAACTTGGAAATATTTTTCCTTAACACTTGTTAAGTTAAAGTTAAGGCCTTTATACATACATTATGTTACCAGAACAGGGATTTATAGACTTATAGTAATTAACCAAGTAAAAAGCTCTGGCTAGATCTTTTCTGATTTGCCATTGCACATGACCTTCAACTCCTCATCAGAACATTGGCCAAGGCAGCCCAGCATGAATTCCTGCTGTGAATGAACTGATTTGGTAACCTTGATTGAACAATAGAGTCCACTATATTCAGGTCATAGCTCAGTCTGCTGATGGTCATGTCAGTTATATACAACTCATTCCAGTAGGTTCCTATTGCAACAACTCAGTGAACTCTGCAGTTTCAAAACAAAAGTTCCCATTCTCAGTCTGCAGATGAAAGGGTATGGGTATGTTTCAGTAAATCTTAGCACAGAAACTCTGAATGGACATATTTGTACTGCATTATTTATAAAGCTTTATTATCTTTGATTTAGTCACAAGAATTGCTGGATGTACATGCAAAGACTGGACAACATGCTGTGAAGGTGCAAGAACGTGTGCAAAAGTACAAATACGTGTGTTTATAAAGCAGATAAGCAGTGTGGATTGAGAACTCTGTGAGCCATGATAACATACACAATAATGTGAAGCCTGGGAAACACTTTATTATCTTTATTTACTTGAAGTCTATACCTTAGGGTGTGGGTGGACCTCAGTGGCATAGTGTGTGATTTCTAAATGTAAGTCCAAGAGTTCCATCCCAGCACCACAAAATCACCAATAAACAAATAAACAGATGAAAAGAAAGTGCGTTTTTTTGCACTTTGTGTCTAAATTTCCTCTAGTATGAACAAAACACAAAGAAATGATACATTTACCAAATCATCTCCTTTACAAATTTTTATGAAATTAGGTAGTTTCAGATGTTCAGAAATTAGGTGACATTTTTAAAATGGCATGTGAGAATGATTATTGTAGAACACACATTTTAGTCATGAACTTGAAAATTACACTTTAAATATTACAATAAATAAAAGCAAACAGTGAAAACTGAAAAGTTCAAGGAAAATCTTTTAAGTGAAAATTTGTTAACTCCTGCCATGATTAATTTCTGTCAGAGTGAAATGGAAATTTTCTTACTCTAGTATTAATATATAGGAATATTTTAAGCAGTATAAAAATCTCATTTATAAAATATTTTTGTACTCATGATGATATCACTTGCTACTGTTAGTGGAAGTTCTCTTTATAGAAATTTATTGACTTCATAAAATTAATTATTTCAGTAGTAATATGTAAATAAAAGGTTCAAATAGTCTAAAAACCATGTTTATGTACAATATTTTACATAAACAATATCACAAGTTGGCTTTTTTCCAACTTCTGGTTACTATGAATAATACTGGTCTAGATATTGATGAACAACTATGTGTTTAAATCTCTACTAAGAAAATAAAAAATGATTTTTAAACTGTTTTGAAAGAGCGACAATCACACAATAGACTTCCGTATACAGTCTCTTTGAAGCCCTTTTGGCTTTCTCTTTTTTTTTTTTAGGTCATTTCTGCTTCCACCTACCTCCTTGTCCAAGCCAATCTAAATATTTCCATTGTATTTTTTCTTAAATGACAATAACTCACATTTAGTAACAGCATCTGCAAGTTACCGATATAATGCACCCTAAATTCAGTGTTGCAAAGTGACATTTGTGATTTTGATCCCAATCAGCAATTTTGGCAGGAGGCCAAGTGTTTATATCTCCTCTTGCCCTCAGCTGGGGTGACTTGAAGCTAGGGACTAGAATCATTTAAGTCTTGTTCATTCACATGTCTGGCCGGTGAAGCTGGCTTTTGACTGAGGCTTTAGCAGTGGTAATAGAAGGACCCTCTATATAAGGATTCACTGTGGGGCTTGAGCTTCTTCATAATATGGTGGCATGATTCCAAGGGTGGCTTTCTTAGTTAAAGTCATGTGGGATTTATATCATATTCCCTAACCTGGCCTTAGAGGTCACAAAGAAGGCCCATGATATTCTGTTCACTAAAAACCAGTTCCAAGGGCGAAATCATATTTTGTGTAGGGACATTCACAGGAGAAATATTCAGGAATATATGGACACGTTTTAAAATAGCCACGCTAAATAGCCATGGTTTCCAAAGGAAAGTAGTTCTCCCAAATTCATTACCATGGAAATCCCACAAATTTTTCTTTGTTCCCATTTTTATTGACATGTATTAGTTGAAGACAAAGGTCTCACATGATATTTCCATTTTTCGTACAATGTACCCTGATCAATTCAAACCCTCTATTGTTTCTACTCATCTCCATTCCCATTTCATTTTTTTTAATTTTTATTTTATTCATATGTGCATACAATGTTTGGGTCATTTTTCCCCCCTTCCCCCACCCCCTCCCTTAACTCCCATCTCCTCTCTCTTCCCCCACCCCCTCGCTACCCAGCAGAAACTATTTTGCCCTTATCTGTAATTTTGTTGAAGAGAGAGTATAAGCAATAATAGGAAGGACCGAGGGTTTTTGCTAGTTGAGATAAGGATAGCTGCATAGGGAGTTGACTCACATTGATTTTCTGTGCATGTGTGTTACCTTCTAAGTTAATTCTTTTTGAACTAACTTTTGCAGATTTCATCATTGTATTTTCCTTTTGTGGTACTGGGGATTGAACTCAGGGCTTACATCTTGATCCACTCCACCAGCCCTTCTTTGTGATGGTTGTTTTTGAGATAGGTCTCACAAACTATTTGCCAGGTTTGGCTTTGAACTGTAGTCCTCCTGATCTCTTCATTCTGAGTAGCTGAAATTGCAAGTGTGAGCCACTAGCACCCAGCATCATCATTGTATTTTTATACATGTGTAAAAAATATTTGACCATATTTACCCTGACTACACCCTCTCCTTTCACATACTGTCCTATCACAACCTTTGAGGTGGGTGCCCACCTCAAAATAGAACCTGTTTTATATCCTTGTCTTTTATTTTTAAGGGGTAGATTCTGCCCCTTAAAAATATGAGAAACAACATGCAATATTTGTTTTCCTCTGTCTGGCTTATTTCATTTGACATGGTAACCTCTGGTTTCCAACCATTTTCCTATAAAGAGCATAACTTATTTTTCATGGTTGAATAATATGCCATTGTCACTATAAACTACATTTACTTTATGCATTCATTAGATGATGGGCATTAAGTTTGGTTTTTGTGAATAAGGCTGCATAAGATATTAATATGCAGATATCTCTATTGTATGTTGACTTTCTTTCCTCTGGATATAGACCCAGGAGTGGTAAGATCATTTGATAGTTCCTTCTTTATTTTCTTGAGCAATATCCATACAGTTTTCCATAGTGGCTAGACTAATTTATATTCCTATCAACAGGGAATATGCAGTGTAATATACAGTGTAAAAAGTATCACCAATGTTGTTGGTGAACAACATTTGTTGTTGAAGCTGGAATCTCGCTATGTGATGCGTTGGTTTACAATTAAAGATCTTATCACTTTCTTAATACTTAAAGATATTCTTTATGTATGTTAGTCATTTATTCTTATTGCTTTGAAAACTTAAATTCATTTGCCTAATTATTAGTTGAATTATTCATTCTTTTGGTGTTTAATTTTTGAGCTCTTTATAGATTATGGCTATCTTTTATCTGATAAATCACTGGCAAAGATTTTCTCCCATTCTGTAGGTTTTGATTTGATTTTTGTAGTTGGTTCCCCTTGCTGTGCAGAGCTGTTTAATCTGATGCAATGTCATCTTCCAATTCATAATTTTATTTTCTATGTAATTGAAGTATTACTCATAAATGAATTACCTATGCTTATATCTTCAAGGACTTTCTCCATGTTTTGTCTGGTAGTTTGAAAGTTTCTGCTCATATATTCAGCTTGCTGATCCATTGGGAATTTATTTTTATCTAAAGTGAAAGAGAGGAAACTAGTTTCAATGTTCTACATGTGGATATCCAGTTTTCCAAACCTCATTTGTGTAAGTTTTTGATTCCTTTGACAAAACTACACAAACAGAAAGAACTAGAAGAATAAAAGTATTGAGTTTGAATAACAACAAAAGAAGGAAAAATAAAAAATGGAAACACAGATAAAGGGAGAAACATGTCTCTGGTGGTCCAGTGTGGCATTCAGCAGCATTGATATAAGATATGGCCTTTTACACCATTGTAAGGATGGTGGTTTTGAATATAAAAGAAATGAGAAGGCATGAGAAGGTGTGAACAAAATACTGACATGACTTATACTTTGACTGATGACTGCTTTGTTCACAAATTTTAGGGCTGAAGGATGGGAGCAAATACACCAGTTGAGATGGTAATTCAAAAGGTGTACTGAGGCACTGCCCCCAGGACAACCCAGCAGATGCACTGGGATGTGCCAGCATGTTTCAAATAATGAAGAATGAAATACTTGACATCTGTTAGAAACTGTGTGAGCTTTTGCTAGTAGGTTGTTCATAACTTCAACATTAGGTCAAGGCATATTCCTTTAAATGATGCCATATCTTCTTGCAGATGGGTTTTCATCATTATATACAATAAACTTTAACAACTATGTGCCAATCAATGTGGGCTAGGAAGTAAATTTTTCAGTGCCCAATTAATTCCAAGGCTACAGACATAGTACAGTGTCCAATGGGTACACGTATCCCATTAGCATGTAATAATGGTTATTTACAAGTGAAGTAGAATTATTTTCTTTTAATTTACATTTGTTATTTTTCAAATGGCTATTTAATTGCAGTAGGATTATATGAATTTCCTGTGGCTGCTCTAACAAATCATCACATAATTGGTGCCTTAAGGGCTATAGGTATATCTCAAGTGGTAGAATACTTGTGAAGGATGTACAAAGACATGAAATTAAACCCCAGAAAAATGGAGACAGCACTGCAGATATGAATATCCCCAAACCTTTTCATGGAAAAAGATCAAACCAAAACCCATGAAGAGAATTTACTCCAAAAATAGAAAACAAAGCAAACCCTAGAACAAGAGAATGGGCAAACCCCAGCCTGCCTGGCATCAACATTTGAATTGGATGCAGTGGTAACAAGAGGCCTTCATCCTGCCAGCAGGTGTCTCCTGGAACACACTGTGGTCCAGTTTGAGAAAAACAGCAAACTCCATGGGTTTTACCCAGTCCCAAAGTAATTGCAATTAATTCTCTGCATCCATGGGTTCTGCATCTGTGAATCCCACCAATCTCAGATGAAAAATAGTCTGAATAAAACTTTTGACTGAACTAAATCTGTACAGATTTTTTGGTCATTCTTCCCCCATCAAAACATGATAAAACTATTTATAAAATATTTGCAAGGTGTTTGGTGCAACAAGTAATCTATAGATGTTTTAAAGGATTCAAAAAGATGTATTTCCAGTTCTGCACAGATAGTACACCATATTATATAAAGGAGTTGAGTGTCCTCAGATTTTGGTATTTGTGAGAGTTCCTAGAACCAATCCCCTGTATATACTGAAGGGCTGTTGAAGGATCCCACGTTCAGATTCCATGATGGGATCTGAAGGGCTGAGGGAGTCCAGCTAGTCTACAGTATTGAAAATGAGCAGACGGAAGTTCTTCTCAGAATATAACTCTGCACAGAGGACATACATATTGCTGGGAGAAACAACAGACACAAAGGATAAATCTGAAGGGAAACAAAAAGTTTAGCAAACAATCCATCATGTCTGTTAATACTTAAAATGAAAACAAAAAAGACAAGTTTCATCAAATGAGAAGATTCATCTTCAAGTTGGGTATTGTGGTGCACACTTGTAATCCCTGTACTTGAGTGGCTGAGAGAAGAGGACCAGGAACTTGAGGCCAGCCTGAGGCCCTATTTCAAAATCAAAACAATACAAAATGTTAAGACAAAATGAAAAAAGTAAATGGCAACTCTACAAGGAAAAAAAGCCAGGAAAATTCTGAAAGGAGCAACACAATGACCACAGCATACGATAAGGTGCCACTTCAAATTAGTGGTACTGATTATTCAATAAATTGTGACATATGTGGGGGGTGTAAATTAATTTCTCTGGAAGAATCTACACAGAAGTAATATTAAGTGTCTCTAAGGGAACTGGATCAAAGGTATTTAGAAATTTAGGGAAAAGCATGAATTTCTATCTCTTGCCCTTTTGTATCTTTTCAATTCTTCTATTATTTGAATCTATTGCCTTTGAGATGTAATTGTCAGAGTTCAAAGTACAAATCCCAATTGTTAGCTCTAATCTTTGGCAAATTCTTGATATTATATATCCTTAAGGGGGAATGGAGTAAACAATATAGTGGAAACAAGCAAATCACCAATAACTAATACGTGAATATACAGTTATGAAAAGGAATGGAGGACCCTCACACTGTGCAAACGATGAACCTTGAAAACTCTGCTCAGTAAAAGAAAACAAATAGAAAAAGTCCTATTTTGTATTCCATTTCTATGAAATGTCAGAAGAGATAATTGCAGAGAGTAGTTGTCTGGGCTCAGAGAAAGGAGGGAATGTGGCATGACTGATAAAATGCAGAGAAAAATCTTTTGGGGATAATGAAAATATTACAGATTAGATAGTGGTGGATGATTGCAAAATCTTTGCAGTGTCCTAAATTACCACTGAATTGTGCCCTTTAAAATGCTGAATTTAACTTTAGGTGAACTATATCTCAATAAATAAATTTTTAAATGTAAATTACTAGTTTTCCCACACTGAAACCACTTACCCCATATCTCTGACCCACTCTCTTCAAATCCTGCAGTCCTATGGTGTCCACCACCCACTCTCACTCCCACTGTACCTCCAGGCACTTCTGTATAGTTTGCCACAAGTGTCACAGCCCTAGGAGATGATTCACAGTTCATGCCCGTGTGAATGTCTCCAGGGTGGGCATGGACTCTCAATCCCCATTTTTGTCATGCTGTTCAGTTGATGGCAATTGATGGCAATGGTTGGAAAAGGTGACATGTACTAGGATCAGTTGAGGAGGTCCCTAACCTTGCACTTTCTTGTGCATCCATGACTTCTAGATACTGTGCTCTGAAAGCCTGTTTGAATGCCTGTGTGCCCTTGCAAACTCTGAGGGCTTCAGAAACTCAGGCCATAAATTGAGGCCTTGCTCCTATGTGTGTAAAGTGATCCCAGCCCACTGCTGAACCTCACTAGTAAAGTGGAACAGAGATACTGGGCTTTTGTATTTGAAGGTTAATTGGACGGCAGTGCATTTTGCTGCCCTGGTGCATTTTGCTGCCCTGAGTGTTGAGAGAATGGTGATTTATATTTCAGGCCATCTTACAGTTGGGCCTCAAGTTACTGCAGTTCACTTGGTTAGACCCAAAGTTATCATCTGCCCCCAGGATATCTACTGTGGTAGACTCTCTCATTTATTGTATTCATAATTCCCTGCTTTAATCAGAGATAACATGTTGGAATTGTATCCTGGTTTTCTAAAATGCTTACCTCGTGGGTCATGAGATATGAATCATTCCCAATGAAAGATGTTTTTGGTTAACATTTCTAATCTTTCACTTTGTCACATCATCAGTCTTTTTCAACTTTTTCCAAATTTCATTATATTAATCCTAACCTCAGATTTTGCCATTTTATTCATCCCTGATACTTCTTATCAGCTTATAAAATCTCCTGTCTTTGGATGTTCTCCTACATCATATTCCTTCCTCTTTACACACTTCTTATCCATCACCCACACCTTCCCGTTCTTGTATCCAACTGTCAGTTCCTTCTATCTAATGAAATCTTTCATCCCCACCTCTCCCAAAGTAAACCACAAGCATCAGCATCTCAAAGCTCCAAAGGCCTCTTTATTGCTCATCTACTAATCTATGACATTTCTTTATTTAAGTTTTTAAAATACATCAGAATAATTAAACTTTAATCTGCATTTTTATCTAAAAGATTTTATATGTTTATATATCTATATGTTTATCTAAACATATATATATGTATATGTATATGTAAAAATCATTTGCTATCTACAGTGGTACCAGCAATTTCAGCTACTCTTACATTACATAGGTATAGTATTGAGAAATTTCCAGTTTTTTCCCTCTTGATGAAAAATTACAATTTTCCCAAAAATAGTATTTGGCAGTGTGCTCACACTTTTCCTGAGCCTTCCTTTTGATTGCCTCATGCTCTGGTCACTGCTGTTTTCTGATGGGGGTTAGCATTACTGGCTCAGGAACATTGGACTTCCTCCATGGAATTGGTTGCCAGCTGAAATCTTGCAGTAGAAATGGTGTTTGAAGCTTACGTGATGGCTGGAACTTGGTCACAGCAGTGGAAGCTGGCTTCCACTGGAAAGAAGTGTAAGATGATGTTTTTTAGGGTGCAGGTCTAGCAGCAGCAGACTGAAACACACTAGACTGCTGAGGTTGGGGAGGCTTGATCAAACCCAGTAAAGTTGAGTTGGTTGAAACTTTCTGAGCTGGTTTGGCATTACAAACCAAAGACATGTTGGCAGTAGCTGGTTGAGATGCAGTAACTGTTTTAGATTGAGCTGTGGTAGAATGAAGCTGGACAAGATAAGGTGCAGTGGGCCTACAGGAAGCAAAAGAGTGTGGTCTATGAGAAACAGGTTGAGATTGAGGTTTGTTCACTCTCGGAAAAGCTAAAGGTACCCACTTGGCCTTTCTAGGTGGGGGAAGCTCATACTGGGATGGAGATGGACATTCATTGCCATCACTGCTATCTTTCTTCTGGGCTTTGACTTGAATATTTTTAGGACCTTTGCCCTAATGTGTGGTATCCAGCTGTGACTTGATAGCTGGAAAATACTGGAAGCCTTTCATGTTGCTTGAGTTTCCCAAGGCCCAAGAAGAACATGGCCCTATGTTATCATTCTTCTTCCCCAGTGCATGAAAAACACACTGACTGCAGCAGGTGCATGCCCAAGGATCTTTGAGGCTTTTTAACATTCTCTTGGCTAAGCTCAGATTAATTTCTCTTTCACTTTGTTGTGGGAATGACTGTCTTCTCTTACTTCCTTTTATTTGCTGTCTGTTTACTCTCTTCAGCTTTATTGGAGATATTTTTTTCTGATCATTTTGGTATTTTCCTGTCCATGGCCTTTAGCTTTGCTGGCCTTGTTGGATGTGACTTTTGGAGGTCTGATGTGGGAATGCTTGGTTGTGTTCACAGGAGGTCTGTCACTGGATGGAGCACTGCGCACATCCACTTATCACTCCAGCAGGTACTCTGGGTTCTGGTGCTGAAATTTGGCCTTTGTAACTTCTTCAGTAAGTTCAGTGACTCCATCCTTCTTTCTGATTCTGTCAGTAGGATCTTTTATGACACTTTTGTTTTCTACTACCTTGATGTTCCTAATATCATTGGCTTTGATAACTGTGAGAACTTTGGACTGGTCAAGACCTGCCAATGAGTTGAAAATGGGCAAGAAGTGAATATCTTCCACCAGTGTAGCAATGTCTGCAAGACCATTGCTAGACTCAATCCCATTTTCAAATGACCCTTGGTCCTCAAGACTTAGGCTATTATTTCACAAATTGGCATTTTTGGAAGCAGACTTCCCCTCTTAGCCCAAAAGATTAATGCAGGCCAGAAGCTGGGGAAGGTCAGGAGTTTCTAAAGGAAGTAGTGGAGGATTGTGATTTTTATTGGGATCTAGTAGGCATCCAGAGGCTTTGAAAACTTGGTTTTAATTTGAACAAATTTTCATTGTCTACTTGTTCCAATCATGGGGCTGGTGACAAAACTAAGACATTGGTAAAACTTCAGACTGGAGCTATTATTGAAATGTCTCCATGCTCAAGTGGTCAGTTACTCTCAATTATCTAAGCATGTATACTACTGTAGGACTTGAGGAATTCTGGAGTTTGTGTAAAACAAAATGTCTGGCTTGTAGGTTGCAATCCTAGGGAAGTCTCCATCCACATGGAAATTTCCATCACTAAAATGTAATGAAGGAAGAAGTCAGTCCCTGGTAAGTAGGGTCTCCCACTAACATAGAAACCAAGCACCTGCCAACAGTGAGCAAAGAATTTTAATTGACTCTTCTTAAGGCCATGAATAGGATGAATAGGACCCTGTATTAGGAGGTAGGTGGTGATTGCTTGTGTTCCTATTGCTGGTCTTTTGATGCCATTTTTTCTTTATATTTCATAGGATTGTTGTAAGTCAAGTAAAAGTAAAAGTGATTTTAAAATAGATGAAATGTTTTGTGCTTGCGGTGTAGCTTAGTAGTAGAGCACTTGCTCACTAAGCTCTTAGCCCTGGTTTTAATCTCAAGCACATAAAAATGAAAACAAGTTTTATAAAGACTAGCATTCTCACAGATGGTACACTCACTTCTCACTGCCTTCCTTGTATGTGTAGGAATATGGCAAACCATGGATTAAGGCATAAAGTGGAGTTCTTCCTGATGAAATACATAAAGAAGGACATGCTCCGTGTGTACAGAGATCCTTTGTATGGGATCACTTGAAACAAGGAAATTAAACTGAACATGAAAGTTTTGACGTGCTTTCCATCCAAAGCAATACATCAGAGAAGAGAATTAATTTCAGGGTATGGGATTTGCCAGGGCAGTGAGGCCTCATTCAGTGTGCTTCTGGGGAGCTCTTAAATGCAGCATGGATGGCCATCACAGTGTTCTCCATTTCCCCTTCATTTAATTTTTGGTGTTTGTGGGGCTTGAACTCAGGGCCTAAATTTGTAAGTCATTTGCTGTACCACTTCAGACATGGCTCCAGCTCTCCACCTTATATAGAATGTGAAACTGCAGAATGCTGAGTGAGAATTTTGGTTGAAATCTCAGGACTTGGACTCTACCTATCTGTGGACTAGTCACCAGTGAACTGAAGATTTGTCTTTCCTTTTGAAGCTAATCACTGTTTTCCCTTATTTGCCCTTTGTTCTCACCTTGCAAAGTCCTTTCTGTGATGGGTTGAGCATTCCCTGAGAGGAAGATCCCAGAAGTAGAAACTGGTGTTAGAACGTTTGTAGTCTGAACCTCCCTTATCACCACCACCAATTCTGGTTGAGGGACAGAGGCCCTAATCCCTGTGTATGAAACAGTGCCATAGGATTGCAGGCAGGAGCCAAGTTCTTCAGATCTCAGAGGTCCCAGTGTGCTCTGTTCATTGTAATAGACCTGGCTTCCTTCTTGGTAGAAAAATGACAGACTATGTCTTTGATTTGGAATCTGAGATGGTGCACCTTGAACAGTATTGGCAACCAATGATGAATACAGGGGAACCACTGCATTGGCAGCTGAAGTAGAGATCTGGCT
Organism: Castor canadensis; assembly: GCF_047511655.1. NCBI lineage: Eukaryota > Metazoa > Chordata > Mammalia > Rodentia > Castoridae > Castor > Castor canadensis. Next base: position 62,976,426 of record NC_133400.1, read on the forward strand.
CTGGCCAATAACTTCATATGACACGGTTATGCTAGAATGTTGGTAAAGGTAGGTACTAAACATCAGTGACTAGAAAGAGGTTTCAGAGGTTGATGGCAGTAGCTATGATGAAGTGACAGGTAGACAAGAGACTGAAGAAGTTGTAGACTCTTCCTGTTAGTGAAGCAGCATTACTCATCACAGTGTAAGAAAAATGATCTTTTCTATCAAAGTATTTGTTACCGTCTTTGATTACTTAAAAATTCCTCAGTTCACCATCTTAGGTGACTTGCATGTTTAAAGTGTCCTTGCTTCTTCTGGATTCCTGTACAACTGCATTGTCCACCAAACTGCATGTCCTAACCCATCCCCTAATCCTTTCAGCCAATCAAGAGAGATTGTGAACCTTTGACCTGGACAAATCCCAGATAAGGGGCAATCCTCATTAAATTTCCAATGGCATTCATGACAGATTGAAAAATCAACCCTAAAGTTCATTTGAAACCACAGAAGATCATGAATAGCTAAGGTAATACTGAACAAAAAGAGCAATACTGAAGGTATCACAATAACCATCTTTGAGTTATCCTACAGAACTATAAGAAAAATTACATGATACTAGCACAAAAGCTAGCAAAATGGCTGATGTAATAGAATAGAAGACCTCGAAAAAATGCACACAATGATTCCCACTTGATATGTGACAAAATTGCCAAAAACATTCAATGGGGAAAAGTCAGCCTGTTCAACAGATGTTGCTGTGAAAACTGGATATCTGCATGCAGAAAACTGAAATTATATGCACATCTGTCATCCTGTGCAAATACCAACTCAAAGTAGATTAACAACCTTAACATAAGACCTGGAACTTTGGAACTGGTGCAGGAAAGAGCAAAGCATCCACTGGAACTAATAGGCGTAGGCAATAACTTCCTTAATAGAAATCCAGTGGTTCAGCAACTATGAGAAAGGATTGACAATGGGACTACATGAAAGTGAAAAGCTTCTACACAATGAAAGAAATGTTCATCAGATTGAAGAGGCAGCTCACAGAATGGGAGAAAATCTTTGCCAGCTACACATTTCACAAGGGATTAATAACCAGAATATACAGGGAGCTCAAAAACCTAGTCTCCACAAAAATCAATCACCAATGTAGACATGGAAAATGAACTGAACAGAGATTCTTCAAAGGAAGAAGTCCAAATGACCAAAAAACACACGAAGGTTTGCTGTACATCCCTGGTCATAAAGGAAATGAAAATCAAAACCATGTTATGATTTCACATCATTCCTGTTAGAATGGCTATCAAAAAGAACATAAACAACAGCAAATATTGACAAGGTTCTGAGAAAAAGAAACTCTCATATTCTGTTGGTGGGAATAACAAAAGCACAAACATTATGGAAAACAGTTTGGAGACTCCTCAAAAAACTAAAAGTAGAACTGCTACATGATCCAGCAGTCCCACTCCTAGGGATATACTGGAAGGAATGTAATACAATAAAGACACGTGCTCACCAATGTTTTTTGCAGCACTGTTTACAGTAGTCAAGCTATGAAACAACCAAGATGCCCTACTACTTATGAATGGATTTAGACATAGTGACATACATGTGTGGTTTGAAGGTAAATTGATGCATTTGGAGGACATAAAGTTAAATGAGGTAAGCCAGGCTCAGAAAGACAAAGGCAATATGTTTTCTTTCATATGTAGGAAATAAACACAATACAAATATTAGCAATATTATGAAAATCAGGTTGTTCTAAAGTAGGTCACTAATGGCAGAGAGAGTGTAAAAGAATGAAGTTAAGAAGGTGAGGATGGGTGATGTACTTCCTACACAAGAATGAATATGGAATTTTAAAACCTGCTGAAATCACCATTAGAAGGTGACTAAGGTTGAAAGGGGAAAAATAGAGGGGATGAACTAATTCTGATTATATTACATATATACAGGTAAATATCACAGTGAAACTCACTGTATAGCTATCTTAAAGATGCTTTTTTTTATTTTTCAAAAACTGAGAACAAGAAGGTAAAAGTAGGTCGTTTCTGGGATGTTGGTATCAATGGAAGGTGGGTGGATATAGGCAAGTGTGTAAAAGGTTGAATGTTGTACAAATATATACTCATGCATAAAAATGGAAAAGTGAGACATGTTGAAACTATTCCAGAAATAGGGGAGGTGGGATAAAGAGGAATGATGGAGGGGGTGAATTCAAATGTAATAAATGGTAAGAACTTTTGTAAATGTCACAATGTACCCCTAATACAACAATAATATTAAATTTTTCAAAAAGGTAGAATAGCAAATTGGGTTAGAAAAACAAGAACCAACCATTTCTTGCTCACAAGAAATACATTTCGCTGAGAAAAACAAACACAGCCTTAAAGTGAAAAGGTAGAAAAGATTTTCCAAGAAAGTGGATGTTCAAAACAGGCAAAAGTTGCTATACTTTTATCTGACAAATGAACTTCAGACTCAAATCAGTCAGAAGAGACAATAAAGGTCACTTCATAGTAATAAAATCAGTAATTCATCAAGATAAATGACAATCTTAACATGTATACACCAAGTGGGGTAGCAGTGATGCACCCAAGTACATTAAAAAAAACTAATGAACTTAAAAGCACAGATAGACTCCAACTCCATGATAATAGTGGACTTCAATAGCCCACTGACACCAATATATAGGTCATCCAGAAAAAAAACAATCAAAAAGGAAACATCAGAATTAATGGAGGCTTTAGGCTAAATGGACATAATAGATATCTACAGATGATTTCATCCAAACACCATGCAATACACATTTTTTCAGCAGTTCATTGAACATTCTACAAAATAGATCATATAATAGTGCACAAAGCACATCTTAAAAACTGGAGATAATTGAAATAACCCCCTGCATTAAATAAGATCATAACAGAATAAAACTAGAATGCAACTACAGAAGAAGTTTCTGAAAACATTCAAAAATATGGATACAGAAAACCATATGGCTGAATGATGAGTATGTCATTAAAGAAATAAGGATAGAAATCATAAAGCTCCTACAATCTACTGAAAATGAAAATTCCACCTACCAGAATCTGTGGGTCACAGGTTGTCCTCCTTTACCCACTCTTATTCAATATACTTTTGGAATTCCTAGCCAGAGCAATAACACAAGAACAAGAAGAATTGGGTCACATGATAAGGGGAGAGCACACACCGGAGGTATGGGGATAAGTAAAAAACCCAAAACGTAGTAGTATTTGATGTCCTCAATGCAAAGGAACTAATGCAGAAACTTTAAAGTGACAGAGGTCAATATGAGAAGGGGATCAGGAACTAGAGAAAAGGTCAGTTAGAGATGAATCAATTTGGGATGTAACATACTAGTACATGGAAGCAATGCTAGGAATCTCTCTGTACAGCTATCCTTATATCAACTAGCAAAATGCTATGTCTTTCTTATTATTGCTTATGTCTACTGTTCAACAAAATTAGAGATAAGGGCAGAACAGGTTCTGCTTGGAAGTGAGGAGGGTTGGGGGAGACAGAGGGGGTGGAGGATAAGGGGGAGAAATGGCCCAAAAATATATGCACATATGAATAAATGAATAAAAAATTGGACAGCCACAAAAAAAGAACAAGAAATAAAAGGGATTCAAATGGGAAAAAATTCAAATCCTCTGTATTTGCAGATGATATGATCTTATACATAAAAGACCAAAAAGTTCTTAGAAATCATAAGCAGTTTTATCAAGGTAGCAGGATACAAAATTAATATTCATAAATTGTTAGTCTTTTTACATACCAATAATGAACAGACTGAGAAAGAAATCAGGGAAATAATCTCAATTCCAATAACCTCATAAAAATTAAATACCTGGGAATAAATTTCATGTAGGGAAACAAATAACTTGTCTATGAAAACTTTAAGTCAATGAAGAGAGAAATCAAAGAAGACATCAGAATATGGAAAGACCTTTTGTGCTCATGGATCAGCAGAATCGACATTGTGAATATGGCTATACTAACAAAAGCAATCTATGTTTCATGAAATTCTTATAAAAATTCCAATGATATTCTTCACTGAGATAGAAAAATCAATCTCAAAATTCATATGGAAACAAAGATTTTGAAAAGTCAAAGCAATTCTGAACACAAAGTCCAGCACTGGAGATGTCACAATACTTGAGTTTGAACTATACTACAGAAACGTAACAATAAAAGCAGCATGATATTGGCACAAAAACAGACACAACGACCAAGACCAATGGAGGAGTATACAAGATCCACAAAATCCACACTGCTACAGCCAACAGGTTATTGAAAAAGGAGCCCAAAACCTGTCTGAAAAAACAATCTTTTCAACAAATGTTGCTGGAAAAACTGGATTTCTACATGTAGCAGAGGGAAAGAAGATCCCTGTCTTTCTCCCTAAACCAAAATCAACTCAAAGTATATCATAGACTTTAACTAAGCCTCAAAACTTTGACAGGAATTAGTAGGAAATACACTGAAACATATAAGCATAGGCAACAACTTTCTAAATAGTAATGACTTCCAATGACTCAGCAACTAAGAGAGGGAATGAACAAATGGGACTGAATTAAACTCAAAAGCTTCAACACTGCAAAAGAAACATTGACTGGACTTAAGACACTGCCCACAGAATCAAATTAAATCCTTGCCTGCTATTCATTCCATAAGGAACTAATAGGCAATCTACAGAAAGCCCAAAATACTCAAACCCTAAAGAATCACCATCCCAGTGAAGAAATTGGCACATGAATTGAATAGGGAATTTTCAAAGCAAGAGGTATAAATGCCAGTAAATACAGGAAGAAGTACTCAACTTTCCTGGCTATAAAAGAAATAAACAACAAAACCACACTAAAATTTCATCTCACCCAGTTAGAATGGCCATCTTCAAGAGCAAAATCAATAACAAATGTTGGTGAGGATGCAGTGAAACAGGAAATATTAAACACTGTTGGTGGGAATGCAAATTAGCACAACCATTATGGGAAGCAGTATGGATACTCCACAAATAGCTAAAAAAAGAATTGCCATATGATCCACTGATATAGCTTCTGGGCATATATCCAAAGGAATATAAGTCAGAATACAGCAAGAAACACTGGCACATCAATGCTTATTGCAGCACTGTTCACAATAGCCAAGCATTGGAAACAAACTAAAACAAAATGTTACACAACTGATGACTGGATCAGGAAGATATTTATAAATATCTATACCTATCTGTCTAGATATATTATGTATCTTACATTATTGGTTGTAGTAAGTACACACTGATATAATCAGGAATGATGATATATGTTAGCAATTTACTGCAAAATGCTTCAGGGAGATGATATTTCTGTACTAGGACTTTTGTCTAATTTGAAGATTTACCAAAAAGTTAATCAAAGATGAATATGCAAACAAACAAACAAACACAAAAGGTGAAAAGCCAGGGACAAATGTGGTTTCTCCATTAGGAAAGAATTATACATCCATGTTTGAATTTACAATTATGTTAAAAATCAAAATTATAAATTTTATAACATTATACATTAAAATATTTACATTACCAGTATAATAAAAAATGTCTGTGCCAATATTTAACTTTATCCTGGTGCAATGTTACTCATCTGTAATCCCTGATAATTAGAGTCCAAGGCAGAAAAATGTGTAGATTCAGAACAGCATAGGGTACATAGCACTATCTCCTCCCAAAGTTGATTAATTAAAGAAATGTTTAAGATCATATATAATGACAAAAATTGGAAATTACAAGTAAGCCATCAGTGAATTATCCTTTAATTTCAGCAGAGTAATAATGCCAACTTGGTTGCATGGGTGCCATTGAAATACCTGTCATTTGGGCTGATTCAGTAAGTAAAACTCAATAATCTTGGTTTTCATAAGCAGCATGCATTTAAGAATTTGATATAGTTGCCTAGAAACAGTTCAACATATTATAAACATTTGCATCATATATACGTCATACAAATGTGTTTTTCTTGTATCAATAAAATTTTTACATCATACATATAAATGGGAGCTATTTAAATATATTAACATTCAGAAGAAACATTATCTTTCTGGATTAATATTTGATAGTATTTTTATATATTTATTTCATGTATTCTCTTTAAAATATTTTTTCTACATAAAATTGTAGAAATTGTTCTGTGAGATAAATATATTGTGGGGCAGAATCCAGGAAATCCAGACTCAAAGTGAACAGTAGCTGGAAAAAACCCAAAACATTACATTGTTTTCTTTTAAAGGCTTCATCATTAACTAAGCATGAGTAAATACAAAAGTGAACATCAATGTTAATAAGAATAATATCTGGGGTCCAGGCATGGTGGAGAATGCCTATAATATCTGGATACCCAGAGTGGGGTGGAAAGGATGATTTCAGTTCCAGGCTTCCCCAACCAAAGCACAGGACTTTATCTGAAGGATAAACTGAAGAAAAAATGGGTAAGTCTGTAGCTTAAGTGGTAAAGAACTTCCCTAGCATATGTGAGACCGAGTTCAAAACCTGTGTACTGTAAAGAGAAGAAAAGAAAAATATTTGTGTACAACTTCAATACAAAATTATAGTTAAATGTGTTTGAACCATATTTGTAAGAGGAATTATTTAATTGTGAAACTTATGGTTTTCCCATTCTTCACTCACTTATACAACAACCATGTCCTAAGGTACTGTGACATGCACTGGGTGGACAAGATGAAAGTGAGAATCCATTCCTCTACAATCATAGGCTATCACTTGATCAATCAGACAAACAGGAAATTTCCACATAGTTCCATACATTAATACTATGACAAGTATAAAATGGAGTATACTGGAACAGAGGAAAGTGGCTTATTTCTCAGCTTTAAGTCACATAATAGGCTTCTTGGTGGAGGTGATATGTAAGTTTACACCAGAAACATAAGTAATTAAGACAGAAAGAGAGCAGCAGTTCATGAAAATAGCTGAAGGTGAGGAAGAAAGAGACTAGGCTGGCTAGGAGCTACAGAAAAAGGGCAGAGTACAATAAGTAGAAAGAGAAAAGGCTGAATAATTCCACAACACTCAACTTAATTGGGGTATTTTCCTTCCATGCTAAGCAATTTGAAACTTTTTCTGAGTGCAAATTATAAACCAATGACAACGTAAACGAGCAGATATAAAGGCACTTGTCAAGTGCCAGTATATGAACTTCAGTTACTGAACTAAGCATTAATAGACAACCCTGGGTTTTTTGGCCAGGAACCTATTAAGTTGATGCCTTTATTTCACAAGAACAATTTCAGTGTGCAGGGGGACAGGTATAGGGGTGGCAGAAGTGAAGAAAATCACGATCCAGGTAAAAAGAAGAAGAAAGAATTGTATTTTTTTAGTTTAAATTTTAAGGGAATATGATATTCAGAAACAAAGTTCTGGCACTTATATACGTTTGCATGATGACATTGATGCTGTCATTTCTCTCAGGCTTCCTTGGTGAACTGAACAGACAAGTGTTTGCATATGTAATAGTACAAGGTTAAAGGCCCCAAGCACATAATTATGACAGGGAGATGGATGTGCTGATTACTTTGATTTGGCCATAACATATTTTATGCATATATTGAAGTATAGCTGTTTGGGGATCACACAGCCTCTGTAGATGAAGAGTTCAGAACTTCCTGTTGTATAGCTGAGAAATACTCTGAAAGTGGAAATGCACCCAGTGGGTGTCAGCTCTGTGTGACACATTCTAGATAAGGATCATGCTGCCTTCTGCTCCTAAGGTCACTGCTCCAATCCTTCATTCACATGGGCCACACAGGTCTCACCCTACACTCATAAAACTCAGCTTATGTAAAGAATCCTCACCTTCTAACTGAGTCTCTGCTGGTCTCTATCTCACTAATCTCCCATGTGGATTTAAGATGGACAGGAGGATAGAATTTTTTAGCAGCTGGAAATGTAGAATTGTGGGGTGGGGGACTGTCCTTCCTTTATGCTCGTATTTTCAGTTTCCTTCTCCTACTCAAGTGGATTAGTTTATGCTTGGGTCTTTATGATATTTGTCTCTGATGCACCTGATTATCCTTCCTTTCTGCTGTCCTGCCACCTCATTCTTGAGTCATGGAGGCCTTCCTGACTTTCTCTTCAGAACGCAGTCTTTGCTAAGTTATCTGACTTTGTCATTCACAGTCAAAACAGTGGATGTTTCAAATCTGCCATCTTACCTTATACTTGGGGTTTTCATTAAAATGTATCTAGGGATGCTTCTTTACTGCTCTTGCTTGTTTGGTGCTCTATAACACACCTGTACCTGGATGAACCTGGATGAATATGAGAAGGTTTGCTCATATTTTATTGATAAGTTGTTTATGGCATTCGTTTTTGTCTGTTCTTCTATACCCATGATTTCTATGTTTGGTATTATCATGGTGTCTCAGTTACCTTGCAAGTTCATTCTGGTTTTCTTAGTGTTTTACATTCTTTTTCACTGATTGGTCTTGCTTTACCTTCAATATCTGATACTCTATTATCAGCTCATAGCTACGTTTTTCATTCAGATTTTTGTTTAAGTTATTGAGGTTTTTATTTGCAATATTTCAATTTGACTTTCAAGATGTCCATATATTGATTAAATGCCTTTTTTATATCCTACATTGTCTTCATTATTTCATTCAGCTGTTAGTGTGAATTCACCTTGGGTATAGTTATTTGGGTTTTATTATCCACTTTAAATTTATTCTGCTGCTTAATGGTATCCTCTTAAATTTCATTGATCATTATTGTCATTGTTTTCTGAGTTTGTTGTTTCAACTTCTTTCCTCTTCATTATGATTTAAGTCATTTGTTGTGGAAGTGTTGACTTTTAAAGGAATCATGCTGCCTTGCTTTCTCTTGAAATTTCTGTTTTTACTCTGAGTTTTAACACATCTGAGGCCTAGTTTTTGTTTGGAGGTTTCAATCTCCTGTGTCCTTTGACTTTGGGATTTCTCAAGGTCATTTGGGATTCGGTAGTGGCTGTGTTGCAGCATATTTTCTTGTTACTATAATGCAGGTGTTTGGCTCAATGGTCACACGTTTGGATTTAATGTTCAAGACCCTGACTGCAGCTCCCTACTCCATTTAGGAAGAGGAAGATTAGCTGCAAAGCTATCAGAGGTCATCAACTACAGCCTGTCTTAATGAACTCATACCTATCATGCCTTCTGGTCCAGCAAATTCAGAAGAATATAGAAGCAAAGATGAATCTTCATGATCTTGGAAGATCTTACTTAATAAGTCCTCTAAAGGAAAGAAGAGGAATAAAAGAAAATTTCGTGGCTTCACTTCATAAATGGGGTTAATGAAAAAGTGGAGTGAGGTAGGAAGAACAGATCTAATCAATGTGTTGGGGTGGAAAGGAGGAATCAAGATGAAGAAAGATAATTATCTACTGAAACAATAGGTAAAGAGAAGGATTATGAAGGCAAGATTATGTTGTTCAATATTTAATTTTAAACCGTGTCTTCACTCTACCTACCTATCCTTTTATCTTCCCTCATTGCTACTTTTGTTCTACGTCAATTAGAATTGATCTCTTATTCACATTTGGCCAAATGTTGTCTATTTGTGTTCATTTTCCAGTGTAGAGGTGGGAGATTTAGGGATCCTAACACAATCTCCTGTGAAGGCTTCTAAAGTCTGAGTTCTCATCTCTGGTTGCATACAGTTCCTAGTGTGCTTGTGTCTTCTCTTTCCCCCATATCCCTGCCAGCTTACAGTCACTTGTCTGCTCCAGTGGCATTTTCCTTGTGTTGGAAGCTACCAACCTGTGCTTCTGCCCCACTGCTCAGGTGCATTCTTCATGGTTCCTTCAGTAAAGTTGTGACTTTTATCTTTGTCCTGTCCTACTTGATGGTTCCTTTCATCTCCACATGGGTTTCTATGTAAGTGTGTCTGCTACCTACTGTTTTTCTTGCAGGCTTCTCCACTCATTAGAGCCCAAGCACAGGAAGCACTGAGGCATCTGCACTCCTGTGGTGCTCCTTGGGGCTTCTGTGCCCTCAGTCTGTGGATCTGCTTTGCCCATACCAACTGGTGCATTTGTGTGCTATTGATGGAACCAAAAGTTCTTTGCCACCTGCACTCACTTTCTTAGGATATCTGCAGGAGATTAGGTATCATAATGACTGTTTAATAGCTATGTGAAAATGTATTGGTGATATTAACAGTGCTCAATTCTGGTAGATAAGGGTGTCCCTACAATAGTCTTATCTTTTGGTCAGTATAGTGGTTTGAACTCAAGGACTTATACTTCCTACTCTATCCCTCAAGCCACCAATTCCAGCCCTTTTTTGCTTCAGTTTATTGTTTTTAGATATGGTTCCCATGTTTTCCCTGGGATTATCCTTTGACCATTGTCCAACTATTTCAGCTTCCAGTATTCCTGGAATTAAAGGGATGTAAAACTACATACCTAGATTTTTTTTGAGGTAGTCTTCCTAACATTTTGGCCTAGGCTTGTTTCCAACTATAATTTACTTATCTCTTTCTTCTGGATACCTGTGAGTAAAAGCATTTTTTCCTGACACATAACCCTATTTGGTCTTTTAATGCTGTCCATAGCTGTTTCTTATTTTTTCTTTAACCTTGTCAAAATATTCTAATTCTTCTGCTTTGTCTTCAAGCTCTGATATGTCTTCAATTTGATCCAGTCCATTGATTAGGCTTTTAAGTGAGTTTTAACTTTACTTATTGAGCTTCCATTTCCAGAATTCAAATATGCTTTTTTAGTATTTCTATATTATTCATAAATTCCCTTTTAAAATTCTGCATTAGCCATAAACTCCTTGACTTCTAGGTAATTTACCTGCTCTGTCCCTGATCATTCTGTTATACTACTTTAGGAAAATATACATTCTGTACCTTGCATTTCTCACCTCCTTTCTTAGATTTGTAAGTGTTTTCTTTGGTTAGACAATTGCTCTAATTCCAATAATCACTTCAATATAACTTCAACATACTTTCACAATAATATGTAATGCAGATGGTAGGGTATATTCATAGCCTTCACCTTGCAGACAAATCATATTTTATCTAACTATAAGTATAAAAATTTATTCTTAAGGAAAGGCCATTGCAAGATTTTCCCCCAACTGAATTTAACTGTTGTTGTTAAATCCTAATGATTTGAAATGTAAATTATGATATCAATTTTTCTATAAAGGAGTAACTACAGAAAGTAACTTCTTGTATTCTGCTTAAATATATAATCTGTCACCAAATTTCCTGTTGATTAATTAGAAAGATAGCATTATTTTTCTTTGCTTCCAGAAGGGCCCCTGTCTGCTTGTTTTTCACAAAACGGCAGCATTTAAAAAATGTACAGACTTTTAAAAAATAGTATAGTCTCTCTTTTCACATTCCTTTAACGTGTGAGGAATAAAACACATATTTGAGAAAGAGTATTTTCATTCATCAATAGCAGAAGCAAAAGATTAAAGAAAAAAACCTGGGTTTCAGGATCTCCAGTGACAATTTGTGTATGTGAACTAAGTAATAAAACCACACAGGTGAACATGAGCTATGCTGTATTGTTGGGGAATAAATTTGAACCTTTTGGGGAAATTGTCCTTTTGACTTTTGTTTTTTCTCTAGATGAAAACCACAGAAGAAGAATGTGCTGCTTTCCATGCTGTGTATTAATTGTTGTTAGCATCAATTTTTTCAGTGGTATTATCCTTTAGACAACCTTCAGATAGAATTTTTCACTGTTTCCTCTCCATTTAAAAATTTAAAATTTCAACTTTAGGAGTTAATAAGACCCAAAGGTCTCTTCCTGGTTGATTTTCTTCTCAGAATTGTCACTAATAATTTGTCTCAGAAAATTACTTCTTTTTCAAATTAAAATGAGTTAAATGTGGTTACGTCAGGACAGTGAAGAGATTATAATTCAAAAATTTCTACATTTTTAGAATGGTTATTAAATAGGCAAATGAAGAAAAATATACCTTATAAATCAGGAAAACCAGAACATTCCATGAGGATTTTTAAATAAGATTCTTTTGACCTTTATTCAGGTTTGTTAAGTTTTAATTGTTACTAAGGTTTGATTTAAAATATTAAAATTGTTGTGTCTTAATTTAAGTTATCATATTCTCACAAAGAGATGAAGTAATAACTCCTATTTATTTGAGAAGTGTATGTACTTGTGTCTGGGTAGGGATAATCTTTCCACATTTCTTTTATTCCCATGTATTTGGAGTAGTGGTGTAAAAATAATTGCAAAAGATATAGATTTATGAAACCCAACTTCTAGTCTTCATTCTGACTCATATTAGTTGTGTAACATAAGTAAGTCCCTTCATTTTGTTGAGCCTCGATTTACTCAGCTCTAAAGTAGAGGAATTAGTTAACACTTACCTGAAGGCCTGTCATAATCTAACATATATAAAAACATTTTGAAGTCTATAAGGTAATGTGTTACCATGTTACAAACTAGAGATAAGGACCTGTGATAAGTAGTTCTCCGATTAGCAATTGTATTACCTAAGACAATGGACAGATAATGGCTGTTACTCTTAACAAGTCTGTGAAATTTGACATTCCTAAATTAAAAACTTGGATGTATATTAATAACTTTAATAAAATTTGACAAATTCCCTTATTTCTTTCTCACTCATATTCCTCTCCTATTACAAAGGTGGTGGATAATGAACCTACCTCAAGGAGTTAGCAAGAGAATTAAAAGAGAAAATATATGGCTTGAATACTTAGGATGGCCCATTATGTAGTAATTGCTCAATATGTAGTAACGTAATATTACTGTTACTTTATCTTTGCAAACAGTAAAAAAAACCAAAGTCCTGCATTACATTCTTTTTTTCATTCAATTCATTTCATTGGGTTATCTTGGAATTCATTCAGACATTTATGTCCCTAATTTCTTTAATCATTCTTATAACCATTCTTTTAATTCTTCATTTACTTCACTCATTAGGGTTCTTTGATTTGGAATAGTTGACTTATGGAGGAGCTGCATTACTTATTTGTCATATTTCTTGTGTTTCTGCATTCAAGTTTACATGTCTGAGGCCATGTTGTTGTTTGTAGGTTTCATATATCTCTGCTGTTTCAGTTGAGATATGAATAATGCTCAGGCAGGAATGGATAGGGGCAGGATAGAAGAGCAGTTTCTCATCACTGGACCCACAGTATAGCTCAATATCCAAACATTTTCCCACATGGCCAAGATACTGGGCACAATCTCCAGCACTTCACAGAAAGAAATAAACTATTTGGAATCTCTTGTAATTCTTCTTGTACTGGTGGGTGCTGTATTTGGGCTGCTTAACTTTAATAGCTTCAATTCTTTGTGTACTGTGTACATGTTAGAATCTGGGAGCTTTGCAACCGATGGACTGGCAGATTCCAACTTGTTCCACACATGCCTCAGTATGTCCCCCATGAGCAGCAAATATCCATGCCTAGAGATGTCCACAAGTGTTAAAGAGAGTGGGGGAGGCAAACACTTGACTGTATCTGGACTGGATGGGGAGAACTGAATGACTCCATTATTCTGTCTGCCAATCTCTTTGCTTTGTGACTACCAAGGAGTTTGCCTCTGTGGGAGGCAGAAGGGTGAGGAAATCCTGTGGTCTGTGGGACCTTAGACAGAACTTTTGTTTACACCTTGTAACAACTCCCATACAGCTAGGAGGTAGAGGCCATACACTCAATCAGTCAGTGGCTCACATCTGATCCTTGGATGTGGAGCTCATGCCTATCCAGAGAGAGTGGGGCCACTGATTTCTCCCACTTATGTCCAAGCCCCCCAGTGCTGAGATTTCTCAATGAGTCCATGCCACAACTTCCCCCTTTCAGACAACCTGTGGCAGTATGTCTTCAGCCTCCCAGAGTCAGTATTATTCCTTGTTTTCAAGTCCTCAGAGTAGCTCAGTTTCAAGCAATAGACCCTCTCTTGGATGGTGCCTGGCTATATTTTTCTGAGATATGGGAAGAAAATAAACATTTTTTTCTCCAATATTAGACTGCCTCAAAGGAGTAATCAATGTCACACCAATTTCCCACTCTGGGTTTAAGACTTGCCCAAAGCATGGGCTCATTTTGCAGCTAAGTATCCAGTCTGTTGCTAGGGCTGCATAGCTTACCTTTTGGTGGTGACTTCACCCTCCCCTCTTTGCTATGGTGCTCGGTTTAGAGCAGCAGACTGTTTCCTATTTGTCTGTATTACTTTCTGTTTTTCCAAGCTTTTAGCTGTTCTACACCTCTTTCGTAATTTCCTCATGCTCTTCTTTTCTTCATATAGTCTTTCCTTGGTTACCTGATTTTCTCATTCACAGAGTCATCTATGGATGAAGGTTCTAATCTGTGATTTTGCCCTACTTTTCTAAATAATTCCCAAATTCTTTAATTTTTGTTCATTATTATGTTTCTGTGTGCTCATGTTGAATATTGGTCTTTCTTTTCTTCTCTCTGTAGCTTTTTGAGGTGGGAGGTTAGGGGATTGATTTGAGACTTTCTCTTTTTTTCACACATGAGCATTTAGTACATTTCCCTTTCATTACTACTTTAGCTTTGTCCCAACAGGTCTATTGTGTTGTATCTTCATCATTGTTGAATTGAATGTATTTTTATATTCTCTACACTTCACTTTTGATGCATTGATTTTTTTGGAATATCTTCTTTAGTTTCCAAATGTTGACAGATTTTCCCATTTGCTTGTATATTATTGATTTCTAGTTTTATTTCACTGGGGAGAAATACGTCTGTGTGATTACATTTTTTAAAAGCTTTTAGAGATTTGTTTAATGGCTGAGGACATAATCTATTTTGATACATATTCTGTAGATACTAAAAATTATGTTTGTTATTCTACTGTTGTGTGGTAGAGTCACAATCTTAGTGAGATCTTTCTGGTTGATGATGGTGTTGAGCTCAACTTATTTCTAGGCTGGAATTCTCTCTTGAGCACTTAGAACAGTATGGTGCTTGAATTTGGGTTAGGACCAATGGAGATTTTCAGATTTTTGTATCTAATTCTACTTTGATATATGGCTTGGGCAAGATACTAAATCTCTGAGCATATTATTCACCCCTAGATATGGAACTCTGAATTGCTGCTAGGTTTAAATGAAATCCTGTGTAGGAAGTTAACTTTGCATCTGGCACTAAAGGAGGCACTTGATAAAATGTCAGTTCTGTCTAGTGCTTGGTGATATAGGTACAGTTAGAGCTAGAGATTAGAGTGACCTAGCAGAGATATGGCCAAGGGTCTCACTGCTTTTTTAGGATCCCATTTTTCTTTTTGATGTTTTAGTTTATATCCATTCAAAACACTAAAATCCTTTTTAAACCCATTAATCCATAACTATAAAAATATTAACTGGATATTGGATTTTAAAATGTTTCAAAGTTATTTAAAAATTATTTAGAAAGAAAAAAAGGAACACATTAGTGCAAAAGTAAAGTTTCTATGACTCTTCTAATAATTATTAATAGATTTGTGGTGTGATGTAATTTTTGTACAGAGACTGATGTAATGTCACTCAAAAAGTTGATTGTGTGATGGCAGAGTGCTAGTTTATGAAAGTAACATACAAAAAATCTTCAGTGGCTTCCCTAAGAATGTTTACTGCCAGTTGATCAGGTTT
Source organism: Castor canadensis (assembly GCF_047511655.1). Lineage (NCBI taxonomy): Eukaryota > Metazoa > Chordata > Mammalia > Rodentia > Castoridae > Castor > Castor canadensis. The sequence continues at coordinate 62,992,062 of NC_133400.1, forward strand.
TTTTAATCCCCTTCCCCAGAATGCATTAAATCTAATTAGCTATAATTGGCTCTGTCTCAAGTAATTAACTATTTTGAGACAGACCAGGAAGGATATGTAGTAGCTTAAATGTCTTTGCTCCCATGTTTAGCTTATTTATTCTGCACAGAAGATCAAAATGCTATCCCTGTTATTCATTACCAGGGGAGTTAAAGAACATTTTTATTAGAATGTATCAGTTATTCAGGGGGATTCACTGTTGCATTTCTACATGTGATCACATGAAACTTGATTCGACTCACCCTCTCCATCATTCTCCCTCATCTCCCTGTTTCTTAAAACAACTTCAGCATTGTTCTATTTTCATGCAAGTACTTAAAGTACACTGAGTATATTTACCCTCCTTCAGGATCTCCATTCACCTTTCTGCCTACCATAAGTACCCACCTCCAAAAATGATCTCTTTTACATTCCTGTGCTTCATTTTAACTGTGTGTTCATTGTTGAAATGGGTTTGCTGTGGTATTTTACACATAAATCTATTGTAGTTTAATCACATTTAGCCCATGTATTACTCTCTTTTTCCCTACCCCATACTATTCATCATTTATCATTTATTTAATTACATATATGTTTAATATTTAGGTCTTATTTCCAAAAGTGAGAAGAAAACCTAACATTTGTCTCTCTCAGCCTGATTTATATTCTTAACATGATGATCTCCAATTCCATTCACTAACTTGAAATGAAATATTTCCATTGTTCTTTATTGTCAAATAATGCTCCTTTGTGTACATGTACCATATTTTCTTAATGCATTCATCATCAGTGTAATGCATCTGTGTGGTTTCTATAATTTTGGTTATTGTTAATAATTTTGTAACAAACATGGGTGTGCAAGTGTCCCTATTATATCCTCATTTGCATCTCTTTGGATATGTGTCCAGTATTGGTATCACTGGATCATGTGGCAGTTCTATGTTTAATTTTTAAGAAACCTTAATATTTCTTTCTATAGTGTTTGCACTAATTTATATTCTTACAGACAGTCCTTATTTTGCCACTCTATGCCAGTGTTTGTTGTTGTTTGTGTCCGTGAAGTTGGCCATTCTAACTAGAGTGAGGTGAAATCTTAATATGTTTTGATCTGAATTTCTTTTATGGCCAGAGATGTTGAACATTTCTTCAAGAATTTATTTGATGTCTGTACCTCTTCTTTTGAGAATTCTCTGTTCAGTTCATTTGCCTATTGCCTAATTAGCTGTTGATACTCTGAGAATTCATTTTTTGAGCTCCCTGTATATTCAATTTATTTGTCCTTTATCAGATGCAGAACTGGAGAACATTTCTATTGCAATTTGTATAGATTTTGTTGCGGATTTTTTCCTTTGCTGTGCAGAAACTTTGTGTTTGATGCAGTGCCATTTGTCAATACTTTCTCTTATTTGCTGAAGTATTAGAATTCTACTCAGGAAGTTACTGCTTGTGCCTTTAAATTCCAGAGGTTTTCCTATTCTTTCCTTAGGCAATTTCACATTTTCAGGTTTTATTTCAATATATTGATCCACGAGAGACTTGGATATAGTTTCTATGTATATGTGGATTTCCAATTTTTCCAGCACCATTTGTTGAAGAGGCAATCTTTTCTTCAATGAATGATTTGGACTCCTTTTTCAAAACTCAGATGGCTACAGTGATGTGAATTAGTGTCTGGCTCTTCTATTCCTTTGTTGTTCATGTCTCTTTTTGTGTCATTATCATGCTTTTGTATTGTTATAACTCTATAATATGGTTCAAAGTCTACTATTGTGATACCTCCAGCTTTTCTCATTTTTCTGAGGGTTACTATGGGTTTTTGAGATATTTTGTATTTCCATGTGAACATTAGGATTGGTCGTTCTATCTCTGTAAAGAATGCCATTGATAACTTGATGTGGATTGCATTGAATATACACATTGGTTTGGGTAATATAGGCATTTTCACAGTAATGATTCTGCTGACCCCCAAGCATGGGAGGTCCTTCCATTTTCTGATGTCTTCTATATCTTTCTTCAGTGTTTTCTAATTTTCATTGTGGAGATATTTTCCTTCTTTTTTAAATTTTTTCATATTTTTGTTGTTGTTGTTGAGACTATTGTGAATTAGATTATTTTCCTGATTTCTTTCTCAGTCTGTTCATTGTGGTATAGAAAACTTACTGGATTTTGTATGATAATTTAGTATCCTCCTACTTTACTGAAAGTGTTTAATGGTATTAATGTTTTTGGTACAGTTTTTATGGTTTTTTATGTATATTATCATATCATCTGCAAATAGGAATAGTTTGACTTCTTCCTTTCCTATTTGAATCCCTTTTATTCCTTTCTCCTGTCTATTGTTGTGACTAGAAGATTTAGTGCTTTATTGTAGAGTGGGGAGGGTGGACACTCTTGTCTCTCTCTTCCCTCCTCACTTTAGAGGAAATAATTACACTGATTGTCTATTTACTGTGATGTTGGCTATTTATTTATCATACAACCTTTATTATGTTGAGGTACATTCCTTCTACTCCCAGTTTTATCATGGAACCATATTGAATTTTGTAAAAGACCTTTCACAGATATGCCATTTTTTGTCTAATTTGATTAATTTAGGGCATTTCCCCCCTCTTTATATTGGTGATATTGGCTAAGGATTTATAAATCTTAATTTTCTTTCATTGATTCATTAAGAGTTTTTTACTTCCATTTCCCAATTTTTTAATGAAAGCTGTAAAATGCCTCCTAAATTTAAAAGTAGAAGTGTCAATAAAAAAGTACAGATTGAATGTTGAGCAAGGAGGATCCAAAGTGGTAGTTAGGATAAAGAATCAGAAATCCTAAGCTCCATGGGTCCACAAGCCACCTTCATTTGTCAAAGCTACACTTGGGTAATTCTGATTGATTCTAGCCAAAACAATAACCACCATCAAATTTGGCAAACATAAAATTTAAAGAATGACCCTTAAATCATCATTTAATTGTACCTAATTGCTGCCAAAATTCCATGCAGCACAGCCAGCAAGGCTTGACCCACCTTGGGAAAAAAGTCCTCTAGCCACTCCTCTTTCTTTTTTTCTCTCCCTTTTTTATTTTTTCCCAACAAATAGAAGACAGAGCATGAACCAGAATCAAACTCTACCACAACGTGTACACTTAGCCCGTGGATAGCCTCCCTATACCATGTCATTTCTCCTTACCAGATGGTTCAAATGCTGCTTGCATGAATCTGCATAATGAACAGGTGAAAATCATGACCATACAAGACTCCCCTACCACCCCACCCCCAGGAACATAATCCAGTGAAACTCCTGGGTAGAATAAACATCTTCTTAACAAATCTGCAAAGCTTAAACAGCAAACTGTATTCTAACACAGTAGAGGTGAGAGTGGAATGCTGAACCTGCCCCTGAGAACAGGGGTGGGCCAAAAGCTGAACTCTCAGTGCTAAACTCTCAGTGAACAATTGGAATGCAGGTAAATCAAAAAAGGCTAAGAGCAGGAGTGGGGCAAAAAGCCAACATCCCAGATGAACTACTATCACCAAGCAGAGATCAGGAGAGGCACAAAGTCTAAAAGCAGGGATGGGGCAACAAGACAACCTCCCAGAGGAGCCATTAACACTGAACAGAGGTCAGAAGAGGCACAAAGGCTGAGAGCTGGGGTACGGTGGCAAACAACCCTCCTAAACCAGGTCAAGTGGTGGATCTGGAGCTGTTGTTTGGCGATAAAGTGCAATATTCAAAACCGAACTGCTCAACCTTGCTGGGAGAGGAGCTGACCAAACAGAGTTGCAACTGAGGGCAACGCAGCTGCTCCCTGGTAAAAAAAAACTAACACGTCTGACAACCCAGGAATAAATGGCAGACTTGCATCACCATCCAATTTCAACTATCTCTGTTGTTCAGATGGAACCAAATATCACTCACAAGCCAGTCACCTGGTGAGAACACATCAGAGCTCCTGCTCTGATTGATTGACCAGGATTGGACACCTAAGTAATAACTCCAGAAATTTTACCAAAAGACTGAACTTTTTGTTGTTCCTATATCTGGTGTGTTTTGTTGTGTTGTTTTTCTATATTACTAACTTCACCATCACTGTTTTCTTATTCCTATTCTTACCTCCTTCAATTTCCCTCCTTTCTGTGTACTATAATCCATTGTTCTCCCTCCTAACTACTGTTTCTGCCCCTTCTCATCCACTCTAATCCAGTGTTCAGATATAATGACTAATATATTCAATAAAATAAACTAGAAGCTCCCCATGACATATTATAATTCAAACAACAAGCACAGGGGACAGAGAATGGATATTGAAATCTTTAAGAAAGAAAACACAAATTACATATAAAGGTAAACCCCTCAAAATAACAGCAGATTTCTCAACAGAAAACTTAAAAGAAAGAGGAGCATGGAATGAGGTATTTTAGAGAATGAATGAAAATAATTTCAACCCTAGGATATTTTACCCAGCAAAAGTATTGAAAATTGATGGAGCAATAAAAAACTTCCACAATAAGCAGAAACTTAAACAATACATGACTGCCAAACCACTACTACAGAAGATTCTGTAGAGAATTCTGCACACAGAAGAAAGTAAAGAAAACCATGAAAGACAGGGAAGTATCAAACCACAAGAGAAGAAAAGACAAGTAATCAGAGAGTAGCATTCATTCAGCTGCACACAATCAAATTCTGAAGCAACAAAAATAACTAAATGGCAGGAATCACCACATACCTATCAATATTAACACCGAATGTCAATGAACTCAACTCCTCCACAAAAAAATCATTTGAGAACTGGATTAAAAGGGAAGATCCAACAATTTGTTGTTTACAAGAGACCCATCTTATTGACAGAAATAAACACAAGCTTAGGGTGAAAGGCAGAAAGAAGATTTATCAAGCCAATAGCCCATGAAAACAAGCAGGAGTAGCAATACTTATATCAGACAAAGTAGATTTCAAATGTACATTAGTAAAACAAGACATACAAGGACACTTCATAGTAATATATATTTCTTTTAAAATATATCAAAAGGGAATAACAATTATCAACCTATATGCACCCAATTCATTGTACCCATATTCATAAAACTACACTAAAGGACTTAAAAGCACATATATACTTCAACACCGTGGTAGTGGAAGACTTTAATAACACTCTATCAACAATAGATAAGTTATCCAAACAAAAAGTCAACAAATCCTAGTCCTAAATGACACCATAGATCAAATGGACCTAACTGATGTCTACAGAATATTTCATCCAACAACAGCACAGTATACATTCTCCCCAGCATCCCATAGAACTATCTCCAAAATAGATCATATCTTAAGGCACAAAGCAAGCCTGAACAAATATAATAAAATAGAAACAGCTCCCCCTGCATTCTCTCTGATAACTGTGCAATAAAACTAGAACTCAACAACAAAATCAACAGCAGAAAATATACAAATGATTGAAGGCTGAATAACGCATTCCCCAATAATCAGTGGGTCACAGAACAAATAAGATAGGAAATCAAAAGGCTCCTGGAAGGCAATGAAAATGTAAACATCCCTTACCAGAACCTTTGGGACACAGCAAAAGCAGTCCTAAGAGGAAAGTTTAGAGCCATGAATGCATATATGAAAAAAGACAGAAAGAACTGAAGTAAACCACCTATTGCTACATCTGAAACTCCTAGAAAAACAGGAACAAGCAAAACCCAAAACAAGCAAGAGAAATAATACAAATAAAGGTTGAAATTAATGAAATAGAGGCCAAAAACACCATACAAAAATCAACAAAACAAAAAACTGGTTCTTTGAATACATAAGATTGATAAGCTCCTGGCAAATGTGACTAAAATGAGAAAGGAAAAGACCCAAGTTAGTAAAATCAGTAATTAAAAGGGAGAGATAACAAACACTAAGGAAATCCTGGGAATCATTTGAGACTACTTTGAGAGCCTTTATTCCAATAAATTGGAAAATCTTTTTAAAAAATGACAGATTTCTACTTACTTATGACCATCCAAAACTCAACCATGAACATATTAATCACTTAGACAGATCTGTAACACATAATGAAATTGAAACAGCAATAAAGAGTCTCCAGAAAACAAAAATTCCAAGACCTCATGGACTCTCTGCTGAATTCTACAAAACCTTTATAGAAGAACTAATACCAACACTCCTTAAAATTTTCCAGGAAATAGAAAGAGAAGGAACACTGTCTAATTCATTCTATGAAGCCAGCATTACTCTAATCCCAAAACCAGACAGGGACACATACAAAAAGAAAAACTAGACACCAATCTCCTTAATGAGGATTGATGCAAAAATCCTGAGTAAAAAAATGGCAAACAAAATCCAGCAACATATTAGAAGGATCGTTCACCATGACCAAGTCAGTTTCATCCTAGGGATGCAGGGATGGTTAAACATACACAAATCAATAAACGTAATACAGCATGTTAATAGAAGCAAAGACAAAAACCACCTGGTCATCTCAATAGGTACAAAAAAAGCCTTTGATGAGATTCAACACCGCTCCATGACAAAAGCTATAAGAAAACTAGGAATAGAAGGAATATATCTCAGCATTTTAAATGCTATAAATGACAAGCCTGGAGCCAACATCATACTTAATGGGGAAAAACTGAAACCATGGCCCCTAACTTCAACAATGAAACAATTCAACATAGTCCAGGAATTCCCATTTAGAACAATAAGGCAAGAAGAAGCAATAAAAGGAATATAAATAGGTAAAGAAATCATCAAAGTATCCTTATTTGCAGACAATATGAGCCTATATTTCAAAGACCCAAAAACTCTACCTCAAAACTCCCAGACATTGTAAACAGCTTCAGCAATGTAGCAGGATACAACATCACCTTAAAAAATTGGAAGCCTTTCTATACACCAACAATAAACTGAGAAAGAATATAGAAAGCAATTCCATTTAAAATAGCCTCCAAAAAATCAAACACTTAGGAATAAACTTAACAGAGGATGTAAATGACCTGTACAAGGAGAACTACAAATCACTAAAGAAAGAAATCAAAGAAGACTACACAACGTGGAATGATCTCCCATGCTCATGGACTGACAGAATCAATACAGTAAAAATGGGTATACTACTAAGAGCTATCTAAATGGTCAACACAATTCCCATCAAAATCCCAATGACACTCATCACAGAGATTGAAAAATCTACCATAAAGTTCATTTGGAAACGCAAAATACCGCGAATAGCCAAGGCAATACTGAGTACAAAGAACAATGCTGTAGGTATCACAAAAACAGACTTCAAAAGTATACTACAGAGTCATAGCAATAAATACAGCATAGTAATGGCACAAAATCAGATATGAAAATCAGTGGAACAGCATAGAAGACCTGGATATGAATACACACAGCTGTGCCAAGCTTATTTTTGACAAAGGTGCCAAAAACATGCAATGAGGAAAAAACAGCCTCGTCAACAATTGTTGCTGGGAAAAGTGGTCATCTGCCTACAGAAAACTGAAAGTGGATCCATGCCTATCACACTGTACTAGTATTAAAGTTTAGTAAGGACCTTAATATGGGACCTGAAACCTTGAAATTAGTACAGGAAAATCCAGGGAATACTCTGGAAGCAACAGGAATAAGCAAGAACTTCTGCAGTAGAATTCCAGAAGACCAACAACTAAGAGAAAAGATGGACAAATGGGACTACATGAAACTAAAAAGTTTCTGCACAACAGAAGAAATGGCCTCAAAATTAAAGAGACCACCCTCAGAATGGGAAAAAATATTTCCCAGCTATACATCAGACAAAGGACTGATAACCAGAATAAACAGGGAGCTCAAAAAAAATTAAACTTCCTCAAAATCAATAACCCAAAATAGAAGTGGGCAACTGAACAAAACAGAACTGTTTCAAAGGAAGAAGTCCAAATGGCCAGAAAACACATGAATAAATGCTTACCACCCCTATCCATAAGGGAAATGGAAATCAAAACCACACTAGAATTCCACCTCACTACTGTTAGAATAGCTATCATCAAGAACACTAACAACAAATGTTGGCAAGGTTGAGAGGGAAAATGAATACTTATACACTGCTAGGGGAATGTAAGCTAGTGCAACCATTTTGGAAAACAATGTGGAGGCTTCTTTGAAAATTAAAAATAGATCTACTATATGATCCAGCAATACCACTCCTAGGGATATACCAGAAGAAATGTGACTCAGGTTATTACAAAAGCACCTTCAGACCCATGTTTATTGCAGCACTATTCACAAAAGTCAAACTATGGAAGCAGCCAAGATGTCCCACTACTGACAAATGGATTCAGAAAATGTGGTATTTATGCACAACGGAATTTTATTCAGCCAAGGAAAATAATGAAATTTTGTCATTCCCAAGTAAATGGATGGAACTGGAGATCATCATCTTAAGGGAAATAAGCCAGGCTCAGAAGGCCAAAATTGCATGTTCTTCCTCTTATGCAGATTATATACTTGAAACAAATGCAGTAATATTATTAGATATGGATCACACATTAAGGGGAGAAGACCCATGGGATAAATAAGGAAAGGGAGGAAAACCTAATACTTGAATGTGGTTGATGTGCTCAATGTAAAGGAGCAAGTATAGTAATCTTAAACTAGCAGAGGCCACTATGGGAAGGAGCTAGGAAGTAGTGAAGAGATCTGGTAGAGATGAACCAATGTGGGTTGTAATATACATGTGCATGGAAGCAACACTAGGGATCTCTCTGCATAGCTGTCTTTACCTCAAAATAGAAAACAAAACACTATGTCATTCTTATTATATTATTATCTCTTATGTTTTCTCTTCAACAAAAAAGGAGAACAAGAGGGATGAACAGACTGTGCAATGAAGTGGGGGATGTGGCATTGTAATCTAAGGTCGAATGTTCTTTAGTACAAACGTTTTTCTGTCTGTGAGATTGTGATGCTAATAAAACAATTTCATGTTAATTTTGCTATTACATCTCAATGCTAGTAATCATTGGCCACAGTGTATGATACATGCATAATAAGGTGGAAAATGAATTACATTGATGATTTTAGAACTATTCATGTTTTCAGACATCCAATGGGAATCTTGGAATGTTCATACTACAAATTTGATTGAATTTTACATAGTCCAACTAAAGATCCGAATTTTTGAAGTTGTGTGCAAATTTCCAATGTAAACAGTCCCCATGTTATGGCCTTCTTCACAAAATCTCAGTGCCTGTAATTAGAGGGATGATAATACAAAATAAATTGTAAATGCCCTTTACATATACAAAATAAAATGTTGCATGCCTAAGAACTTTATGGTAAGATTAGAGAGAATCCTTTTCCTTTAAATGCACAAAATCTGGTAAAGCTATAGAGAAAACTTATTTTCTTTTAAGAAATTTCTTCTAATAGTGGCGGGTAGTTGTTTTCATTTCCTCTTTGGGTTTCTTAAGAAAATAGCCTTTCAAAATCAGGATTGGGTAGTACTAGATATTACTCATAATTTGTGGTTAATCAGTGATACAGGGTCAGTCAAAGGACTGCCAACTTGAAAGATCATGTATGATATTAATAAAAGATCTTTACTACATCCCTATGTCATCACTGACACCACATCATTTTTTTCTATGAATTTTCAGAACATCCCAGGTGATCAGCTACCTAAGAAAGAAGGAGGCAAATGGCAACAACTGGAAATGTCCTCATGCTTGTTACCTACAAACAAAAAGATTCATAATTTGAACAGCTCCTGGAACTATTATGAGTAGCTGAGTGGGAAAAGCACAGTGACATGAGTCATATCACTGGATTATTGGGTGACATTGGGTAAAATTGCTCTTAGGGTTTGCATTGGCAGAATAGAAAATAGCTCAGCAATTTTAATAAAAGCCCCAGGTCAAATCACTCATAAAGCCTTGATAAATAAACCCCTTTTGCAATTTGGTTTTGGGAACCAGTAAATTCTCTTTTATCCAATGTAGACACAATTGGATTTCTAGCACATCTAAGAATTCTTACTGAGGATTAAAGGAGAAAAATAAATACATAAATGTAAAATAAAGTGTCTAGGAAACATGAGTTAAAAGGACATGTAAAATTTTAGAAGAAAGGTGAAAAGGAGACCAGCTTTTATGAGAAAAGGAAAAGGTAAAAAAGAGTCAAAGCAGGCATTACAGACCTCATTTCAAGAACAGATGGAAGAGAGAGATAGAGAGGATGTTTATGTGGACTGTGAGCCAATCAAATTGTAATGAATGCACAAATAGCTATTCTTTTGGCCTGACAACACTTGCTTTTTACTAGATTCTCACAAAGTTCACCAACAAGTGATGTCTTGAAAGTAAGAACTCTGATGATCAGATCTCTGCTAAAATAAAGGAGGCTCTGTGCTACAGAAGGAAATTGGTTAAACTATTTACTTTTTTAGTAACATCAGTTTCTACTAAAACAACCCCAGCCACTATAACTGGATATTCTTTTCCTGGAGAGGAGGATGTATAACAAAGAAAGTAAGACCTCTCATCCTAAAGGGCCTCATTCAATTTCACCTTCAAGATGGTACAAGTTCAATTTCAAACTGGCTAGCTCCTCTCCCAGTGTTTTCTTCCTAGTCACTTATGCCTCAGTTTTCTTTAAAATTTATACTGATTTTTTTACTATGTATGTATTTTTCCCAGATCTGTCTAAGATAATTTGGGTTTCTGGATATCTTAAAATTATAGTAAAATATGTTGTAAATGTGCCTTTATTGAGAAAACGGTTCATAATTTTCATCAAATTGCAAACTCTGTGACCTCCTGAATATGTAAACAGAGAATCAAATCAAATCTAAGAACTATTGTTCTTTATGTTCTGATTAAATTGAAAGATTTGAGAAGTTTCTAGGAAGCAGAAACATAACATTGAACCTCCCAGATGTTATTCAGGGAGAAAAATGTAGAGAAAGAAAACTGTAAGAACACAGCAAAGTTTAAAACCTCACAATTTTGCCTAAATGTGGCTCTCTTTGATTACAATAATGTTTAGGATGATTTATAAACCAAAAATAGTCTAACAATATTAAAACAGTTGCTGTTGTTTTTGTTGTTTTCAGGGATTTCACTAGTTAACATATTACCGAAACAAGATTCAATTTTATTTCATTTTAAAAATTTTATTAGCATATAATAGTTGTATAATGGGAAACACTGCGATATTTACATATGTGCTTACAATATATCTTAGATGTACCCCTCCATCATATATATATGCATACATAGATAAATATATATATATGTATGTTTTTTCATGTCCTTCAATCCTTTTCAACCCTCAGTATCCTTTCCTTTTCCCCCCTGTCCCTCATACTCATCTCCTTAGGAATTTCCCCTTTTACATTCGTGTCCCATTATATCATCATCATCATTTTAGGTCTAGGTTCCACAAATGAGTGAGAACAACTGGTAATTTGCTTTTCGAGCTTGGGTCATATTTTTCAATATAATGATCTCCACTTCCATTCATTTTCCTGTACTTGAGATAATTTTGTTTTCTATTTTTACAGATTAACTAGCATATACTTGTTGTACAGGGGGTTTCGCTGTGACATTTACACATGTGTTTACCATGTACTTTAATCAGGTTAACCACCTCTATTACTTCTTCCTTCTCTTTCACACCGCTCCCTTATTATTCAACAGATTTCAGTGCATTTCGTTATACTATCTTTTTAGACAGATGCAATGTGTTTCGCTGTTATTCATTCTCTTTTCCTCTCCCACCTCCCTCTAGTTCACTATGAGAGACCCACTATTACAAAAGTACTCTCCCACTCATTCAGTTTCATTTATCTTTAGGTCTGAGTAATATCTCATCACTTTTATTTTCTAAGGATTTAAGCCAGAACAACAAGATGGCAGCACTGGTAGTAAAGGAGTTTTGATACCATCAGTACCAGTGCGCTGATAATTGTGAGGAAAAGCAGAAAAAATGAAAACAGGATTGTCCAGTGGGCATGTTCTCATGATTAAGAACAGAAGCCTTGTAGCATCCTATTCTGTGACCATTAATTTGTGGAGAATCCAGAAAAAAAGCAGGAAACAAACACACCTATATAAAAGCCCCTGTGATGAAAAATGATAGTCTTTCAGTCAGACAGACCATAACTACTAGCTTCAGATAAGAAGTTACAATAAAATACACAGAACCAGTTCAGCAGCTCCCAACATAGGAAAAGGATGGAAAATGATCATAACCTGTTGTTGGAGAATCAGGAGAAAAAACTACACTTTTGGCAAGATTTAAATTACCTAATTGTCTAATTTTTCAAATTGTGTTTCTTATTTGTTCGTTTAAATTTCTTCACTTCTCTTCTTCTCTTTCCCCAACACAGCAGTCACTTGATCTTTCCTATCACATTTTATTACTAACACTTATTAATCTCAACCCCTGCCCCTTCTTGCCTTATAAAGCCATTCACCTTGTATTATTAATTAGTTTTACTCCACCTCTCTCCCTCTCATTAATATCCTTACTAACTTGGGTTTTCCTACATCATGAAGATTCTTCTTTCATTCTATACTTCTCTAAATACCCTGGAGAAGAGGCAATGATTGGACTTCATTTGGAGTTTAGTATAGTCTCAAGATTGTGATTTATCAACTGTCAGCTCTTGCACCTATGCTTCTTCTTCCTCAGTGGAAGAGGGAGCTGCACCCAGTGTCTTGAATAATGAGCCACATACCACTAGTCTAGTGACAAGAAAATGTACCATAACCTAGACACTACACAGTCTTAAATAATCTATGAGAAATTCCTAACTGAAAGGTCACAGAGGATTAAAATCCCAAGCCAAAATCTCAGCTGAAGTTGTATAAATCTGATCATAAAAAATTAAATTCCATCAACAAGCAAATTAATATGTCATCTACAAAAGCAGAGAACACCACAGAAAAGGACTTCAATGGAGTAAAGAGGAATATCTCGAAAAATGAATTAAAAAAAACAATGACAAGAATGAACAATGAAATTACAGATCAGATGTAGAAACAACTGAATTAATTCAAAGAAGATACAAATAACTGAACTGTATTCAAAGGGAAATCAAACAAGCCACTGAATAAAATAAAAAATAAAATGCAGACTACAAAAAAGGAATTAAACATATAGAAATCTGAAAAAATCAAATTGAAATCTTGGAGAAGAAAAACTTAATACTTAAATGACAACTTGAACTGGAACTCTTAATAACAGAAGGAAGCAGGTCCAGAACAGAGAATCAGGAATTCAGACAAAATAAACAAATTAGATCACTCAGTCAAAGACAATGAAAAAGTACTCAGAAAACATGAATGGAAAATGAAAGACATCTGGGACACCATCAAAAGGCAAAGCCTATGAATCATATATAAGAAAGAAGGAGAAAATATACAAATTAAGAGCATAGTTAACTTCTCCAATCTCAAGAAATGGAGGGACATTCAGGAAAAGTAATCTTTTAGAACACTAAGATCACAGGATCAGAAAAGAAGCTCTCCAGATGTTTTATAATTAAAATCCTAAATGAACAGAAAAAATAATGAATAATGAAGGCTGCAAAACAAAAGCGACAAATCATATAAGAAGGACGCCTATCAGAATAATAGCATATGTCTCAAACACTAAATGGAAACAGGTTCTGAAAGAAAACAACTATCTACATAAAATGATTTATCCAACAAAATTATGCTTCATAATATAAGGAGAATGAAAACACTTCAATGATAAACAAAAATAAAGAAATTCATGACCACCAAACCAACACTGCATAAAATTCTTAAAGGAATCTACAAAAAAATGGTAGATAAATGCAACCAGGAAAATAATCCCACTAGGATTTACTAAATCCCAATAAGTGAGTAGAATAACAAACAAGGAACAGGGAAATAGTAAACATCAGAAAACAATAAAATGATCAGTAAAACTACATGCCTTTCCATGGACACTAATGTCAGTGGCTTCAATCCCCCAATCAAAGGGCATAGAATGGCCACTAGAATAAAAAGTAAGACATGACCATTTGTTGCTTACAAGAGATGCATCTCAGTGACAAAAACAAACATCGGGTTAGAGTGGGGTGAGAAAAGCTCATATAAGTAAATGTATTCTAAAAGCAAGCAGGAGTACAAATGCTCATATCTGATAAAGCATATTTCAGACCAAAAATTAAAAGAGACAATGAAGGTTCAGCAAGAAAGATTAACAATTCTTGACATATATGTGGCAAACATCTGTGCAGCCAACTATATTAAGAAAAACACTATTGGATTTAAAAGAACAGAAAGATTACATCATCATAATAATGGGAGACTTCAATACAACACTTTTAAAGTATATTAATCATCCTGACAAAATTCAGCAAAGAAACTTTGGAATTATTGACATGATATACAAGAGGAGTTAAAAGACATCTACAGAGTATTTCATGCAGCTCTTGAACAATACCCTCTTTTGTACTAGTCCAGGAACTTTTTCACAAATACATGGTATTTTAGGACACAAAGCAAATTTAAACAAATGTACAAAAATTGAAATAACTCCCATATTCTGTCAGATCATAATGGAATAAAACTAGAACTCACCAGCAAAAGAATCTACAGAACATATTCAAACATATGGAGAGTCAACAACACATTGTTGAGTCAACAATAAGTCATTGAAGAAATAAGGGTGAATACAAAAGTACCTAGAATCTAATAAAAATGAAAACACAACCTAACAGAACATTTGGGATACAGGAAAAATAGCTTTATTTGTGTATATATATGTATACATATATATACACAAATACAAATATATACAAATTGTAAATATATATATACATATATATACAAGCTGTATAGCAAACAGCAAACCTATACCTATAGTCATCATCATACTAAATGGAGAAAGTATAACCATTGCTTCCCTCTAAAGTCAGGAATGAGACTATGGTTTGCACTCTCCTTACTCTTATTCAATATAGTATTGAAATTTCTAGCCAGAGCAATGAGACAAGAGAAAGAAATAAAAGTAATTCAAATAAGGAAGGAAGAAGTCAAATTATCCCTATTTGCAGATGATATGCTACTATAACTAAAGACCCTGAAAAATGTTAAATATCATAAATAATTTCAGTAAGGTAGCAAGATACTATATTACCAGACAAAAATCAGTAGCTCTTCTAAACACCAAAAATGAACAGACTGAGTAAATGATCAGGAAAACAAACCAATTCCCAATAGTCTTAAAAAACAAAACAATTAGAAAGTGAAAGATATCCATAATGAAAACTAGAAATCACTGAAGAAAAAATTTGGAAGAAGACATCAGAAGATGGAAGGATCTCCAGTTCTCATGGATCAGCAGAATAAACAGTGTGGAAATGAAAATGTCTGTACTACCAAAAACAATCTATGTGCTAAATGCAATATCCATCAAATTATCAGTTGCATTCTTCACAGAGATAGGAAAATATACCCTAGAGTTCATATAGAAGCACAAAGACCTCAAATATCCAAAGCAATCCTGAGCAAAAAGCAATGCTGCAGATATCACAAGACTAAACTTCAAACTATATTACAGAGTCACAGCAATAAAAACAGCACAGAACTGGCATTAAAAAAAAGACATGAAGATCAACAGAAGACAAGAGAAGGCCCAGACACAAATTTGCACAACTATAGCCATTTGATTTTTGACAAGGAAGCCTAACATATACTATGGAGAAAAGACAGCCTCTTCATTAAAGTGCTGGAAAAACTCAATATCCACATATAGAAGACTGACACTGTATCCAGGTCCCTCACACTGTATGATTATTAATTCAAAATGGATCAATATGTTAATGTAAGACCAGAAAATGTGAAACTACCCAAGTAAAGAATAGGAAAGCTACTAGAACATGTAAGCATGAGCATTAACTACCTGAATAGAGCTCCAATAGTTCAGCAAATAGGAGAAAGGATTGACAAATGATACTGCAAGCAAAAAGGTTTCTGCACAGTCACTAGACTGAAAAGACAGCCTACAGAATGGAGAAAAATCTGCCATCTCTGAATCTGACAAGAGATTAATAAAAAGTATATAGTAGAGAGCTCAAAAAACTAACACACAAAAAACTAACAAACTAATGATTAAATGGGCAAATGAACTGAACAAACAATTCTCAAAAGAAGAAGTGCAAATGGGCAGTAAATACATGGAGAAATGCTCATCATCCTTGTCCATAACGAAAATGCAAATACAATCTACATTGGGATTTTACCTCAGACCAGTCAAAATGGCTATCTTCATTCACACACACATCAAAAAATGATTGTGAGGATGTGAGGGGAAAGGAACCCTTGTACACTGATGGTGGGAATGTAAATTAGTACAATCACTGTTGAAAGTAATAGAGAAGTTTCTCAAAATTTAAAATAGAACTGCCATATGATCCACCAATACCACTCCTGGCACATATCTGAAGGAACTTAAATAGGATACAATAGAGACACTTACATATCCATGTATATTGTAGCACTATGGAAAATAACGAGCTTATGGAAACAGACCAAGTGCCTTACAATGATAAACGTGACACATATAAAATGGAGTATTATTTAATCATAATGAAGAATGAAATTATGTTTTCAACAGGTAAAACGATGACACTAGATATCTTAATGTGAAGCAAAGTAATCAGGTCAGGAAGACAAAGATTGTGTGCTTTCTCTTATATGTAGAAGCCAGTTAGATAGAAAAGGATAACACATACATTAATGCATGCATCATTAAATATACATATATGTATTAATATATATAATATGCTGAATATATATATATGTTGAATAATAGGGAGAGGGAAAGAAAGAGTATAAAAAGGACTTAAAGTAACAAAAGTACAATATCTTCATTGTCAAAAGCCAGAGGGAAGACCCATTGAGGACTGAACATACACTTAATAAAATGAAGGACAGGAACTGTAAAACAGTTTCTCTTCAGGGATAATAAATATTGGGAGAGGGAGGAGTAATGGAGAGTGTTGAGGAGGGTTAACATGATTTGTGTACTTCATATACTTGCATGAAAATTCAGTAATAAAACCTGTTGAAATTGTTTTAAGAAGGATTGAAGGGAATGAGGGAGAATGATGGAGAAGGTGAATCTAATCAAGCTATATTGTGAGCACATGTAGAGATACCCATATAACTAATATATGTTGACATTTAAAAAAAAACTCTGCTAGAAATGTGTACCAGGGAAGTCACTTTTCATCTGTTGTACTCAATAAATAAGCTAAATGGGGAGAGGTTGGGAAAGGGGGCAGATATTTAAAGCAAGATATATTCTTCCATATCTGTCTCAAAAATGATAAATCTTTTTTTCTGGTGGTACTGGGGTTTGAACTCAGCACTTAAGCATGTGCTCTACCATTTGAGCCATTTTACCAGCCCTTTTTGTGTGTTTGGCATTTTTGAGATTAGGTCTCCATGAATTATTTCCTTGGGCTGGAATTGATCTCTACCTCCCAAGTAAACAAGCATTATAGGCAAGAGCCACCAGTGTCTGGCTAAAATACATAATGCTTTGAAATAATTTTTAGAGCCTATTGCAGTTAATATAATATAGTGCATTCTGGGCAAGGAGATTTAAAATCTAGTAACTGTCAGTAATTTAGTAAGCCAGCATTCTCAGACACTGCTCCTGAAGATTTTCTGCACATTGCTTTGAAAATGTAGTACTCTATCAGAAAAATGATCATCTTTCTCAGTGACTTTGATGCAGAAAATTCAGGGAAAGTACCCAAACCAGGCCATAGGCAATAGGTGACTTCACAAAGATCATCTCATGGGGAACAGGTGGTCTACCTCCATGCAGAAATCCCAAAGATGACCCTTTTGAAACAGCATTTTCATCTGGATGTAAACTGGGGCACCTGCTCAAGAGCCCCTAATAATAGGCTAATGAATATGGATAGCCTCTCATTATAAAAGAGTAAAAAAATAGACACTCAGGAAAGAAAATGAACATTTTGCTTGCTTTTAAGAAATTTGGCAATATTTGTCACTTGTTTGGTTGTTATTGTTTCAGTCATTAATTTGTGTGTATTTTTGTATATCTGATTAGAATAACTTTGTATTGTCTTGCTCATTTATGTTTTATTGGGATTTTTTTCCCTCCTTTCCTTTCCTCTGCAGTCATTTTGAAGGAACCAGCACATCCACCTTTCGTATTTAATCTTAATATAATTTATAATTTTGTTGCATGTCAATTAGAATTGCTCTCTCACCCACTCTTTCAGTAGGTAATTATATTTCTTCATCTTGCTTCCTCCTCTCTTCTCTAACACACTGATTAGAGCTTTTCTTCCCACCCCACTCTACTTCCTCATTAACCCCTCTTATGAAGCAAAGCCACCAACTCTTCTTACGTTATGAACGCATACACCTTGTATTATTCAATAGTGTTATCCTACCTAACTTCTTACTGTTAGAACCCTTATTAACTAAGATCTTCTTAGATCATGAAGATTCCCCTTTGCTTCTATATTCTTCTTTATATACAGGAACAGAAGCAGTGATAGATAGGAATTTGTAAAGATAAACTATAGTTGATAATCTCTGATAGTTTTGCAGCTAATTTTCCTCTTCCTAAATGGAGTAGGGGGTGCTCAGTCATTGTCTTGAACATTAAATCCAAACGTGTGACTACTGAGTCAAACACCTGTAGTATAGTAACAAGAAAATACAGCACAACACAGACATTACTCAATCCTAAATGACCTTTGAGAAATTCCAAGAAATTCTTGGAAAGACACAGAAGATTGTAACCTCCAACTAAAAACTAGGCCCCCGATGTGTTGAAACCCAGTATAGAAACAGAAATTTCAAGAAAAAGGAAGGCAATATGACTCCATTAAAAGTCAACACTTCCACAACAAATGACTTAAATGATAGTGAAAAGGAAAGAAGTTGAAACAACAAATTCATAAGAAAATGACAACAATGTAAAAATATGCCAAAATATTATTTGTCTAAAGCCTTATGTCCATAAATAGTGTTATCACTATATATGTTTGGAAAATACAAATAAAACCTATGGTAAAGTGATACTGAATTCTATCAAACTATTAGTGAAAGTGTGGTTGTTTGGGTTCTGATAAAATAGTAGGCATTGGGGAAGTTTGGTGCACAAAACTCCGTAACAGTTGTTTACACTTGTAGAATCCACCTACATTTAGTTATTGATGCAAAGAAACAGCTCAGTTATGATTTTTATTGCACATCTTTGATACAAAATATTTCCCTTTAATTAAGCTTTCAGATATATGTTAATAAGAAATATTGAAATATTACATACAGTCTAATAAATAAAATATTATCTTTAAGAAAAATATGTTTTTCCTTAAGATCTCTCTATATTCTTATCATTCTCCTTAAGGCAGATCTTCTTAGAACTTTTTAGTTGATCCTGAGGAAGAGGTTCCAACGAAAAAATAATCAATGTCAGCAGTAACTGGAAACAAGAATTATATTCTTTATCTCAAAGACCTCATAGTTACATTAGTCAGTTAAAAATATTGAGCACTTTATCACTGTTAATAAATGCATGCATATTTCTCTTCAGTACAAGAACACATTAAGTGTGGTTTGACCATACTCCCACACCAAATTCATTATCATTGTGAACAATCGCCAAAGTGTCTGGCTTTCCCATAATTCTTCCATTTATTCAATAAGCATGTGCTAAGTTACTAAGGCAAGCTCTGTAACGACAGAAATGAGAAAGTCCATTCCTCAAAAATCATATATTATAATCACACCCCCTAAAGAAAAACCCTGATGAGCAAGCAATGTCTATACAAGGTCATGGGACTAATACAGGGCACAAAGTGGACACACTTCAGGAACTACGTGTGAGTATTCTTTCAATATTCTAATCTCTTAGGAGGAAATGATATGTAAGTAGCTACTGAGGAACAAGGAAAATGCCACAACTAGGGGAGCAGTACATGGAAACAAACAGAGGAATACTTGTAGAATTACAAGTAGTCAAGTTTGGCTAGAAGCTAGAGCAAAGGATCAGAGGCAAGAGAGGAGGCTGAATAACTTGACAACAATCAAATGAATTTGAATACTTTTAGTACTTGTTAAGGAATTTGGTAGTTTTCTGAGGGCACAAAGTAAACTAATGACATTGTAAAAGATGAGAGATTTAAAATGGCAGTTTATAAGGGACATTTTATGAATTCCAATTGCTTGACTCTCTCTTATTACATTATGAGATCTGTGTCATAAATCTGAATGAGAAAGTTATGACGCTTTTGTTTTCTGGGAAGGGTTTCAGTGTGCATGCTGAAACAGTTTCACATGGATGGTAGAAGTGAAGAAGGTATTGAGCCAAAAAAAGAGAGAGACACATAATCCTTGATATCCTACCACTTGTGGAACAGGAACAAATGAGGAATAAATATGTTCTCATTAGGAATGTCTATGTTTACTTTTTTTCATTTGATCTGTGTTTGACAAACATTTAATATATTACTTATTAACCAAAGGGAAATGATTCCATTTGTTACTTATGCTTATTTCATAAATCAATTAATCTAAAGTTTAATTCATAAGTTTGGAAACATACCTGCTTTTACTTCTCTAGTTGAATGTTTTGCTAGCTTATTCTGCCTCTGAAATAAATAGTATTTATGATGCTTAAGTTAAAAAGATATCAGTGTCATGAGAATGATAGATCACTTAGAAAATGTATCATTTCAATAAGATTAAAGGGACTACACCTTACTTGAGCATTATATAGAAAAAGATCACATAAATGAATTAACATTTCTAATTATTTTAAGTTTCTGTCATACAGAATATGTGTGCTGTTTTGTTTACATGTGTATAACAAGTATACTAAATATTGTTCTATTAAAAATACATCATTTCAGAAATTTGTTTTACCTTATTAAAACTAAGGTTACATAATTCAGCTAATATACTAAGTGCACTAATTTGTGATTCTTAGCAAAACTGTTGCTTATAAAAGTTCAATCAGATTTTCCAATTTAATTTGTTTTTCCTTAATGAATATTCAATTAGTACTTTTAGAAAATTAAAAACTGGGACCAGGTGAGTTGGTGTACATCAGTTATGTCACCTACTTGGGATGGGGAAATAGGAAATGGCATTTTGAGTCCAGCCTTACAAATTTACTAAAACCCTATCTCAAAAAACAAGCTGTGTGGTGCTCCAGGAGGGAGGAGAGGTAGGAGCATTGTGGGTAGGGGTCAGCCTTGAGAAATGCACAAAATACTATAAAAAACACACTGAAACAAAATGCGCTGGGGTGTGCCTGTAGTGCAAGGGCACTTGCCTAGAAAATACAAGGCCCAGTGTTCCATCACCAGGACAGAAAAAAAATAAAGTTAAAAATCTGAGCATGTGTTTTATGCTCATGCATTCTTAGCATAGAATCTTAAATATATGAATGAAGGCATTGCTACTGAAATAATAGCCTATGAAACTCTTATGGTAAATTATTCAAAACATATTATTTAGATCATGATAATAAAATCTTTATCAATATAGAAACAAAGGCATCTGGAAATATGCTTGGTAAAAGCTAAATTATTTCTAGCTACTTTTCAAACTTAGGTTATTTGACTCATGATTTCAAAAAATGCAAACTAGGAAAATAATATTCAACTTTTCTATTGTAACTTTAATGTTTTTTGAGAAATAACAACCAACTTTGGAAATATTTAACTAGTTACAGTGATGTACAAAATTATGAAATGTATGGGGATATTTCAAACTATTGCATATGTACATCATCAAGAATATTGCCACTTAAATATTTTTTAATGCTCCAAACAGTGTCTAATGTAATTACTGAACATACTAATACTTTGTGGTGGTAATGACCCCGTTAATTCAAATGCCTTGATAAATTTTAGATGAAAAATAAGATTTTTTCACTGGCAGCTTTCCCAACACTTTGTTAGGCTCTTCATCATAGTATTTCTGTGACCACAATATTATACACACTTCTTACAAAAACAAAGTTCAATAATTGACAGAGGAGAAGGTTTCCTTGAAAGAATCTTATTTAGCATTAACAAAAGTAATGAAAAAGTTAAACCACATTTTAAAGGCTTTAATTAAGGAATTACAAATGTTATGTTACTGTCTTTTTAGTAGGTCCTTACACTCCACCCACAAACATCTTCCTAACACAAAATCAGCTTTGGTTAAAATGAAATAAACTTCTCAAAAACTGCCTAATTTTGTAATGAAGAAATCATTTTTCCAGTGTTTCCTTTTTCATTATTTTGTTTTATTCATCTCTTTTTAGATGCTGGATTAAAATTTCAGGGCCTTGTGCATGCTAAACACAGGCACTGCTTACTTATACTCTCTGCCTTGCACTGAAGAAAAACAGACTCTTCAGAGAAAACATGCGATATAACAAAAATACAATCACTTTTTCCCCCAATTATGCAATACTTGCTTATAGATCAGCCACAGAGTGAGAGTTACTTCAAAAAATTATCTTCCAGTCTTTCATGGACCCATGAGTAGTTTAGAACATACAACTCAGCTGAGGACAAATATTTTTGGAAAAGAAATATCAAGAAAGAGATGAGAGAAAATGGGCAGATTCATAACCTTATTGAGAGGGATTGCCAAGGAAGTGGGCCACACCAGTGCATGCTTCAAAGATTCTACTTTTGTGCTGGCTGGTGGGAGGTTGGGCTGGTCAAGATCACAATAGAAAATATTAAGTGATCTCATAGTGTCCATTTTATTGAATTCTTACTTTCCCACTATCACACAGTTTTCACATATTTTTCTTTGAAGAAATTTAGAGGAATTATGTCCAGTGGAATGGTTTAAATACACTAAACTGAACAGATTGTGAAGGAGAAAATTAGAAAAATGACTACTTATATTTGCAATAAATGAAGCAATTGCTCAGAAAAACCGAATGTTGTGAGAATACGTAAAACTGCTTCATAGATTGATTATCGTTTTTTATCCTTCATACTACATTTAAAACTGCATTTGTTTCTTGTGGAGTAAAATATATACTTTTAACAAAAACACTCAGGAAGTCCTCCCTGAAGAGTGCTTTGCATCAGTCATCTTCAAGGCCCCAGTCCTTCTCCAATGGCTGGTGAATGAGAAAGGTAAACATGGGCTCTAAAACACAGACAACTGAAACTGCACATTCAGAGAAGGAAACCATCGAGAAGCAGAGGGCTGACCATGCTGGACCAGTAGATTGATGTGGGCATCTAAACAGGGATTCTCTGTGACCGCGCAGATGTAAGAGGTCATGCTATGAATTCTTTCTGCAGGGATTCAGCTGGACAGACCTGCAGATCTATAAATGCGCGTTTGTCTCATGGTCATTTTTGTACAGTTTATTAAATTATCAGTACAGTTTTAATAAGTAAATACTTTGGGCTGCAAAATTACTCCTCATTTTATATGATTAAGTCACAATATGCCAAATGTGAAGAAAATAAAAGGCTGAATATTCAGCTAAAAAAAAACCCCTCACATCAGTTGGCACCAGTGGCTCACACCTGTAATCCTAGCTACTCAGGAGGCAGAGATCAGGAGGATCACAGTTTGAAGCTAATCCCAGGCAAACAGTTCATGAGACCCTATCTAGAAAAAAACCCATCAAAAAAAGGGCTGGTGGGGTGGTTCAAAGTCTAGGACCTGAGCTCAAACCCCGTACTGCAAAAAACAAAATCAAAAACAAAAACAAAAAACCTCACTTCAAATGTAATTTTCTCTTTGAATTATTTCCTTTTTTTCCAGGAAGAGGTGGATGCTTCCTTTCTCAATTCCTACTGCTTCCTAATCACCCCTCGCCTGGCCACATGTCACATGGACATTATCAGTTCTTGTGAATGTGGTATGGAGTTTATGATCACATCAGATGTGACAGAGCAGCAACGTTCTTTCTGTTATGAGACTCACCTAACTGCTGAGCCACAGACCCTACCAGAAAACACGTGTTGTGGTCACTTTAGAATCACTTCTAAGTAAACTTAGTTTCTTCAGAATAATGATGCAGACAATTGTAAGGTCCTATCCATTTCCTTCTGCAGGCCTCCTCTGTCTCATTCAGGCTTCTGGGTGACTCAAGTAACATCCTGACACTGAGGAATGGAATGTCTGGAGCATGTGCATTCCTCCACTTCTCTGGCCTCTGAAGAGTTGTGGGAGGGAAGAAAAAGAGAAAGATCATTGATATTTAAAGAGTTGTTCTGGTGATTGACATGTGGTATGAATTGGGGAGAGTGGTAGAAAGGGGAGGAGAAGAGAGGTTTAAGGTCACAAACTTGCAGACATTTCTCCACGTATTCTGTTGCTTCCATCTCTTCAGGTTCCTGTAGAGTTCTGCTCACTGCCTTTTGGTCTTGGGATGTGACTTTTCAGGGCTCATAGTTTCCAGTTCCTTCAGGTTTGTGGAGTTCAGCCCAGAGTTCAGAGCTATCAGCAAACCACCACCATGATTCAGATTCCAGTGTGTATCAACTTAATAGTTGTTTAGGTTGTGGAGAAAAAGGAAGAATTTTGTTATGCAAACTAGAAAAATAAACTATTGGCTGTATAGCAGGTATTATTATTTTGGGATTATAAAATTTTATGGTATTGAAAATGTCACTTCCTTGTACCAACAGTATCATTGGTATACATTGTGCAGTCAATAAATTCTTGTTGAATGCAAGAATGACCAGCTGAATAGATGAATGGTGCCTGTTGAGGAAGTTCTTCAGAAAAATTAAATCTCTAATTGTTAAAGTAGGTTGCCCCAATTTCCTAGGTCTTTAATTTTAATTTTTATTTAAAAATATGTGCAAGCTGGGCATGGTGGTGCATGCCTTTAATCCCAGCACTGGGGAGGCTAAGGTAAGAGGATTTTGAGTTCTAAACCACTGTGGGCTACATTTTGAGATGATACATTATAATATGCAGAAATTATTATTTTTAATTATAAACAGACCTAAATGATAGTGTGGGATCATCTTCTATTAAGTCACTTTTAAAAACTTGAAGATAAATATTACTTTCCACAGCATGTTGTGAATCATGTATTGTGGAGCCAGAATTCCTGAATCTGGAGTCTGGGTTTACCACTAACCAGGTGTCTGGGCTTGGGCAGGTTCCTTGGTCTTCTTATGCCTAATTCCTGCCTCTATAAAATACTACAGGTTGTCAATCTCACAGTAGTGTTCTGAGCATTAAAATGAGATTGATATATGTGCAATGCTTACAGTAATGTGTAATAGTTCCATAGTAGGCCCTGTGGCATCCTAACTCCTATTATCCTTTTGAGAGAGTTTGTATCAAATTATCATATGTGAACTAAAGAAATATTTTCCAAATGGGTTATATAGGAATAGAGGAAAAAATGCTAGTATATTTCTGACTACCAAATAATGTAGTAATGTTATGCTTTTCCTTTTGCTTTGAGTGACAGAAAGTTGGATCTGAATTTTTTTCTTTATTATGTTATTAGAAGCAGTATTATCTTTCTCCCTTATTTTTATTCTTTCTGTTTATAGTTGAATCCTCCTCAGGAAAATTATTGCATTTGGAATACATTACGAATCTTTTGAATAGGATGAAGGAAATAAAATGTAGATATTTAATATTTAGTTATTCTTTATATTTTGCATATTTAACATTTGTCTAAACACGTTTTATGTTTTTCCAGGCTTGCAAAGAAAACTTGTAGTGCAGAAAACAAGGTACAGTAAAAATAAGCAAAACAGTATTTATTTTAAATGTGAAGTATAATAGTCATTATTATATTATTATATTATAAAAATAAATAGAAAGTATAGTGAAAGAAATAAAAATTAAAATAGGCTATTTTATATGTAGAGGCATTTACTTTGAAATGTGAGGAATCAATTAAGAGACAAGTTAAACTTTTACCTAAATGAGCTCTTTTCAAAAGTACCCACATTTCAGTTTATAAGAGGATGAATAATTGCCATTTTAATACATATTTAGTATATAGAATAATATTTAGGACACATCTGGAAACAGTATTATGTATTGTACAGGACCAAAACAAGTAATTTCTATGTAGGATTATTATGCATAACTCAGCCATGAGAAATAACCTCAGAGGTTAGTGAAGAGCCTGACTGTGAGGAACACTGCTGCCAATCAAGGAGCTTTGCATGTAAAGGTAGGATCACTGCATAAACATAAGTCCTTTTGATGCATATTATAATGTGTCTATGTAGCATAGTGTTGTGCCATAGAACACTGTTATCTTATAGTGCTGATCATGTCTGAAATGTGCTTTACATGAAGTTAGAATGAGACCTACTGCCCATTCTCAGTGAATGAACTGTGATAATTCTCATTGTACTTTTCAGAGAATGGAAGTCTCCTGGTCTGTTATGTTAACTATCCTCATCTATGCCTTTATCATTATTGGATCAGGTAACAATTGTTACTACCTGGAGTACTGCAGCAACCTTAGAACTTTTTTTCCTGCTACCCACCCACATCCTGTGATTATGGTCTGCTCTGCAACCATCATGATATCATTTTCATATTCAGGACTCACTATTTTTATCCTTTGTTTAAAGCCTTCTATTAGTCCTCATGCCTTAGTGTTAAAGATCTCACTGCTCCAAGTTTATCTTGCATCTCTCTTCATCCCAACCACTGTCTTAGATGTTTGTACTTTCAAGAAAGATTTTTTCCAATAGCTTTAGTGAGGTATGCTTTTATTTGTTTAATTATATATAATATATATGTTTATATCTATCATGCTTATTTAATCACCACAATCAAGATATTTAACTAATCCAAAGCATCACCCATGAAAGTCTCTTCCTGACACTGTGTTCCATTATGCAGAGACTATCATTTTGTTTTCCAAAGTATTTGTAACATTTTCTATTCCTATTAGACATATATGAGGCTATCAGTGACAAGAAATAAATGGCTTGTTCATTTGAGGCAAAAATAAAGGAAGAGTTAATTGAAAAAGAGCCATATAATAAAGAACTCAAAGTGAGAATACAAAGTGAAATCTGTCTTAGGAGAACAAATATGAGATTGATGTCCTCAAGAGGAAACTTGAATGAGCTAAATTAGTCTTGTGTAAAAACTTTCTATTTCTAACTATATTTCATCAATATTACTTAAACTATCATATATATCATTATATAGGTATATATAGTCATTTTTCACATAAAACAGGGATATCATCTGAGAAATGTGCTGTTTGGCTCTTTGATCCTGTGAAATATAACAATATACTTACACAAACCTAAGATTTCCACCATGTCCCTAGGCCATGCAGTCTCCTGGACCAGCATTGCCCATGCCGTACATGGTTGACTGACACATTGTTAAGCAGCACATGGCCATTATTTAGGTAGAAATAACTGTTATGTCATTCTACTATAAATGAGCACACAGAGCTGAAAGTGTTTATTGTAAGTCTCTATGCCTAATTGATGTTCTGAATTCCTTTCTGAATAAAGCAATATAAGGTAAGTTGTATTTAACAACTTGTTAGATACGTATTTACCAATATGTTAGTTGGCCATTTATGTTCAAATGCAGGCTTATTTGCTTTGAAGGTATAATGAAGGTAGTTAAATGTGATTTCGTCATTTTTATTAGCGTATATGTGATAATTCTGAATAGCCTTACATTGTACATTATTTTGTTCACCCTCTTCATCTCCCCCTCAATCCCTTTCCTGCCCCATTTGAAACAATTTCAAAAGATTTCATTTTCTATTTTGTATAAGTATATGAAGTACATCAACCATGTTCCCTCACCTTCATATCTTCCATTCACCCTTACCACTCCTACAAGTACCATGCCTCCTTAAGGTACCTATTTTACTGTCCTGTCCTTCATTTTTTATGTCATTCAGTGGTTATTTTAATTCAGTCATGATTCAAACAAACTTATTAATACTTATTATTATTGTTGTACTGGGTGTGCATTGTGACATTTAAAAAATTTCTCACAATATATCATAGTTAAATTCACCCCCTCCATCATTCTCCTTTGTTCCCTCCATCATTCTCCTTTGTTCCCTCCATTCCTGGAATAGTTTCAGCAGGTCTCATTTTTCCATTTACATGCATGTGTACAGCCTTTTTACACACATGTATTACCAACCCACAAGACAAGACCTGTTCTGCCTTTCTGCCTTCCTCCTCTCCATTTTTACATAAAAAAATTTGTGTTTGTTTAAATAGCTATATAGGGTGTTTCATTGTGACATTTCCATGCAGGTATGTATCATAACCTGAGTTGGTTCATCCCTTCTGCTCTTTTTCCTTT
Organism: Castor canadensis; assembly: GCF_047511655.1. NCBI lineage: Eukaryota > Metazoa > Chordata > Mammalia > Rodentia > Castoridae > Castor > Castor canadensis. The sequence goes on from NC_133400.1 coordinate 63,020,398, forward strand.
CTACTTTAGTGACCTTTTCATGGTGATTTCAACAGGCTTAAAAATTCTACATTCTTGTATAGGAAGTATATGAAAGTCAGTTCCCCATGGGCTCTCTCGATGTATCTCAGCTATGAATATACTATATTTGATCAGTTCAATATCCTCTATTACTCTCTCTTACACTTTCCCTCCCAACCCTATTATTCAACAGCATTCAGTATATGCTATTATATCATCTACTTGCACAGATGCAATGTATCTTAATATTGTTGACTTTCTATCATTCTCATATCTTTTATCTCTTTCCCTGAGTTCTATAGAGTAGTTCCACTATTACAAACATGTTGTAACTTAATATATATATGCATATATTTGGCAATATGGGTTTGAATTCAGGGTTTCAAGCTTACTAGGTAGGTGAAGGAGCACTGTTTCTTGTGCTCCCTCCATTGCTAGGGTGAGGTTTTCTCTCTCACTACATGGTTATTACTGGACCTAACTGTGCTTGACTGGGGGTGGGAGGTGAGTGGAGATTCAGAAAAGACACAGGATAGACAGACAGATAGAAAGTTGGGGTCAGGTGTGTTGGGCGTCTGGGTGGAGACACCCAACCCTAATTGCTTCTTTTCTCTGTCTAGATTCTTTAAGGCCTTTCTCCTTGTAGTTCTTTAAAACCTTGCTTAAAACCTCTTTCTTTAGGCTCCCACTGTCCCCTGTTTGCTCTTAGCTTATCTTTAGCTTAATTGCTCTTAAAGTCTTTTCCCCCCCAGGCTTTCATTGTCTCATCTCTCTCTAGCCTTCATTTTGTTATTATTATTCATTTATTCACACATGCATACATTGTTTGGATCATTTCTACCCCTTTCTCCCCCACACTCTCTCTTCAAGGCAGAACCTGTTCTGCACTTTTCTCCACTTCTGTTGAAGAGTAGAAATAAGCAATAAAAAGAAAAACACAGCATTTTTGCTAGTTGAGATAAGGACAGCTAAGCAGAGAGATTCCTAGAATTGCTTTCATAAACAAATGTGTTACAACCAAGGTTGATTCATCTCTAACTAATCTTTACACTGGTTCCTGATTCCCTTCTCATGTTTACTTCTGTCTCTTTATGTTTTCAGTATTAGTTACTCTGGAGAGGAGACATAAAATGCTTTCATGTTTTGGTTTTCTACCTATCCACATACCTCCCGTATGTGTTCTCGCCTTTCATGTAACCCAAATACAACCACATTGCTGCATTTGCACTAAATCTAGTGTGCTCATATGAGGGAGAACATACGATTTTTGGTCTTCTGAGTCTGGCTAATCTTGTTCAGAATGATGTTTTCCAGTTCCATCCATTTACCTGCAAATGATAAGATTTCATTCTTCTTCATGGCTGAGTAAAATTCCATTGTGTATAAATACCACATTTTCTTGATCCGTTTGTCAGCAGTGGGGCATCTTGGATGTTTCCATAACTTGGCTACTGTGAATAGTGCTTCAATAAACAAGGGTGTGTAGGTACGTTTGGAATAACCTGGGTTGAATTCTTTTGGGTATATCCCCAGGATTGGGATTGCTGGATCATATGGCAAATCTATGTTTAGATTTTTAAGAAGCCTCCAAATTTTTTTTCAGAGTGCTCGCACCAGCTTGCATTCCCACCAGCAGTGTACAATGGTTCCTTTCCCCCACATCCTCACCAACACATGTTGTTGGTGGTGTTTTTGATGATGGCTATTCCAACAGGGGTGAGGTGGAATTTTAGTGTGGTTTTGATTTGCATTTCATTTATGGCTAGAGATGGTTAACATTTTTTCATGTGGTTTTTGGCCATTTGAATTTATTGTTTTGAGAAAGTTCTGTTTAGTTCATTTGCCCATTTCTTTATAGGTTCATTGATTTTTGGGAGAGTTTAATTTCTTAAATTCCCTGTGTATTCTGGTTATCAGTCCATTGTCTGATGTATAGCTGGAAAATATTTTCTCCCAATCTGTGGGTGGTCTCTTCAGTTTAGAGACCATTTCTTTTGTTGTGCAGAAGGTTTTTAATTTTATATAGTCCCATTTGTCCATTCATTCTCTTAGTTGCTGAGCTGCTGGGGTTCTGTTGAGGAAGTCCTTGCCTATACCTACTACTGCCAGATTGTTTCTTACTCCTTCCTGTATTAACTTCAGAGTTTTGGGTCTGATATTAAAGTTCTTGATCCATTTTGAGTTGATAGTAGTACAGGGTGATAAACATGGATCTAGTTTCAGGTTCTTGTAGATGAATAACCAGTTTTCCAAGCAATATTTGTTGAAGAGGCTCTCTTTTCTCTATTGTATATTTTGGGCATCTTTGTCAAAAATAAGGTGGGTATAGTTGTGTGGATTCATATCCAGGTCCTCTATTCTGCTCCACTTGTCTTCATGTCTGCTTTTTGCCAGTACCATGCTATTTTTATTGCTACTTCTTTGTAATACAGTTTGAAGTCATGTATTGTGATACCTCCAGCATTGCTTTTTGCTGAACATTGTGTTGGCTATTCATGATCTCTTGTGTTTCCAAATGAACATTAGAGTACATTTTTCAATCTCTGTGATGGAAGCCATTGGGATTTTGATGGGAATTGCATTAAACATGTAGATTGTTTTTGGAAGTACAGCCATTTTTTACTATGCTGATTCTACCAATCCATGAGCACAGATCTTTCCATCGTCTGTAGTCTTCCTTCATCTCTTTTTTCAGGGGTTTGTAGTTCTCCATTTACAGGTCATTTACATCCTTTGTTATGTTTACTCCTAGGTATTTGGTTTTTTGAGGCTATTTTAAATGGAATTGTTTCCATATATTCCTTCTCAGTTTGCTTGTTGTTGGTACAAAGAAAAGCTAAAGCCTTTGTGCTCAAACTTGCAAACAGCTGCCTACAACCTCTATAGGCATATCTCTTAAAGTCTTGGTCCTTAGAATTGTAATGTGCACTGTCCCATGTTCTCTTTGGCTGTTCTTTAGTTTTAGCTTTCTTAAGTCCTATGTATGAAGTTCTTTCTCAGCTTTGCTTTCTGAAGCCTATGTTAAAGTTCTCAGTGAACACTTTCAATCAACCCCTCTTTAACATTTTCCCTTTAACAATTCTTTTTCCTTCAGCAATTTTTGCCTTCAATAATTCTTTTCCCTTTCAAAAGATTCCCACATCAAAAGGCCCAATGTAAAATCATCTTCCCAATATTCAAAGGCAAAAAGCCCTCCAAATCAAAAAGCCAAATGCCAAGCAAAAAGTCCAAATGCCCAAAAGCCCAAAGTAAAGCCCCAAAAGGAAAAAGCCCTAAAAAGCCCCTCGCCCTCCTTCAGTGGGCTTTTTATACAAGTGGCAAACAGGGTGGAGCAGAGGCTTTGGGAAGGGGCATGATATGTTAGCAGGATAAACCTGCATTCCTGCTTCTCTGAACACAAGCCCAGGAGACACAGCTGTTGTTCCTTTCCCTGTTTTGTGCCTGAGGGCTGTGCCTATCTTGCCCTACAGGTAAAAGCAATTAACTGCATCTCACCTTGCTTGTGTGTAGTTCTCATAGGCTTTAATCCTCTCCCCCACAGGTAGGCACTCTAGCACTTGAGCCACTGCAGCAGCCTTTCTTCTGTTGGGTAATTTCAAGATGTGGTCTCTTGAGCTATTTGCTCATGCTGGCTTTGAACCATATCCTCCTGATCTCTAGCTACTCAGTAGGTAGAATACAGACAAGGGCCACAACATATTTTATATGTAAATATGTATAAGATCATGTTTGTTTTGGTTTATAAATTTATCTTTTGGATCTATCTTCCACATATGAGAGAGAACATGTGACCATTGTCTTTCTGCATCTGGCTTACTTCACTTAAAATGATGTCTTCTAATTTCATCCATTTACCTGCAAATGACATACCGTCATTCTTCCTTATCGTCAAGTAAAGTTCCATTGTGTATATATACCATGTTTTGTTAATCTACTCATGGGTTTTAGGGCATCTGGTCTGTCCCCATATCTTGGCTATCAGTTACATGTTACTTAATATAGGAGCTGCCATTTGTGTTGGGCTATATGATCATCAGCCACTGAGCTGTATTGAGAGAAATTAAACTACAAATTATTATGGGTGAATGAAAGTACTCTTGGCTAGTGGGATTAGTGAAAACTTCATGGATTAGTGAGGATGAATTCCAGATCTCATGATATCCATTTGTTGACACTTTCTAAGGTATGAGAAATGATCAAGTGCACCTTGAATGGAAGACTTCTTCCATTGGCACGGCACCTGCCTAAAAGATCCATTTTTTTAGAACATAGACTAGAATCCTAATACTAATGTTATTATAAAGTGTTACATATTGTTCTCTCTTTATATTGAACACTTCTCAGTGTTTTATGCACATTTTCTAATTTAATCTTCCAAACAGTTCTGTAAAGTAGAAACTATTATCACTATTGCACACATGATGACACCAAGGCACAGAAAATCAGGCTGTTCATGACCCCACAGCTAGTAAACTTGGAGCTTGTATTCAGACCATGCATACTGGTCTCTGCACAGATACTGACTCTCATTGCATGAGATACCAATCTGTCGCTAATTCATCCTTTTACTTTTTATTATTGGTTTCAGAGTAACAATTATATGTAGTCATACTTTAATTTACAATTAATGAGGTGGTGAGTTGAATACAAAACCAAAAATCACACCGTAGGTAATTTCTTCTTTTATACCCTTTTACAATTTTTTTTCAGTGTGAAGGTATCTGATAAAATATAATAAAAATAATATGTTTTGATCCAAGACCAGGGTTCCACAAATATTTCCATAAAGGGTCACATAGTATAATAAGGTACTCGTGGGCCCTGGATCCCTACTACAACAGATCATTGAATTCTGTATCACAAGAGGAACTACAACCAACATGCATATCATGCATGCAGAAAAAAAACCAGGATGGGAAGATTTGTGCTAGATTATTAGTAGTGATTTTTTCCCATTTGTTTTAGTTGCAGAAAACAGAGGGTGAACACAAGGAGGCTGGAGAATGTGCTGAGGAGTGGCATGATAACCTTCAAAGGTACAATTTAAAGCAGCATACACAGTAACTTGAGTGTTTATAAAGCAATTAAAATTTATATAGCAGTATATGAATTAAATCATTTGTCATGAAAAGTAGACCTGTATGAAGCCAAGGAGAAATTTCTGCTTGACTTTGTCTGAAATGCATAGTTTATGGCTAGGGACACCTCCAGGGTAAAGTGTATATATTGTATTATTATGATATTCACCAACTGTGACCCTCTGTTTTGCTCACCCACACCTACTGGTCCCTATTTGAAAATCATGTCATATTGTACTTCTTTTTTCAGTGTAGATTCCACATATAAGCAAAAACATGGAATATTTGTCTTTCTGAGCTTGGCTTATATTGCTTAACGTGATGTTCTCCAGTTCCATTCATTCTCCTGCAAAGGACATAATTTAATTTTCTTTATGGTTGAATAATACTTCATAATATATATGTACACATTTTCTTTATGCAATCAGTGGTTGTTGGGCAGTTAGGCTGTATCCATATCTTCTCTACTGTAAATAGTGCTACATTAAATATGGGGGTGCAGATATCTGATCTGTGTACTTACTGCCATTTTGACTGGGGTGATATGAACTCTCAATGTTGTTTTGATTTTCATTTCCTTTAAGGCTAATTATTTTACATTGCCCATTGATACTTCTTGGTTTTTTTTTTCTGAAAACTACCTGTTCATGTCAATTAGCCATTTATTAATTGGATTATTTGTTCATTTGGTGTTTAATTTTTTG